>NC_092135.1:118797963-119422963 GCF_043159975.1 Macaca nemestrina
AAGAGAAAAGATGGTAACTTAACATTCGTTGAACAAGTCCTATGGGTCAAGTTTTTATAGGGCCTTAACATGATTGACTCTTCCATAACATTCTGAGTGGGGTGTGGTTATCCTCATTTTGTATAAAAGGAAATTGAAGCACAGCAGTTAAGTGACTTGCTCAAGGCACACACAGCTAATGAACATTAGAGTGAGGATTTGAATCTAGACCTATCTTAAAATATAGTCCGTGATGATTATTCTTTTTCTTTGTCTCCCATTAAAAATAACAATTTTCAATTTTCTGCAATTCTACCACTCTAATTTACATATTTCTAGAACTGACATTTATTAGGTATGATCACATTCCACAAATTCACTTACTGTTTTAAATGTATGCTTTTAATCCTCATCATAATTCTGCAAAGTCGGTACAATTATTACCTCTTCTATGTTATACATGTGGAAACTAAGACATAGGAATGCTATTTAAATTGCCCAAGGTCATGTGACTATTTAGTGGCAAACCAGGATTTGAGCCCTGGCATGTGACTCTAGAGTCTGTTCTTGTAATCACTATCCCCAACTGCTATACTCTCTGTGCTGCACCGTGTTAAACAGAGCACAGACATAGCTCTGACCTTGAAGTATGCCATTTAGTATATCGATATCTAATTACCTAATAGGGACTCAAAATAGAGGTTCACTGGGTGTCTCCTTTCAAAATAGTTTATGCACTAGCTGAATTGGGGTGAATAAATAACATTTCTCTGTGCTATGAGTTTTACATGTTTAGGAGTTAATTTCTCCTACTTAATAACACTGGATCTGCAAAAGACCGATTCTCTCCATTCTGTTAAAAACACAGGAGATTCTTTAATAAAAGTATAATTTATGTGATGTTTGCCACCAAATTATCTTTCCTGTTCACTATAAATTAATTACAGCTGGTATATGGACCAAAGTGGGTTACAATATATTCAGGCACTCACATTATTTCCAAGAGAGAACTCAAAGTAACATCTTACAATTGCTTTTTTTTTTTTTAATAAAATAAAATAAATGGGCATCTTGCTTGCCTTTGAAGATCCCTTTGCTAATCTCAGATTGCCATCTGAAATTTTAATTAGTGAATTGAAATGTGCTTACACAAAGAACCTTGTCCAAGTTGTCTGTTTCTGCCAAATTAAACTATTAAACTAAGTAACCTAATTAAAATCCTTTTAGCTTTTAATCAATATTTTATTTACATCCATATTTCCCAGGAAGCTTAATGAGTTTTTTTGGAAGTGATAGTTATTTCTGTCCCATTTATCAAAGGTCAATTTTAAGAAGTAAATTCTCTCCTCTAAGGCCATGGAGGCAGCAAGAAACAGATGAGGACACCTTTGGTGCAGGCCCCTCTGTCCTCTACCAGCCCTGGGTGCACGGGAAGCTGGAAAGTGCTCCTGCAGCTTCTGGGTGAGGTAGGCAGCTGTGGGGAGATAGGAGCAGCTCCACTGCCATACACACAGCTAGCCCCTCTGCCCTTTCCTCCCAGAGATCCTGGTAACATCTGGCGGTGATTACAGAGAGTGAAAACCACAATGTGCTCTCCAAGGAAAAATGTAGGCTTCCCTATTCCTTATTCTTGAGAGTCAAATAGTTTCATGAGGGGCCTGGGTGCAGTGGTTCATGCCTGTAATCTCAGCATTTTGGGAGGCCAAGGCAGGTGGATCGCTTGAGGACAGGAGTTCGAGACCAGCCTGGCCAACATGGTGAAACCCCATCTGTACAAAAAAAGCAAAAATTAGGCAGGCATGGTGGCAGGCACCTGTAATCCCAACTACTCAGGTGGCTGAGGCACAAGAATTACTTGAACCTGGGAGGCTCAGGCTGCAGTGAGCAGAGATTATACCACTGCATCCCAGCCTGGGCAACAGAGTGAGACTCCGTTAAAAAAAAAAAAAAGTTTAATGAGGTTTATGAAAATAGCATTCTTTTTATTCATTCCCTGGTCATCCTTCCTCACTCATCCCATTTACCAGAGGCAAGCACTTTCAGATCACTTTATAAATTTATTTATCAATGTCTCTAAGAGGCATACTTACATGACAACTTCCTGATGTCTAAATTTTAGACCTCAACTATTCATTTCCTATTGTAGAAAATAATGACTTAGTTTTCTTCAATCTCCCCTACTCCCATCCACATCCACATTTCAACCACACATCCCATTCTCTCAATACAAATACAGCAGAATTTTGGTTCTATAGGTATTTAATGTTGATATTTTATGACCATATAAACAGTATTCTTACTTAAGTCAGTAGGATAGAATTGCTTTTCTTGCCTTGAAAACTCTTTCTTGAATTTGACTGTCTTATGTCTTTGTCTCCTAAGTTTTCTATGTGCCCATCTCTAACCTCAATTTCTTCCCTAATAGATTAAATCTTCCTCAATACAATCAAACATCCTACATTGTAAAAATGAGATATTCTTGGAGACATCACTCCCAGAGCCTTCTGTCCAGGTTGGTTGCTCTTTACAAGTGATAGACAACTGCCACTCTGAGATCACCCGTCACCATCCTGGGGAGTCCTTCATCTCCCTATGAAGTCTCTATGAAGCTTCTGCATTCCTGGATTTCAATCCTCATATTTGTTGGTTTATTCTCATGTCTTGATAAGGCACATTCTCCTACATATTCCTGAGAATAAGTACCTGGGAGGCAAATTTTCTAACATCTGACATGTTTGAAAAATACCTTCATTCAACCTTTGCACTTAATTAATAAATAGTTTATCTGGGTATGGAATTCTGGGTTGACGTGGGATATTATATTTTCCAAAAGTAGCTACAACAGCTCCCATCCCACATGCTATTAGAATGTGACTTTGATGCTCCTCTCATAGAGCTGGGAGGGTGGTCTCTGTTTCCTGATCTGAATCTGAACAGATACGTGACTCTGGTGGTAGTGACGCTATGTGACATCCAAGGGTAAGACACAAAATGTTGTCTAGTGTTAGGATTTTCTTCTTATTTTTTTTTCCTTGAGACAGTTACTCTTGGAACCTGTCCAGTGGGTTGGGTTCCTCATACTGTGAGGAAGCAGAAACCACTCAGTGGAGACACCCACATGAAGTAGAAGTGATAGCAGCAGCAACTCACCAGTCACATGAGTAAGCTCACTTGGAAGGGAATTCTCCTGACCAGTCACACCATCCTGGTTTATGCTACATGGAGCAAGAAAACGTTCTCTTATGAACCTTATCCAAAGTGCAGATTTGGGAGAAAAACATATGATTTAGAGGTTTGGAATTGTTTGCTATGTAGCAAGAAATAACTGGGACTGTTGAGGAAAAAAATCCCTAGTAGTTTTGAACGTAGCATTCCTGTCTCTTAGACTTCCATACTGCTGTGATAAGTGTGAAGGAATTATAATTTCTGATTGGCTTCACATAATATTTAAAAATTTTTATGGAAATTTGTACGATTTCATTTCTGCCTCTATGACGAAATTTCACAATGCTGAGACCTGGTGTGAGTCTTCTTTCATCCATTGTGCTGAACACCCACTCAATGGACGCCTTAATCGTGATAAATGATCTTGCATTTGTTCTTTGATGACTTTTTCTCTTGCTTCTATTCTTTCTTTCTGAATGTCTGTATAAATATTGAATCTCCAGGACTGATTCCCCAAATCTCCTATGCTCTATTTCATTGTTTTGTTCGTCCCCCTTTTCTATCTTTTTCAGGATTTGTTTTACTTTCTGGCATATTTCCAATTCTTTGTCATTCAACCATTCTTTGAGACTTTAAATTTCTTTGAGCATGTTTTGAATTCTCTAGCATTTGCTCTTTGCTCTTTGAGTTTTGATAGTTTCTTGTTTTTTCTTCTCATGAATGTACCATCTTTACTTACCTCTAAGATAATATTAACAATAAACATAGTTTTTAAAAAACTCCCTTTTTTTCTTTATGTTCTTATATGTCATTTCTTGTGTCTCCTAAGAAGTCAGCCCTAGAAAAAACAAACACATTTGCTTACAAATATGACATTTTTCTTTTTTCTTTTTTTTTTTTAAACTGTCAGCTCTCTAGACTAAAACAAAACAAAACAAAACACCTTTCTGCATTGTCTGCCTCCTTCAGGTTACCTTTTTCTTTATATTTGTCTTGACCTCGTCTTTTGTGTTAGAGAATTTCCATGGAAATTGAACGCTCATCGGTGATCGGTTACATTAAATGTGGTCCACCAAAAAGCAGAACAGGCTCTGTGCCATGCTCTTGTCAATCGTGAGTTCCACTTTAGGGTTAATTGGAGGGACTGGCCATTCCATTGGAGGAGCACAGATATCAGTATCTAGGTCTTTTCTGTATCTCGATCACATTTACGTGGAAATAATCTTTCTTTCTTTCTTTCTTTCTTTCTTTCTTTCTTTCTTTCTTTCTTTCTCTTTCTTTTTCTTTCTTTTCTTTCTTTCTCTCTCTCCTTCCTTCCTTCCTTCCTTCCTTCCTTCCTTCCTTCCTTCCTTCCTTCCTTCCCTTTCTTCCCTTTCTTCCCTTCCTTCCTTCCTTCCTTTCTTTCTTTCTTTCTTTCTTTCTTTCTTTCTTTCTTTCTTTCTTTCTTTCTTTCTTTCTTTCTTTCTTTCTTTCTTTCTTTTTCAGTAAGATTGACTTTCTGAGTTCTGAGAGGTGAGTGGAAAAAGAGAGCTGGAGATCACAGCATGCAGAATATGAGATTTCACTTAACTCTCTGTTTCTCAGCCTTCATTAGGACCCTCAACTGTGCCTGATGTTCTCTACTCCAGAGGCCCTCTTTTTATCTCATTCATACCAAAGAAGTGAAGTATAATAAAACTTCACTCCTTTTCTCTGGGTGGCCTATGGAGAGAGTGGAGATTGGATCTCAAACTACGTTTCTCAAAGGGACTTTAAAAAATTACTAGTTTTATGTCTCTCTCACACAAACATATCCTTGCAAGAGCACTGGTGCCGTAAATCTCTGATCATCTTGGAGTTTCTGCACAAAGAATTGCATTTCTTCTCATTGTTTTCCTATTGCTAAGCCAGCTTGTGTGTGTGTGTGTGTGCACGTGTGTGTGTGTGTGCACGTGTGTGTGTGTGTGTCTGCTAAATCCATCATTAAGTGGTACTTTTGTTTTTGAGCTTCCAAAATGTTTCTCTATTCTGTTCATTTTTTCTTTATCCTTGTGGGATAAAAACAAAACAACAGTGATGGATACAACCCTTTATCGTCATTAGATTGAGTTTTTAAGAGAAGTGGAGATAAATACTGATATCATTATACTATTTTTGTGTGACAAACTATCAAACGACTCTAAAACTGAGTGTCTTAAAGCAATGAATATTGAATATTGCTGAGAGTCCTTGAATCAGCTGCATAATTCCGGTAATCTCAGCCAGGTCTATCTGACCTCTTCTGGACTCACTTAGATATTATGGTGAGCTGACAAGTTGGCCGGACTCTGATTTGTCTAGGATGGTCTGATTCATATATCAGAATGTCAGCTGGTTGACTAGCTGTTCGCTGAGGTGATGAGTTTGTCCAAGTCATGGTTCTCTCATCTTCCAGGCTGTCCTAGGCTTGTTCTCTGATGCTTCTTAGGATGAGCTTTCCAAAGGCAAAAGCAGAAGCAAATAACCCTTATGATTGCGCATGGCACATCATCACTTCCACCACAGTCTATTCGCCAAAACAGGTCGCAAGGGCAATCCAGATTCAAGTAGTGAGGAAACCTTGGTGGACAGAACTACAAAGAGACATTTCAAAGGCTTCGATATGGTGAGTGGTAAAGATGTGAGGATATTCTTGCAATAAATCTACTACTTAAGTTCAATCCAGTGATTTTAATCAGAATTCCCCTTGTGATAAATAGAATAATGGTCCCCCAAAGATGTTCACAGAATAATCCCTGAAACCTGTGAATATGTTATCTTGCATGGCAAATGGGGCTTTGCAGGTATGATTAAATTAGGGATATTAAATTGGGGAGGTGATCTGAGATTATCCTGGTGGGTCCAATGTAATCATAAGGGTCCTTCTAAGGGGTGGCAGAAGAGAAGAAGTCAGAGCAGATGCAAAAACAAATCAGAAGTCTGAAAGATGCCATCACCAGTAGGGCCCACAAACCAAGGAAGGCAGAGAGTTTCTATGATATGATTTGGTTGTGTCCCCACCCAAATCTCATCTTGAATTATAACTCCCATAATTCCCACGTGTCCAGGAGGAACCTGGTAGGAAGTGATTGAATCATGGGGTGGGTCTTTCCCATGCTGTTCTCGTGATAGTGAATAAGTCTCATGAGATCTGATAGTTTTAAAAATGGAAGTTTCCCTGCACAAGAATTTTTCTCTTGTCTGCCGCCATATGAGATGTGCCTTTCACCTTTCACAATGATTGTGAGGCCTTCCCAGCCATTTGGAACTGTAAGTCTATTAAACTTCTTTCTTTTGTAAATTGCCCAGTCTTGGGGATGGCTTCAGCAGCAGTGTGAAAATGGACCAATACATCCTAGAAGGTGGAAAAAGCAAGCAACAGATTCTTCTCGGGAGCCTCCAGAAGTCATACAGCTATTCCAACAAATGGATTTTAGGACTTTTGATTTCTGAAAGTTTTAGATAATAAATTTATGTTGTCTTTTAAGCCATTGAGTTTTTGATAGTTTATTGTATATTATTAGAGAAAACTAACACATCTAACTGTTCTTTCAGTTCAGCCATGATATATTTGGATTTTTGCCATAACCACATGCCACTTCTATTATTATTTTCTTCAAAAATGAAAATTATTTTGAAAAAAAATTCCTATTGTAAACATTGATATATCTGAAATAAAGAGGTATTCCAGTTTTTTAACACACATAAAATAAATGAAGTTATTAAGAAAACTATCTGTTCATATTCCACAAGCGGGGTATATAGTATGCAGCATTTCTCAATTTTATTTGACTATGTTGCTCTTTCTTTGTGAAACTGTAATTCACTAATTAGCTGATTGAATAAACATTTTATTGAGCACTTACTATGCACCAGACATGTGTGAACAAGACGGATGGAATCTTGTCTTCATAGAGCTAACAATGTAGTGCAAAACACAGACCACACGTTTTTAAAAATGCATAATAAAATACAGGCTCTGATAAAGGAAATACAGTGCTGTGCTACAGGACAACTGGGCGGTGTGGGATGAAGGTCTGGGATGTGGGCTAGGCTAGTATCTGGCAAGATTAGTTCCCTGGAAAGAGGTTATTTGCAGGCTCATATTCTACCTATTTCTTCATTGAAATCATCCAGTTCCCTGGTTTCAAAATTAAGGAAACGATATTTCTCATTCTGGCGCTTCTAATTTTTGGCCCCACTAATCCATCAGCAAATTCTATTGATCATCATTTGTAAAATCTCTTGCATCACTTACTGATTTCCATTCTCAATTTCTCACCGAGGCTAAAATTCTTATAGCAATTCTTATAAAGTCTCTTATAAAGTGACTTTTCATCTTTTTCTGCCCCAGTAGCTTGGACGGATACAACATGCCCCCCAGGGATTGAAATAAGTTCTGAAGATGAGGGTCAGGGCTAGAAGTCCCACAGGTGATTGACAGTGTTTCCACAGGCAGGGACAGTTATACTTTAGTGACTCTATCACTCTGAGGAGGGGGTGTCTCATTCCTACTTTAGGACAACATAAGTGTGCCTTCAAACCTGGGAACAGTGGCCCACGCCTGCAATCCTAGCACTTTGAGAGGCCAAAGTGGGTGAATCATGAGGCCAGGAGTTCAAGACCAGCCTGGTCAACATGGTGAAACCCCATCTCTACTCAAAATACAAATTAGCTGGTCATAGTGGCAGGTGCTTGTAATCTCAGTTACTCAGGAGGCTGAGGCAGGAGAACTGCTTGAACCCAGAAGGCGGAGGTTCCAGTGAGCTGAGATCATGCCACTCTAGCCTGGGTGACAGAGTGAGACTCTGTTTCAAAAAAAAAAAAAAAAGAAGAAGTGTGCCTTCTCCAGAGAAGCAACTGAGAGCTACAGGTGCTTAAACGGAAACTGGGTCTTCTTCCCCAGCCCCTTGTGCCCTTCCTGACCCAGTGCTTTCTTCTTTATGGTGCCAACCAGGAGCAAGCCTGAGTGCTTTCAAGGTGCACCAAGATAAAGAGTAATCAGTTTCCCAATCTTCTTTAAACTGCCAATCCAGAAAAGCCAATAGGAGCATATTTACATCAGTTTTAGGCTTGTCTTCGAGTTCATTCTTTCCCACCAAGTGCAATCTCTGACCACTTGTTTTGGTGTGCAGGTGGGTGTCCTTTCTGCTTTACATAACATCATCATGCCTTTTAGAGTAAAAATGTATTTTAGAGATTATTTAATCCAAACAGAACAGTTTAAGAGAGAAAGTTAAAGTCCAGAGACATCATGCAGCTGGCTAGAAATCACATAGCTAGTCAGTAAAAAAATCTAGGATTCAAATTTGGGATTCCTGACTCGTATTCCAAGTCAAAGCTACCATATTGACCTTCATGCTGAGAAAACGTAGAATTGAGACAAGGTTACTTACAACTGTTGTTTGCAATTATATAATATACTCAGATTTATTTTACTTTATTAGAGTATACATATTTTTTGGTTGTAAATGCCTACAATACAGTCTATGACATACATATTTTTGGCTGAGTTCTTTCTTTCGTAACTTGTGTGTCCTTGATTGTAAAGGATTCATTATCTTCTCACTGTCCCTGTGTCTAGGGAATTTTACAACAAATGCTTCGTAATTTCCTTTTGTTTCCCCTGCAACAATTTTCAGTGTCCTTACTACTCATAAACTAGAAGAAAATATAGTAATGCTTCAGAGATGTCCTGAAGGGCCACTTCTTGAAACTTTCTCTGCTATAAATCACAATGTGTTTTCTTTCTATTTTTTTTGCAGGGATGGCAGGGGCGCAAAATACAGTTTTAAATGTAGATCTTCCAAGAACAAATTGCAAGGGGGTTTTCTCCAGTTAACTACTCTCAGAAACATGTTTTAGAATTGTTTCTACACAGTATCCTTCTTTAGCAGTCCCCAAATATTATAGGAAATCATTGGATAACAGCTATTTTTTTTTCAATTCCCTGTTCTTCATCCAACCAGTGCAAGGTGACCACCAATGCATTTGATTTCTCATGTTCTGATTTAAAAGAAAAACTTTAAAACCCTTTTTAAACAAACTATTCAATGTATTGACAGGAAAATGGAATACACAAAGCTAATCAAAGGTTTTTATACTCTTTATCGAGTGTCATGGGCAAAATTAAACTATGGTATTCCTAACCAGTACATTTGCTTATACTTTGGGTACTTCAGACACAACAAAGTGCAACACACGTGCCGTTTCTCTCATTCCCTGAGCCAGGCAGACATAAACAAACAATCACAGCACCTTGATGCCAAGGCTTTATGTGTCCTCAGAATCTTTCTTAATACAGCCTCTAGGCAGCCACTACACAACAGTCACCTGATAAATATGGAGTTCAAGCCTAGTAAGCAAAGCTGTACTATGGTAGTTATTATATCTACCTTTAAAAAGCACAGATAAGGCATCCTAAACATGAAAAAATAAGTGATTCATATAATATTGTTATCCCCCACCTTTTTTTTGAGATGGAGTCTCACTCTGTTGCCCAGGCTGGAGTGCAGTGACACAATCTCAACTCACTGCAGCCTCTGTCTCCCAGGTTCAAGTGATTCTCCTGCCTCAGACTCCCAAGTAGCTGGGATTACAGGTGCCTGCCACCACACCCAGCTATTTTTTTTATTTTTGGTAGAGACAGGGCTTAACCATGTTGGTCAGGCTGGTCTCAAACTCCTGACCTCAAATGATCTGCCCACGCTGGCCTCCCAAAGTGCTTGGATTTTAGGTGTGATCCACCATGCCTGGCCAATATATCATTACTCTTATTGCTTTCCCTTGATGTTGCCCATTGAAAACGTTTTCTTTTTTTAGTTGACAAAGGCTTCCCAGAAATTCTTCTTTCCTTACTGTGAAAAACCTTTCAGAACCTTAATACTCCCTAGATTATTAGTCCATTCTCACACTGCTATAAAGAACTACCTGAGACTTAGCAATTTATAAAGAAAAGAGGTTTAATTGACTCACAGTTACTCATGGCTAGGGAGACCTTAGGAAACTTACAATCATGGCAGAAAATGAAGGAGAAGCAAGGCACCTTCTTCAAAAGGCAGCGAGAGAGAGAGAGAGCAAGAAGGGAAGTGCCATACTTTTAAAACATCAGATCTCATGAGAACTCACTCACCATCAAAAGAACAGCAAGGGAAAAATCTCCCCCCGTGATCCAATCGCCTCCCACAAGGCTCCTCCCCTGACAAATGAAGATTACAATTTGACACAAGACTTGGGTGGGGACACAGAGCCAAACCATATTATTCTGCTGCTGGCCCCTCCCAAATCTCATATCCTTTTCACATTTCAAAACCAATCATGCCTTCCCAACAGTCCCCCAAAGTCTTAACTCATTCCAGCATTAATTCAAAATTCCAAGTCCAAAGTCTCATCTGAGAGAAGGAAAGGGCCCTCCACCTATGAGCCTGTAAAATAAAAAACAAGTTAGCCTGTAAAATAAAATAAAAAACAAGTTAGTTACTTCCAAGATACAATGTGGATATAGGCATTGGGTAAATGCTCCCTTTCCAAATGGGAGAAATTGGCCAAAACAAAGGGGCTACAGGCCCCAAGCAAGTCCAAAACCCAACAGGGTAGCCATTAAATCTTAAAGCTCCAAAATCCCCTTTGACTCCATGTCTCACATTCAGGCCACATTGACACAATAGATGGGCTCCCAAGGCAGGTCTGTCTCTGTGGCTCTACAGGGTACAGCCCCCTCGGCTGCTTTCACAGGCTGGTGTTGAGTCCTGCAGCTTTTCCAGGCACACAGTGCAAGCTGTCAGTGGATCTACCATTCTGGGGTCTGAAGGATGGTGGCCTTCTTTTCACAGCTCCACTGGGGCACTGCCCCAGTGGAACTCTGTGTGGAGGGCTCCAACCCCACATTTCCCCAATGCATGTTTTAGTAGAGCTTCTCCATGAGGGCTCCCTGCAGCAGACTTCTGCCTGGACATCCAGGCAATTCCACACATCCTCTGAAATCTAGGTAGAGGCTGCCAAGCCTCAACTCTTGACATTTGTGCACCCACAGGCTCAACATCACATGGAAGCCACCAAAGCTTGGGGCTTGCACCCTCTGAAAGAATGGCCCACGCTCTACCTTTGCTTCTTTTAGCCATGGCTGGATCTAGAGCTACTGGGACACAGGGCGCCAAGTCCCAAGGCTGCACACAAAACCATTTATTCCTCCTAGGCCTCCGGGCCTGTTATGGAAAGGGCTGCCATGAAGATCTCTGAAATTTCCTGGAGACATTTCCCCCATTGTCTTGGCTATTAACATTCAGCTACTCCTTACTCATGCAAATTTCTGCAGCCAGCTTGAATTTCTTCCCATGAAAATTAGTTTTTCTTTTCTGCTACATGGTCAGGCTGCAAATTTTTGAAACTTTTATTCTGTGCTTCCCTTTTAAACATAAGTTCCAATTTCAGATCCTCTCTTTATGAGCACATATAAGCATACATTTTTGGAAAAGGCCAGGTCATATCTTGAATGCTTTGCTGCTTGGAAATTTCCTGTACTAGATACCCTAAATTATCTCTCTCAAGTTCAAAGTTCCACAGATCTCTAGGGCAGGGGCAAAATGCTTCCATTCTCTTAGCTAAAGTATAGCAAGAGGGACCTTTACTCCAGTTCCCAATAAGTTCCTCATCTCCGTCTGAGAACACATTAGCCTGGACTTCATTGTCCATATTACTATCAGCATTTTGGTCACAACCATTCAACAAGTCTCTAGGAAGTTCCAAACTTTCCTTCAAGTTTCTCTCTTCTTCTGAGCCCTCCAAACTGTTCCAACCTTTCCTTGTTACCAAAGTCACTTCCACATTTCTAGGTGTCTTTGTAGCAGTACCTTATTCTCAGTACCAATCTTCTGTATTAGTTCATTCTCACATTGCTATAAAAAACTACTGGAGACTGGGTAATTTATAAAGGAAAGAGTTTAATTAAATCACAGTTCTGCATGGCTGAGGAGGCCTCAGAAAACTTACAATCATGGCAGAAAGTGAAGAAGCACGTACCTTCTTCACAAGGTGGCAGGAAAGAGAAAGTGAGAAGGGAAGTGCCACACTTTTAAATCATCAGATCTTGTGAGAACTCACTCACTGTCATGAGTACAGTGAGGGGGAAATTTGCCTTCATTATGCAATCACATCTCACTAGGCCCTTCCCCTGACATATGGGGATTACAATTTGACATGAGATTAGGGTGGGGACACAGAGCCAAACCATATCATTCTAACTGGTAAAATGTAGATGTGACTTGAATTAAGTTTCTCAGTTCTAAAAATATGTAGGTCTATTATTTGTATCCAAGAACATTTGCAAAGAAAACCCATTTAAATTGCTGTAGAAATTAATATTTAACTAGAGACATTGTCAATTTAAAAATTTTCCACAAAGAAATGTTTCTGAAACTCTAGTGTGTATAAAAAGTACTAAAAGAATGTTTTCAAGTTACATGCTTATGTATACCAATAACATGTAAGTAGAATTGGCACATAATACATTTATCTATCATTAGTAAAATGTGATATTTCAAAATGAAATTAGTGCCATCATGTAACATGCTTGTGAATGTGACTTTGTCACTCAACCAGTATCTGGCTTAAAAAGAAAAAGCAAACAAACAAAAATGGGAAAAAAATTATGGCTTAATATGGCCAAGGACAGTCAAACCTTTGGGTCTTGGAGTCGTGAAGTATGGATATCCTTCTTAGGATTATACTCCTAATTTTCCCCACTCCACATAGGTCTTCTACTTTATCAGCAGTGTAGGGAATGCATTTTAGTTGAGGGGAATGGAGGATATAATTCACTGACATTTACAAGTCTCAAGTTGTAGAGAACCTGTCATGTTCAGGAGAATTGGAGATTAGGCTGACCTTCTACACTAGTTTCTTACACAGGGGGAAATAAAATAAAAATAACTAAGGATAGGTCAACCCAGAGTCACTACCATATAATAAATAGGTCAGGAAGTCCAACAACAGCAAGAACTAAAAACAAAAGAAAGTGAGATGATTAAAATACAAAGCCCTCAGGCAGAAATTAGCTTTAGAAACCTAGCCATCTCTGTTTGTGATGGGCTGGGTGTCACTCTACATTCATAACAATAAAGTGAATTTGAAAGAGAAATTGAACTATGTAAATGAATATTTACATATGTAAATGATAAAAGCTCTCTCCTAGAGATACAGTTTGGGCACAGCTCACTTAGAAATAATCATATTCCTCCTTTTAAAAAAATATACTTTTGTACTGATTTTATAGTAGATACTGATATTATCTCAATCAGAGAGAATTACACACATAAGACACAAGACAAATATGTTTAGTTAGGTAGATCGTTTTTTATCATGCAAATTTAGCCAAAACTTTTACTCTCTCCAATTATTAATGGTAGATACCTAAGCTGTGGTAATCTTTAGGGCTGTTACCAGTGTTTCAATTCTGATGGAATTTTACATCCCTTAGACCATGAGACTTCCACTGGCCAATATAACATGATGAGGAACATGAGCAGCAATAAGGTGTTTACTTCTGGGCAGAAGACTTGGTGAGCTGGTATGTGATCAACTATGTTACTTTTTTCCTGCTCTCGTGACATTATAGATGTAGAGGTTCTGTCATCCTGAGTCCCTGAGTGGGAGTGACATGGAACAGAGCTGCTGTCAACCTAAGAGAGCAATGTAACATACACGGGAAATATATTTTGGTTAAGACACACAGATTTGGAGGTTGTTACTGCAGCCTAGTATAGCTCATTCTAACTGATAAGCAGGATTTCTCCAGCATTTAGTGTTGTAGCAAAATTGCATGATGAAAAAGCAGTAGCTCCAACTTAGCTGGAGAGAATATTGGATTCAAATCACTTAGCTATAATACAATCCCTTCTCAATACTCTATAGTCAGTTAAGTGCAAATCTCTCTAGTGGCTTAAACTCTCTTTACTAGTACTTTGTGAACACTCTCAAATTGTAGAAATAAATAGATTGATCCAAGGTCTGGTGGGAGAACAGAATCTGAGTAATGGTTAAATGTGGGAGACTCAATGGGTAGAGGGATCAGTTTTACTGGAACACAGGTCAGAAAGAACCTAATAGTTCTACAAAGTGAATGGTAAGGATTTCTAAATTCATTATGAGATTTGAAAATTCAATAACCTTGTACTTCTGTATATCAAGGATCTATGATAGGCTAAAACTGTAAGACCAACAAATAATTAAATTGTTTGAACAAAGGTTAGATTATAAAAACGTGAAGATCAGGATGTCATTTACTTACAGTGTGACTTACTGAAGTCACTTTAACCCCTTGGCCTCAGCCTCCTCATATGTAAAACAAAAACATTTTAAATAGAAATAAAATTAATATTTGAACTAGATTTTGATAAGTTCCCTTACATACAATGGTAGGCTGGTAAATTTATCAACTGTGTGTGTATGTGTGTGTTTTTCTTAGTATTTGCCCCCTTTTTGGGTATAAATATTTCCAATCGGGACAGTTTCATGCTGTTAACCTAACATGACTGAATGCAGAGCTGGCAAAACTTGCTGATGATCATCTTTCATTGGAGCCAGAACAGGCTTGCTTCAGCACCTCATGATTCTAGTTGGTTGGTGCGAAAGTAATTGTGGTTTCTCGTTACTACCTTCAATGGTTAAAACAGCAATTACTTTCGCATTAACCAATATCTTTACTGCTATGATCCTTGCAAATAAGATGACTGGTGAGAGCTTCATGGTTTATTCTGATTTACAGGATCTTGACTCTTCTCTGAATTTTTAGGATTTACTATATGTGCCATTCACTTGGCATTTAACTGCATACTTTCTTAGACATGTCTCACATTTACATCTTGTTATTTTGTTTAACTTAAAAATATTTTGTAACTGTTTGATAATGATATGTCTCATTTTTCAAGCTAGAAAATACATTGCATGAGGAAAAATTTTTGTTTTGTGCCTCTCAGTGTCTTTTCCATATCTTGGCCCATTTAATGGTTTTTTAGGTAAAAGTACATTTAAATGTTTCCCCTGCTTATTTCTGTGCTGAATAAATTCAGCTTAATATTTTCATGTATATACATGTTTAGCAAACAATAAGCCTAAGTGGCTATTTTGCATGTAAAAGGTGCTGTGCCAAATGACACTTGTCAGTTTTATGTGCAATTATTCTAAATTACAGATTTCAAATATAATAATTATGAGGAAGGGGTTGAGAAAAATGAATACTTGGTAGAGTTTTACATTAAAATAAATTCCTCAGAAAATCAGTTTATAATGATATAGCCTACTTCCAATATAAGTGATCACATTGCAAAATACTGACAGAGCTGCAGACTTAAAGAGTAATTCACCATTTTATTGTTTACAGGCACAAATGCCCAATCCGATGACAAAATATGCTTCAAACATCTGTTAAAAGGTTATTTGGTTCATTTTTGTTTCTAAGAAAGGGAATATTAATATTGTTGAATGTTCAAATTATGCAAGTGGCATTCATTGTAGAGCATGGTATTAATTACCAACTGAATCAATGACAGAAACGAAAAGCAATTGTTTGATTCAAAAATAAAGGTTGGAGACATTTATATGTGTGTGTACGTGTTTATTTTCTGTTTCTCTAATATCCTGCATCAAGAGACAAACTAGTATTCATCAAAATGAGCTAGTTTTATGGAAAATCAGTGCAATTCAGCATCCTTTCCCAAATTGGAGTAATTTAGATAGAAATAAATCATAATGGTGCTTATTTCAGACTTCTTAGCATGTGCCAAAAAGTGTTCATTAGCTGTCCCTATAGAGGTTCAGGACACTAAGAACCACTGAATCTGGATGGCAGCATACAGCCACAGCACCACCACAAGCAGCACTGGTCGATAAGATCACTCATATTTTCAATACCAAGAAAACTAAAGAACATAAATCATTTCAGTTATGTATGAATGTGCTAAAAATATGAGAAGATAACTTTTTTCCTAATAGTTTCATTTACACTGAATTTGGATTTGTGTATTGTTGCTATTTTCAAAAAAGAAATAAAAAGTGAGATACCAGAAGTCATGGTCCGTGTCTAGGAAGTATATGGAAAACCAACAGCAGAGTGAATAAATTCAAATTCTACAGGATATTTCTGTAATTCATAGGCTATCACAAGTGATAAATAAAAGCAATGTTCTAATTCCTCCAGTTAGCCAATTTTATTGAAATATAAATCTTTGGTGGCTTTTCTTGATTTATTTCTTGGTTTATGTTTTACTGTAAGCATTTTATATCAGTAAACTTGAGGAAAGATCAATTGAATTTAAAAAGTCTGAAAAACAGAGAAAAATAAACTAAAATACATTAAGGAAGCCTCAAGGACCTGTGAAACAATAGCAGAAGAACTATCATTTGTATTATTGTAGTCAATAATACAAATTGACTGTTTCTGTAGACTACTATTATTGTAGTCAAAGAAGGGCAGGAAGAAGAGTGAGGAGCTAAAATAGTATTTGAAGAAATAGTGGGTGAGAACTTCCCAAATATAGTGAAAGATGCAAACCTACAGATTCAAGAAACTGAATAAAATTCACATATTTACATATTTTTTATTTCCATAGGTTTTGGAGAACAGGTAGTGTTTGATTACATGAATAAGTTCTTTAGTGGTGATTGCTAAAATTTTAGGACACCTGTCACCTGAGCAGTACACACTGTACCCAATTTGTAGTCTTTTATCCCTCATACCTCTCCCACCACTTCCCCTGAGTCCCCAAAGTCCACTGTATCATTCTTAAACCTTTGCAGCCTCATAGCTTAGTTCCACTTCTAAGTGAGAACATATGATGTTTGGTTTTCCATTTCTGAGTTACTTCACTTAGAATAATGATCTCCAATTCCATCCACGTTGCTGCGAATGCCATTATATCTTTCCTTTTTCTGGTGAGTAGTATTCCATGGTGTATATATATATAATGAATTCTTTATCCACTCACTGATGATGGGCATTTGGGTTGGTTCCATATTTTTGCAATTGCAAATTGTGTTGCTATAAACATGCGGTGCAGGTATGTAATGACTTATTTTCCTCTGGGTAGATACCCAGTAGTCAGACTGCTGGATCAAAAGGTAGTTCTCCTTTTAGTTCTTTAAGCAATACCCACAATGTTTTCCATAGTGGTTGTAATAGTTTACATTCCCATCAGCAGTGTAAAAGTGTTCCCTTTTCACCAAATTCCCTCCAAAATCAATTTTTTTTTATTGTTTTGATTTTGACCATTCATGCAGGAGTAAGGTGGTATCACATTGTGGTTCTCATTTGCATTTCTCTGATTATTGGTAATGTTGATCTTTTTGCATATTTTATTGGCCATTTGTATATCATTTTTTGAGACTTGTCTATTCATGTCCTTAGCCCACTTTTTGATGGGATTGTGTGTTTTCTTCTTGCTGATTTGTTTGAGTTCCTTGTAGATTCTGGATATTAGTCCTTTGTCAGATATGTAGATTGGGAAGATTTTCTCCTGCTCTAGGGGTTGTCTGTTTACTCTGCTGATTGTTTCTTTTGCTGTAAGGGAGCTTTTTGGTTTATAAAAGTCCCATTTATTTATCTTTGTTTTTGTTGCATTTGCTTTTGGGCTCTTGGTCATGAACTCTTTGCCTAAGCCAATGTCCAGAAGGGTTATTCTGATGTTGTCTTCTAGAATTTTTATGGTTTCAGGTCTTAGATTCAAGACCTTGATCCATCTTGAGTTGATTTTTGTATAAGGTAAGAGATGAGGATCCAGTTTCATTATTTTACAGGTGGCTTACCAATTATCCCAGCACCATTTGTCAAATAGGGTGTTCTTTAACCACTTTACGTTTTTATTTGCTTTGTTAAAGATCAGTTGCCTGTAAGTATTTGGCTTTATTTCTGGTTTATTTATTCTGTTTCATTGGTGTATGTGCCTATTTTTATACCAGTACCATGCTGTTTTGGTGACTGTTTGAAGTCAGGTAATGTGATGCCTCCAGATTTGTTCTTTTTGCTTTGGCTATGAGGGCTCTTTTTGGTTTCATATGAATTTTGGGATTGTTTTTTCTAGTTCTGTAAAGAATGGTGGCGGTATTTTGATGCGAATTGCATTGAATTTGTGGATTGCTTTTGGCAATATAGTCATTTTCACAATATTGACTCTATTCATCCATGACCATGGGATATGTTTCCATTTGTTTGTGTCATCTATTTCTTTCAGCAGTGTTTTGTAGTTTAACTTGTAGAGGTCTTTAACCTTCTTGGTTAGGTATATTCCTAAGTATTTTACTTTTCTTTCAGCTATTGCAAAATGGGTTGAGTTCATGATTTGATTCTCAGCTTGGTCTCTATTGGTGTATAGCAGGGCTACTGATTTGTGTACATTAATTTTGTATCCTGGAACTTTGCTGAATTCATTTATTAGTTCTAGGAGATTTTTGGATGAGTATTTAAGGTTTTGTAAGCATGCAATCATATCATCAGCAAACAGCAACAGTTTGACTTCCTCTTTATTGATTTGAATGGTCTCTATTTCTTTCTCTTGTCTGATTGCTCTGGCTAGGACTTCCAGTACTTTGTTGAATAGAAGTGGTAAGAGTGGGCATCCTTGTCTTGTTCCAGTTCTCAGAGGAAATGCCTTCATCTTTTCCCTGTTCAGTATTATATTGACTGTGAGTTTGTCATAGATGGCTTTTATTACATTAAAGAGTGTCCCTTCTATGCTGATTTTGCTGAGGATTTTAATCAAAAAGGGATGCTGGATTTTGTCAAATGCTTTTTCTGTGTCTATTAAGATGATCACATGATTTTTGTTTTTAATTCTGTTTATGTGGTATATCACATTTATTGACTTCATATGTTAAACCATCCCTGCATCTCTCATATGAAAACCACTTGATCATGGTGGATTGTCTTTTTGATATGCTGTTGAATTTGGTTAGCTAGTTTTGTGTTAGGGATTTATACATCTGTATTCATCAGGGATATTGGTCTGTAGTTTTCCTTTTTGTTATGTCCTTTCCTAGTTTTGGTATTAGGGTGATACTGGTTTCATAAAATGATTTAGGGGGGATTCCCTCTTTATCTTGGGAATTGCATCAATAGAATCGGTATCAATTCATCTTTGAATGTGTGATAGGATTCAACTGTGAATCCATCTGGTCCTGGACTTTTTTTTGGCAATTTTTTAAATTACCATTTCAATCTCACTGTTCGTTAATGGTCTGTTCAGAGTTTCTAATCCTTCCTAGTTTAGTCTAGAAGGGTGTATATTTCCAGGAATTTATTCATCTCTGCTAGGTTTTCTAGTTTATATGCATGAGGGTGTTCATAGTAGTCTGCAATGATCATTTGTATTTCTCTGGTATTGGTTGTAATATCTCTCGTTTTGTTACTAATTAAGCTTATTTGGATCTTCTCTCTTCTTTTTTTGGTTAATCTTGCTAATGGTCTATCAATTTTATTTATCTTTTTAAATAACCAGTTTTTTGTTCCATTTATCTTTTGTATTAAAACTCATATATTTAAAAGTGAGAAAGGTTAAGGGACCTAAATGGAATGGAAACTACAGACCAATACCCCTGTACACTTACTTGAGTAGTACGACGTTGAAATATCTACATTTATATCTACATCCATATTAACAGAGACCCAGAGCAACAACTACAAAGATTATACAAAAGATACCCTGCTATATACTGTAAATAAACACTAAAAATAAATCAAGACGGAATTTCCAAAATGTTCAAGAAACCCACTAAAAGGCAAGAAAAGAGAGACATAGGAATGAGGAAACAGACGAGACAATCAGAAAACAAATAACAAAATGGTAAATTTAAGCTTTAAAATGGTAATAAATACCTTCAATATAAATGGTCTAAATACACTACTCAAAAGATGGAAATTGGCAGAGTGGATAAAAAGCATAATCTTGTTCATGTATATGCCATTTGCAAGAAATTCACTTAAAAATCAATAACATAGGAAGGTTCAAAGACAATGGAAACACACACACACACACACACACACACACACACACACCATGATACCTTTTAAACAATCAGAAAACCCAAGCAGAATTGGCACTATTAATATCAGATAAAAAGATTTCAGAGCAAAGAAAATTACCACAGACAAATAAAACATTACATAATGATAAAAGAATCAATCTACCAGGAAGAGATTACAAATTGATTTGTGTGCACACAAAACAACAGAGCCTCAAAATATATGAAGCAAAAATTCAAAGATGAAAGAAGAAACAGACAATTCCACAATTATAACTGGGGATTTCAACACTGTTTTCAGCAATTGATAGAATTAGTACATGCAAATCAACAGCAATACAGAAATTCTGAAAAATACAATCAACCAACAGGATTTAAATGACATACCTGGAACACTTTACTTAACAATAGCAAAAAACGTATTTTTTTTTTCAAATGCCATGGAACATTCACCAATACATACCACATGTGACCATAAAACAAATGTCAACAATTTAAATGCATTGCTATCACACTGAGTGTGTTCTCTAACCAGAGCATAATAGGTAGTCAGTAATGGAAAGACCACAGTAAAATACCTAAGTATGTGGAAATTAAATATCACCCTTCTAAATAATTAAAGGAACAAAGATAAAGTTATCAAAGGACAGAAAAAAAATACATTGGACTAAAAGGAAAGGAAAATAAAACGTAAAAAAATTTGGGACATAGCAAAGCAGTGTGGAAAGGGAAATTTGTCACACTCAGTGCTTACATTAGAAATGAAGAAAAATATCAAATCAATACTGTAAGTTACTGCAGAGAGAGACTAGAAAAAGGACAAAAACTGAAAACAAGCAGGGGAAGGAAATAAAGAGCAGAAATCAATGAAATTGAACATAAGAAAACAATAGAAAACATCAATGAAACAAAAAGCTGGATATTTTTAAAAAATCAATAACATTGATCAACCTCTAGGAAGGCTGAAGAAAATAAAAGTGAGAAGACATAAATCACCAATATTGGAATAAACTGTAATACATCATTACAGATCATGCAGCCATTAAAAGAATCTTAAGGGAATCCTAAGAACAACTTTGCACTATTGAATTTGACACCTTGGTAGAAATAGACCAATTCCTTGAAAACCACAAGGAACTAAAACTCAATCTGGATTAAATAAATGATCTAAATTGTTAATATACCATTAAATAAATGTAATTTATAATTTAAAAGTCTTCTAAAAAATTTTCCAGACTCAAATTGCTTCACTGGTGATTTCTACCAAAATTTAAAAATTAACACAAATTTTACACAATCTTTTCCAGAAAATAAAAGAGAGAGAACAGTTTCCACAGCAATTTATAAGGCCAGTGTCAGTCTCATACCCCAAAGAGACAAAGATGGTATAAAAACAATGAAATTAACTTAAATACTCAGGAAAATAGTAGCAAATACAACACATAATATATATATAAAAGTATACATTATGACCAAGTGGAATTTACTTCAGGTACATAAGGCTCTATGTATTTTTTAAATTTCCTTTGAACATTTGAATATCAATAGGAAATCTATCATATCAATAGGCTAAAGAAGAAAAATTATATGATAATATCAAGTGATGTAAAAAAAAGCATTTGATAAAATCTGAGATTTATTCTTGATAAAACCTCTCAGAAAATTAGAAATAAAGAAAAATTATTTCAACTTGATGAAGAACCAATAAGTTAGTTTGGCAAAATCACAGGGTCCAAGATCAACACACAAAAATCAATTACAGTTTTATATACTAATACAGAACATGGGGAAATTTAAATAAAAAAGTACAATTTACAATAAATCCAAAGAATGCTTAACAAACATGTACGGGTTCTGTGTGCTAGAAATTACAAATTTCTGATAGAAGAAATAAAAGAAGACCTAAATAAATTGAGAGACATAATATATTTATGAATTGGAAGGTTCAACATAGTAAAGATGTTAACTGTGCCCAAACTGATCTATAGATTTAATATAATTCCTGTTAAAATCACAGAAAGAATTTCTTAAATGTAGATAAGTTTATTTTTTAAATTACATAAAAACAATGCCCTAGAGTGGCTGAAACAATCCTGGCTAGGGCTAGTAAAACACAAGTCACTCTACTCCATAGTAAGTCTAATAATATAGCTACCCTAATAATGCAATGGAATCATGAAAAAGACATGAAAAGATAGTTAATTAAAAGGCCAGTGGCAAATAAACTATAAAAGTCAATGTCACAAGTAATTTAGTAAATATAATATAAAAGAAAAAGATGTTATATTTTACTTAAATTGTCAAACATCCAAAAGTTTGTCAATAACTGCATGAGAAAATATATACTCTTGTAAACTTTCTATAGAACCCTAATTTTCTATTACTTCTTTAGAGAGTACCTTATCAATATCTTTGAACTTTAAAATATGCATGTGCTTTTTAGAGTTTTTGTTGGTTTTCTTCTAGTCCTTCTGTTATTTCATTTTCCTATAGTGCTGGTGATTGTAATTCTTTCTGTTTTTCCATAAGAATTGTATTGTTGTTGTTGTTTGTAGGAGGACTTCCTCAAATATTTTAGAGTGAGACAATAAAAAGTTGTTTATAGGCTGGGTGCGGTGGCTCACGCCTGTAATCCCAGCACTTCAGGAGGCTGAGGAGGGCAGATCACAAGGGCAAGAGATCAAGACCATCCTGGCCAAATGGTGAAACCCTATCTCTACTAAAAATATAAACAGTAGCTGGGCGTGGTGGCAGGTGCCTGTAATCCCAGCTGCTTGGGAGGCTGAGGCAGGAGAATCGCTTGAACCTGGGAGGCAGAGGTTGTAGTGAGCCAAGATTGCAGCACTGCATTCTAGCCCTGGGTGACAAAGCAAGACTTTGTCTCAAAAAAAAAAAAAAAAAGTAGTTTATCGGCTGTCTATATGGGTAATATTATTCTATAATAGTGATAATATGTCAAAGTGTGAAGTCTTTTCTCTAGAATATTTTCATTTTTTAGAGAAGGAAACTTTAAAATATTTTTCTATAGCTGAAGACATTCTCTGAAAGAAACCTAGGGCGTAGTGGGAGGGAGAGCCCTCCATACACAGACTTTCAGTTTATCCCCCTAGTTTCAGCCCAATGCTGCTCTCACATCTTTATTTTTCGGTTTTCTATTTTTCTCCTCAGCTTTGTGTCTCTTTCCCGTTTTCTGCGAGGTAAATTGGCTCATTCTCTGGATTTATCTCTCTCTGTGGTTTTCCACATACTGCTTTAGCAATTTCTACTCTCCAATCAGCTCTCTAGGAATATGTTCTGATTATTCCTATCATACATACCATCTCTTTGTAAATAAAAGTATTCATTATGTTTTTTAATCATTTTAGGACTCTTTATTATTGCCCTACAGAAGCCTCTGAGGAGGGAGGATATGAGGCTTATCTGTTTTTTTGAAAATATACATTTAGAGGTTCCATTAACAGAAGAATAATATTTCTCTCCTCATATTTTTTCTATATGCACTCGTTTTTTCTTTTATTAGAAGCATAAAACTAAATCTACAGTAAATTTAGTTTTTGTAAGCAATTTTGTGGAGATGGAAAGTATCTACCAGGAAAATTCAGTCCCTAAAGCAAGAAACCAGAGTCTTCTCCTGGCAGTCTATCTCTGCTGGCCAAATTAGAGAAAATAAAAAATAAAAGAGGAAAAATAAATAATAATGACTCTAATATTGATTCTATATACACTGTCCTTTATATTGAATTTTATATTATTTTATAATAAATGAGAAGAATGACAGTACAATGCATTTTCATAGGGAAAAATGAATAGAAAGGCAATTAGAGACTCCAGTGAAGACAGAAGGCTACACAAGAAGGAATAAAATCAAACAAAAATAAAGAAAACAAAAATGGAAGACTAGCTCTGTTATGAAATATTTATATTGTCAAAATAATGAATTATTTTTATTGATTTATTAATAAAATATATTTGTTCATTTTACACTTTTAAAGATAATTTTATAAAAAGTATAAAAAATAGGACTACATTTATGTGAAAAAAATACAATATAATTAAACTTGATAGTGCAAAAGAAAAAATTCTGATACTAAAAGTTGAAAAGATATTGAGGAAGAGTAGTAAGCTAAAGATAATTAGGCTTTTCTCATTTTGTAAAGTGAGGTGTAGTCAAAAAGAAAATAAAGATATTAATTATCATAGTAAAATACCTAATATTTCTAATGTTATCAACAAAATAACTTAGAGATAGATCCACATTGAATCTAAAGAGAAGATAGCAATATAAATATGCTAAAATCAATAAACAAGACCAATGGATTTAAGCATATTATCCAGACAAGTGAAAATAACTATCAGAAAAAAGAACTTAACAGAGTTGTAAGTGTTTACTCCTGGAGAATGGGATTTGATGGCAAGAAGTATGGGAGGGAGGCAGCCGGGCGCAGTGGCTCCTGCCTGTAATCCCAGCACTTTGGGACGCCAAGGCAGGCGAATCACGAGGTCAAGATCGAGACCATTCTGGCTAACACAGTGAAACCCATCTCTACTAAAAATACAAAAAAATCAGCCTGGCGTGGTGGCGGGTGCCTGTAGTCCCAGCTACTCAAGAGGCTGAGGCAGGAGAATGGCATGAACCCAGGAGGAGGAGCTTGCAGTGAGCCGAGATCGCACCACTGCACTCCAGCCTAGGCGACAGAGTGAGACTCCGTCTCAACAACAACAACAATAAAAAGTATGGGAGGGAGGCAGATAATAATATTTTTGAACTTGTGTACTTAATTACTTTAAATTAATATAAAAGTTATCTAAAACCTATGTTCATTTATTTACAAGAATAATTGTGGTTCACTGTGATTTGAAGGATTTTTTGTTCCCATAATGACAGAGAAATATATAAATCTTTTAAGAGAATTTGAAAAATAGAGAAAATTTCAAAATATATGAATACTTAGCATATTATTAACATCCTGTTATTTGTCTACTTTATTCTTAGCACAAATATCTATTTTATAAAACTTGTATAAAAAGGTCTTTTTAAAAAAAATCCTGTCTTGAGCATTTTTTATGTTAATAGTTTATAAAAACAGTTTTTAATTAACTTACTGTATTACTTTATATAATAATTTAACTACTCATTTATTGTTAGGCTTTTTTCTTTTAATAATATCTTTCTTAACAAATATTTTTATGGTTAACCATGACTATTCCTCAGGACAAATTTCTACATGTTATTGTCATAAAGCCAGCCGCTCTTCATAAAAATTGTATGAATACATATTCTCAACTAAAGTTCACTTTATAACCATATCTGTGTAATCTCATTCACATAAGCTAATAAGATTATTTTAATCTTTGCAAAATTTAATAGGGAACAGGCATCTTCTTACAGTTCTTTGAAAACCAGTAAGGCTGATTTTGTGTGTGCCTTGGCAATTTTTAATTTTTTGAAATTATCTTTTTTATATTGACTTGTACAATTTTTACATTGATTTATAAGAATTATTTTCATACTAGTTTGTAAGACTTCTTTACATATTAAGGGTATTAGCAGACCTTAAAAATGATTAATAAAATGTAAGCATGGTAATATAATGGATGCACATTTATGAAACAGACTCTTAGGAAGGAGGAGATGTTTAGGGGTCCTGTTAGAATTGAGAACTCATATTCTGATGCTGGACAGGGAGCTGGGGAGTCTGAAACAGGTTAACAGAAAGAGGTTTTTAGTTTTATTAAACATCCCTCTGTGGAGGATGACTTAATTTGAATTTCCCAGCTGGCTGGAAGCTAGATGTTGATATTTAGTTGGTTCTAGGGAAATAAGTGCACTATTTCTTGCATATGTTAATTTGTGGACTGAGACCTAAACCCACTATGTTGATTATATAAGCATGCATTCCATTATTTCATGGAAAGATTTTTTGAAGGCAGATCTTGACAACTCTCGATAATTGCTACTTCTGAGAAGTGGCATGGAATCTAGGGAGGTAAGGTAGAATGGAACTCGCTATTTATTGAAAACATATTTGTAATGTTCGGTTTTGTTAAACCAAACTGAACATTTAATTTTTCATTAGCTCTGTAATAGAAAATTATAAATGGAGACCTCTGTATAACACATATGTTTACAAATTATACAATATGCAGTCTATTCATCATATTATATGAACACTATATATGAATATCAATATTTTAATATTTGAAAAAGCTATTTTTATAGCTTTAAAAATCATTTTTAAGATTTGCAATACATTATCATACTATGAATCAGAATTTTGTACTAATTGTTGGTTTTTTAATGTCTCCCATAGGAAGGATATTTTATTAAATGAAGGGCATGTAATATGCTTAATAAAAGACAAATGGCCTGCTATTTAAATATATCTGGAGAGTGGGTACAAAGAAACACATTGATTTTAACTGCTCTTAATTTTCTCTCTCTCTGTATCTCTCTATCGTTAACCTCTCTCTCTGTCTCTATCCATCTGTGCTTACCAAGTGTAATACTCTTGTTGAGATAAGTAAAAAATGTCCCCTTTTTGGCTTCCTGATCCCATCTTTCACCTTTCTTTAGAATTCAACAGGCATAGAAAAAGTTATATTTTCATGGACACTACTGACACTTCTTCAGCCAAAATAAGCTAATCCTTATTCTTCTCTTGAACAGAGGTGAATGACTGTCCATGCTTTCTGAAGCTGGAGCTAGAATATATATAAATTTAAAGACACTTTTCATTCACATGAGCTGCTTCTCTGTTAGATCCTGTTGTGCCAGGGGATGACTATCAGACAACAACATCCAAATACTTGACTAAGGATAGCTTAACAAAAGGATTTCTCAAAGTCACTTTATAAAAGATTTTATATACCACATGTAACAAAAGCCATATTTATTTTATTTATTTATTAACTCAGAGATGGGGTCTTGCTCTGTCATCCGGGCTGGAGTGCAGTGGCACGATCTCGGCTCACTGTAACCTCCATCTCCCTGGCTCAAGCGTTTCTCCTGCCTCAGCCTCCTGAGTAGCTGAGATTACAGGCACACGCCACCACGTGAAGGATCTTCCCGCCTTGGCCTCCCAAAGTGCTGGGATTATAGGCATGAGCCACCGTGCCTGGCCAAAAGCCATATTTAAAGAGGGAAAAAAAGATAACACACATTTTAAATGAATTTGTAAAACCTTTCTTGAAGACGAAACTCACAATAATCAGATTTTTATGTGAGTTGATATTATTCTACTAAATGTACTCTTTAGCACCTACATTTGATGAAAAGAGGAAGAGGTTATCCATCAAATACAACTTTACCCACTAACATAAATCAGAGAGAGAGAGAGAGAGAGACTGGCTCAAAGAAAGGTGGTCAAATATTATTTTTTGGCCAAGGCATGAAATTATATTTTGGCCTCATTATAGATACAAAACCAAACCATCAAGCCATTGACAAGTATGATATGCTATGATACTTACTGGCTGGCCCTGTGTACACATAAATCAATAAATAATTGATCATCTTTGTGCATTTGATCCAACTTTCTCCATCAATGTAAGTGGCCTGGTAAAAGGCCATCATTTTCAATAGTAAATCAGCTGTGATTGATCAAATTTATCAGCTGGTATGCTAACAGATTATTTGACTAAATCTTTTTTTTAATCCAAGCTTTATAGACAGGGGTTTTGATTTTTACCTTCTTGCTCAGCAAGAGAAACATGATCAGAAATACATATTTAAAAAGTCAGTACAATAGTGAAGATGTTTGTTTCTTGATCTGAGTGAATGGTAACTTGGATGTATTCACCTTCTAAAAATTCACCCAAATTTAGACCTATGGTGTGTGTGGTTTTATGAATGTGTGTTACATGGAGATTTTTGAAAAACGATAAGGAGTCACTACTCTAAGATATGGTGATGTGATTTTTATCTAGAGGCAATGAAATTGACCACAAGTGACATTTGAATGCTTTTTTAAATCATTATTTTCTTACTCATGCCCAAAGCATAATTTTTCCAACCAAAGGAGTTGCTTGAATACAATTGTTCTCTCATCTGTATAGTTTCATATCCCATAGCCCTTTATAATGATTTTCTTTGGCTTTGTCAGATTAATATAGGAGTTGGTCATTTTGAGCAGTTCGATTATGATTGTATAATTTCCAGTTCAAGAGACAGAAGCATTATTGAAAATAATTGTTTTCCAGGTGAGCACAAAAGAGAGGTAAATGCAATGAAATCTCAATCACAAGTGTGCTAATATTATCCACAGATTTAAAGCATCACCTTAGGTTGAAAGCATGGCTTATAAATTTTGAAATGTTTGAAACAAATTTGTGATGAACAAAAAATTTCTGCAGGGTCCAGTTGATTTTTCTACAAACTCATAAGAGATCCTTGTTTCCCAAAGTTCCTGGATCCCAAGATTTCCTCCCCCAATATGCATGCATTCTTACAGGAGTCTTTCATTGATGTAGCAGAAGTTCTCCAC
Source organism: Macaca nemestrina (assembly GCF_043159975.1). NCBI lineage: Eukaryota > Metazoa > Chordata > Mammalia > Primates > Cercopithecidae > Macaca > Macaca nemestrina. Next base: position 118,826,595 of record NC_092135.1, read on the forward strand.
CTTAAAAAACTAGGTAACTCTTGTGTTTTCAGGATGCCTTAAAGGAAACTAACAAGTAGTCTGATGTTTTGTTGAACATAAAGATGAACAAAAGCAACAGTAAACATGACAATATTAAGCTTATCCATCATTACTATCACTGTTGTCACAATGGCAATTTTCATTGATTTATCTGCTAAGTCAAATGTCAGGTGTTTTACCTGTAACACCTAGAATAAAAACGAATTTATTACTATCCATAACACTATTAAATACTAAATTTAATATTTAACCCTTTATCTGATGGGGTTATTGAATTCTCTATTATATTCATTTTATAGGTTAAGAACAAAAAAAATAGAAAGCCTGTGACATTAAGTTTCCAAAATTCAAGATAAAGTGACTTCTTGAGAGAGGGAAAAAGATGGGATTTGGGCAGGGCATGTAAGGAGCTTCACAGACCAAGTTTTTTACTGTATCACTCTCCTACCTTTTGATTACTTATAAATATTATTTTGTATTTAATCAAAATTTTAACAAGCAAAACCTGAGACACAGAGAGGTGTGGAGGGGCCAGTTACAGTGTCCACTATGCAATACTGCCTCTCACATTCATTTTATAACTATTTTAAGATTTCACTGTATTTCTGCTTTTCAATGTAGCAGACAGTTATGTCTCTCTTGTATCTACTTTTTGACTACTCAATAAAATCAGTGTACCTATAGTGGAAAACTTTGCAATTTAGTTATTCAGTGTAGGAGGAGTAAGGTGTTGCAAATATGGTGTTTTAACAGTGGGCCCCAATCTCAAAGCATTACAATAATTTTAGTTTAGTGGAAGCTAGGAATCAGAAAAGGACACATGTATTTCTTATTAAACTGAAGTACTGGATTTAAGAAATCTAGGTGATCTAGACCAACCTAAAGGATGCAGTTGGACCGAGGAACACACACACACACAAAAAAAAAAAACAGAAAATTTCCAGATTCTAGAAGAAATAAGTAAGGTAAGATTGGGATGGGAATAGGGACGTCAAAGGGAACTAGCTAAGATGAAATATTTTAACTGAACCTGTGAGTCAAGACATTTAAAACATCTAATAGACCAGAAGGGGACTAAAACAGGGAACCTTCAAATAATACTTTGATTAACATCTACCTCCATTCACCTTGGAAAAAAAAATTCGTTGTTGAATAAATAAGACATGGCAATCTCTCCTTACTAACTGAAATTTCCAAAATTGGTTTGAACGTGTATAGATAACACTGCAAATAATTCAAAAGCATATTAATTAATTAGAGTAAAATTAGATTCCTAGTTGGTGACCTATCTGGTGCATCACTCAAAAGAATTATATTTATCTAAATTTTACCTAAGTTTCCTTAGTGTTAACAATGCAAGAAAATGAGGACATATTCATTTTTAACTTCAGCAAGTGTTCCATTTGGGAATAGTTGAATTAAATGCAAACCTTACCCTGTATGCTGGGAATAAGCAGAGAGAGAGCCTGGAGATAAATAAAATGCTCTAGTCAGATTTAGCATGATACTAAAAAACAGAAAATGCTTTTGATGAAGCAAGTTCTGAGGCTATATCAAAAAAAAGTATCCTATAATTACAGCTGTGATAAATATCCTCACTACAACATGAATTTGCGTCCAATAAACCCATTCCAAATCCCCTGATTACCTCTTTCTTACCTCTAGTCTCAGTTCAAGATATTTCAGAAATTAACAGACATTTTTCAACTGGTTGCACTGGAGAAATTGTTTTTATTGACTGGACTGGTTTCCAGTAAGTCAGAAGAGTGAGGAAAAATCTGTCAAGGTAGGCTAAACAAATTCAACTGATTCTTACCCAACCTAACTGTAAATAAACCAACAATAACGATGTGTTCTTCACATAGCATATATAAATGCTGTCTGTGAAAGTTGAAATGGAATCTCTCATAAGTTTTAATGCTCAATATATCAATTAGATTTATGAGAACAGTAATACAGATTGAACATCCCTAATCTGAAAACCTGAAACTTGAAGTGCTCCAAAATCCAAAACTTTTGGGGTGCCACCATAATGCCAGAAACAGATTTCACACATAAGTACTTAACACAAACCTTTGTTTCATGCAGAAAATTATTTTAAAATATTGTATAAAATAAACTTTAGGCTACATGTATAAGATATACATAAAATATAAGTGAATTTAGTGTTTACACTTGAGTCCCATCCCCAAGCTATCTCATTATATATTTGCAAATATTGCAAAATCTGAAAAAAATCAAAATCCAAACACTTCTTGTTCTAAGTGTTTAGAATAAGGAATACTCAATTTATAGTATATAAACTGTAATCTATGCACCTGAAGTCAAAACTTCCTAATTAAGCTATATCAATACCAATTGAAAATAACCATCTTTTCATTCATGTAAAAAGGAATGAATATATTTTGATAAATTAGTGAAGAGGGTAAATATTTAAGTGTAATAAATATCCAAGAGTGACAACACTAAAATGAGACTTAGGAAGTATTAATTTCAGGATTGTTTTGGCTGCCTTAACAAAAACTAAAGGAAAGTGGCTTGAGCAAGGTAGATTTATTTCTCTCTCATGTAAACTCTGAGTTGGTGGGTGGTCTAGGCAGGTGAAGCATCTTTGCTTTGTAAGGTGATCCACGGCCTCAGGCTCCTCCGATTTTACTTGTTTATTCCCATGAGAATGGCCAAAGCTGGCTCGCTCCTACCACACTTCATGTCCACCACACATCTACATTCCAGCAGAGGAAGGGGATAGAGAGTAAGCATCTTTCTTTCAAGAACGTGACCCAAAAGGGTCACACATCAGTTCTACTCATTCACTGTCCAGAACTAAGTCACATGACAGCATGTGCTGCAAAGAAGGCTGGGAAATGTAGTCTCTGGAAGAGCAGTCACATACCTCTGTGAAGACTAGGTTGGTCTTTTCACAAAAGAAAAAGGGGGAAAATGGTTATTAGGGGAAATTATAAGTCTCATCAAATAAGTCATCCAAACTTTGGGAAGAACTTTAGTTTTCTCATCCAGGAATTAATACTATTATCCAATGATATCATTTTTCTATGACCCAACATCAGCCTTCAGCTTATTTGGAAGTTATTCCTGCTACCCAACATACTTTTGACAATGCAATCATTATTTTGTGGATTTGAAGAAACTCCACCTGCCCCCAAATATTTCTCTACAACTTGACTTTCAGGGCTCCTGAAATTTCCATTTATTCTTTAAAGAAAAGTATAGATTTTAGATTAGATTGACCCAGCTAGTAGGTTTCAAATCTGGGTTGATCTAACCTAAAATCTATGTTTTCTTCTTTATGAAATGGAGTGGTACTAACTTCTTGTATGAGATTTGGGGATAATATATGTAAAACTCCTTTTAGTATAGGAATTACAATATCTTCAGATAATCCTTATTTAAATGTGGAACTATATGTTATTAAATTAAGGTAACAAGTATAAAAAAGACTTAGACAGTGTTACTTTATCAAAAGTACCTTTTAGACATTGAGTTTTATGGGAACAATTTTTCTTAGTTCTCTGTCTTTACTATCACCTCCAAAGGTTTTAAATTTATTTCAAGACTCTTTTGAGAACACAGACTCCTTCCAAACTTTCAAGCTTCCTTTTAACACCCTATGTGTTTACCTTATTTTTTTTTAGTGAGTCACCATGACAGCAGCAAGCTTTTTCCTGCCTCTGTAATTATTTTTTATATTTTAGAGAAGTTTCGGTTTGCAGATAAAATTAACTGAAACCACAGAGCTCCTACATATTCCCTCACTGCTCCCTCAATAGTTCTCCCTATAATTAATATCTTGCATTAGTGTATTACATGTGTTACAATTGATAAGTCAATATTGATACATTTCTATTAACTGAAGTCTGTATTTTACATTAGGGTTCACTCTTTACATTATACATTCCGTGGGTTTTGACAAACGTATAGTGGCATGCATCTACCACTACAGGATCAAACAGAATAGTTTCACCAAACCCCAAATCCCCAGCACTCCACTTATTCATCCCTCCTTCCCTCCCCTAGAGTCCCTTTCAAATACTGATCTTTCTATTGTCTCCATAGTTTTGCCTTTTCCAGAATGTCATAAAACTTGACTATATAGTATGTAGCCTTTTTAGAATGGTGTCTTTTACTTGGCAATATATATTTAAAGTTTCTCCATGTCTTTTTGTAGCTTGATTGCTCATTTCTTATCATTACTGATAATATACAGTATACAGTAATACAACTGATTTTTGTCTGTTGACCTTGTATCCTACCACCTTACTAAGCTCTCTTATTAGTTCAGTAGTTTATGCATTTGCCTATTGAAAGGCATCTTGGTTCCTTCAAATTTGGGCAATTATGAATAAAGCTGCTATAAACATCTATGTGCAGGTTTTTGTGTGAACAGACGTTTTCAACTTATTTGGGTAGATACCAAGAAGTGTAGTTGCTGAATAATATGATTAAGTGTTCATTTAATTTGGTAAGAAACTGCCAAACAGAATTACAAAGTGGTGGTACTATTTAACATTCCTATCACCAATAATGAGATTTTCTTTTTGCTCTGTAAGAGCATTTGTTGTTAATGTTTTGGATTTTAGCCATTCTAAAAATGCATAGTGGTATTTCACTGTTGTTTTAATTTGCAATCCACTAATGACATATGATGCTGAACATCTTTTCATGCACTTATCTGCATCCATATATCTTCTTTGGTGAAATTTTTGTTTAAATCTTTTGCCCATTTTTTAAAATTAGGTTGGTTGTTTCCTTATTGTAGAGTTTTAAGAGTTCTTTGTATACGTTGAATACTAGTCCTTTATAAAATGTGTTCTGCAAAAATTGTCTCCAAATCTGTGGCTTGTCTTTTAATTGTTTTAATGTCTTTTGCAGAGCAGAAGTTTTTAATTTTAATGAAGTGCGACTTATTGTTTTTTATTTCTTTCATGAATTGTACTTTTGGTGTGGCATCTAAAAAGTCATCACCAAACCCAAGGTCACCTAGATTTCCTCCCATGCTATCTTCTAGGGATTGTGTGGTTTTGCATTTATTAGCACGCTATTTTTTACCAACCTTTTTATATGCACACACATAATTGATGGCATGTTTTATTGGTGGAAATTTATAGCAGAAATATCTCTGACTAACCTGTAGAAACTACAGTTTAGTTATGGCATGAATTAATCCAAATTTTGTTTTTCTTTTTCAAAATTATTTTGACTAGTCTAGTCTTTTGCATCTTAATATAAATTAGAATCAGTTTGCCAAGTATGACCCAAAAAGCCTGCTGGAATTTTGATTAAAATTGCACTGAACATATACATCAATTAGTGAGAACTGACACCTGTGATTCATGAGCTACCAGGGTAATCCCTCTGTTTGATTAAGTGTTCTTCGATTTCACTCAGAAAGGCTTTGTAGTTTTTACTGTACAGAACTTTGTGTTTTTATGCTGTTGTAAGTGGTATGTTTAAAACTTAATTCTGATTATGTATTGCTAATATACAGTATACAGTAATACAACTGATTTTTGTCTGTTGACCTTGTATCCTACCACCTTACTAAGCTCTCTTATTAGTTCAGTAGCCTTTTCATAGTCTTTGGGATTATAGACAATTATGTCATCTGCATTCAGAGACAATTTTATTTTTTCCTTTCCAATCTGTGGCCTTTTATTTCTTTTCCTTGTCTTATTGCCACTTCCTACAACCTCCTGTTCAATGTTGAAAATGATTGGTGAGAATCATCATTCTTGTCTTATTCCCAATCTTAGTGGGAAAGTATTCAGTCTTGACCTCTTGGGCTAAAGCTATCCTCCCACCCCAGCCTCTAGAGTATCTGGGACTATAGGGACATGCCACCATATCCCCCTAGTTTTTAAATGTTTTGTAGAGTGGGTTTTCGTTCTGTTCTCTAGGCTGGTCTTGAGCTCCTAGGCTCAAGCAATCTTCTCGCCTCCATCTCCCAAAGTGCTGGGATTACAGGCATGAGCTACCACACCTGGCCTGAAATGTAGTTTAATATGGTAAATTGTATGTATTTATTCTCAAATGTTAAACCAGCCTTGAATTCAAGGGATAAACCCCACTAATCATGTTGAATTTAATTTCCCAAATTTTTGTGAATAATTTTTGCATCTATATTTTTGTAGAATATTTAGTCCATACTGTACTATTCTTATAATGTCATTGTCTGGTTTTTATATCAGGTTACTGCTGGTAGAACAGAGAGACAGAGAGCAGGAGAGAGAGAGATAGAATCCACTAGTAGAATAAGCCATGATCACCACTCAAAAGTTGTAAGTTTACTTCTTTACTAATAGATGTTGGAATCATTAAGTTTGCTCTTTAAGAAAAGGTGTTTTTGTTTTGTTTTGTTTTTTCCGTTGCTACTACTTGATCAGCACCTGGAATTCTGAGGAAAGCCCTATTAGAAATTGCAAATTCAGTAAATAAAGGCGGCAGTGGTACCTTGTCAAAAATATCAAATCCAAAGCGCTCTGAGGAGGAATATGTACAGTGTGTTCTAGGGACAGAAAATAAGACAAATGTGGCTGGAGTATTGGAAGGGGAAGTGAGTGTTACTAGAGAAGGTCATGAGGTGAGGGGGGCCAGATCATGTGGGTCCATGTAAGCTATGGCAAGGAGTGTGGATTTTATTCCAAGTAAAATGGAAAGTCTTTATGAAGTTTTAAGAGTGGCACTGTTATGATTTGTAATATATGAGTTTATGTTTACATCGTGGCCAAATTATTTTATAAAATACTGTAATAATGGTTCAACAGTTTGATTGTGTTGCCTTTAAAATTTCACAAGACTTAAAATTTTCTACACTATTCATATAAGTATTGACCTGAATCTATTTAATAACTCAATGAGTAATGTTAATCAAAAAAATTATTTGTTACTACCCATTGAAATTATATATACACACATATCTGTGTAATATAATATACGTGTCTGTAATATATATATATTTATTTATGAATTATATATGAAAACACTGGCTTTCTTGATTTCATCAGATGTTTTCCTTAAACATTTACCAAGCCATTGGTATTCTAATGCTATAGAAACTTGTGTTAATAACTCTATTATAAAATGTCTATTGATAACCTTTAAATATTCTTATAGAAATAGTCTTCTCAGGGGGCTGGGCATGGTGGCTCGTGCCTGTAATCTCAGCACTTTGGGAGGCCAAGGCAGACGGATCACCTGAGGTCAGGAGTTCGAGACCCACCTAGCCAATGTGGCGAAATCCCACCTTTATTAAAAATACAAAACGTAGCCAGTCATGTTGGCAGTCACCTCCAATCCCAGCTACTTGGGAGGCTGAGGCAGAAGAATCACTTGAACCCTAGAGGCAGAGGTTGCAGTGAGCTGAAATGCTGCCATTACACTCCAACGTGGGTGACAAACGGAGACTCAAAAAAAAAGAAATAGTCCTCTCAATTTTGCCTAAATTATCAAAACAGCCGATCAATATGTATTTGATGTTTCACTTAGATATATAACTTGGAAAAACATTTTAATAGGTCTGTGCTTATCCATATGAAATAAGTAACTGCATATATGTTATGAATAATAAGACCTCAGGATATTTGTCTCCCCAAAATATCCTTAATTTGAAGGAGTCAGGGAAGTAGCATCCACATTAAATGTATTTATGAGAACCATCTAAGTTACTTCAGTTGTTAAGATAGTTGTCTGGTAGCAGAATATAAAAACCTATGATTACAGAGAAATCATATTTTAAAGAGAAAGGTTTTCGAAATCTAAAATTCCAGGTGTGTAGGCATCATGAAAGGAAGGGCAGGTAGGGCATCCTCTGCCCATCTCATAGGTCTGCCAAATTTGGCCTTAGTTTTTACAATATTTATAAACCACCCAATTTTTAGTTACAAGTTACCTTCATAGATTCCATTGCCTTTATGAGGTTCAGTTTCTTCTTAAAAAGGGTATCACCATTACACCACATTTTAATATACATTTTATAGTTATCCATCAGCAATACATGACTTGTTCAAAATTAAAACTATATTTTTATGTGAGTTACATTTGGTGACACTTGAAACTAATTTTGAAGATTCACTGAGTATAATCAAGATCATAACAAATTTCCCCACATGTATTGTAAATAAAAAATGTATTTATAGATATTAGTAAGACTATTTAGGAACACAAAGCTATAAGATTAAACAAAAGATTATAATCTTTTATTCTTGGGGATCATCTGTTCTTTAATTTCAAACTAGAGTCTAAGATGATGTAGAAAATATGTTAGTTATTTCTTAAAGTGAACTTATTAAAAATGAGGAATTGTAGTATAATTACAAGATTGAAGGGTGATGAAATCTTTTGTTTGTGATCTTTTCCCCTCTTTAAAAATCATATGATTAAGAATCGGTGTGCAGTTGCAAGCAATTAATATTTATATTATTTTTGAGACTCTTGTAGAGTTAGATTTGTGATTAACAAGACAAAATTCCATCAAAGACTGTAGTTTTGCCTTCAATTTCACATAATGTTAAGTATTCTTACTGAAAAGGAGTATGTTGACACTTTCTATGCAATGTGGTACAAAAGAAAATTTATTTATTAATTATCTCTCTTCTTGGAGTATCAAACAATATTAGCCATTGGTAATGAATGAACATGCTAAATTTTATGAAGGGGAGTTTCCTTCTCTTTTTCCTTTTTTTAGACAATAGAACATCACAAGGTCAAATGGCAGATGGTTTGAGAGTCCCACCATAGATATTTTTCATAGCAACTTCAAATGAAAATTGTATTATTTTTTCTATTGCTTCATAAAGAAATTACTTCAAAGCTTAAGGTTAAAATAAGAAACATTTATTATAACACACAGTTTCTATGGGTCAGGGAACTGAGAGCTGCTGGTGCTTCTGGCTGGATGGTTTTCTTAGAGTTGCAGTGAAGGTGTCAGCCAGGGCTACAGTCACTTGAAGGGTTGACTAGGGCTGGTTAACTCACGTGACAGTTGTCTATAGGTCTCAATTCCTTGCCACATGGACTTTTCCAGAAGGCTACCTAAGTGTCCTCAAGACACTGCAACTGGCTTCCCCCAATATCTCTCAGAAAAAGCAAGGCAGAAACCACAATGTCTTTCATAACCCTGACTCAGAGGCATCAAACCATCACTTCCACAATGTTCTATTGGTTACGTAAACCTACCACTGATACAACATGAGAAGGAACTATAGAATGGCATAAATACCAGGAGGCAGAGATCACTGGGTATCATCTTGGATGCTGGACACCACAAAATAAGAGTAAATTTAGTGTGAGGAGGTTAGTTTGACTTTTTTCCCTCCTCCTTCTCCTCTGCCTCTTCCCTCTCCTTCTCTTCTTCCTCCTCTAATTTTTAAGAGACGTGTTGTAATCATCATTAGTCCTGCATTAGCTACAAGTCTAAGGACACTCATGCTCATGTATATAAATGGGCCAATAAACAAATAGACCTATTTACTTGCAATTTAGCATATGAAATTTTTCCACATGCAAAACAATTTAAAATGTTGATTCACAACCTAAAAAGAATCCATATTCAAGTAGCTATCACTTACTATTTTACTAGAAAAATGCCATGTTGGCAATCTTGATTAAGTTAATAGTGACAGTTTTCAGAGTTTTACTCATTTTTATTTGCTCGATTCACCTAATGGTTTCTGAACATTGTAAACTATCTCGAAATGTATTTTAAGAAAATAAAGATTTCTCATCATTTGAGTAAATATTTTCTACTAATTTGCACATGAGTAGATTAATCATAGGGAATGAATGAATAAATAAATAATTGAAAGAAATTTTACGTAGAAATTTTCATACATGTGTTTTTGAATGATGCATATCAAAATGATCTTTTCAAAATATTTTTCAGTGTGATTCATTAACCAGCAGAATTACTAGCAATGCTTACAAAAAATTGTGGATTCTTAGACCCTGCCCAAAGCCTACTGAAGTTTGAAGCTACTGAGTTTGAAGTCCACATTTCAGCAAGCTGTTAGGTGATCCTTATGCATACTAAAGAGGTCAAGCTATTTATCTTTGCAATATACTTTTCAGATTTAGCAAAACCCTATTTCCCATATTTGCATTAGCCATGCCCTTTGGGTGCTAGGTTTCCTTGTTGTGTTTGAGCTTTATTTTACTACATACCCATAACATCCAATCACAATATAAAAAAGGGTATGTTCCCCACTTGGGTAGAACCTTGCCAGATGGCCCCACTTTATGTGGGTGGAGAAGAATCTGAAAGTTGGGACTTCAATTAAGGGCTAGCAAGTCCATACACACATCAGCACCACTTAATCCTTTAAAATGCTCTATATTTTAAATGTTTTCCATTTTTCTTTAGTGGAAATAATAAAGTGGCTTTAAATAAACAGTTTCTTCTGTTTCAGAAAGTTGTGTGTTTATCTCAGTGTGGCCAATCAACGAATTCCAAAAGGTTTATGGTTTTTTTACTCCTATGGGGCAACCAAAGGCTAAATTCTAAAGGATTTGGAAATGTCCGCTTGTAATACAAACTGGGTTGGCTTCGGGGCCTGAGATCAGAACCATAACTCACCATGTTTACAAATTATATCATTTGGTCTAGTGTATTAACTGTAAACTCACCGACAATTATAGTAGAGAAAGAATTACAGTCAGCCTTTTTCCTTTTTTTTTTTTTTTGTTGTCTGAACTGTCATGACATATGGATTCTTCATCAGTCCTCAAATCACACAGAGGGCCTCCCTAGAAGCTACTCTGGAAATCAATAGGCAGCTAGGATTTCAGATGAAATATGGCATTGCTATGGACTTTTTCAGAAGGAGAGCAAATGGTTTCACTAAACGAGTCCCGTATGTTATTCCAGGCAGATGTACACACATCTGTGATCTTTAATAGAAAGGATGGAAATATTACATTTCATTAGGTAACTTACACATTTGAAAAGTCAGTTTTTTTCTTCAGGCTATTATTTTTCTGTTTGTTGTTCCTTCTCACCCAGTTCTCTCCAATTGTGCTCAGAAAGGCTTGATTGTGCACCTTTCTGAGGACAGAATGGAGATACTTTACTTCTCTCTCCATATCCTCTTTTCCTTTTTCTTTCTCTACCCCACCTTCTCTTTTCTGTCTGTCCTCTTCTCCTCCCATTAATGTAGCTTTCAAAGACGTATTAACTTTGTATTTGACCTAAACAGTATATGCTCACTTTAAGACTTTGGGCAAGAGAAAGGCAAGTAGTCCGTGGCTCTTCGCAACTGGCTGCTTCCATTGCCAAGTTGTGCAGTCTAGAGAATGCATAAATCCTAAACTGTCAAATATTGCCACTGAGCTTATGCTCAAAGGATTTGGCAACTTCAACAGAGTAAAGAAACACTGGCCAAGCACAGCAGCTCATGCCTGCAATCCCGCACTTTGGGAGGCCCAGGCGGGTGGATCACCTGAGGTCAGGAGTTCGAGAGCAGTCTGGCCAACATAGTGAAACCCCGTTTCTACTAAAAATACAAAAATTAGTCAGGCGTGGTGGCGTGCCCCTGTAATCCCAGCTACTCGGGAGGCTGAGGTGGGAGAATTGCTTGAACTCAAACCCAGGAGGTGGAGGCTGCTGTGAGCCGAGATCGCACCATTGCACTCCAGCCTGGATGACAGAGTGAAACCTCATCTCAAAAAAAAAAAAAAGAAAGAAACACTATTTATCCGCTAAAAGCCCATAGCCTGATAGGTAGTACATTTACTTTTAGAACATTGTACAATATTGACTCTGGATTATATTAATATAGATATAAATATAGATATATAGATACCAATACAGATATACCTGAGAAAATGTAACTCCTTTACATTTCACATACTATATAATTATTTCATATTTCATGTGAAATTATGTATTTCACATATAGTATATGAAACATACTAATATATAATGAATATACTAATATATATGAAATTATGTATTTCATATATATTATTTCCATTATATCCATAATATGTATTTCATATATATTCGTATATCCATATTTGGAGGAGCTATAAAGGTGGCAGAAATTAAGGGGCAAAGAGGAATAGTGATAAGACAGATGATATATTTATATTTTATTCTAATAAATACATTAGCTGACATATTAAGAAGTACTAGTGCCTGTGGAGAGGGGCATGTGTGTGTGTATGTGTGTCTATATGTGTGTGGTACCATCTGTGAAAATTTGCTTTCCAGCCGAAAGGTGTTGTGAACCATCAGCCATTGTATTTCTTGGCTAGCTGTCATTGATCTATACCTGACATTCTAGGCAAGATCCCATTAGAGATTACAAATTCAGTAAAGATAGAAGCCAGGAAGATGGGTCACAAGAAAGGATAAGCATTTATAGGAAAATGCTATATATTTTAAGGTAGAAATAATGATACTTTGTTAAAAGTGTTTAGAAAATAATATGTTTTAGAAATTATTAGTAGAATAATATTGAGAAAGTGGAGCAACAAGTTATTACAAAAACAAACAAACAAAAAAAAACGAGTGTTTTCTGTCTCCAACTTCAAAACCAGACTAGTGCATCAACTGGCAAGACTGGTCAGAACCATCCAGGAAAAGTCAATAGTGAGGGCGCCCTTCACAGAATCTAACCTGTCAGATTTCCTAGAGTTCCTTCAGCCTCCACCCAGCAGCTACAGGAGCTAAGGGCTTTTGTCTGATGGAAACAGAACAGCTCCTTTCAGGTGATTCCTTGGGTCTGAAACTCAAAGTCAGTCCCCAAACCCCCAACATTTGCCAAGGCCAAGCATTGAGCTCTGTTCCCTCCTATCTATGCATACTTTTTATAATCTCTTTTCTTCTTTAGGGACTGACTGAGTGTTCATTATAATTTGATATCATGTCTAAAAACTGTACATTTTCCTTGGACCCAACCACTTTCCAGAAGTATAGTAATCATCCTGTCCTATGTGATCAGTGTAATGGCGGGAGCTTCATCATATTTTATTGTGGCATGTATTTATGTGAAGAGTAATGCTTACATGCATTTTTAACATAATCTAGTTTAAGGTTACCCACTAGTGAATTTTCCTTCTCAGGTCAACACTATTTCTTATTTAATTATCAGCTTGGTTTTTTAAAATACCACAAATCTCTCTAAATTCAATATTGGTCTATTACTTTGGCTTCCTTTTTTCGTCTATAAAAATAAAAAATGAGATAGCGATGTTCTATCAGCACCTTTATGAATATTGATATTTCTCAAAAGTATACTCTTATACTTCAGGCCTATTGTAAAGAAAATATGGAAAGAGCTTCTGGTTTCTTTGAAAAAAAAATCAATGAAAATCTCAAGACAAGGCATAATGTCAAGTAAGTCCAATAATCAGACCATAGCTAATGACTAAAAAATCATGATGTGGCAAAAATGAAGTTTTATTCCTGTTCAGGTTACTAAACAAAAAATCGACTGATCTTCAACTAAAGCAAAAATAATGGAGAATGCATTGTACACCCCATCAAGCCTTCTGAAAGGTCATCTAATTAACATTTTGCATTAACTCTTACTCTTCAATTTGACCTCAAAACACCAGAAATATACTGTGGCATATTAGAGATTCATAGTGATTATAAACACACATAAACAGAAAGCTAGAAAGTACTGCAAGTAGGGAGGACTCCTCCCTTAGCATCAGAGGTGTCAGAAGAGATAAGGATACTGAGAAGACAGCAGGACATGGAGGTGAGCATAAGATGAACTCTGGATGGTGATCCAAATACCCTGATACAGACAAGGGCAGCTTAGTTCAAGAGTTCTTAAATAGGAGTCATCGGAGACCCACAGCTATGTTGCTCTCCGGACAAAGCCAGTACTGAATCTTGATTATATTAAATCACGTTAGGCCTGTTTGCAGAGTTGGCTGCACAAATAGATTGGAGAGGATGCTTATAATATAAAATGTAGATACTCAAATAAAATGTTTCCTATTCTGCTTATCATGGTGGTTCAATTTCCACCACTATTGATTACTCTCTGAAATGCTGAGTTGCTGCAAACAGTAAGAGGGAGTATAGAAGAAACAAGACATATAAAAGGTTGATTAAAAAGTCAGTGAAATATTTAATAAGCACCTACTGCATCAATATATTTGTATGAAGAAGGAGGAAGGGATATAAGATTGAATTTATTTTTTCAATGAGTAAACTTTTGCAGAATACCCAGGATGATCATGCATTGTATTTGCAGATAGACAGATTGAATGACAACAACCGCAGTCCCAGAGAAGCTTTAACTTTTATAATTCTTTCCCAATTTTCATATTAAAGAGACAAAATTGATAAAGTTTAAATTCTATTAAAAAAATACCATAATAAACCTGTGAATCCCTCCCTGGCAAGCATGGTATCCAGGTTCTCTCATCAGAACTGACTAGAAGGCTGGTGTGATCCACGGAGAAGAACAGTGAGGTGCGGCAGCCTATCTGAGAGTCACATGCGTAGGGTAGCCCCCTCCCCCAAGCCAAGGGAGGCAGTGAGTGAGCATGGTACCCATCCAAGGAAACCATGCGTTTTCCACAGAACTGTGCAACTCATGGATCAGAAGATTCCATTTGCAAACCCACACCACCAGGGTCTAGCATCCCAACCCTGGAGCTATGCAGGTTCTCAACAGCTTCTCAGCTAGAGCCTACTGAACTCCCAGCAGAAGGGGAAACCCACACCAAGGCTGCAGCTGTATACTGTCTAAGCCCTTTGAGCTTCTTGGGGGAGGAGCAGCAGCCAGTACTGGGTCTTGCAACTAACATACTAAGCTCCCTGGGCAGGGGAAGGACAGCATCCATCTCTATAGCTCCAGGCTGCACTTTCCCCTGCTAAAGCCAGGGAGGCTGGACAGCTTGGTCTCAAGATGTGTCCCCTACAGTGCAACACACTGGCTGTGGCAGGCTGCAGCCAGGGCATCTCTTCAGGCCTGACCCTGACCCATCCTTCCTCATTGGTTGGGGCTTCCCTGTAGGAACTCCAATAACTCCAGCCAGAGGCTCAAGGACAGAGCAGAACAGGGCAGGAAAGCAATCCTACAGGCATCAGATTGGTGCCTGTCGAGGTCAGAGATCCCAGGAGAAGGAGCGGGCACCTATCTTTGCTGTTCTGCAGCCTCCTTGCGTGACATCCCCAAGCGCAGGGACGAACCTGAAGTGAACCACTAGAAAACTGCAGCAGCCCTACAGAGAGGGACCTGATCATTGAAAGAAAAACAAACAAACAGAAAGCAATGACAACAGCATCAACAACAACAAAATGTACCCACAGAAAATCCATCCAAGGATCAGCAGCCTCAAAGATCAAAACTAGATAAACTCACAAAGATGAGAAAGAATCAGAAAAAAAAAAAAAAAAAAAAAACAAAACTGAAAACCCGAAAGGCCAGGGTGCCTCTTCTCCTCCAAATGATTGCAGCGTCTCTCCAGTAAGGGCGCAGAACTGGATGGAGGATCAGATGGACGAATTGACAGAAGTAGGCTTCAGAAGATAGCATAAAAAACTAATAAAAAACTATGCTGAGCTGAAGGAGCGTGTTCTAACCCAATGCAAAGAAGCTAAGAACTTGGATAAAAGGTCTGAGGAGCTGCTAAGTAGAATAACCAGTTTAGAGAGGAACATAAATGACCGGATGGAGCTAAAAACCACAGCATGAGAATTTCATGAAGCATACACAAGTATCGATAACGAAATCAACCAAGCAGAAGAAAGGATATCAGAGTTTGAAGACCACCTTGCTGAAATAAGGCATTCAGACAAGACTAGAGAAAAAATAATGAAAAGGAATGAACAAAGCCTCCAAGAAATATGGGACTTCATAAAAAGATTGAACCTATGATTGATTGGAGTTCCTGAAGGGAGAATGGAAACAATCTAGTAAACACTCTTCAGGATATTATCCAGGAGAACTTCCCTAACTTAGCAAGACAAGTCAACATGCAAATTCAGGAAATACAGAAAACAGCACTAGGATACTCCATGAGAAGATCAACCACAAGACACATAATCATCAGATTCTCCAAGGTTGACATGAAGGAAAAAGTGTTAAGGGCAGCCAGAGAGAAAGGCCAGGTCACCTACAAAGGGAAGCCCATCAGACTAACAGCAGACCTCTCAGCAGAAACTTTACAAACCAGAAGAGATTGGGGCCAACAATCAACATTCTTAAAGAGAAGAATTTTCAACCCAGAATTTCATATCAAGCCAAACTAAGCTTCATAAGCAAAGGAGAAATAAAATCCCTTCAGACAAGCAAATGCTAAAGGATTTTATTACCACAAGGCCTGCCTTCCAAGAGCTCCTGAGAGAAACACTAAATATGGAAAGGAAAAACTGGTGCCAGCCATTACAAAAATACACCAAAATGTAAAGACCAATGACACTATGAAGGAACTGCATCAACTAGTAGGCAAAATAAGCAAATAGCATGAAGACAGAATCAAATTCACACATAACAATACTAACCTTAAATGGAAATGGGCTAAATGCCCCAATTAAAAGACACAGACTGGCAAATTAGATAGTCGTGGTCACTGGTGTGCTGTATTCAGGAGACCCATCTCATGTGCAAAGACACACATAGGCTCAAAATAAAGGGATGGAGGAAAATTTACCAAGCAAATGAAAAGAAAAAAAAATGCAAGGGTTACAATCCTATCCTAGTCTCTGACAAAACACACTTTTAAACCAACAAAGATCAAAAAAGACAAAGAAGGGCATTACATAATGTTAAACAAAACAATTCAACAAGAAGAGCTAACTATTATAAATATATTTGCACTCATACAGGAGCACCCAGATTCATAAAACAAGTTTTTAGAGACCAATAAAGAGACTTAGACTCCCATACAATAATAGTGTGAAACTTTAACACCCCGTTGTCAATATTAGACAGATCAACAAGACAGAAAATTAACAAGGATATTTAGGACTTGAACTCAGCTCTGGATCAAGTGGACCTAATAGGCATCTACAGAACTCTCCACCCCAAACCAACAGAATGTACATTCTTCTCAGTGCCATATGACACTAATTCCAAAATCAACTACATAATTGGAAGTAAAACATTCCTCAGCTAATGCAAAAGAATAGAAATCATAACAGTTTCTCAGACCACAGTGCAATCAAATTAGAACACAAGATTAAGAAACTCACTCAAAAACCACACAATTACGTGGAAATTGAACAACCTGCTTCTGAATGATTCCTGGGTAAATAATGAAATTAAGGCAGAAATCAAGAAGTTCTTTGAAACCAATGAGAACAAAGAGACAACATACCAGAATCTCTGTGACATGGCTAAAGCAGTGTTAAGAGGGAAATTTATGACACTAAATGCCCACATCAGAAAGCTAGAAAGATTTCAAATCAACACCCTAACATCACAATTAAAAGAGCTAAAGAGGCAAGTGCAAAGTAATCCAAAAGCTAGCAGAAGACAAGAAATAACTAATATCAGAGCAGAATCAAGGGAGATAGAGACACAAAAAACCCTCCATAAGAATGAATGAATTCAGGAGCTGATTTTTTTGAAAAAGTTAACAAAATAGATAGGCTGCTACCTAGACTAATAAAGAATAAGAGAGAGAAGAATCAAATAGACACAATAAAAATGATAAAAATGACACTGACCCCACAGAAACACAAACTAGTATCAGAGACTACTATAAATACCTCTACCCGAATAAACTAGAAAATCTAGAAGAAATGGATAAATTCCTGGACACATACACCCTCCCAAGACTAAACCAGGAAGAAGCTGAATCCCTGAATAGACCAATAACAAGTTCCAAAATTGAGGCAGTAATTAATAGCCTACCAACCAAAAAAAAAAAAAAAAAAAAAAAAAAAAAAAAAAAAAAAAAAAAAAAACACGAGGACCAGACAGATTCACAGCTAAATTCTACCAGAAGTACAAAGAGGAGCTGGTAACATTCCTTCTGAAACTATTCCAAACAATTGAAAAGGAGGTACTCCCCTATAACTAATTCTATGAAGCCAGCATCATCTTGATAACAAAACCCGGCAGAGAAAAAACAAAAAAAGAAAATTTTAGGCCAATATCCCTGATGAACATCGATGCAAAAATCCTCAATAAAATACTGGCAAATCAAATCCAGCAGCACATCAAAAAGCTTATCCACCACGATCAAGTCAGCTTCATCCCTGGGATGCAAGGTTGGTTCAACATATGCAAATCAATAAATGTAATCCATCACATAAACAGAACCAAAGACAAAAACCACATGATTATCTCAATAGAAGCAGAAAATGCCTTTGATAAAATTCAACGTCCCCTCATGTTTAAACTCTCAATAAACTAGGTTTTGATGGAACATATCTCAAAATAATAAGAGCTATTTATGACAAACCCATAGCCAATATCATATTGAATGGGCAAAAACTGGAACCATTCCCTTTGAAAACTGGTACAAGACAAGGATGCCCTCTCTCACCACTCTTATTCAACATAGTATTGGAAGTTCTGGCCAGGGCAGTCAGGCAAGAGAAATAAATAAAGTGTATTTAAATAGGAAGAGAGAAAGTCAAATTGTCTGTTTGTAGACAACATGATTTTATATTTAGAAGACCCCATCCACCTCAGCCACAGCAGGGCAAACTCAGGAATCTGGTCAATGAGTGTTAGCATGTAGTGCTAGGTATGTCATTGTTCTCTTCCAAATAATAGAATGCAGGGTTATAAATACAACATAATCAATTTAATATCAAATTTAAAATTACATAAAATAGCAAGCTCCATGCACTATCATCATCCAGGTCAAGGTGACCAAAGTCCAGCCCTCTAGGTGGTAAATTCTGAGTCATTCTTCAATCTCCAGGACAAAAACACTTTGCAATTGCATCTGGGTTAGTTCCGAGTCTTGTGCTAAAGGGCTTTAAACTCAATTATAGTAAAGATTTACCTGAGAAAATGTAACTCCTTTACCTGTTAGCAGAAAGTTACTCTGAGTGTGAATGGAGGATGTGACTGAGAAGGTTAAGAGGAGTGAGAATATGGAAGGAACACACAGGGTCAATGCAGCTTTGCATGATTGAGAGCCTAGAATAGGGAGAGGTGTGGCCCCTGCTTTTGGACATAAGACATAGGACACCTATGTGTAGGGATATATGTGCGGGATTAGCTGGATGCTCCTCATCTTAAGATTAACTAATAACCCAGCGCTGTTGCTCACGACTGTAATCCCAGCACTTTGGGAGGCCGAGGCAGGCGGATCACCTGAGGTCAGGAGTTCAAGACCAGCCTGGCCAACATGGTGAAATCCTGTCTCTACTAAAAATACAAAAAATTAGCCTGGCGTGGTGGCGGGCGCCTGTAGTCCCAGCTGCTCAGGAGGCTGAGGCAAAAGAATCACTTGAACTGGGGAGGCGGAGGTTGCAGTGAGCCGAGATTGTGCCACTGCACTCCAGCCTGAGTGACAGAGTGAGACTGTCTCAAAAAAAAAAAAAAAAAAAACAAAGATGAAGTAATACCCCAACACCCCAACAAACCCATCCTAAGTCAAAAATGCTTGCAGTATCCCTAACCCACAGAATGTCACAGCTTAGCTTAGCCTACCTTAAGTGTGCTCAGAACACTTGCATTAGCCTAGAACTGGGCCAAGTTGCCTAACACAAAGCCTGTTTTATAATAAAGTGTTGAATAGTGCAGGTAATTTATTGAATACTATACTAACAGTGAAAAACAGAATGGTTGTATGGGCACTCAAAGTACAGTTATTACTGAATGTGTATCACTTTGCACCATCCTCAAGTTGAAAATGATAAGTAGAACCATGGTGAGTCAGGGATCTTCCGCACGGGGATTCCGTACAGCGGTTTCTGGAGCCTTACCGATTCAGGAAAATGTTGGGACTTAACAAGTACAAGGGGACATGGAGAACCGGACAATTGGGCATAAAGGGAATATGCACTTAAGGGATATACGCCTAGAAAAATTGGACGGATGGTATTTTATATTTTCACTGCAATTTTTTTGTAAATGTGAGCAGTCAATGGATGCTTGAGGAAATTAAAAAATCTGGTCAATGGCTGTTAGCATTTATATAATATTTTGGTCCCTTAAGTTGTTTTTCTAGAACTTGTTTTTATATTAGTCAATAAGTATGCACAATTTCATGTTTCAAATGTTTTGGCAAATTTCTTCATTGGTTTTATCCCAGCTTTAATTTTTGCATCTGGCAAGAGTTTCTGCAAATTCCCTGTGGTAAAGATGGCAGGCTGCCCTGGAGATCTTCTCTTCCTTGTGGGTTGGCCGTGGCTCGGAAGTGGCGGCTTCCTGGAGGCTGTGTGTTCATTCCCAACTTCCTTGCATCTAGCTAGGTAAGGCCTCATGACTAAATTCTGCTCAATAAAATACGGGCAGAATTGATGTTTACCACTTATATGCCTCAGTCATGTTAAAACAAAACAAAACAAAACAACAAAGCAAAACCACCTGTGCAATCCTGTGGTCTCTTACTTAGTGTCAGCTGGATGTTGTCTCGCAGGATCCCAGGATAACCCCCAGAGTCATGTGTTGAAGATGATGGTTTGGTCAGTCTGGATCCCTCTGTCTCCCACTCCAGCTGTGGATTGAACTTTCTGTGAGCAAGAAATGAATCTCTGTTTACAGTCATTTAGGTCTTGCACGTGATGTGACTTTGTGTCTTTTCTTATATAATCTGGTATCCTCTTGGTGCACAATGAAACCCACTTATTAATTCTTCTTAATGTTGGTGTTTTGGCTCTAAAGAGCTAGCACATTGCATATGTGTCTGCTAAGAAACCTATAAATAACTTGTAGTCAACAGTGTGTATCTGGTCTCAGATTCCTTCATAGAGACAAGTTCCCCTTTGAAAGACGAGCCTCACAAACTTGGCCATCATGTGATAAGGCCTTGTCTGCAACAGAGAATTGGGGGTTCAACTTCAAGAAAATCCTGACTACAGTCATTGTCTCCAAAGGTCATTCACAGAAGGTGGTGGTGGCCATTATACAATTATAACGGGAATCCAAATCAAACACACAAATGAGGCAAGAAGACTTTTATTCTTTGTGTTCTGCCTTTTTTCTTCTGAAGCTTTAGAGAAGTGACAGAACAAGGGCAAAAGTGACTTGTACTTGTTATCCAAATACTCTATTCTGAATGCTATGGGACACAGGCAGAGCACGGCCAGCCAAGGCTGAAAAGAAAAGGCTGTACTTAAGTATCAGTAGCAAAAAGAAACACAAGCAACAAATAGTTCTGCCATCCATGGCCAGTATTTTGATTATGAATCCTGAGATGTACTTAACCAAAGATATCTAAATGATTAACTTTAAAGAAAGTCAATGACAATGTTCAGTCAAACAGAACAAAGTTAAACTAAGGGATGGAGAAAATGCCCCCATCAAGAAGAAACTGCATTAGGCACTGCTGTGGTTCTATTTTTGCAGGATAATTAAACCAATTTAAGGGGAAGATGGGATTAAAAGACAGAAAGTGAGAGGTCATCTAATCTACCAGTTTTTCAAAAGCCACTTCTCTGATCTATGCTTGTCCGAGATAATGTCTTCCCAGTTAATGGACAAATGAAATAAATTAGGAAAATGAACGAGCTTTTAATAAAGTATGCAGCATAAATTATTTTTCTTTATCCTATGAATGTGTGCTTCTTAATTTTTATACCAAATGTTTTTTTCTTTAAAGAAATTTTAGTCATAATAGTGTTTATTGATGGTTTTATTTTTCTTTTTAATATCTTTTACTGAAAAATAAAGTAGTCCTTAGTTCCTTTATTTATTTATTTATTTTTGGAAATTGTACTGGTTTCTGAAATTCTAGAAGCTATTCTAATTTATTCCTTGAATTCAAACAGGACTATAATTCAGACTCTAAAACAGAATCCGACATCATGTTTTTTAGAAAGAGGTAGCATTTTATAAAATCTCTGAATAATACGTCTATGCTAAAGTTATTTCACCATTAGAAATGCTCTATTTTCTCTGATACTAAGGGTTAGATAGGTTAAATTACTTTGCAATTTTTTTCCTGCCCAGCATCATAGAAATGTAGAGCTAGACAGCGCACTTTAAAACATCCAGTTAAATTACTTACTTTTATATAGAGATGCAGGTGGAGACACACAACAGTAAGATCATTGGATCTGTATTCTATGTTTGGGTAATTGCACAAATAGGTCCTTTGAACTCTCAGCCATACTGTTTTCTATATACCAGATCGGCGCCTTAATTAAATAGCAAAGCCCCCTTCTCAGGTGAACCTCTTTCAAGTTTTGGCAAGCTTTAGTTTAATCTGATTCTTACCTGAACCACATCTACATTATAAAACTAATAATGCTTAATAGAAATTGCCTGTCATTTGAATGGTAGAGTAATTGTATACTCCTTTACATATCCTGTGTAGGGAAAACCTTCATATGGGGAAGGACTTGCCAACAGGGGGATCATGATGCCAATGGAAGGCTCTATAATTGGGAGAGTTGGGCTTACTTCAAGGATAGAGAAGGAAGGAGAGCCAAAGGAAAACAATTTTTTTTTTTCCCTAAAATAGCTTACATTTTGGCAAACATCAATTTTTATTTACAACT
The DNA here is from genome assembly GCF_043159975.1 of Macaca nemestrina. Lineage (NCBI taxonomy): Eukaryota > Metazoa > Chordata > Mammalia > Primates > Cercopithecidae > Macaca > Macaca nemestrina. The sequence goes on from NC_092135.1 coordinate 118,849,225, forward strand.
GATACACAAATGAAAACAAGATATGGAGAAAACTTGTGTACAGTTTTTAAACAAACTGAACTCTTTTACATCCCATATTATGATAGAATTCCAAACTTTTACAGGAAATGGAGTTCCCCTAAAACATGATCCAACTTGAATCTGTGTCGTTGGCAATTTTGAGTCTTCAAAAGATAGCTATTTTAAGCTAAGGTTTCTAAAATCTATTTCCTTACAACTGTATATGTAAAAAGTGTACTAGTATAGGAATATTAATACAATCCCCATTTACAAATTCTGGAGGGGATATAAGTGGAAAATATGAAGTAGAACATTCAGAATGGTGCAGAAAATGAAACGGGAAATTGCTGCTGCTGTGTTAGCCTTCCTTCTCCCAGAAACCAGAGAAAATAACTCCTCTCCCTCCCCTTAGCTGCGAAAGCAGGGAGGGTGCCTGGGGAGAGGATCAGAGCACACCCCATGTGGGTGTCAACATTGTGCTCTGCCTGGTTGGAAAATGGGTGCGTGGCTTATGGAAGAATCACCCTTTGACACATCTGACATTTATAAAATTCTCCTTAGTGGAGTATCCCACTGGCATGAAGCGAGTATTGCATAAATGAAAACCTTTATGATGCTATCATTTACTTAATGTGTATACAGATGTATAACAAGCATATGTGTGTGTGTGTTTCTGTACAACCATATGTTTAACTGAAGCAGCCTTTGTCTTCTTTCACTATCTTACTCTACCTGCACATTTAGGAGGGGTAGGGATCACTTATAACCCTCGCCTATCCACTCCTACCCCCACTCATTTCCACTTCCTTGCTACAAAGGCTCTAACTGTGCTCATCTGGGCTCCCTGGGCCTGTCCCTTCCTCTGGGTATTCACTGCCATAAACAGCGCTTCCTGCTGTGTGAAATTTAACTCATTCCTTCCTGCCTACCTACCAAGTTCAAAACTTCTGGTCCTATCTGTAACTGCCCGCCTTTCCAACTCAATTCCTTATCAGAGTTGACAGTTTCCCCCTTTTCCTTAATAATTGCCACCATTCTTCTGCTCACACCAACTGTTACGTTCTTAGGTTGAGATCTGTCCTTTTTTTTGTTGTTTGGTTTACCCTATCAAGAGTTTATATTAAACAAAAGGGTGCAGTTTAGATAAGTAAGTATGTGTGTATTATTATTCTAGAGAGAATTTTGTTCATAATGGGATATACAATTGATATACATTTCTCTATAAAATTTTTAAGATTTAAATGGGAACTGTAGGCAAGTAAGCTTACGTGGGAACTAGAATAATGACCCTCAGATTTGGTCTGTGGCTTTTGTTTTTGAACTGAATCTACTCTCAGTTGCTTCACTTGATAACCTATGTAAAAATTCTGAATGGTTTTGTTTTAGCCTGTGTGTGTGGTGTGTGTGTGTGTGTGTGTGTGTGTGTGTGTGTGTATAGAAATACATGGAGATAGGGTTAGCGCTGTTTTAATTCCTACTTCAATCTCTACATTTCCACTTTATGCCCCACCAGTCACGCTTAGTGAATAGTGAATTCTAGGAAGTTGGAAATATATGTTTTCCATAGTAAAATTTATTAAAACTAAGGTCAAAAATATACCAGTTGCCTAAATTAACTTGAAGTAAATATTATTCAGACACACAGACTGCCTCCTAATGTGTAGACTTCAGCATCTGTTATAATATTTTCATGTTTCTGTTTACAACTGATTACTTGGAAGCCATTATTTCATAGAGTTGGCATCACTGGGCTATTCAGTGAATGTAGAGTAGGATTGATGGGCATGGTGTGTACATCCTCTGGCATTTGTAACTGTGTTTTAAGAAGTGGATCGGCATGCCTCTTGTCAGTCAATGGGCTAAGGGGATTCCATTGCTACTCTGTAATATTTCAAATATAGAGAAGAGCTCATGAATTCATGGGTCATTATACTCTTGCTGGCTTTATGTGTGGATAAAGATAGATGACTCCCAAGTGTGATGTGACAGGTTCTACAAAAATCTTTCCCCAACATTTTCTCTCTTCTGTTTGCTTCTTACTCTACTGAAAACAGAAACAACAGGGTACTAGCCTGTGGGGTTAAGGCAGTGCAGCCTAGGGATTACAAGCATGGACTCTGGAGCTGGATTACTGAGTCCAAAGTTCAGTTCCAGTAACTACCAGCTGTGTGACTTTGATCATCTACCTAACCTCTCTGAGCTTCAATTTCCTCATCTCTATTGATGAAGAAAATAATAGCACCTGATCATTGTTGTGGGATTAAATATGTAGGTATGTACAAAGCATTTAGAACAGTGGCTGTCAGCTACATAGGATGTGCCACTGTGGCTATTATGATTGAGCATTTTTCTGGAGATAAAAAACACTGAACTAAAACCAGAAATCAGTAACTCTACTGTGTCTATAGGAAGTCTCCTGGGTAGAGGAACTCTGAAAGAGAGGATATAAAAAATAAACTAATTTGTTTGGAGGTTCACCAAATCTTCATAGTTCTAAATATCATATCCTCTGAAAAGCAGATATTTTTGCATGTTTCCGACCAAACAAAAGTATTCTGAGAAATGCTAGAATGGCAGCCTCTGGCAAATGACTTGGGATCCAAAGCAACTTGCCATCTTAAGGGAGCAGTTTGGGCCTCCAGGTATACGTATCCATGCCTACTGCATTGAGTTAGTCCTGTCCCCAATGTAAAACCAGAGGAGCCAAGTGTTACAGGCCATTCTAGCTTCTTCTGGGCTGGCCCCAGAACAAGTTCCAGGATGGTCACGTCTTCACTGCGGCAATTCTGGAATACTCAATTTCTCTGATGATGAGTTCTTGGGTATGTAAATGACAAAAATGCTCCCTAAGGACAATCGTTAAAAGCAAAGAGCATATGAAGTTGCCATGTGATGTCACTTAACAAGGGGATGTCTTGCCACTCCAAATCATAATGTAGAAATGAAATAATATAAACAATGGAACAGACGCTAAATATAAATTATTCTAGTGGGCATTATTTGCATTGAGTGGCATGTAGCAGTTGCTCAGTAAATGTCGAATAAATGAATGGATTAATTAAAATATGGCCCAGCTTCTGAGGTAAGCTATAAATTTCATTGTGTAAAGCTGGAACATTGCTAGTAATAAAAAATTTACCACCCAATCCAAGATTAATCAACCTCTTTTTTGTGCCATGGATTTCTTTGGCGGTCTGATAAAGGCCATGAACATCTACTTAGGATAAGGTGGTTTGGGTTTTGTTTTTTTTTTTTTTTTTGAGACGGAGTTTCACTCTTGTTGCCCAGACTGGAGTGCAATGGCATGATCTCGGCTCACCACAACTTCCGCCTCCTGGGTTCAAGCAATTCTCCTGCCTCAGCCTCCTGAGTAACTGGGATTACATGCATGCACCACAAGGCCTGGCTAATTTTTTGTATTTTTTTTTTTTTTAGTAGAGATGGGGTTTCTCCATGTTGGTCAGGCTGGTCGCCAACTCCCAACCTCAATTTATCCACCCACTTCAGCCTCACAAAATGCTGGGATTACAGGTATGAGCCACCACACCTGGCCAGATAAGGTCTTTTTAAATGACTTTATTGAGATATAAGTAAAGCACAATAAACTTTACATGTTTATGTTGAACAATATGATGAGATTTTACCTGTACAAATATCCATGAATGCATCACCATAATCAAGATAAAAACATTTAATCACTTTCCAAGGATCCTTCATGCTCATTTGCAACCTATTACTCTTTCTATCCCATCCCCAGGCAATCACTGATCTTTTTTTCTTTTGAGATGGAGTCTCACTCTGTTGCCCAGGCTGGAGTGCAGTGGTGCTATCTCAGCTCACTGGAAGCTCCACCTCCTGGGTTCACACCATTCTCCTGCCTCAGCCTCCTGAGTAGCTGGGACTACAGGCATCCAGCACCATGCCTGGTTAATTTTTGTATTTTTAGTAGAGATGGGGTTCACCATGTTGGTCAGGCTGGTCTTGAACTGACCTCAGGTGATCTGCCTGCCTTGGCCTCCCAAAGTGCTGGGATTACAGGTGTGAGCCACTGCACCTGGCTGATTTTCTTTTTATACTTATTTTATATTTTCTAGAATTTTTTATGAGTGGGATCACACAGTATATGCTCTTTTTGTCATTTATAAATATCAGTTCGATCAAGACAGTTAATAATGTTATTCTGATCTGCGTCTTTGCTAATTTTTTTGTTTAGTGTGTTATCAATTGCTGAGAGGTAGTTATAAAAATTTCTGCTCTAACTGTGGACTTGTCTATTTCTGTTTAATTCAGTCGATTGTTGCTTCATGTATCTTGAGGCTCTGCTATTAGGCACTTACACATTTATAATTGTTATTTCTCTTTTATCATTATGAAAAAAATCCTTTGTATAAGTAGTACTACTTTCTGTGTTGAAGTATACTTATTAGGTATCAAAACAGTCAGTCCGGCCTTTTATTGCTTACTGTTTGTGTGGTATATTTTTTTCCCTTTCATTCACTTTCAACTTGTCTGTGTTTTTATATTGTCTCTAATAGGAAACATAAAATAGAGTCTTGCTTGAGTATCCACTCTGTTAATTTATGCTTCTTAATTGTAGTTTTTGAACATTTGACATTTAATGTAATTATTAATATTGTTTGATTTAGTTCTACCATTTTATTGTTTGTTTTCTGTTTTTCTCCTGTGTACTCTGTTTGTTTCCTTTTTTCTTCCTTTCTTTGGAATGCCTGAATATTTTTTAACATTTTAATTTAAGTTTTCACTACTTGGCTATATTGTTTTGGATTTTATTTTTCCTTAGTGGTTGTTCTAGTGATTAAAATATACATATCTAACCTGTTAAGGCTATCTATATTGTACTACCTCATTCAAATATAGACATTTATATTACATTTGTCATTTATGTACTTATACATATGTACATAGTTTGTACATTACTTATATATACATACATATATTGCCCCATTCAATAATTTTATTTTTGATTCTATAATTACACATATTTTAAGGAACTTAAGAGGATAATATACTCTATTATATTTACCCATATTTTTACCATTTATGTTGCTATTCCTTTATTTCTGAAGAAACAACTTACCCTTGGATATAATTTTCCTTCAGTCTATACACCCTCCCTTGAATATCTGTAGAGCAAAGGTGATTGTGGGAAATTCTTTTAGTTTCTCTACATCTGAAATGTCTTCATTTCACTTTCATTTCTGAAGAATATTTTCACTACATATTGTACTCTGATTTCACTTTTTTTTCTTTCAGCGATTTAAAGATGTCATTTTACTGTTTTCTCACCTCCACATTAGCTGATAAGAAGTCCATGACCAATTAGGTCATTACTACACTGTCCATAATATGTCATTCTCTCTAGCCACTTTCAAGGTACATATTTGTCTTTGGTTTACAACAATTTGATGAAGATGTTTACAAGCATGATTTTCAATGAGTTTATCCTGCTTGAGATTAACTGAACTCCTTGAATCTCTAAATTGATGTCTTTCCCCAAAATCGGGGAGTTTGGAGCCATGATTTCTTCATACTTTCTTCCGTTCCAAACTTTTTATTTTACTTCAAACACTCCAGTGATGTGTACATTTGAATTTTTAAATATCATCTTGCAGATTCCTGAAGTTGTTTTCTCCCCCATCACCCATTTCACTTCCCTCTCTTTTCTTCATATTGGACAATTTCCATTGCTCCATCTTCAAATTGACTGAGTTTTTCCTTTTTATCTCGATTTTGTTGATGATCCCATTCAATGACTTTTTTCATGTTACAGGTTCCATTTTGGGGTTGAAATTTATCATTTGGTGCTTTTTTATATGTAGTTTATGTTTCTCTGATGAGAATTCCTCTTTCCATTCATGTCAAGTGTATTCTCTTTAACTTCAAAAGCATGTTATAATAGCTGCTTTAAAGCCTTTATTGAATAATTCTAACACCTTGATCATTTCAGAGTTGGTATCTGCTAGTTGCCTGGTCCCTTGAAAACTGATCACATTTTCCTGGTTTTCTCATGTTGGGAATTTGGGAGCATATCCCAGAACTTGTGTACATTCTGTTGCTTAGATTCTGATTCCTCTAGAGGATGCTGAGGAGTATGTTTTAGTGGAAAATCAACTCAATGAGGGTCAGACTGCAAAGTCTGCTCATCCATCTTAGGGCTGTGTTCAAATTTCAGTTCACTTTTAAAATATTTGCTGTGGTTCGGGCCTTCTATATGTGTATATAGAACCTGAGATTTCTATGGGTTCAGACACAGAAATAAGAGAACTCTTCTGGATTTCTCCCCACCAAGATTTGCTCTCAGACTCTCTAGCCCACAGTCACCTATTTTCCTGGTTTCTCTGGCAAGAAAATGATCTCTCTTGGAGCTTAACTGCTGCTTTGCTGTAACTCGGGCTTTCCCTCAGGCGGAAAAAAAAAAAAAAGTGAAACTCACCTACATATGGTTTATTTCTACAAGATGTGAGTCCCCTTAAGAAGCAACCTGTACAGTTGTTTTTTGTTTCTTATCCATGAGTTTCTAGTTGTAATCAATGGGCTATACGGGCTGTTTTGTGCTTAGGCGCCATCATGCTGAAACTGAAACTCCCAGATAAGGATTTTGTTAGCTTTTCAAACCTAAACAGGTGTATTTTATTATACATTTTGAATTAAGGGATTTTACCAGTTCTCTAGTGAGAAGAAATTTTATGTTTAATCAGAATGCCATTATACATCATTTGTGATTTTGTTGTATATTATTGGGCTTCAATTAACTTTATGATAATATGTTTATAATTCTCCTTTTTGAATGTCATTGCCATTCCTTTTGCTGTCTTTGCAAAATGGAGTCCCAAACTGGAGAAATAAGTCATTCAAAATCTGGGTACAACTTTAGAATAAGGTTTTGCATGCTGAAAATAAATACATAAGACAAGGAAAGTTGATTGTGTAATATCCTCATTGGATTGTACATCGTATCTTAATTCTCCCATTAAGCCATGTCATTACAAAATGTTAAATTGGGGAAGTCCTTCCAAGTCACTCAGTTTGCTCTCATTATTATACAAGTGAACTGTTGAAGACAATAAAAATAGTGACATTTCAAAAGTCTAGAGTCAATTAATATCAGAACTCTAACCCAGATCAATTCTATTCTGATCAATTCTATTGGTCTAGGCCAATTCTGACCAATTCTGTTGGTCTACTCCAATTCCATTTCCCCACATTAGAATTAGATATTGAATCCTTTGAACTGAGGCATTATATTTTCAAGACTTGTCATGGAAAGATCATTATACTTATATGTCCATAAACTTTATTAACTGCAGAACATTATAAGTGAGTTTTTTTTTACAGGAATATTGTAAGAGTCATTTTATTTAATCAACAAATAATGCTCTGAACTATGTATCATTTTTAGCTCCATTTTCCAGATGAGGAAACTGTTAAGAAGTTAGAGATATTAAATATCTTGTCCAAGGTTGCAAAGCAAGTATATTGGCCAAAGCTAACTCCAAAATTTATAAATTGACCATTTTGACCCCGAAGTTCATAGTCCTAAATCTATGAAATGGTGTCTCATGATCTGGCAAAAACAAACAAACAAAAGCTTCTGTAAATTTACTCATATGAAAGTACATAACATTATATGTAGTAAGATTTATCCTGGAAAATCTGGGCTGTGATTTATACATAGGCAACCAATAGATAGTTCTAGAATCAATGAATGATACCATCATCTTCATCATCATCACTACTAATAAATGTTTTGTAGCATTTGTTGTGTGTCATGTACTGTTATAAACATGTCATATGCATTGTCTTTCTAAGATCTCAGAACAAGTCTTTCTAATATCACAGACGTGGGAATTGAGACACAAAGAAGTTGAGTAACTTTCCCAAGTTTGTAAAGTTAGTTAGTGGTAAAGCTGGGGCAAAAACCCAGGCAGCTCTGCAAACAGTGCTTTTACCCAATGTAAAAATAAGAGCACATGTCCAGTACTTTTTCAGTGAGGAAATTATCTTTAAATATTGGTTTTATTTAGTAACACATCATTAGGCACCATTTGACATTTGTTATCAAGTCATTATTTACTTTTGCAATTTCAACACCCCATTCCTGCCATCTTTGCTATGGTTCCTCAAATGGAAGCAGTATGTAAGAGTTCAATCTTGCTTTCTGGCTCTCTTTCCTTAATCATGAACATTTTACCCTTTTAAAAAGTTTAAGTAGAAGCAGACCTATTTAGGAAAATAGATTAAATAACCACACAACAGTGTTTTTAAAGACAACTTTTGAAAAATGTGTTAAAGACAAAATAAATACAGTATGATTTTGTGCCCTTACCAGTAGAATCTCCCATTTCCTTTACCTGTTTACCCTCAGTTCCTCCCTGATGGCCATTATGAAGCCTAACTCAGTCAAAGCTTTTGCTTTACTGGATGTGTTCCCTGCATTTTGGTATGTCACCTGTATCTTTAGAATTGGTCTTTTCAGTTGTGTCATTCTAATAAAGTATATTCTCCTTTTTAGAGAGATCAAAGAAAGATTCTTTTAGGCTAGAGGGACCATATGTTATTCCTCTTCATACTCAACATATGTCTAATACTCAAAGTGTTTGATAAAGTCTCACTTAATGATTGAATGGGGAGAGTCCCGAGCCAGGTTATCACAAGTGCTGATAAATGTTAAACTGAAACAGAATGAGTGAGAAAAAATGCCCTTCCTCCATTTCCTCACTCTTCCGCAATGATTTCTTTTTTTTCTTGAACAAAAGAACTCCAACTGTTTTCTTTCTGGTCCTCAACTTCTCTCCTCTCCACTTTATATTTTTCTAACCTGCCTGGGTGGCAAAATGCTTGTCTTTAACCTTTGTTTTCTTCTCTAAATTATCTCTTCCATCTGGCTTTCCATTGCCAAGTATTTTTTCAAAATAATTTTCTTAAAAATACACTTTTCTTTCCCCAAAGTATTTTAAACAAAACTTAAACGTGGCTGTTGAACAGATGTTTACTTCAATGTCATGATATCTAGAGCTAATTTTCGGGAAGCAATGCCTTGGTGAGAAAACTTAAGCCTGAAATATCTTTCAGTAATTGCAATTTTATAAAGAATAATTTTTGGAAAGTGCAAACATAGACTTGTTTATCGTGATGTCTGTGGATGTAAAAATAAAATTAATAGGCAAAATAACATGAATTAATTATCTTGCCTAAAATAAAAGATTATTTCCTTAGCATCAAGTGAAGAAAAACAAAAACAAAAACAAAGATGGGTTCTGAAGGCATCCATGCTCATTATAGCAGAAAAATAAAATATTTTACAAGTTAAGTTAATATTTGTTAATCTACAAGATGCATCCAAGGTTTAGATTCTGTGCTACTCTCCCGGGAACTTGTTCAGTAGCATATGTGTGAGCTAGAGATAGGAAGTGCTTTAAATGAACCCCTCCAGGTTCTCTGAAACAATTTCGGTTCAGCTCTACATCTTCTTATTAAACTCATGTGGGACTTGCGGGTGCTTGGACATGAAAGCTGCAAATTCCTGACATGGTTGTGACTCTCAGTGGTGGACTTTGCAAGACAATGAAAAGGGTGAGTCCCCAGCTGTGTACATGTCAACTAGTGAACCTCAAAAATAGGGTCATTGATGAGAGAGAAAGACTTAATTTTTTATAGGCTAAAAAAAAAAAAAAAAAAAAAAAAGGAGCACAAGGCAGAGAGTAGAGAGATGGCAAAATATGGAATAAGAAATAGGCTTACAGATGTGGGGGAGGATGGAAACCTGTACCTTGCTGGCCACTTAAATAGAAAAAGGAGAGAGCAATGAGCAACAGAAGATTCTTAATGATCTGAATATGGCCACATATGCCTGAGGCTGAGCCTATTTCAGGCCAATAATGAGCTTTTGGGCTTATGGAGTCATTTATTTGGCTCCGCAGTGTGGAGCCCAAAGGTGCTGTTCATTAGGAAGCAGGAACTTTACCTAAGGGTTGTTTGTGTTGGTCTTTCTTGCCAGAATGAATTGTTCATTAGTGTTGGAGAGAGATCCACCCTCTCTCTCTACAGATAAATGGTTTAAAATAAAAGCTGTTGATTGGGGTTGAGGTGAGGGAAGGGAAAGAAGTGTTCAGTAGAAACTGCTAAGCCCCTTTGATGATGGTTGAGGGGCAAACAAGCCTGCATAGTGTAAATAAATCCCAAATCACTGCCTGACTAACCTGGTTTTATCATTAAAATGGCAAATTAACTTGTCCCTGTATATGGTCCAGTTATTTGGGTTGACTTAATGATGTAGTTGGATCAACTGAGTGGTAATCCACTTGCTAATGCAAGCTATCAGCTGTAAGTCCCACTGTATAGTTACTGCACCTAACCATCACCATCAACCAGTCCAAGGATTTTCCTGCAGTGTGGAAACACCTAGAGGTGAGTAGGAAATGGAGGGTTCTAGAATTTGGAATGCCAAAGGCTTGGTGAATGTAGCAGCCATGCAGCAACTCCTTGCTTGTCTTACCTCGTGTGATAGTATTGAGACCTCTTGCTTTTTACTGGACAATTTGGGTTTAATAGTATTTTACAAGTGATTATTCCCTTTCATTGTAGACCTTTTGTCAGTAATGGCATGGTCATGTTAATATGTTTCTTTGTTTTTCTTTTTACTGAAATTCTCCAGAAAGTATTTCGGAGAGTTGAAAACATATGTAGCCTAGAGACTATAGTAGAAAAACTGTAAAAATACAAATACAAATGAATTAACCAAAAATAAACTTTCTTTCCAGATGGAGATTTTGGTAGTCTGGAATGAAATGCACAAGGTTTATGTAACTGATTAGTGACGGGAAGGCTGGAAAACAAATCCTAAGCTACACAAAGGGTGCTGCTGGTGACACTGGTGATGCAGATTTGATAAACATTTTCCCAAAGGGTAGAAGCAACTGACTGCTGCAAATCAGAAAACCAACTTTGTCCTGGAGGTTCCTCTTAATTGAGGTGAATTACTATGTTGCCTTAATTACTGTGCTTTTCCCTAGTACTTCTGGCAAATATTCCATTGGCCTTGATTCCGGCACTATCCATGGAAATGTTGTAAAATTACCGATGACTGAAAGAGGGAGCAACACATTACAGACACCCTTAAAGACTGGATTCATTTTTGTGAAGGTCCACTGCTAATGATCTCCCAGCAAACTGAGCTGTGCAATTTAAGCAGAATACATCTTTTTTCACAATAGACTCATAGGATATGGAAGTATACAAATGCTTTCACAGCTCAAAGTGACAAATTAATAACCTGTAAATTAATTATAGGTGTCTTTTGTATCTTTCCCCCGATTGTTTAATGTTCCTTTCCTTTCTTATTCAAAAAGCTCCCTTTCCATCAATTCTGCCAGGACTGGGAATCTCAAAGCTTTCAGCTATTTCTAATCTTCAGTACTTGGAATCACTAAGCAGTGAGGACTGTCAACATAAAAATTCGTTGTACCCACCAGCTGCATTAACATATTTTTTTTCTTCCAGCAGCATCTCCTGCTGCTGGTTTTCATGTTAATGTATTTCCAGTGTCTTGCTTCAAATGAAAAGTGTCCTGTTTCTCTCTGCCCTAGGTCCATATGAATCTTTTCCAATGAACAACTATTATCACTCTTGGAAAGTGTGAAATTTTGTGAACGTAACAGAGTAAATTATTATTTTTAAAAGTCAATTTAGCTACCCTCTGTCTGTTTCACTTGGCTTAAAAAGAATCAAATTACCAGTGCCAAGCTCAGCAGTTGGAACTGTCTACCTACAGAATCAGATTAAAGAAACGAGAAAATGATATGCATTTTCTCCAAAGCAAATGTTTGCCACTTGCTCTATAACTTCTAATGCCTTATAATTTAATAATATAACGAGCTATGAATCAGCAAAAGTTGCTTTATTATTTAACCTTGTTACTATTTCCAATCACATATTGCCTAGACTATGTCATGCCTTCCTGATATTGGCAGTATATAGCTTTCATTATAAAAGACAGTATTTAGATCATTTGAAGATAGTGCAGACTGGAGATTCAAATGGATTTCTTTTCACCAGGGGCATTTTCTTGCAACAGTAATTTCTTGACTACTTCTTGTAGTCTCTGGATACCTGCCATTTATCGATTTCATAGCATGTTTCAAAAACTGACAGCTTAGTTGTGAATTACCAAGGAAACTTTATAAGAAATACACAACTGAGCAAACCAGGCTCTTCATCCATATGCATTATTTTAATACTTACCAACATAAAGGATGGAAGGAGGACATAATATATTAACACTTTTAAAAAATGGTAAACATAAATACAAAAAATTATGAGAATAGTATTAAAATTCTCATATACCCAGTAACCAGTGTTTAAAATGATAAAACTGGGCAGGGTGCAGTGTCTCATGCCTGTAATCCCAGCCCTTTGGAAGGCTGAGGCAGGTGGATCACCTGAGGTCAGGAGTTTGAGACCAACCTGGCCAACATGGTGAAACCCTGTCTGTACTAAAAAGTACAAAAAATAAATAAAATAAAATAAAAATTAGCCGGTGTGGTGGCAGGCGCTTGTCGAACCAGCTACTTGGGAGGTTGAGGCACAAATTGCTTGAACCCAGGAGGTGGAGGTTGGACTGAGCCGAGATCTCACCACTGCACTCCAGCCTGGACAACAGAGAGAGACCTTGTCTCAAACAAAACAAACAAACAAAATTATAAAACTGTCTTTGTCTTGCTTCTTTGCACTAAACATGCTTCTGAGATTTACATATGGAAACCAGTAGCTCCATCTTGTTCTTAATCACTGTGGTGTGTTCTTTTATTTTCCATAATGTATGTATAGATTTTCCTACTGTTTGATATTTAAGTTGTTTTTATTCCTATAGCCATTGTAAGCAAGGCTTCAAGAGACATTGTTGACAAGTCTCCTGATGTATATGTGCAAAGATTTTCCTGTAATATATATTTGAAATTGCAGCCATGGATCCTAGAGCAAACAGGTTTTTAACTTACTAGGTATTGCCAAGTTGTTCTCCAAAGTTTCTCTCATTTTGGAGGACAATTTTCTTTTGCAGCATCAGTGACTATTCCTTCACAATTCATCAGTTTATGATATTTTGATACTTGAAACAAATCTTGCCAAATGAATAGTTATGCAATAATTTTGTTTTTAAAAAAAGGAATAAATTTTGTTTTCCAGATGCCTGTTAGATTGTGTACACTTTCATGAATGATTTGCCTTTGGACTGACATTTCTGTAAATTGCTTATCTAGATCTTATGTCCACTTTTCTACAAGGTAGCTTGAATATTTCTTATAAGCACATAGGACAATTTTCAAATTTGAGTACTAATCCTTTATTTTACTCATTATGAATATTATCTCCAACTTTTGCTTATTTGACTTTGATCATTATTCCTTTTATGGGAAGCATGTTTACATTTTAATGCAGCTAGTGTTAATTATCTGTATTTTTTTGAGTTATGTATTCAGCTAGGAAATACATTCCTATCAGAGTTTAAAAAGAAATTTTATTAAACATTTATCTAATAATTATAAAGTTGTTTATTTCCTGTTTTGTTTTTTAATCCCTTAAAATTAATTTGGAGATATAATATGAAGTAGAAATTTAATTTAATTTTTTCTGTAAAGAAAATGAGTTGGGAAGCTGAGGCAGGCTGATCACAAGGTCAGAAGTTCAAGACCAGCCTGGCCAACATGGTGAAACCCCATCTCTACTAAAAATACAAAATTTAGCTGGGCATGGTGGTGCATGCCTGTAGTCCCAGCTACTGTGGAGTCTGAGGCAGCAGAATCACTTGAACCCAGGAGGCGGAGGTTGCAGTGAGCCAAGATCTCACCACTGCACTCCAGCCTGGGCAACAGAGTGAGACTCAGTCTCAAAAAAAAAAGAAAAGGAAAAAGAAAAAAAGAAACCAGTTGAATGAATTGGCCTAACACCATCCTTCACGGATGTGTGATGCTGTGTTTGTCACATCCCAAATTCCGAGACATGCTTGGTCTTTCTGTGAGCTCTGAATTCTGTTGCATCAAGTCCTTCATCTGTTCCTCCATTAATATACACTGCTTTAAATCTGCAGCTCTTTTAACAGTTTTTATTCTCTGGTAGCGTAAGTCTCCAAACCTTGTTTGTTCTTTTAAACTGTCATGGCTGCTATTGGAACTATATTCTTCAATATGAATTCTAGTAACAGTTTTTTTAGTTCCATCAAAAATGTGTTTGATATTTTTATAAAATATGTAAATATATAGATTAATATGGAGGGAAGGATAGACATGATATTAAATATCTCTATTCATAAATAAGGAATATGTCCCTATTTAATCAAGGGTTCTTTAGGAGCTTTTAATTGTATTTTATACATTCTTCTGTTTTTGTTCATTTATTTATTACTAGGCTGCTTAAAATTTTTGATATTATTTAACTGTATCTTTTAAAAATATTTTAAACGACTTTTTAATGCTTTTATTAATTCCAGCAATCCTAATGAAAACTCTTATACATTTTAATTCTTTGTTTTAGTTTCTTTTGGATTTTCTTTATAGAGAATTGTCTCTTTATCATGTTCATTTCTTTTTCTTTATTATTAGGTAGGAAAGAACTGCTAGTAAAATGTTGAGTAGAGGTGATACTAAGCATCCTTGTCTTATTCCTGACTTAATTAGAACTGCTTTTGAACTCCACCATTAAGTACTGTTTGATGTAGATAAAATTTACTAGGAAAAGAAAGCATATTCAATTAAATATTGAAAGCATATCAATTGAATATTGAATAGAGCAATTGCTTTTGCTATGACAGTTGAGATGATTATATGATTTCTATTTCCTGATGTGTTAATGGGTGAATTACATTAATATATTGACATGTAATACCATTGTTGTATGTTTTGAATAGTTGAATGTATGCATTATGTATACTTGGATATTTTACCACAACATATTTTTGAACTTGGTTTTCTAATATTTTATTTATATTTTTCCATCTACATTCACAATAAGATTGGGCTGTAATTTTATTTTTTAACTGTCTGTAACAGATTTAAGCATCAAAGATATACTAGATACATATTCTGAAAAGCATGGGTCTCTCTCTTTTTCTCTTCTCTCAGATAGTTCAAATAAGACAGAATTCATGCATTCCTTAAAAGTTCACTGAGATGCCAACACAGTTTGAAACTGGTGTTTTGTGCATTGTGTGTGTAGAAAAAGTATTACTACATGAAAAGTAACCATTTACTATCAATTCAATTCTTCTAATAGTATTATTTGTCTAACCATTTCATGTTTATCTATTCTATAATATAGTTAATGATTTTGTGTAAAATTTTACAGTTACCTCCGTTTGCAAATTTATTGGCATACATTTTTTCATAGAATTCTCTTATGAGTCTTTCAATTTCTACTATATTTGAAATCATGGCACCTATGATAATCATTGATACTGCTTCTCTGTGCCTTCTCTCTTGCTGTCTATGACTGAAGCCCACCATTAGCCTTGTTGGCTGTCATTTTCGTTAT
Source organism: Macaca nemestrina (assembly GCF_043159975.1). Taxonomy (NCBI): domain Eukaryota; kingdom Metazoa; phylum Chordata; class Mammalia; order Primates; family Cercopithecidae; genus Macaca; species Macaca nemestrina. The sequence continues at coordinate 118,864,768 of NC_092135.1, forward strand.
TATGTCATTCTTCAGTGGAATGTCCTTTCCCCTCCATGTGTTGATGTGTCTCCTCTCTTGTCCATTTCAAAATATGAGAAGTCCTGATAGGCACTTATGGCTTATGAGATTTAAAACAATATTTTTTCCCTAGAGATATTTATAGTTCAGATGAAACAGAGAAGGATGGTTTAGAGAAGGATGGTAATAGAAGTTCCAGCCCAGAAAGTAGTGGGAATTTGTGGGTTCAGAAACATCTTCACAACTTCCTTAAATCATGTTATATAAATAATTGCCTCTGACCAAAGGTCACCTCTACCATTAATAACAATCAAACTTAGTAACATGTGTGTCTATTTTGCTGGTATGGTTTGAGAATATTGTTCAGAAGTATGACAAATACATTAAAATAATTATTTGGGAATTTCTTACATTTAGAATCATTCTATCTGCTTCCATTTTTGAGCTTTATATCATAAGCTTAAAATACAGTAAAAAAAAGTGAGAAGGATTTATTTTAAAACTTCATTGTATATCTTCTAAGCAATCAAGTAAGTAACAAGAATACATATATATGAAATTATTTGATGAGATCATATGCCAGAGAGTCTTACCAGAGAGTTTTCAATTTTGTTGAGTTTCTCACTGCCATGAGAAAATGACAAGAGATTTCAACCATTCTCCCAGAAAAACGTTTGCATAAAATTTGGAGGTACAATGATCCTAAAGCCAAAATTTGAATTCAGGTGATAACCTGTGATTCCGGACCATCCAATTTGTTTTAGCATATGGGTAAAACTAATCCTGAACAATCCCAGAAACAGAACCGTTAACATATTTTAATGTGATAATATCTTGTTCTTAACAAGTTTTCTGAAATCAGATGTGTGAGGTCAGTGATATCAGTTTTAATTCAAGACCATTAAGCAAAACAAACAAAAATAGCAGATGCCTTTTTTATGCAAAACATGAAATTTCTGATTTATATTGGAAGGATACTCTTTCTTCCCAGGTTTCCTTACCCTCCTGTCCTCACATACGTTCTTTTGCTACTTACTTGAATTAGATGACATTCACCCCCAAGGATCAGATCTAATATTCTGCAAGATTTTTTTTTCTAAATCTCTTTTGCACTATTAGATTTTTGCAATTTTAGAGTAAAATAAACCTCAGGGACATAAGGCCCCCTGAGAAATAAAATTTAAATCTATTTCTGGTTACTATTTTGTGACTCCCAACTTAAACATATTCTCTTTCTTCATTTTTTGTCTCTCTCTAGCACACAAAAGCCCAAATTGGCATATACTTATTTTTTGAAGTTAATGGGGTGAGGTATATATTAGATTTTTTTTAAGCATTTGGGAAGAGTTTCTGGAAAATTCTTAAGATATTAAGATAGTTCATGAGTGTTGAAAATCACTATTTTTATATGTTATATATTCGTATTAAACCAACTCTTCTGGAACATTGCTTGGGTAAATTAATGTCATTTTGCACTCTTTTAATGCTTTCAGAATTTTATGGCATTTCACAAAATTGGGATAACTCATTTCTATGTAGCAGATAATTTATTTTACCAATTAAAAGGGGTCTATGGGGTCAAAAGTGATGTTCACTATAATCTAAATAAATGATTTGGCTTTTTACAAATAACATTCATTAAAACCTCTATCGGATATGGAAAAACAAAATGTAAAGTTTCCAAACAGAACTTCATCTTACTTAGAAAATAATGGAACATTAACATGATTATTCATGAGACTTATTCTTGAAGGATATTCTAATTAAAGGATATACTAGAGTTCATGAGTTTCAATTTGGAAGGAAAGAAGCTCTACTTTTCATATAAATATCTTGATACTCATTAGGAATAATCATTGAAATGATTTTCTAAAATGAGGGATTATGTTATAGTTAATGAAGCTTGTATTCAACAGTGCATATTAAGAAAAGCCAAATTTCCTCACTTACAAAATTTCCCAGGATGTTGAAAGATGGAGCGTTGCTCTCACTACTGTGCTTGTGTACTGAGAAGCAGAGCCTGGCTTTATCTGTACCCACTGCATAATGTGGAGGATTTATGTAAATGATACTAGTGCAGATGCTAGGAGACTGTGGACAATTCTTTTCAGGGGATCTCAATAAAATGACACTGAGCTAAATCCTTGAATTCGATAAAGCAATCAGCTGGGCAAGGCTGTGGTTCATTCTCTTATACATATAATATACTTTAATAATGCCATAAATCAATTTAGTTTTTCTGTTTTTATGAAATGTGTGTGTGTGCGTGTGCATGTGTGTGTCCTCTCTTATAGTTTTTGCACTCATGGCTGACCTTCTCAACTGAAGAATGAAAGCTTGTTGTCTGTTGCAGTGATGCTCACAGGCTGCATAATCAAACTTGTAAGTTCTGCAAACAGTTCTGCTGCTGACTACCTATGTGATATTGGACATGTTTCTCTAAATTCCCAATTTCTTCATATGTACAAAGGTGGCCTACTCTATTTGAGCTACTATAACAAAATAACAGGAAACAGGGCAAAGTGGGTAGCTTTATTTCTCACAGTTCTGGAGGCTGGGAAGTCCAAGATCCAGGCATCAATAGGTTTGGTGTCTGGTGAGGGCCCCCTTTTTGATTCATAGATGCAGCTTCTAACTTCATCTTCACATGGTGGAAAGGGCAAAGCAACCCCCTGAAGCCTCTTTTATAAGGGTACTAATCATATTCATGAGGGCAAAAGGGTAGGGTGACCAACAATCTCAGTTCCTCCAGAATTGAGGGATTTTCCTAAACATACTAACACCAAGAAAATCCCAGGCAAACTGGGAGGACCTGGTCACCCTCACAAAGGGGAAAGTAAAGGTATCTACAACAAGTGGTGTGCCGGAACCAGCTTCTACTAGCTAGGAGACCCAATTGTTAAATAGTCAGGAATTATGTGGGCCAACTTTAATATACTCAGAAATTTTGTGAGCTATTGGTAGCTTTAAATTATCTATGCTAGGAATGTTTACACCATAGCAATAAGCAGATGCTACAAATTAGAGTGTTTTTCTTTTCTCCTCAGAGAGCCAGTTAACTAGCATGTCACTGCCTATCACCCAACAAGGCTGATGAAATTACCATTGAAATAATCCATGGAAAATGCTCAGTGGAGTGCATGATACAAGGTAAGTGTTAATTCAGTGTTGTTGATTAGTAATGTAGTATTATCCCTATTAATTATGCCTTAGCTGTCAGTAAATACCTGTTAAATGGAACTGAACTGTGCCTGAAGTCATTCTCTATAACTTATTTCAATGAATTAAAAAAGTGTTCAGAAGATAGACTAAGTTTATCTTCTAGGTCTCCAAACTGGTGGTTTTCTCCTCCCTCTTCACTTTCTCTACATTTCCTCTCTGTGAACCTAAAAAGGCCCTTGTCCCTCAGTCTGGCTGGGCCAAGTGTCTCTAGCCCCAGGAGTGTGTAAGAATTATGCATTGCTGCTGTGCATGGGTTGAAGCACGTAGGATTATGTTAATTAGGTCTCTTCCAAGAGGACACAGTGAAGGTGGCTCCTCTGTTGTGACTGACACCGCCACCACTTGACTTGCCCTTGCCCACTGACCAAATCTTCCCCTGTTTCTCTGACATCCAAAACTGCTAAAAGTTCCTATTTTTAGTCTTTGAATTATAGAGTTTCAGACACGTCTTTCAGTGCATGTCTGTTACGTACTTGGAAAGGTAACATACATATTAGATCATCAACAAAGTGCAAATTAGGTTATCAAGTTAACTCTTGCAAAGATCCTTGCTTTAAAGAAATTGACCCAGGAAGGAGGCCAGATGAAGTCCGGAAACTGGAATGTTACAGGAGAGGGCAGGCCTCAGGGGAAAGGTTATAGACATTCAGTAGGCAGCACTGGAAAACTCAAGTTCTTGGGATGAAGGAGTGGATTAAAGGTGTGGAGGGCAGAGCTGGTGCATGAATAAAGCCAAGATAAATAAAGACACATATGCATCTACAATTCTTGATTTTAGGGAAGCGACCCTCTGAATGTCCAGATTATACAAAGAAGTTGGAGTGAAGAGAGGTAAAATGATTTTAAGCCTCATCATAGCTTTGTCAGGCCAAGCCTAGATCTTAAAGCATAAAAATGTATGACTAAGAGTAAATATGTCTAAGTAATTTAACCTCTGGTTTATTAGGAATCCTAAGTTATGAAAATGAAGACACTGCCTGGACTGATACAAGACAAATGCATCCTAATCCCAATGTATTAATCATCATTTAAAGGCTTTGTCCCCTCTCTGGCTCTGTCCAGCCAAAGTCAGCAGGCATTCCCTCCTAGGGAGGAACAGATCAATCCCTTAGGATGTTGATTTGTGCTGAAGAGCCCTACTGGTCTCCCAGCAAGTTATTTCAAGGAGAAGCAGTGTGTGAGCCAGTCAGTTCCTTCTCAGTGTTGAGGGATTTCCAGCTGATCGCTCTGATTGCTCTCATAGAGATAATGTAGCATCATAAAAGGGGAGTTTCTGTAGCAGCTTACTTGCAATCAATGGCTGCCTGTGGTGTTCCAGCATTCCCTGATGTGAATGCTAGTTTCAGTCTTCTGCACAGTTTAAGAGAGAAAGGGAAGGGATGGCTAAGGGGTACAGGTGAATTTCTGTCCAGACCTAGATCTTCAAAAGTGCTGGCACAGTAAGAGGGACCAACTGGAAATAGCAGCCACCAAGGCATTCCCAATACATGGACATGCATTAGACACCCAGCCCTTGTTTTTTTTTTTTTTTTTTTTTTTTTTTAATTCAATCTCTGTATTGAACGATGTGCTCTTTCCTGTATCTGTTTTAATTCTTGCTCTCTCTTCAATGGTCCCTTGGCTTTTAAAACTATTGACTGAAAGCTTTTTTCCTTTCCTCAAGTCAATTCACTTCAGAAAGTATCTACCCCCATGTACCCAGCAACACACTTCATCCACACCATGAAGCAAACAGAAAGAGACCTAAAGCTTGGTCTATGTGCTTCTGCCACTCATGTCCGAGGCGAGTATCCACTGCACATTTTTTAAAGAAGTGAAAGATTGAATAGTTACAACATCATACATGATGTTAGGAAACAGAATTTATTGTGGATAAAGAAGAATCGAAGCAAATGTTCTAGACCTTTTTGGGAATGCTGCTAATTATAAAATAAAAGATAATGCAAAGAAAAGAACAAAATTTTAGTCAAAGAAAACTAGAGCATTGAAAGCACAGGGTTTGGAATAAATAGCATGTGGTGTTGGGGTGTTTGTGTGTGTGTTGTTTGTTCTTTCATGCAACAAATATATCCCGAGCTGCTACGTGTGCTGGCATTGTTCTAGGGAGCTAGGATGCAGCCTTGAAAGGAACAGTCATTGGTCCCCTGCAGTTCATTTTCTAGTAGGGCCAATAAGTAAATGAATGATTTTTTCAAATATTAGAGATTAGTACAAGTAAGACAATAATACAGGATAAAGTGACAGAAAGTGTCTGGGGCGGGGAGGATGCTTGGAGTTAGGATGACTGGGGAAGGCTTTTCTTAGTTGATGGCAATAAAGAGAAAACAAGACATGTGGAGTGGAGGCAGAGCTTCACAGACAGAGGGACCAAGTCAAGGCTTCAAAAAGGCAACATTTTGGCAGGCTAGAGGCAACCCTGATTCTACATTAGAATTACCTGCAGAGTTTCTACAACTATATCCCTAATTGGATCCACTCCCAGAGAAATTGAGTTAATTGTTTTTGAGTGGTGCCCAGAGATGAGTATTTTAAACACCTCCTCAGGAGATTCAGATGTCAAGGAAAGCTGAGAACTGCTGGGGTGGAGCGCAGTGATTCTCAAACTCAGGAATCAAAATCGTTAGGGAGGCTTATCACATCGAGATAGCTTAGCCCCATCCCTAGAGTTTCTGATTCAGTAAGTCTGGGGTGGGACCCAAGGATTTGTAGTTTCAACAAGTTTCCAGCTGGTCTGGGAACCTCACTTGAAAACCAGTGGGTTGGAGAACAAAAACAGGAGCCAGTATTGAAAGAGGATGTGAGTGATGTGGAGGAAAATAGAAGGAAGTTGGAACTTCTGTAAGAGAGAAAATACAGAGCACAGCTAAAATCATAGAAATGATGAGGGCAGGGGCAAAACTGGATCATTCTGGACAACCAAGGAGAAGATATACAAAGCAAAGTCCGACACATATGGCAGGACAGAGCAGAAACCAGAGGAACTGTTCTGGATGAGCTGGGTAAGACATGAATGTGGAAAGGTAGACACACACACAGAGAAGACAAGCACAGAAATAGCTGGGGAAAGAGGAACAACTGGAAGGACTATCTGGAGTTTGAGAGAATGGCCAAAATTAGAGTCATCAGCACTTATAGATGGAGTTGCAGCAACAGAACTAGATTTGATCCTGTAGGGTGCGTTTAGGTAGGTAAGTGAAGCTAGAAGCAAAGGCAGACTGGAAATGAGAGAAAAGTTGAGGAGGTAGAGGGAAATCAGATACAAATCCTTGAAACCGCTATGGGTCTGCCAACTCATTCAGGGAGCAGGCTGGTAATGGAAGTCAGTGAAGGGGGTCAGTTGTAAGCACCTGGAACAAGCATGCTCGGTCTAAATAGATAGAAGAGACAGTTCCAGGTGATTGTGGTCATTCAGGATTAAAAGTCTTACTGCCCTGCTAAAGGTGCCAACGTATGCAGCTCTTGAAAATGGGCTTCAATTTGTCTTTAAGACTTCATGCATGCCAAATCTGTGTATACCAAATCAGCTGGGTTTGTGGGCTAGTTTGCTACCTTTGGACTACTTAGTATCTATGATCCTTTATATCTCTCAGTTTTCATCATGTGAGTAAAGGATTAGCGAGATGTCACCCAGGTGTATTGTCCAGCATTTAAAAAAAAAATAGAGACGACAGTTGCCTAAATAGAGAAAGCGAGTTGCCTTACGTAAGCATAATGGGAGTCAAGAATAGTCACTAACAGGCCGCCTTGATCAAAGCATAGAACTAAGCCCAAAGAAGGTCCACTTTATATCACACTCATGGGTCTGTTTTCAGTTTGGAGCATGAACTATAAAACATAGCAAGCTTGACCACTTGTATGTCTTTTCTTTGAAGAAGTGTCTGTTCATGTCTTTTGTCCACTTTTTCATGGAGTTGTTTATTCTTGTCAAATTCCTTACAGATTCTAGATATTAGACCTTTGTCAGATGTATCATTTGCAAATATTTTCTCCCATCCTCTAGAATGTTTATTCTGTTGATAGCTCCTTTTGCTGTGCAGAAGTTATTTAGTTTAATTAGGTTCCACTTGCCAATTTTTTTTTTGTTGTAATTGCTTTTGAGGACTTAGTTATAAATTCTTTCCCAAGGCTGATAATCCAGAATGATGTTTCCTATGTTAGTAATAATCAGAAAAATGCAAACTGAAACCACAATGAGATACCATTTTACACCAGTCAGAATGGCTATTATTTAAAAAGTCAAATAACAACAGATGCTGGTGAGGTTGTGGAGAAAAAGGAATGCTTATACACTGTTGATGGGAATGTAAATTAGTTCAGCTACTATGGAAAGTAGTTTGGAGATTTCTCAAAGAACTTTAAAAAGAACTACCATTCAACCCAGGAATCTCATTACTGGGTATATATTTAAAAGAAAATGAAACATTTTACCAAAAGACACATGCACTCATATGTTCATTGTAGCAGTGAGCAGAGACATGGAATCAGCCTCGGTGCCATCAGTAGTAGACTGGATTAAAAACTGTCATATACACTATGGAATATATGCAGCCATAAAAAAGAACAAAATCATGTTTTTTGCAGCAAACTGGATGCATCTGGAGGCCATTATCTTAAACAAATTGACCCAGGAATAGAAAACCAAATACCACATGTTTTCACTTATAAGTGTGAGCTAAACATTGGGTACTCTTGGATATAATGATGGCAAGAATGACACTGGGGACTACTAGAATGGGAAGGGAGGGAGAGAGCAAGGATGAAAAAACTATTGGGTACTATGCTCACTACCTGGCTGACAGGTTGTTATATCCCAAACCTCAGCATCACACAATATACCTTTGTAACAAACTTGCACATGCACCCCCTTTATTCTAAAGTAAAAGTTAAAATTATATTAAACAAATGATAAGGATACACTAGTGGGCACTCAGAGAAAATTGGCCAGGAATGTGAGGCTCTTCTTTTTCCAAGTCTAAAGAGAAATTGTTGAATTACTTGGCTATCATTCAACAATGAGTCAGTGGAACTGTTTTCACGTTTCGAAAGAATGTCTTTAGAAAGAGGAATTTAATTTATTCCAACCAGCACAAATGGACTTTGTGATAGAATTTCCCTCCATTTAATGTACATCTTTCCATTGTCGGAACCATCTGTGTGGGAGTGAACTGCCCAGGGAGCAGGAGCTTCCCATCTCTGGAAGGAACCACGCACAAAATGTACAACCCCCAGAATCAGTGTTGAAGGGACTCAAACATGCAGTGGAGCTTTGTAAGATGACCATTTATGAGCCTGTAATCTGTGTTTTTATTATTCTATGTTTCCTCACAAATGAACAAAGTTTTGAAGAACTTTCGTGAAGTCAACCAAAGTATGTGCCCCAACGATCCTGTAGCTATGGTTTGTCACCATCACTTCCCTGGCTAACTCAGTAAGCCACAAGGCATGAGTGACTGCAATTTTGGGCCATGTTCAATCTGAACACACTCCCGAATTCTTTAACACGTTAGAAACATCAAAGGATAGGAAGCAGGAGAGGCAATCAGATGCAATGCTTGGGAATCAAGTTGCAATCCTTTTACTACTTCTAAGGAGCATTTATTAAACCCCTGCTAGGTACCGTTTCTATGCTAAGCTTTTCCTTAATTTATTTCATTTTGTCTTTTTAACACCCCTATGTGGTTGCTACACTCTCAGTACCTATTTAACACTTGAGGGAAGTTAGGGCCCCAAGTCAGAGCCAGCCAATGAACCCAGGTCTCTCTAAGATCCATACAACCTTGGACAAGTCATTTAGTCCCTGGAAAAATTCATTTTGACATTTTTTAAATGAATATACTCTTTTTAGCTTGGAAGTCTGTAGTTTCAAGTGAGCTCCTCCATGTGAACTTTCCGTAAATTTTAACATGCAGATATGACTAAAAATATGTGAATCCATGAAAGAGAACCTCAGTGTGTTTTTCTATTGCTACATAGGTAGAAGAGGTAGAAGATGATGTCTTGTGATTATAGGCTCTTTGAGTTAGGAGTGATTTAAAACCTTTTATAATTCGATGCTATGACCTGGAAGTAATGAAGAAAAGAATTAAAAAGACAAACTGCTACGTAGGCAGATCTCAGTATTTAAAAATCAAGCCAATAATGGGATAAGCAATTGTCTCTATGTGAGACCTGGCAATTTAAATGCTAAAAGTAGAAAAGCTGGAAAATAATATTTACATTTTAATGCAATATTCAACTAAATGGCTCCTAATCTTTAAAATATTTGAGAAGCCTGATTTTCTAAAATATAAAAATACAAATTATATTGTTTTTCTTTGAACAGGAGTGGTTGTGTACTAGTAGTGACAGTGCACTAGGTACAATTCATCTTAATTAAAATCAGCCAGTTCTTCCTTGATCTTTATTGAGTGTGTGTGTTTCATTTAAATGAAGTCATAATCTCTTCTCCAGATGCACATACCCTTTCACCAAGCTCCTTGGAAAATGAGCTCCCATGTTATTGTATTTGTGTATAAACAGAACAGTTATTCAGAAAAAGTATTTGAGAGTCCACCTATCTAGCTGACAATGGTAAGTTCAATTTGTGGGTTTTTATAAATCTTCTTGTACTCATGCTTTGAAAAATATCTTCATGATTAGAAACCATTTGTGTATATATTATTAACATATTTGACACTACATTAGGTAGACTATGTTTGTATCACATTTCCTTCTGAGAATTCTTTCTTCTGAGAAGAGTAGCTGGTTCCTTTTGCTGCTTAGTAAAGACGAAGGTTATTTTTCTCCATCTGAAATGTTTGCCTTCTATCAGGCCTATCCTTGGGTTAGTTCTGGCCCTATTCCCTCCTTAAAGCCTGAATCGAATATTGGAGTTTGGTTTCTTTCCTATCTCTACAGTAATTACTGTCGACAGTACCTGCTAAAATACTTACAAGACAGCAGGGCTCAATTGTTTTTCCCCTCAGCAGAATACATTAGTGAAAGAGAATCCTTAAATGGATGCCTAATATGTAAAATAGGGAAGAGCTTAGCAGGGCCTTTCTGTTGGAATCCATTAGGCCTGAGTTAGGAACCTCTAGTGAATTCTTATAATTTTATGTTGCCTTGACATCTATTTATTTATTTTCCTTCCTTCCTTCCTTCCTTCCTTCCTTCCTTCCTTCCTTCCTTCCTTCCTTCCTTCCTTCCTTCCTTCCTTCCTTCCTCTCTCCTTCTTTTTTTTTTTTGTTTTTTTTTGTTTTTTGAGATGGAGTCTCACTCTGTCTCCCAGACTGGAGTGCAGTGGCATGATCTCTGCTCACTGCAACATCCACCTCCCAGGTTCAAGCGATTCTCCTACCTAAGCCTCCAGAGTAGCTGGGATTACAGACACCCAGCTAATTTTTCTATTTTTTGTAGAGATGGGGTTTCACTACCTTGGCCAGGCTGGTCTTGAACTCCTGACCTCGTGATCCACCCACCTCAGCCTCCCAAAGTGCTGGGACATCTATTTTCAATACAAGTTTAGTTTTTTCATGCCATAAGCAGGGCTCAGTCACCCTTCACAGTTTCCAGTTCTACACTACACCCAGATGGCTCAAGTCTATGGTCAGAGATAAAAACTTAGAGGCATCTCTTTCATCTTGCTTCCCAGAAACTTCCTTTAAAGGGACCATTCAGGTGTTTATTTTTAAATTGGTGCAAAAAAAAAAAAGAAAAATAACACAATTACTTTTGCACCAACCTAATCTTTGCCCATGAACTTAAAGTGATATGCATCCTATTCCTTATATACACTGCTTGTTGCCTCAATCTGTGCACTCTCTCTCTCTCTCTCTCTCTCTGACGCTTCATTCCTGCATCACGTGACTGGGACTGTCCTTATTGCCAGAGCAATGGTCAGGCAATTGCACACGGGTCACATAAGAGCTACAAGGGCATCTTCCAGTATAAACAAGTTTCCCTTGTGAGGGACCCCCTTCCATGGGTTGAAAAATGAGGCATTAGGCTGTCCATCAGGTCCAAAAGTATTCCGTGAAAGGCATACTTCCGCACTCATGTCCAGGTCCCTTGCTTTTCTGTTAGGGGAGGGTTGCTGGCCACCTCCGTTTAGCTGGGGGCTCTCAAAACAGAACCCCTTCTGTATCTGACCAGCTGAGGCCCTCATCAGAACTCCTAAGATTCCACAGAGAATAATTTGAAAACCACTAGAAAAAAAGTGACAAATTCCAGTTTCTACAGAGACAAGGCAGATAATATAAAGGAAGGAAATGTACTGGCGGGATCTGGGCTACACGAGGGGTGCATGCTCAGTCTAAAGGGACTGCTACATCTCACACTAATGTCAAGTAGAAACTAAAGGCCCAGTCTTTCTAGATCATTCTTCAAGCGAAGACAGATTTCCAGATTGCCTTTAATATGATTTTCTCAACTTATGAATATTGGCAATACATTTATTTTTATTTTTATAAAATTATGGATAGGCAAAGTACAACACATCTGCTGGCCAAATCTAGCCTGCAAACTCCCAGATAATGACCTCTGAATCTTTAAATGTAGACCTGAGTAAAGTAAAGGTCATGCTTGTTATATTTGTTACTTTATCTTCAGTGCCAAGTATAATCCCTGGTGCAGAGCAGGTGTCCAAATTTGTTGAATGAAAGAAAAAGTGATGAATGGTTAGATTGTCTCCACCACTGTCATAATGTTTCCAGTAATTTCATTGTTTTCTGACTTAAGTAAAGGCAATGTGGTATGATAGAAGGAGCACCTGGTAAGAAGAGAGAAGATGTGGTTCACAGTATAAATCTGTCTACTCTTATTTTACTTGAGTCTTAGTTTGCTTATCTACAAAATGAAGCTGAGATTAGATGACTGTATTGTTTTTTTCAACCAATACTTCAAGGAGCTTTTAAAACTTTGGTAAGAGATGACTCAAGTGGCTTCTGAAGGGATGAGATGAATGCCTGATAAGGAGAGAGTCTTTGGGATTTAGGGATTTAGATGGTTACATTTGCTTTTTGGTAAATGATAGCAGTATAAACATAATTATTTTTCTACTTCTTTCCAGAACCTTGCAGAAATGACAAGACAGGTTTGATTTTTTGACTTTGTAATATAAGGCATAAGAGAACAGACCAAGAGACAGGCCAAGAGAACGAAGAACAATACAAGAGCAAAAAGAAATGAGAAACTGGGGACTTAGCAAACTCAAGAAGATTTGATTCTAAGTCAGCCTGCTGCTTTTTACACCAAGTCAAGTCTTGTAGGACTCTTTGATCCTTTGGACTATGTTCATGTATAACCTTTTAAAATGTATTTTAAAAGGATACATTTGAGCAGAAAGTTCTAATGCTAAGAATATTGTAAACCACTTGAATAGAAAGTCCTCCAGGATTTACTATTCTATGATTATATCCAGCACAGTAGGCTGCATTGTACGGAATCGTGGATTTTGTACATTCCTCTAAGTCCTAACACAACACATGTTAGGTGGGCATACAGCTTGAGGTTCATAAAAGCTTCTTGTCAAGACTACGTTTTTCTGGCATCTTTACTCACAAAAATCAGAAGGAGAGGCCAGGCGCGGTGGCTCACACCTGTAATCCCAGCACTTTGGGAGGCCAAGGTGGGCAGATCACGAGGTCTAGAGACGGCCAAATGGTGAAACCCCATCTCTACTAAAAATACAAAAATTATCTGGGTGTGGTGGCACCTGCCTGCAGTCCCAGCTACTTGGGAAGCTGAGGCAGGAGAATCGCTTGAACCTGGGAGGTGGAGGTTGCAGTGAGCCGAGATCACGCCATTGCACTGCAGTCCGACAGAGCAAGACTCTGTCTCAAAAAAAAAATCAGAAGGAGAGTCGGAGGAAGGACACATGGCACCCTCTCTGGTAATGAATTCTGTGAAATTCCATGCTTTTAAAGTTCATTGTCACATCTGTCATTTATGAAACCTCTGTAAAAATCCAGAATCCAAGTCACTTGTTTTAGAAATTCATTAATTGGCCTTTCAGAGCCAAGACAACAAGTATGGCCAAAGAATCATTTCTGATGAGATCAGCAATAGCAAAACTGAAGCAATCTCATTTTAGAAAATATCTAAATGGGTTTCACTCATCAGAGTGTTTCAGATTCTTTCATGGCTTCAAATATAATGGACAGAGCTGGGTTTCCTTGAGATAGCATTTCAGTGAAACACTTTTTAATTCATTTTACACAGCTCTTATTAGATTTGTAAGAGGATACACACTGAATAAGCACTCCATGGTCACTTGAGAGGAGAGTAGTTACGTGACTCATTTAACAGGCAATTACCTGTTTAAAAAGAGACAAATATCCTATGTCTGACAGAGGCTATGACTGCATGACATGAACCAAATGTTTGAGACTATTGAAAACTCCTACAATGAAGTGGATTCTGTGCTCCTATACAGAATTCATTGGCCTTCAACTAATAAAATATAGATGTTTGATGGAACTGTTAAGAATCTCACCATCTTAATCATGGTAATGGTTACACAGAGCTACACATGTGTGATAAAAATGCATAAAAATACACACACATGAGAATGCATGTAAAACTAGTAAAATCTGAATAAGGTTGGTGAATTGTGTCAATGTCAGTGTTCTGGTTGTGATATTATACTGCAATGTTAAAAGAGTTTACCATTAGCGGAAAGTGGGTGAGGAGTATACAGTATCTCTCTATATTATATCTTACACTGCATGTGAATCTACAATTATCTCAAGATAAAAATTCACAAAACCAAGCAGTTTTTGATGGCATCTATTGATGTGGTATCATCCACTCTACCAGATGGCTTACTGTCATCATCCCACTTATATGTACTGTGAGATAAGGGTGTGGCTCTTACTTCTGGGCAGGTGGGCTTCACATGAAGAGCGACTTCTAAAAGTTCTCTTGTGTTTCAGAATATCATTGCTGATGCTAGAATTGAGGTTAAGATGTAATTCTTTTTTCTCCCTCTTCTCATGCATGCTTTGGAATTTGGGATCAAGAGAGTTGGCACCCTGTCTTTGTTTTCTATACTATATATGCTGATGGTTTTGTTTAGCTCCAGATCAGTTTGATAGAGATATTGGAGATGGTCACCTGACAGACAGGTTATTGGATTCTTCTGAGAGCCTATTTGTGAATTGCATTAATGGTTTCTTTCTGTGCCCTTTGCCATGTAACTTTGTAGATATCCATCTATGAATAGGGCTTTAGTTTTACCCCTTGACTCTGGGCTTGGCCTTGTGCTTGTTTGGGGCAATGTTAGCAGACGTGAGCAAGCAGAGACTTGAAAATCATTTGTGCGGTTGAGCTTTCCCTTTTGGACTTAGAACATCACCAGGACAAGAACGTGCCTGGACTAGCCCATCCTTTAGCAGGAGGACGATGAAAGAAATGTGGAGCAGAGCTGCCCAATTAAACTGCACCAGCAAAATTCAGGCTGAAGCACAGTCCCTGTGCTTGCTGAGGGGACCCACAGACCTATAATAAGCCCAGTCCAGAGTAGCTGCCCCACGGACACATGAATTCTAATTGCTGATTGTTGTTTGAAACCATAGGGTTTTGAGGTGATTTTATATGCAGCAGTAGTTGGTAATCGTAATTCTGAAGGATGGCCTTTTGGATTTCAGGTAGATGACAGGGATCTGAAAGATTGAAATAGAAGGGCAGTGTGTGTGGTGCGGGGCATCTGTTAATTCTTCACACATGTAGGAACTAGAATACCAAATGGCAACTGAGTTACAGAAAATGGGCAGCTACCCATTATTACAGTGTAGGAGATAAGGGTCTCTTTAGGTCATGAAGTTAAACTGATGCTCAGATATCTGAGCTTTTTAATTAAGTTCATTTGAATAAAGACCAAGTGGGGTTGAACCAGCAACAGTGAATTAAGTGACTTTAGCTATTAGGTCTACAGAAAAAGAAATCAAGCAGTAGGTTGAGGTTAGGTCTAGATCAGGAGGTGGAATTTTTTCTGTGAAGGTCCAGATAGCAAATATTTTACACTTTGTGGGCTCTACGTTCTCTATCACAACTTTTCAATATGCCTATTGTTGCACAAAAGCAGCCATTGCTAACATGCAAATAAATGTGAGTGACTGCCTTCAATAAAATTTTATTTACAAAAACAGAGGGTCTGGAATTGGCCCACAGGTTATAGTTTACTCACTTCTCATCTAGATTCTTGTAATAATATTATGTCTGGAATTGGTGGGTTCTTGGTCTCACTGACTTCAAGAATGAAGCCGCGGACCCTCGTGGTGAGTGTTACAGTTCTTAAAGACGGTGTGTCCTGAATTTCTTCCTTCTGGTGGGTTCGTGGTCTCACTGGCCTCAGTAGTGAAGCTGCAGACCTTCACAGTGAGTGTTACAGCTCTTAAAGGCAGCGCGTCTGGAGTTGTTCATTATTCCTGGTGGGTTCGTGGTCTCACTGGCTTCAGGAGTGAAGCTGCAGACCTTCATGGTGAGTGTTGCAGCTCATAAAGGCGGCACATCTGGAGTTGTTCATTCTTCCCGGTGGGTTTGTGGTCTCGCTGGCTCCAGGAGTGATGCTGCAGAGCTTCGCATTGAGTGTTATAGCTCACAAAGGCAGCGTGGACCTGAAGAGTGAGCAGCAGCAAGATTTATTGCAAAGAGCAAAAGAACAAACCCTCCAGGCTGTGGAAGGTGACCGAAGCTGGTTGCCACTGCTGGCTTGGGCAGCCTGCTTTTATTCCCTTATGTGACCCCTCCCACATCCTGTTGATTGGTCCATTTTACAGAGAGCTGATTGGTCCATTTTGACAGAGTGCTGACTGGTGCGTTTCTAATCCTTGAGCTAGACACAGAGTGCCAGACAGAAAAGTTCTCCAAGTCCCCACTAGGTTAACTTGATACAAAGTACCAATTGGTGTATTTACAAACCTTGAGCTAGACACAGAGTACTGATTGGTATATTTACAAACCCTGAGCTAGACACAGAGTGCTGATTGGTGTATTTACAATTGGGGAGGTAGGGGAGGCGGGGGCTCCGACATAGCGGGCTGCAGGTCCTGAGCCCTGTCCTGCGGGGAGGCGGCTGAGGCCTGGCAAGAATTTGAGAGTGGTGCATGCGGGCCGGCAGTGCTGGGGGACCCTGCGCAACCTCCGCAGCTGCTGGCCCAGGTGCTAAGCCTGTCACTGCCCCGGGCAGGGGTGGGGAGTTTGGGGGGACCCGGCTGGTGCCAGGGCAGGCACCCACTGGAACTCATGCTGGCGTAGCCCCAGTTCCCACCCATGCCTCTCCCTCTACACCTCCCCAGCAAGCAGAGAGAGCTGGCTCCGGCAGCAGCCAGCCCAGAGAGGGGCTCCCACAGTGCAGTGGCAGGCCAAAGGGCTCCTCAAGCACCGCCAGAGTGGATGCCAAGGCCAAGGAGGCACCGAGAGTGAGGGCCGCTAGCACATTGTCACCCCTCAATATTGTTATTGAATAAAACATTTAAAACTAATTATTTGTGAGAAATTTAAGGTAAAAATTGCAAATGTGTGGCATGTATACTCAAAGTTCTCCCTTTGAGATAATAATAGACATCACAATCTTTCCTGGAATTCTTTCTCCCAGTTTGGAAATATCCTCTGAATTGTTCATATCGCAGCAATCGAGACAGTCATTACCAATTTGTCATTGCTTGTAAGCTACATAAAGGAAAATAATAATATCCACAACTCAAAGGCTTCTCTTTTACTAGCCATAGAAAAATGTTCCAACTTTGCAAAATGACTGCAAATTTAACTTAAACCCTCTGACAACAAATGGAGGTAAGTGTAATAGAATAATAATAAAAACATTGAATTTATAAGAATTTATTAATGTTATTTTATGTTGAATCATTTGCTTTTGATGTATACATATTTGCTTTTGAAGCTGTGAAACTTGGATTGAAGATACAGTAGGGAACATGAAGATCCATACTAGGGATCATCTGGTTAAGGTGGAGTGTGGAGTTGTAAAAAGTAGGTGCATTGGCGGTGGAATGAGGAAAGAATAGTTTGTAAAATTAGATAGGTTCCTTGGTGCGATGCTCCATGAATGTAGCTACACCATGTGTCTGTGGACAGTGAGATATGATGATGAGACAGATTGGATAAGAATCTTGGTGACTCATTCCCTCAGCTCCATGGAGGTGAATGTCATCTTTGCCACAGAGCTGTGATGGCTGCAGATGGAAGAAGGTTTGAAGAAAAACTGTGAACACTGCAAGCTATTTTGAGGAAATCTGTCAAAATGGAAAAGTATTTTCTCCTCAGTGGTCCAACATAAATCCAATATGGATTATTGATCATGGTTTTTGGCAATTTCACTTGAACTGAGCCTAAATAATCAGGCACGTGCTGTGCTGAGTACTGCCAAGGTTGTTTAATTGCAAAATCAATTCCAAGGCAGTGTATCTCCTAGCCAAGGCTTCTTTGCTAATCAGGCCTGAATGTGTTGGATGGGGGTAGCCAATAAGATGCAACACTGGCCTTCTGTTATAACAATGACATTTCCTTTTTACAGTTCTTTATGGCACCCTCATCCCTTGGTAATGGCTTGTGAACAGCTTGAACTCCCCAGGCAATTCTTGAATAATCTTTTCCCCACACAGCCATAAAGAAGGCCAGCCTGGAAACTTGTATCACATGATTTGATCAGTCTGCTGACAGGGCTGGAGAGTTCTCTTGATATGACACTTGTGAAGTGGTAGTAAAGCTGGGTCTGATCCACAGTAGCAGGTGGCTTAGGCATCAGCAATGCAGTCATTTAATGAGATAAGCTTGGAAACACCGAGCAAAAGTTTAGAGGACTGAATATTTAGTGAGAAAGTTCAATCAGTATAGTTATTCTTTGGAGAGGGTGCCCCCAAAGCCTTGGAAGAAGTAAAAATTGTAGGGCTATGACTTTTGAGTGAGCCCATAAAACTTTCTAATTCTTGGCAAAACAGAAAGGATTTTAAAACATCGAGTTGGATGAGGTTCCTCTTGAAGCAGGACTTGCAGTTGCCCTAGAGTCACAGGGGACTGGGCTGAGGAAATCTTTGACTTAATTTGCATTTTCCCAATCATATTAGTCTGTTCTCACATTGCTGTAAAGATACTACCTGAGATTGGGTAATTTACAAACAAAAGACATTTAATTTACTCACAGTTCTGCATGGCAGAGAGGCCTCAGGAAACCTACAATCATGGCAGAAGGTGAAGGGGAAGCAAGGCATGTCTTACATGGTGGTAGGAGAGAGAGATGTGGGGGAAACTGCCGCTTTTAAACCATCAAATCTCATGAGAACTCCCTCAGTATCACAAGAACAGCATGGGGGAAACCACTCTCATGATCCAATCACCTCCCTCCCACCAGGTTCCTCCCTCAACACATGGGAATTACAATTTGAGATGAGATTTGAGGGGTAACACAGACCCAAACCATGTCACCCACGTATGCCCTGCTGAAAGACAGGTATTCTGAGATCAAGTGACACTAATCATCCTGAGCTGAGATCTCCTGGCATTCCTCTCTACCTCCACTCTTTCTTTGACACCTCTCTGACCACTCCTCAACTGCCAACCCCCATGCACATCTTCAATCATGAGAAGAAAAAAGGACCTCTCCTCTTTATCTTGTTTTTGTGTTCCAAACTCAGAATCTCTTGTCCAAAATGGTTGGTCAGACAACTTATGAGTGAAGCTGAATTTAATAGTGTCAAGTGTCTATAAATTGTTACACTCTTCGGGGATCACAAGGTCAAGAGATCCAGACCAACCTCACCAACATGGTAAAACTCTATCTCTACTAAAAATACAAAAATTAGCTGGGTATGTTGGTGCGTGTCTGCAGTCCCAGCTACTTGGGAGGCTGAGGCAGGAGAATCTCTTGAACCTGGGAGGCAGAGGTTGCAGTGAGCTAACACCACTACACTTCAGCCTGGGCGATAGAGCAAGACTCCGTCTCAAAAAAAAAAAAAAAAAAAAAAATTGTTATGCTCTCTTGTCCAGTAAATCTCAGGTAGAAAATATCTGTTAAAAGTATAGATACCCTCAGTATGTCAAAACATGAAGTTTCTAGACACAAACTCCATTGACCCAATTCCTAAAATTCTTCCAGAATTCTTCTCTTCACTCAATCTCCTGAGGGGGTATAAAGATGAGAGGGGTGTTCAAGGCTATGGGACCAAGAGGTAGGGAAGGGATAAAAAATGTTGTAAGACCATGAATGTGTGAGGCTTCTGAAGGAGTCTTTGCAAGATAAGAGCTGGTTTTTATTTGCCCTAAAGGATTTCAGTAATGCTGCTCCTCATATGACTCATGCACTTGTAGACTGGCCAGCTAAGAAAACATCTGTTTATAGAAAAGTCATGAAATATGGAAAGTACCACTGCTAATTGTATTTCTATTTTATCCCTTACATTTTCTTTCCAGACTAGAAGGTCAGGAGCTTTCTTCAGTCTTTTATTAAGAACAAAATGACCAGCAGGAGAATGATGTGAAATTCACTGAGACCTAAATGAAATGTGAGCAAATATTATTACGAAATGGTCTACCTAATTAATAATGCTGCTGAATTGAACTTCAGTGTCTGGTTGACAGCTGACTTAATATAACCTAAATAGGAAGACAATAAAGCTCATCTAGGGAAACTCATTTTAAAGTTTATTAATGCTGTTTTCCTCAGTCCATACGCCTCCTGGCAAATCATTTTATTTTCAGTGATGGAGTCCTACAGAACCCCATTATAGGCCGTATAACCTATATGACGGTCTTTCTGTGTTAGAGTGGGAGTGACGTACAGTCCATCCCCATCTGGAAATATCATTTAATGCATGCTATGACTGATTAGAGGGAACAACCTCTTTCTACATAATGAAGTTTACTAGAAAAATGTACAGGGAAAATATTCAGTAAACACTAAAATACCAAATATTCGCATCTCTATCAATGATCATCTGGTCTCGCTCCCTAAATTCCTGTAACTGTACATTTTAACATAGCTGTAAACACAGTGTGTGCATATGGTTTGGTGTTTTTGCTTTCTTCACCTAACATATCGCATGCATATTTCCATAATGGAATACACAATACAATTTTAAAGCCCACAGACGGTTTAACATATTGATGTATTTAGTGAATATTTTAATACCACTTCTCTGTGCTGAAGCTAATATCCTAACATCTGCCAATTGGAAGTAATTTTTAACTAAATTAAATATGTATGTACTTGTTTCCTAGGACACACAAGCCTGAAAGATGAAAGATACAGTGTTTATGCTTCTCCCTAGGAAGAGCCATAGGCCTTGGGTCCCACCAAGGTAATTCTGGACCCTAGCCCCAGGTCCCTTTCTTGTGATGATAGAATTCTTTTGAGGCTTTGCACATGTTCTTGGAGAGCCATTATCATTTTCCTCTTTGCCCCCATATGACTCTCCAGCTGCTACATATTGAGCATGCTTAGTGTCTTTCTATCACCCCTTGACTGCCTTTCTGAATGTTGGTATTTCTTTCCTCCGTGTGGTTCTAGTTGCACTAACCCTCAGGAAGTTGCCGTTCTGACTCTTTCCATCGTGGATAAAATCATGCTGTTGCTTCTCAGCTTTTATCCATGCACTCATTCATTCATCGGATAGCAATGAGCACTTTGTAAGGCTTTGATCCAATGCATGACACTGGGGATATAGTGGTAGACATGCAGATACAGTCTCTCCCTGTGAAGATTACAGTCTTGAAGTTGTCTTCCATTACTCCACATTAGTGTTATTATTTCTACTTACTTTTTAAATGTAGTGTTCCCTCACTACCACCAACCTCTGCGAACATAGTGAATTTAGACTACACTCTCACCACTGATATCCTATCAGTATTCCCAGGGCATTATAATATACTGTCACCCCTAACAAGCATAATTTTTACTCCTCTAACTTATTCACTGAGAGGTTGTTTGTCCCCTGTACTTCCTCTCAGCCTCATTTTTTAAATATGAATGCATCTCATCCATCTGCTGCTTCACTCTCAGACTCTAACAATGAGTGCCTTTGGAGACACACAGAATAAGACCATTTGGAACTGTCTCTCTCTGTCACCCAGGCTGGACTATAGTGGCGTCACCTCGGCTCACTGCAACCTCTGCCTCCCAGGTTCAAGTGATTCTCCTGCCTAAGCCTCCCTAGTAGCTGGGACTACAGGTGCATGCCACCATGTGTGACTAATTTTTGTATTTTTAGTAGAGATGAGGTCTCACTGTATAAGCCGGGATGGTCTTGATCTCTTGACCTTGTGATCCACCCGCCTCAGCCTCCCAAACTGCTGGGATTACAGGCATGAACCACTATGCCTGGCCACCTATATATAACCTATATATAAAGTTTTATGCCTAACAATATATGTAAGGTACACTACTTTGAATTAAGTAATGTAGACTCATGTTTCATATGTTGATATAACACAACATGCTAAAATGGCTAAAAATGAGTGCTATAGAAATAAACTTGCTGTTCATATTCAGGATTTCTGAGGCTGCTGACAGTATCCTAGCAACCACCACCTGTTACTTGAAGCCACCTAAGTTAGATGTTGATTGTAGAATGAGGAGATGAAGGGAGTTAGAAAGGAAGGTGAAGTGGAAAATCAACCATTGAAAACCCCCAGGGAGGAAAGCCTTCTATTTTTTATTATCTTAAAATGTCTGAAGTGTAATATGGGAGAGGACTTGGTGAAGTTCCTTCAACATTTTATATAATATCCTGGGGGTAAAGAGGAAAGCTTGACTTCCTCCTCTCCTTCAAAGAGTTCTTAATTCCCTTATGTTTTTACTCGCTATCCCCAGTGTGCTAGCTACTGCAGGGACACAAAGACAAATAGGACATCTGGGATGAGCCAGATGGAGCTTAATTTTGGCTTTGACATGGGCAGATGACCTTTCTTAATTTTAGATTCTTCAAGTCACAAGAGATAAAATTATGACCTTTCAGATTGTTGAGAACATATTTAAAAGTCTCCTGCACCTTGTATTGGCATATGGTTAACCAGTCGCTTACTTCCTTCCTGTTTATTTTCTTCATTTTACCTATTTCTACCCTTTTTTCCCTATGAGCCTTTATTTCTCCCTTTCATTATTAAAAAAACAAGCTCCTTTCTAAGGTCAAATTAATTTTAATGATAAACATTTATATCCCAATATCAAATATATATATATGCATATATATGTATACTTGTTAGATTAGAATAGGAATGCCACAGAACTTCACAAAGGGTTATAAAAAATACATGTACTGAAATATGTAACAACATGTAACTGTAACAAAAGACATGAAGGCTCTGATATGGTTTGGCTGTGTCCCCACCCAAATCTCATCTTGAATTGTAGTTCCCATAATTCCCACATGTTGTGGGAGGGACCTGGTGGGAGATCATTGAATAATGGGAGTGGTTTCCCCCATACTGTTATTGTGATAGTGAATAAGTCTCACGAGAGCTGATGGTTTTATAAGGAGTTTCCACTTTCACTCGGCTCTCACTCTCTTGCCAGATGCCATGTGAGATGTGCCTTTTGCCTTCCACCATGATTGTGAGGCCTCCCCAGCCGTGTGGAATTGTGAGTCCATTAAATCTCTTTTTCTTTATAAATTACCCAATCTTGGGTATATCTTTATCAGCAATGTGAAAATGGACTAATACAGGCTCCATTTGACTACAGTTGTTATGCAAATGTATGTGTATCTCATGTCAGGTGTGATGTAAGGGAAGGTGGTGACAAAAAGTATACATGTATTTTGGAGGGGACACATTGAAACCACAGCAGAAGGCATGGAGGTAGAGTTGGGGAGTGGGTTGGTATGGTTTGGCTGTGTCCCCACCCAAAATCTCATCTTGAATTTTAATCCCTGCATGTCAAGGGTGGAAGCAGGTGGAGTTAATTGGATCATGGGGGCAGTTTCTCCCATGCTGTTCTGGTGATAGTGAGTGAGTCTCATGAGATCTGATGGTTTTATAAGCATCTGGCATTTCCCCTGCATGTACTCACTCTGCCCTGCCACCCTGTGAAGAAGGTGCCTGCTTCTCCTTTGCCTTCCACCATGATTGTACTTTTCCTAAGGCCTCCCCAACAATGTGGAACTGTGAGTTAATTAAACATCCTCCCTGTATAAATTACCCAGTTTCGGGCAGTTCTTCATAGAAAGATGTATTCATAATTTCACAAAACATTACAACCCATCAGAATCTGATTGAGAAAATCAAAGTGATATTCATGATAAAAACAACACAATATTTATGATAGTAACAATAAAAGCACAAGAACATTTATTAGGGATTTATGCATAGATGATCTCTTCTGATTCTCACTATAATCCTGGGACACAGGTTTTATTGTCACCTTCAAAAAGACTAAAAAAGTTTCAGGTATGAGATCCCTGTGAAATCATGGAGGTGGAATTTGAACCCAACTCTTATGATTCTAAATCCTAGGTTCTTTCTTCTACACTATGCTGCTCATATTTTCAAATAATTATATAGATAAGAAGCCCTCCCTTACAGAAGTATAAAAGTTTATATCAAAGATTAGGGGAGAAAACTGTAGTTTTTCTCACCACCTTTCCTTACCCATATCACATCTGACACAGAGACACACACACATTTGCATACACAGTTGTAACCAAATGGAGCCTTCATGGTTTTTGCTAGATACATGTTGTTACATATTTTAGTACATTTTTAAATAACACTTTATGAAGCTCTGTAACATTCCTATTCTAGCCTAGCAGGTTTTTCTCAAATGATGACTTCTCAAAGAATAGATTTTTAAATGAATTTAATCTTTCAGTTTGAACAAATGATTTGATCTTGAACAATATTTATTTAGTACTTATTGAATAGACATGCTTGGAATTTTATGTCATTAGCCAATATACATTAATCCCTTTGGCTCTTAACTTATTTCACAAAACTTTAAGAATGGCACCAATTCTTTTGTTAAATCTCAACTTGCCTTCTATCAGCAAGGAACTCTGCTACTGACTATGGTAACATATCCACACATGAGTGTGCGATGTGGGTTGTGATAATGGCAGAGAGAAAGGAAATGCATTACCCAAAGCAAAAGGGCAAGAGAAAAAAGAATTTTTTGTGTCCACTGGAGATCTAAGTTAAATAGTTTGAATTCTGGCTCAAGAGTTTTGTGCTCTTTTAACTCATTCCCCATCTCTACCACCATACCTTCTGCTATGGTTTGAATATGTCCCTTCCAAAATACATGTGTTAAAACTTAGTGGCCAATATAATAGTATTAAGAAGTAGGACCTTTAAGAGGTGATTAGGTCTTGAGGACTCCTCCTCTTATTAATGGGATTAAGGCCTTTATGAAAGAGGCTTTGCACAGAACTGGGCTGGCTTACCCTTCTGCCTTTCACTTTGTGAGGATACAGCATTCCTTCCCTCTGAAGGATGCAAGAACAAGGTGCCATCTTGAAAGCAGAGAGCAGTTCTCACCAGATAACCTACTAGTACCTTGATCTTGAACTTCCCAGTCTCTACAACTGTGAGAAAATAAATTTCTGTTTTTCATAAATCACCCATTCTTAGGTATTTTGTTATAGCAGCACAAACAGACTAAAACATCTGCCTCTGCATGTTCGATAGGTTTGAACAAGCAGTGGGAATTAGCAATGGCAAAAGAATAGGACCTCAGCTATTGGCAGTTGCATAAGTGACCATGGTACTGGTTGGAGGAGAGAGATGACCCTGTGACAGAATGAGCAATACTCCATTTTACAGGAAATTCAGCCAAGTCATGAGCAAGAGATGGGCTGCTGCAATCTTGTGGGAACCGCTGTATCAGCAGCTTTAGAAATAACTCTTCTTGGCTAGCACTCGGCTATGGAGTGGAATGGGTCTCAGAGTAGAGCCAGGGTTCCGGAGACTACAGCCCAGCAGTCCTCAAGGACAAGACTGACGTCATTCTGAGCCACACATATCACATTACTGAAAAGATTAAACCTTAATTAGATTGTAGTGAATAAAACTTACTCAAATTGTATATCCCTCCAGCTACCCAATCACCTACAAACACACAATGATAATATGAATGAACACAAGGCTTTATTTTAGATTTACTCTGTAGGTCCAAAGGCATCTATTTTGAACTGTGATACAAGTACAACACACCATTAAAAAGAATATTCTTCAGAGATGGTGAAAATGAGTTCAATTTGTATGAAATGATAGAAAATGAAACCATCCAAATATCAGTACTCTCATTCTTCTCTGAGGCACAAAATGCCACAGCTTAATAGGAAAGTTACAAATTTGCTACAAGGGAGAAAAGAAGAAAATCTTCAGACAGAGAGAGAGAGCCTTTTCTTTATTGTTACCTTGATAAAACTATAATTTTTCAAGAAAAATTACCATCTTCACGAACTCTGATCATTCATATTACAACCAGTGATGAGAAAGTAATGGTTAAGGACAAAGTTAAAAGATTTGCATCAAATTATTACCACCACCACTGCATTTTGATATACAAATATGAAATAACAATTACTCATCAACCATTTATAAATTCTAAATTATACCAAATAGTACATGTTCTTAGGTACAATGAAGAAACATGAAGGAATTCTATTAGCTAGTAAGTGCCTCTATCCATACGCCAGCCTAAATCTCTGCTTGCCCATTATGTTGTAATGAATTCAGAAAATCTCCATGGTAACTTCTAGATACGTATCTATCCAAATAACTGAGTATTTTCCATTTGTCTCACATATTTTACTTTACACATGGACTTGCATTGTCACCTGACTGTATTTATGTGAAAATTATATACACACATACAAACACATGTGTATATACATATACCCACCCAAATTTCTAAAAAATAATTTCAAAGAACTCAGGAAAAACTGATACAGTTAGCACAGAGCAGTTAAAGACATTTTATTGAGATTGTTAGAAGGAGAAAGATAATTATACTAGGAAAATGAGATAAGATAATTTAAATATTCTGCTAGTCCAGTAGTCTGGGTAGAAAGAAAAATGCATTTCTTCCTTATATAGTTGTCATTTGAAAAAAAAGAAGTAGAAGACAAACTCATCCTCATCCTTAATTGAAATAGGAATTAATTGAGTTGTAGCTTACATAAAAGACATTCATATTGTGATTTAAAAAACACTCCTGCCAAACTGAGGAAAGCATCTAAACACAAGCTGTATAGAAACCTATGTCAGTTTCATTTACAGTTGACAAAGCCCAAGGGATGGAGTTGACACCATACAAGTCTTGAATACCTTTATGGAGGTAACATGCCTGGATCTGCTCTGACAGGACAACCAAAGGGTACCTAGGTACCTAGTGAACTAGGTGAGATTGTTCTGTTTCCATACTCTTTCATCTAATTTCCCCCACTGCCACCCAGTCACATTCTGCTCACTCCTACACATTGAAGCCTATTGCTAGGGAGGATCTGATAGTTCCTTAATTAAGTCTTTTTATTTTAGGAATCTTCAGTGTTTGAATTTTAAGATTTGCCTCCAATATGAAATGAGAGGACTTTGACTTCACTACTCAGCTTGGAGAAAGAGGAAGAAATTTATTTGGAGTGGAGAATGCAAAGCCATCCCAGTGACTGCCTCTTCCTCGAATTGTCTTTCTGTTCCAAGGTAATGACCTCAGTGTTGTCAACTAGGAGGCACCTAAACTAGTAAGGAGAAACCAAGCAAGAGAGAGATTCGCCTCATCCCCACTGATTAAATATTTTGCTTATAAAAAATTTCGGAAATATATTTATTAAGGATAACTGTGTGAAACAGTTTCTAAAATGTCATTTGGGATGTTGCATGAGTGATCAATGTTAGGCAATGTTAGGATGGCATGAAAATCCTGAACTGTATCTAGCAGGCTTTAGCAGCTGAAGGCATTTGGCTTAATACTGTAAATACAGTATCAGAGTTTAACTGCATTGACAGTTATTTTACTGACTGCTGACCCATGGACCACAGGGTGGTTAAAAGCAAGGGCGTTTGAGGCAGGCAGCCTGAAGGTTTATGTCCCTGCTGCATCATTTACAATCTCCGTGATCATGGGCAAGTTACTTAACTTCTGTCAGCGTTAGTTTTCTCCCCATAGGTTAAAATAAAGCTTTACCTTCCTTATGAGTTTGTTAAGACAAATACCTTAGATAATGCATGTAAAGTAATTAACACCATGCCTTGAATGCAGTAATTGCTCCAAAAATATTAATTATTGCCACTACTATTCTACTATTATAACAATTGTTGTTTTGTCATATATTTGCTCAAAAATACAGTGGAAATGTAAGCATGTAAATGTTATTGTGTTCAGTATAATATACAAACATTAGCATAAGTATTTCCTTTCTCATGAGCTTTATGCAGAGATGACCTGCTAATGAATGTGGAAAAATAGAAATAAATTTAGAACATTTCTGTAGAATCGAAATTATTTTCAGGTTCTCTAACACTTGGAAACAATAAAAGCATTAAAAAAAATTTATCTCCGAGAACTCCCTTAAATCAAATGCTTTGAAATATTTTATTTAAAGAAATGCTAATTTGGAGATCTTAAAAAAGAATGAGATCTAAAAGATATCATATGGCAGACCAAAAGAAAACTGGGCATAATTTTCCAAAAAAATATTTTATACTCTGTCCTTCGTTTTCATTTATTTTGGGGTAAGTTTCCATGGAGTTCTATCCTTGTGGAGTAATTGAACTAGGCTGATGTCTAAAAAGCAAGAAAATATTCTAGAAAATTAAGCCTGAAAGCTAACATAACTTTCCCCCTTGAAGCATTTTAGAAGATGGGATTTCTTAAACCAGTAATCAAAGATTACCTGGGTCAGAGTCACCTGAGGGTATTTTTTTAACAGGCAGATTCCTAAACCCCAGGTCACACTAAATCAGAGTATTGTCCCAATAATACACATCTTAAAAAAGAGTCTCTTTACATTGTTTAAAAGTCATTTTGATAAATGCTGGGTGAATAAATACCTTCTTTGGATATTTTAAAGGAAAGCACTTCTTTTGCTAGTATTTATTTTAAATGAAAGATCATCATGGCCAGGTTTTTAAAAAATTATTATCGTTATTCATTTTTGGCTTTACAAGGCTGGCGAATATGATTCTCATTTCTGGCAACAGCCAAGCATTAGAAATGGGTCGTCATAGTGTTAATGAGGGAGTGCACTGAACTAAAGGTGTGAGGTAGGGGTGTTTCCTGTGCAGTGCCTGTGCGGTTGCTTGCCTGTTCAATCGTGTGTTCATTTACACCTCTAAGACATTTCTTAATTGAAATGGGTCTATTTAACCCAGTTCAGCTTTATATACATATATATGGGATCTCAGATAACAGGCAGAATGTGAGGGAGAACATTAGCTGTCTGTATGCAAAAATTTTTAAATGAATTATTAAATGAAACATTAAAACCAGTCTTCAAAGGACAGCATTTTTTACATGATTCCCATAGTCTGTATCTTTTTTGCAATAGAACTATTCGTGTAAATTGGGAGCCATATTCTGTCAGATCTGTGAGTAGCATTTCCATGTGTGGTGTTAGAAGAATCATTGTAAGAAAGAGGTATTAGATTTCAGAAAGATGAAAGAAAAAAAACATTGAAATGGCCTAATAAAATTTAAATTTGCAAAATATGATTTTATACATTTTCATCTGGGCATAAATTTAATAGATCACCACCTAGATGTATTTGGGGTTTCTGCCAAATCTCTTTAATTTCTTTGCAACGGAAATTATAAAAGCAGAGAAGGGTCTGTGTGTGTGTGTGTATGTGTGTGTGTGTGTGTGTGTGTGTAAAACAGTCAAATGTTATAAATTGTCTTTTATTGTAACTTAAGTCTCCTTGAAATTCTTTTCTTTTTTTGTTTTTTGAGATGGAGTCTCGCTCCTTCACCCAGGCTGGAGTGCAGTGGCACAATCTCGGCTCACTGCAACCTCCGCCTCCCAGGTTCAAGTGCCTCTCCTGT
Organism: Macaca nemestrina; assembly: GCF_043159975.1. Lineage (NCBI taxonomy): Eukaryota > Metazoa > Chordata > Mammalia > Primates > Cercopithecidae > Macaca > Macaca nemestrina. The sequence continues at coordinate 118,893,959 of NC_092135.1, forward strand.
CTCAGCCTCCCAAATAGCTGGGACTACATGCATGTGCCATGACACCTGGCTAATTTTTGTATTTTTAGTAGAGACAGGTTTCACCATGTTGGCCAGGCTGGTCTTGAACTCCTGACCTCAGGTGATCCGCCTGTCTCGGGCTCCCAAAGTGCTAGGATTATAGGCGTGAGTCAGTGTGCCCGGCCTGCTTGAAATTCTTTAGTATGATTTTTAAAACACGAAAGAAGGCTTGAACACTAAAAGATTTCCTAGAAAATGGGGTAAGTTTGTGCCTGCCAGTATTTTTGAGTCCTACCATTAAAAAAGTACTCAGAATTCTCTGAATAATGTTTTAAATAGCTATAGCACAGTAAAATAAAACTAACCAAAAACCCTATACACACACACACAGACACAGACACACACACACTCCTTACTACTAAGGAATATCTATCTTCAGAAAAAAAAAAAAAAACAAACGAATTTCAGGGGATTGGAGACAGCTTAGTCACATTTCGTGTTCCTCTAAATGCTAAAAGTTTCTTTGCCTAATATTCCTTTATTTTTTCTCTTCCCTAATACTGCTTTCTGGTATGGACAGACATCTGGGTGGCAACCAATCAGCAAGTTATCAATCGGGGGAGTTTGAAAATTACTGGAAACCACAGAGTTACTCCTTGTAGCTGCAAGGTGAAAATGCTTATATTATGCCTGCAGTGGCATTCATCATCTATCCCACCCTTGATTCTTGAGGAATTTATTTTCTAGGCCCCAGAACTGGATTTATGGTTTTCTTAATGAATCCAAAGCCATGTGACCAACATGGTGATTGTCACGATCTTTGTTTTATTTCCAGCAACTTAGAAATTCGTGGCCAGTGATGACCATTTTCTGATTTCCATCCCCAATCTTTTGGCATGTTAGATTGATGTCTATTTTGGATTGGGTTCATTTGTGAAACCCATGATAATTAACTTCTGTCTTAATCCATCATGGCTTTCTAGTAACTCCTGTAAAGTTTCTGAGATGGGGCCTTTCATCCATCCAGTGCATTCCCTAATTTTATGCCAGGATGTGTTCTGAGCCTTCTGATCCTTTCTAAGTCCCTGCTTTCTTAGAGAATCCCGTCTTTAGGTCAACACTGGCTTTCCTTTGTAGATTTCACTATTTCTTGCAATCAGTCCTAAGATCTTTTCCATCATCTTGGAGCTAAGATGGTCTGGTTGATGTTTCATCCTCAGTGTTTGAAAGAAGATCTCCATTTCTCCTGGGCTCTGCCCTTGGCTGATTTCTACACAACCCTATTCATGTTGCTAATGCCCAAACAACCCCCAGACTTGGAATCAATAAACCAACCCATTCATCTATTGCTGCATGTGTTGAAGGGGCAGCATGTCTGAGTTCTCTCTTGGTACAACATCTCCAGGATCTTCAGGTTATCTTCCAGCACGACAGCACAGTTTTTGGAAGTTCATGCACACATCCAACCTCTTCCTACCTTCCCTCAGTGTCACCTTTAAATTACTGAACTGATTGTAGGAAGGTGAGACTCTACCTCAGGGATTCTCTAGGAGTTCATGGAGTTATGAAGAGAATGTGAGAGAATCCATGGGGGGATCACTTTAAGGAAAACCAAATGCAATGGTTTTTAGGTGGTGTATTAGGCTGTTCTTGCATTGCTATAAAGAAATACCTGAAACTAGGTAATTTGTAGAGAAAGGAGGTTTAATGGGCTCACAGTTCTGCAGGCTATACAGGAAGCATAATGGCATCTGCTTCTGGGGAGGCTTCAAGAGGTTTAAAATAATGGTAGAAGGTGAAGTGGGAGTAGGCATACCATGAGCAAGAGTGAGTGAGCCAGGTACCACACACTTTTTTTTTTTTTTTTTTTTTGAGACAGAGTCTCACTCTGTCACCCAGGCTGGAGTGCAGTGGCACCATCTTGGCTCACTGCAGCCTCGGCCTCCCGGGTTCAAGTGATTCTCCTGCCTCAGCCTTCCCGATAGCTGGGACTACAGGCACATGACACCATGCCCGGCTAATTTTTTGTATTTTTAGTAGAGATAGGGTTTCACCGTGTTAGCCAGGATAGTCTCAATATCCTGACCTCGTGATCCCCCGACCTGGACCTCCCAAAGTGTTGGGATTACAGGCATGAGCCACTATGCCTGGCCGGTTCCACACACTTTTAAACAGCCAGATCTCGTGAGAACTCACTATCATGAGGAAAGCACCATGTGGATAGTGAAATTTACTTATGAGATACCCACCACCATGATCCAGTCGCCTCCCACCAGGCCCTACCTCCGATATTAGGGATTACAATTCAATATGAGATTTGAGCGGGACAAATATCCAAACTATATCAGCTGGTGACCACAGATGATGATGTCTCATTAGCAAAATGTTAATCTTCTCTTGACACTCAGGGTGCCCAGGGTGTCTTTCTTATTATCACCACCTCCATCATCACACTATAGCCATGTATTTGGGTAGTACATTTTTTTTAACTTTCAAAAGTGCTATCACCCCTCTTGTTCACTTAACCTCACAGCCACTCATTAGCTCTGACATTTACTAGAGTGCATTCATTACTTAAATGAGATTAAATCTAAAATCAGCACATCAGGCAAAAATTGTGTAGAATTAAAATTACCCTTCAAAAATCTCTTTAAAAGCTCATAAAATGTAGCACAACTGATTTTGTGTTTACTTCGTCTTCCTTATGAGGGCAATCTAACCAGTTTTCCTACTGCATTGAAAAAGATTACTTTTTTTTTTTTTTTTTTTTTGTGGTTGAGTACCGGAAGTAGTAGTTTATATGCATTTCGGGCTTTGTGGTAGGAAAACTATCACTGCTGTTGTTATTTGCTGAATATGTGTAGTCGAATTTGCAAAGTCAAATGCTCACATGACATAATGCTACTGAAGTCTCTCCATATAAAGATCAGGAGGGATACAGGCAAAGTGAAGTTAAGTAATTTGCCTAAAGTCACAGCTAGCTACTGAAAGAAATGAGTTTGATACTCCAGTCCTAACGTAGGGTTTCCTCCTATTAGATGGAAATTGGCTAATTACATCTACCTCTGGAAACGGATTGATTGCTAATGTCTGACTGGTTTCCTGAATTGATTAGGGTTCTGAGGCCCAGTCTAGGCTCAGCAAAGAAGAGCACAAAAGTCATCAGCCTGGCCAGGTGTGGTGGCCTGTAATCCCAGCACTTTGGGAGGCCCAGGCGGGCAGATCACTTGAAGTTCAGGAGTTCTAGACCAGACTGGCCAATATGGTGAAACCTTGTCTCTACTAAAAATATTAAAAAAAAAATTAACTGGGTATGGTGGTGCACCCCTGTTATCCTAGCCACTAGGGAGGCTACGGAAGGTGAATTGCTTGAACCCAGTAGGTGAAGGCTGCAGTGAGCAGAGATCGTGCCCCACTGCACGCCAGCCTGGGTGACAGAGTGAGGCTCCATCTCAAAAAAAAAAAAAAAAAAAAAAAAATCATCAGCTTGCCATGGGGCAGAGGTGAACTGCTTATCTCAAATTTGCAATTTCCCCACTAGACCACACTCCTTGAAAACTTGAAAATGGGAATATGGAGCAAAAACAGGGGAAAAATCAGAGATACTTTTTTCCTTTCTCAACCTGTCTATATAATCACATGAAAATTTTAAATTCAAGAATTAATCATATATTTCCAGTATAGTTTCAGTTAAATGAGAAGGTATAAGAAACATGAAAAAACATGAAGAGAAGAGATAATTGATTAACTTTTAAGTGTATCTTTATGATGGACAAGTTCTCAGAGTATTCATTAACTAATGGAATTATGGCAGTGTGTGATCGCTGTCTCTATAGAACAGGAGGTTAAAAAGTGCAAGAGCATAATAGCCCCTCGTCTCTCCAAGAGCTGGGAAATGGCCCCAGCACACTCACCGACGCTGAGAAGGATCGCGGATCTTATTGATATTCATGGTTATAGTCGTCTAAGCCTCAGTAGATGCTTCCACTTACGGACAGTCCTAGAGGATTAGGGGAAAAGAGAAAAGGAAAACCTGACCCTACATGCGGGAAACAGCCATTTAGAGATGGTGTGGCATTGGGTTCATGATTGCAGGGGAATTCATCTTGACAAAACATTTTACCCAACCTCCCTCAAGGCTGCTGGAAACCAAGCCCTGTTAGTTGTTCAAGCATGTATGGTGTCTGCCCCAAGTAGTGGTCCCTGGTTAGGCATGAGGACAGGACAGCATGGGAACAATTGTATAGACCTGCCCCCTAGAAGTCTCCTTTCACAGAACCAGCAGGGTTGGGTTTCTTTCACTCTGACATAAAGGGTCACCTTCTAGCTCAATGGGAAAGGAAGGCTCATCTGTGTCTACTGCAGAATGGCCAAGAGAACAGCCTGCTTCCTGCTGTTACTGGATATCGTTTGTCTTCAATACCTTTAACTGCATGGGTGGACCACCCTTCCTCCTTCAGGCTTTAGGAAAAACTCTAACTGCCCAGGGTCTTTGTAGGTGGCAAATTTTTACTCAAACTTTGAGTGTTCATAATGGTGTCAGGGTACAGCGAGAAGACTTTCTGATACTTCAGAATTGGAGACAACTTAGTCTTGAATAATAGACATTAGCTCTTCTAACGTGTTCTTTGGTTATTGTGGCCATCTGGATTCTCTCTCTGCCCATTTCCCCCGTTAGTGGTCACTGCCTCCCTCACAGCCTCCTCCTGCCCTCTCCCTTCCTTGCCTCGGTTGTGTCTAGCATAACTCTTCTAGGTTACTCTGGAGGAGTCCTCACCCTAGACTTCTTGGTTGCCATCTGGAGCTCCTAAATTCCTGAAGTCCATTATTTTACTATGTCTTTGAGTTTCACATATCACTCTAATTTGGAACTGAGGCACATTTTTGTTTGTTTTGCTAATTAGTTAATTGTTTCAAAGAGAAAGCGAGAACTAAAATGTACTGAGTCTCTGCTAAATGCTAGGTATGATACTTGGAATATTTAAATGGTTTTATCATTTAAGAAATAAACTACCTCTATTTCTCACAGTGTTTTGGTACCTGAGTGCTGAAGTTAGACAGACCAGGTTCTAATTCCAGCCCCAACCCTCTCATAAGCTCTTAGGCAAGGTTATTTAGGTTATTTAACATTTCAGTTTGTTAATCTGTAAAGCAGGCGTAACAACCCCTGAAACATAGGCTTCACGTGAAAATTAAGACACTGTGAAATAAATGCACATAGAACCTCAATTAACCACATACTGTTACAATTATTAGTAATAATATTATGAAATTATTAACTGTTTCTGAACAGTTCAGTTGGAGAGACAAAATACATGCTTACTTCCATTTCTGTGACATGATCACCCCCCGGGAGATCAAAGCCAAAGTGGTCCAAAGATAATTCCTGCCAAAGCACCCTCATAGTGTCAGAGGCATTTGAACCAGAGCAACTCCATCTTGAACAGACGCTGGGTAAAAAAGGCTGAGACCTACTAGGCTGTAGTCCCAGATAGTTAGGCATTCTAAGTCACAGGATGAGATAGGAGGTTGGTACAAGATACAGGTCATAAAGACCTTGCTGATAAAACAGATTGGAGTAAAGAAACAGCTAAAACCCGCCAAAATCAAAATGGTGATGGGAGTGACCTCTGGTCATCCTCACTGCTACACTCCCATCAGCACCAGGACAGTTTACAAATGTCATGGCCACGTCCGGAAATTACCCCATATGATCTAAAAAGTTTAGGAACCCTCAGTTCTGGAATTACCCATGTTTTCTCCAGGAAATTCATGAACAATCCACCCCTTGTTTAGCATATAATCAAGAAATAACCATAAAAAGGGGCAGAGGCCCATGCTTCTGCTCTGCCTATGGATTATTTCTTTACTTTCTTAATAAACTTGCTTTCATTTTATTCTATGGATTAGCCTCAAATTCCTTCTTGCTTGAGATCCACAAACACTCTTTTGGGGTCTGGATTGGGACCCCTTTCCAGTCACAACAGCATACTGTGTTTGTAGAGTGTTGGGTTTACTGAGGACCCGTCAAGAAGGGGATCATGCCCATCACCACAGGTCTCAAGGGTCATACAGCAGCCTATCCATGCTTGTTTTCAGACACTGATAGTCACAGAAAATCCATTTCCATATTTCACAGCTTCAGATATACTTATATTACATATTAGTGCTTTCTCATTACTAATATAGTATAAGAAAAGAATGGTGAACATTAAGAAAACAAACAAAAAAGCAATGTGAATCTCTTACCTTGTGCCCTGAATGCTCCTTGACTGCTGCTCTCTACCTGTCCAGCCGCTGTTGCACTCTGGCCCTGCTTGTTTTTCTCCAGCTAGGCTCTTCCAGCAATAGAACAGAATGCCATTTTACAAACAAGTATAGAAACCAAGAGTTTTCCTCCCCCACTTAACTCTTTCTGTGCCAGCCATGCTCAGAGCGATAGAGCAGAACACTGTTTCATGTGAAACACAAAAAATGAGAGCTTTCCTAAAGACTGGTAATAACTACCTATCATTTTATAATGGACACAAAGATTTCATTTATTATCTCAATAGAAACTATTACCATATGTAGGAGTAAAATTAATCCTGAAAAATAAGTGATATCTATATGAAGGACAAACAAGAAATTTTGGTGAAAGTCTTAAACAGCAGGGATATGATACCCGATATTCATGGAACATGGGGAGCTTTTGATTTATCTTAAAATAATGTATTATAAGTTAATGCTTCATCTATCTATGTGGCTAGATACAAACTTAAGCTGGCAAAGACTGTCTAAACCTCACAGTCGGTTCTCTCATCCACTAACACCCCTCCTCCTAATTTCTTCATATTAATGATCCCCAAATTGCCCATATTATTAAATCTTAACCTCACCTTTAATGCTCCCTTCTTCATACAACTAATCTGTTTCCATGTCTTATTGAACACATACACTATACCAGGAGCTGCTTGATAAAAACTTACAAAGCTGACATTTCCTAACACTGATATACTATTCCCTAGTATATCACAATATACTCCTAAGTCTCCCTGCTTCCCACTCCTGTGGTCACTAACCTAGTCCTGGTGGAACAATGGCAATCTTCTTGCTGATCTTGTTATCCACGCTCAGTATTCATCCTTATCTTATACAGTCATTGCAGTCATCTCCCAGTGTAGCTCTGAACTTGTTACTTCCCTGATTACAAAGTCTCAATTGCTTTCCATTTTATACCCTCAAAAGTCTCAAATTTAGAACTGTCAGGAAAGCCCTCCACAGTGGACTTCTTACAGTCTTACGGCCTTCTCCTGATTATTTTAAATTTTAATTTTACTGTGAAATATGTGCAACCTTCAAAAAGTATAGGAGGCTCATGCACTGCTAAGCCTAAACAAAATTAAACAATACAATTGTTAAAAGAAATAGTTCTTCCCTATATCTTTTGTTTCTTTTCATGCAAGGGACGCCCAGTTGGCATAAGGCACTAATGTATCTTGGGAGATGGAGTAATTAGCAGATTGGAAAACCCTGGAATGTGGAGTGCAGTTTCTTCTGCCTTTCTCTGGGGGATGAATCTGACTGCAGAAAGCTCAAGTTTGTATGTGCAACTCCTTGCTAGGATTACCTGTGACAAGGTGGTTGAATTTGCCTAAACCTAAAATCCATTTAGCAGATCTGAGCTACATTTTTGAGTTTTGTCTTTTTTGATAATAAACAGGTATTTTGCTGTATAAATGGAGTCATGACTATATAACATTTGAGTATGGCTTTTGTTCATTCAGCCTAACTCCTTTGATCTATGATAGACAGAATAATGCTTCCCCACCTCAAAAGATGCCAACGTTTTTATTCTCTGAAACTATGAATATAAAAAATACAGCAAGAGAGACACCATTGCTGTGATTAAGGACTTTGAGATGAGAAGAGCATCCTGGCTATCCAGGTGGACTTAGAATAATCCCAACGGCCTTTTTAAGAGGGAGATAAGGTGAGGCCCGGCGCAGTGGCTTCCATCTGTAATCCCAGCACTTCGGGAGGCCGAGGTAGGCAGATCATGAGGTCAGGAGATAGAGGCCATCCTGACCAACATGGTGAAACCCTATCTCTACTAAAATACAAAAAGTTAGCCGGGTGTGATGGCGATTGCCTGTAGTCCCAGCTGAGATTGCACCACTGCACTCCAGCCTGGTGACAAAGCATGACTCCGTCTCCAAAAAAAAAAAAAAAGGTTAAAGAAAAGAAGGAGATGTGATAATGGAAGCAAGAGATTAGAGTGATATAAGGACAGGATCATGAGCCAATGATTGCAGGCAGCTTCTAGAAGCTGAAAAGGGGGAAGTAAACAGCTTCTTCCCTGAAGCCTCTGGAAGGGAGTCAGCCTAGCCAACATCTTGATTTTATAATCTCAACCTCCAGAACTGTCAGAGAAGAAATTTGTGCTGTTTTAAGCCGCTGTATTTGTGGTCATTTGTTACAGAAGCAATAGGAAGCTAATACAAAATCAATCTATTCCTGCATGTGTCAATAGTTTGTCTCTTTTAATTGCTGAGGAGTATTCCATGGTGTGGAGGTACCACAGGGTTTGTTGAATTGTTCTTCTGTTGAAGGATATTTGGGTCATTTCTAGTTTTGAGCTGTTATACCCACTATGTACATTTTCATACAGGTTTTTGAATGAACATGTATTTTCACTTCCCTGGCATTAGTGCTGTAGAGTATAATGGCTAAGTCATACGGTAAACACATGTTCAACTTTGTAAGGGACTACCATATTTCCCCCCTGCTATTTTTTTTGAGATAACTAAATTGAAAGATGCTGTAAGACCGGCATAAAAATATCTCTGACCATTTGAGCTCTAATACAATTCTTGAGTCCCCAAAGTTATATAAGCAGGAAGCAGGATCCAGTTTCTACATAGCCCCCAAGGATTATACACTTCCTAACCCATTTCGGATATTGTAGAAAGAATGATGCGCAAAAGGAATCTCTAGGGGTGCTGAGGACAAGATAGTTCCTCCCAAAGAGCAGAATTGAGATCTAACCAAGGAATGATTCCAGTGTCAGGCAGAGGGAACTCATATACTCACCCAACAGAATTAGATCGCTCTTTTCCTGGTATGTGCTCCCATTGTCACTTTTGTGAATGGATATGTTGATTGGAGTTATACTATCCATGATGATAGTGGAGGTGGGGATTGGGAGGAGTATATGATTTTTCTTTTGATTCATAAATCACTGGATGACAAAAAGCCCCATTCAGACCTAATGCAGAGGAATGCATGTCACCTGAACCATAACTTTGAACTGAATTTCCCACAAGGTAGGACTTTGGATGTTTCTCGGAGCAAGAGTGGATATGCTTTATGAATGATGTTTCAATGAACAATTTAATTTAAGAGTTTAATTTAATATGTTTTAATGAAATAGGTATTTGGTAACTATAAAATAAAGACTCAATCAGTAACTGCTAGATGAATAGCAAACTCATTTTCTCTTCTTTCTGGTCTAAATTCCAGTCTACCTTTCCAAATAGTCTAAATTTCTCAAACTCTTTTAGTTAGGTGTGGCAGTGTTACCTGTTGACCAGAAACAACTTTGCTGGTTGTGTTAAAATGCTGATAACGTGAGATTTATCTACTAACAGCAAGCATTGCCCCTAGCTAATACACTGTCTTATTCCATAAATAATTCTAATATTTTACAAAAAGTATGTTTTCTAAAGTTTGTATAGCTATTGTTCTTTAGGTTAAAGAAGTTTCTTTCTATTCCTGATTTTCTAAGAATTCTTAATATAAATGCATGTTGAACTTTATCAAAAGGTTTTTCTTTCTGTAGCAGTTAATGTAGTTGCATATGCAGACTTTCCAGGGTTAAACTACCCCCATATTTCTCAAATAAACCCTATTTGTTTTACATATAATGCTGAATTTGGTTTTTATTTGTGATTTTTATATCTATATTCATAATACTGTCCTTTACTATAATTTTACTTTCTTTTCCTATTCTTGTCTGATGTTTGTGTAAATGCCATGTTAACTCATAAAATGAGTTATCTTTCAATGAAGTTAGTCTGCCATATATGTCAAGTCACATGTAGATTTAGAGAGAACCTCATGCATAAGCAACAGATTTTCATTCTGAACAGATGCCATTTCTGAATTCCTTGATCCCTTTTTCTCAGGCTGCCCATGGACCCTTCTTAAGGAGTCCAAATATATCTCTTAAAAGAGTGGCATGCAAGGCTTGGCTTGGCTTATTTCTTGGATAAGAGAGATAGAAGGAAATCTATTTGGACACTTTCTCTGACTTACTGAGCTTACTTTGCTAAATTTTATGTTCAGCTTTATGTGTTTATCTCTCTTTTGGCTTCAAATAAGAGATAGTCCTACATCTAGCCTCAACACCAAAAAAGTGACAACTTTGGAGCAAATGGGACGGACTAACATTGCAATCAAACAAGATTACTTGATGTTTGCCTAATCCTTGGCAAACTGTCACCTCTGTAGCTTTGCACACATTGTTCCATCTATCTAGAATGGGCTTCTTTCTCATCCCTGCATTACTAAATCCTGTTATGTTTCAAGGCTTCGCTCAAATGCTATGTCTTCCATGAAACCTTTCCTCATAACCCCTATAACACTTTGGATTTTTCTTAGTGTGTTTTTTCTTTACTATTTAATTATTACTGCAAAACATTACTCCAAACCTTCCCAGTTTAAATGACAAAAACATTTATCATCTCACGGTTTCTATCAGTCAGGAATTCAGGAGTGGCTTTGTCCTCCTGTTTCAGGGTCTCTCCTGGAGTTTCAGTCAAGAAGTAGGCTTGACTGGATCTGGAATATTGGCTTCCACACTGGCTCCTTGCATGGCTGGCAGGCTGATGCTGGCTACTGATGGCAGGCCTCAGTTTCTCTCTACACAACCCATGGCTGCTTGGATGTCTTCACATGCAACTGGCTTCCTCCAGAGCAGGTGATTCAAGAAACAGCAAGGCAAAACCTAGAATATTCTTTATGACTAAATCTCAGAAGTCACTCCCTGTCATTTTGTTGGTATTTTATTGGTAACACAGGTAGCCACAATTCAGCACGGGAGGGGACTACACAAAGGTATAAAAACCAGGAGGCAATTGTTGAGGGTCATCTAGAAAGCTGAGTATTGCACTTATTCTTTTGTATTATGATTAGTTTTGTTTAAATGTCAGACCATCCTGAGAGGGAAAATTCATTTTGGGGTTATCTTTTTCATCTTTTTATCTTCTACATAATCAGCATGTGGTAAATACATGATGCATGTTTCATGAGAGAACAAATAAACAATGATAAGAAATTCAGGTGGCATTGTAGAGACTATCAGTCCTCCCATTCAATGATACCATCCAGACAGACAAATCTTAGTCATAGTTCTTGGAACAGGAACAGAAGTGGCTGTCTGGAAACTACTGTAACTGTAAAACAAAAAAACAAACAAACAAAAAAAAGTGACCTACGTTTGCCATTTGCTTTTGCCTTAATATATATTATATACATCATTCAAAAATATGTGTATTTAGGAGAAGGGGCTCAGTCTTTAATACATGGCACACATAGAAATGTTTCAATCATATGGTGGTATCTGCCATCACAGAAGAAAATATTTTATGGAAAAGATTGATGTTACTTTAGTTTACGGTGTCACACTTTTATTTTGCACTCATTTTAGGCCATTTTATGTTTGGTAAAAAATGAGACAAAACAAAAAAACAAAAACACAAAACTAACTCTAAAACATTAAGTCATTCTTCTTGCTGTAAAGAAATTCACAATACATGGCAGCACTTATAACATGAAAATGATGCAGAATTTATAGAGTTAAGTTACAGAAGGAAGGCACTGAGGTTTTCATACATTCAATTATCTAGAAAAGCAAATCAATTTTGTTTTTGTTAATAGCAATGAAATATGCATGCCACTCTTTTAATTAAAGCCGTTGAGAACACATGTGTTCATTTTATGCCTACAGATTTCCTCTGGGAACAAGTCAAGCTCTATGATAAAGCATAGTGAAAATAATTTATATGTAAAACAATAAACTCAATTCACTAAACTAGAATGTTTCAAATGAGGTGTTTTCAGATTGCCCATCTCAGGATCTCTCTGGGAAAGAGCGTGGTATTAGCTAAATTGTTGATTACTAGGATTCACCTGAAATCTACAAATAAATTGTCCTGGGGGAGGCCAGGAAATTTTTAATAAATGACTCAGGCAATCTATATACACACTAATTTTGGAAATCAGTTATCTAACAGCAAAAGCCAGTGTACAATAAATGGTAAAGGACAAACTTCAGAAATGTAATCCTGAACCCAAAAGAAAGGAAAAAGGCAGCTCTCTGCACTTCTCTCTGTGACCTGCCAAGTGTCTGGAGATTGTGAACAACTTCCAGTACACTTCCTGTTACACACTGATATCACAATTCTTATCAGAATTATTTCTATGTCTAGCAGTCCTGACCTGAGACGAGAATAATAATGCATATAGCCACAAAATGAGTCAGTACATTTCTGTTTAGCCTGGGACAAAAAAGAAAAAAAAAGAGGAGTTTTCCTGATTTATTTATTTTTATTTTATTTTAATTTTTGAGATGGAGTCTCACTCTGTGGCCAGGCTGGAGTGCAGTGGCGCAGTCTCGGCTCACTGCAACCTCTACCTCCTGGGTTCGAGCGATTCTCCTGCCTCAGCCTTCTGAGTAGCTGAGACCACAGGTGCGTGCCACCACACCCAGCTAATTTTTGTATTTTTAGTAGAGGCGGGATTTCACCATGTTGGCCAGGATGCTCTTTATTTCTTGACCTTATGGTCCGCCTACCTTGGCCTGACTTTATTTTTTGTTTTTGTGATTTTGCAAAATTAACTGTTGCAACAAGTGTGAGTTTGGTTCTGAGGCCAATAGTTTCCTCTGTTGAGGAAATCTCTCTCATTCTCATTTTCTTCAAACATCTAGAGGGGAGAAGAGGTACAGAAAATATTAAAAGCCGAAAAAATGAAAGGAAGCAAAAAACACAGAGAGTAGTGCAATGAAGCAATTTGTACATACTCCCTATACAAACAATATTGAAGGCAACCAAATTCATCCAGGTCTCTTTTCCATACCTCACATGTTTTATTCTATTAGGTTGGTGCAAAACTCGTTGTGGTTTTTGCCACTGTCATTGAAAATAATTGCAAAAACCACGATTGCTTTTGTACCAACCTAATATTCTGAGACATGGTAGAGGAGAACTAAAGGGACTGTAGTGAAAATGTTTGAGAATGATGTGATCATGAAAGTCATCTCATATTGAAACAAACATGTTCAACCAAAATGACTTTAATCTCAGTTATTAGAGTCATTAATATTGCAGAAATTAGTTTTGGTATGGAGTTAGGTTACCACAGAAACACTATGATCTGATGGAAAAAATTCTCAATGGGGCACATGAAGATTCATGCCCTATTCCTGCTTTTTGTGGTTAAGCAGTTTTACGACTTTAGATAACTCAGGTAACCTTTGTGTCTCAAATTCTTCATAAATAAGATTGATATTTTTATAGTTTTTGTATTTAAAGCATAAGGTTATAACATAATGGGTGTGTAAAGGTCTCTTGAAAAATAAAATTAAAATTACCATAAATAATCAAGATATTCTTGATCCCCATGATAAACAATTCATAGAACATGCCATCAATATTCAAAGTAATAAAAATCTGACATTTAGTCTGGGCCTTCAGTGCTGATGAAATATTCCATTAGGATTTTTTGCAATAAATCCCATCAAGACTAGAATTACTTCCTGAATAAATAAAAATGTAATATTTGAAGATCAAGCCTTTCAAAAAATTAGACTGATGTAAACTAGACCAAATTTTAAATATCTCTTTTAAACATACATATGCATGACTTATAATAAGGGCCTTGTCATGACTGGCTGCTTGGGCGTTCATTTAAGAACTCATCACAATAATTAAGATGATCACTTTTAATTCTGGATGGTGTCATTTTGTAAACCATTGTAAGTTTCCATTAATTATAATTGTTGACCTCTTGACCAATCAGAACATTTTCAATCAGTTTAATTATTCCTCAAGAATCCCTATTACTTTGTCAATAATCAAAATAAATGCCATGAGTCATAAACTTTTTACGTGCCATTTAGTGAAAGCTACATTCATTTGAAAGTTAAACTGCCTTTCCCACGTTTCCTTTAGATTTGATTCTCATGATGCTCAACGGCATGACAAGAGCTAAGAGGACCTCGGGGACCAAAAGTACGAGGAAGCAGGGAGTCATCTAAACAGACCCTAAAAAGGTTTCCACATCTTCAGATTTCTCTGCAGAATCCAATGAACTGAGAAGAATTAGGCCTTGCCTTCCTATTTTAACACAACACTTTATTCAATGTGTCTTTAATGAGTATTTAATATATACCAAGCACTGCAGTCATCCTTGAAATTTCAGAGAAAAGGTAAGGTAGACAATATCTCTGACTACAAAGAAACTATAGTTTTTGTTTTTGTTTTAAATTAAGGCAAAATATACATAGTACAATGCTCAGAAATTAAATGGACAATTGCATGAATATTGATGAGTGTATTCACCTGTGTCACTGTGACACAATAAAACATATATCTTCGGTCTTTTATCTCAGTTCCTGACACAGAATTTCTAAAACCCTTGTAATTTCCTGAATGATGGAGAAATGGGAGTGACTTACGAAGAGCTCCTAAATCCTTTGGAACTTTTGGGTGGAAGAAGCAGCCTTTGTTCTAATTTGGTGACTCTAGTTGGACTCCTGGATAGTCTGGTCACCAGGAAGGCCAAGCCATGATTGAAGGTTTGGAGTTTTTAGCCTCATCCTCATCCTCCAGAAAGGAAGAGGGGCTGGAGATTGATTTGAGTTAATAATGTAACATGCCTACATGATGAAGCTTCCATAAAAAATCCATAAAGTTTAGAGTTCAGAGAATTTCTGGGTTGGTGAACGTGTCCACATGACAGCAGAATGGCACATTCCAGCTCCATGGGGACAGACCCTCCTGTGCCCCAGACCCTTCCAGAACACACCCTATGTACCTCTTCCTCTGCCTATTTATATGTATCCTTTATAATATCCTTTATAATAAACCACTAAATGTAAGTAAAATGTTTGAGTTTTGTAAGCAATTACAGTAAATTATTGAAACTGAGGAGAGGGTTGTGGGAACCACTGATTTGTAGACAAGTTGGACAGAAATGTGGGCACCCTGGAGTCTACTACTGGCAATCAGCACCAGAAATGGGAGGCAATCTTGTGAGACTGAGGGTTTTGTTGTTGTTGTTGTTTGTGGTTTTTTTTTTTTTTTTTTTGAGACAGGCTGTCGCCAGGCTGGAGTGCAGATGCACAATCTCGGCTCACTGCAACCTCTGCCTTCCAGGTTCAGGCAATTCTCCTGCCTCAGCTTCCTGAGTAGCTGGGACTACAGGCACCTGCCACCAGCCCAGCTAATTTTTATATTTTTAGTAGAGACGGGGTTTCATCATCTTGGCCAGGATGCTCTCGAACATATAAATATGTTACTGTAGTATCTGTTTCTGAAAATTTGTGTTATTGCCTGTTTTGGCTATAATTTATAAAGCTGCTATAAATATTCAATAGTGGACTTTTTCTGAATATGTTTTTATTTCCCTTGGGTATATATCTAGAAGGGAATAGCTGAATTGTATGGTAAGTGCATGTATAACTTTAAAGGAAATTGCCAGTTTTCCAACATGATTGTAACATTTTACACTTTAACCAGAAATGTATTTTTTGTTTGTTTGATTTGAGACAGGGTCTCACTATGTCACCCAGGCTGGAGTACAGTGGGGTGATCTCAGCTCACCACAGCCTCAACCTTCCAGGCTAAAGCAATCCTCCCAACTCAGCCTCCCAAGTAGCTGAGACTACAGGCATGCACCACCATGCCCAGCTGATTTTTGTATTTTCTGTAGAGACAGTGTCTCACCATGTTGTCCAGGCTGGTCTCAAACTTTTGGGCTCAAGCGATCTGCTCACCTAGACCTCCCGAAGTGCTGGGATTGCAGATGTAATCAGAAATGTTTGATCCTTCCAATTGTTCCATGTCATCATCAACATTTGCTGTTGTCAGTGAAGTTTCCCTTTTCATGTGCTTACTAGACATTTCTACATCTTCTTTCGTAAAGCTTCTGTTCAAGTTGTACAATTTTTAAATGAGTTGTGTTATCACTAAGTTTTAAGAGTTTCTAAAAATATATTTTGAATATAAATCTTCTGTTAAATATATGTATTTCAAATATTTCTCTCAGTTTGGGGCTTGTCTTTTATATTTTCTTAATATTATGTTTTTGATGAGAAAAGTCATTTAATTTTAGTGAAGTCTACTTTATAACTTCTATTTTTTATAGTTAGTGATTTTTGCATTTTCCCATAAATTTATTTCTTACTATAAGATAGTAAATATATTTTCAAAAAGCTTTATAGTGTTAGTTTTTATATGTAGGTCTATGATACACTTCAAATAAATTTTGTGTGTGATGTGAGGTAGGGATCAATGTTCATAATTTTCTATTCATTTATCTAGTTGATCCAGTGCCATTTGTAGGTGGGAAAAAAAAAACTTTCTCCATTAAATTGCCTTGAATCCTTACTTAAAATCAATTGACTTGATATTTGAGAATTTATTTCTGGACTCTATTTTCTTTCATTGATCCATTTGTCTATCCATGTGCCAGTACCACTGTTGTAACTTAAGGTAAGCAGTGAAATCAAGTGGTATACAGCCTCCATTTCCTCCCTTATTTTTCAAGACTGTTTTGGCTTTTTCTAGGTCTTTTTTATTTCCGTATTAAGTTTTAAAATTGACTTGCCCATATCAGTAAAAACAGCTGCTTTGGTTGCAATTGGGATTTCATTAAATCTATACATCAATTTGGTGAGAATTGTTATCGTAACTGTTAACAATATTGAGTCTTCCAATCCACAAACACACTGGTTGGACCAGACCTCCCTCATCTTCCAGTTCAATGCAAAATCATCCACCACTGTGAAGCTCTCAGACTTGTAGCAAGTGGTGCCACCTTCTCCTTGGCTTTCTGAGTTCTCTCCCTATGAAGGCACAGCTCAACCTTCAGTCCAGAACCTACTGGAAACTCTTATGCAGACTTTTCCTGAGCTCCTTTCTCCTTGGCTCTACTATTTCCACCCCCTCCAGCAACACCATATTTAAATCTCAGCCTTCTTGGCTCAGCAAGACACCTTACTCTGCCTGAGATGCACCTCTGTGTGCACTGGTTTAGAATGTACTTCCAGGAAGAAAGCCAGGGTAAGCAAACATGACACTAAATTATGTTTATTCCCTTTTCTCAAAGATCACAATCTTATGTAGACTTTTTTTTTAAAATGTACAGAAACATTTGCCTCATAATTTCTCAAATTTTATGTTTTTTTATGGTGAGAGGGTAGTCTGGATCAGTTACATCATCATGGCAAGCAGCAGAATTATTGCAATTATGGTTTTAAAGATTTGGACAAACATTTAACATGTGATTTCTAAATTTCAAAACAAATACTGTACTGTTTATGAATGTGTGTGTGTGTGTGTGTGTGTGTGTGTGTGTGTGTGTGTGTGTTTGTGTGTGTAAGAGAGAAGCAGCCATAGCTTAGAGGTTCAAAAACAGCCTCTTGGAGCAATTGATGTTAAGTATACACCTGAAAGTTTAAGTGGAATCAGGCAGATGAAGAGAGTGGGAGAGAGTTAAAGTACTCTGTTTTTAAATTACGAAGCATGAAGACTATGATCAGATGCTATTGCAAGGAATCAGTGGCTAAGTCTCAAGCATGTGTGAAAACATCATTATATTCCTCAAATGTCCTTCTCTCTAGGGGCCTGTTATATTGCCACTTGCTTCCAGAAGAAGGGCAAGCCTCATACTGCTAGGACTCCCAGTAACTGAAGTTTAAATAGTATTTCTATGATGGGTACTTTCTGTCTCCAAAAGGTTACATGCCAAATTATCTAGATAATTCAGAATTCATTTTTATAATATCATTTTTCTAGATAAAGGAATAAAAAACAATTTTAGACTAGGATTAGCAAAATGGTCTTTTATGTTCAAATTTTATGATGAAAATTTCCATATTAAATTTGTTTGAGGAACATAGGAATCTCATCTCTACTAAAAAAGAGAAACCTTAAAATATATCCATAAATTAAACTGCACTAATTACCTACTTCAAAAAAAATACAATATTCTATTATCTAAATGACAAATGAACTGACTTACGATCTCTGTCTTGGACTGTGCCCTGGAACCTGCTCCAAAAGGAGCCAAGGAAAAGCCCTTCTCTGCCATCTTGGTTTTGATTTTGGTATTGTTGTAACTCTCTATGGATACAAAAGACTTGTACATAATATAACTGGGGTTTACCTTTTTCTTATTTTAGTAACACTAAAAATTAGTGAAATTTTTCTGATATACTCATTTATGTATTGAGAATTTAAATTACATTAGGAATTCCCATTTTCAATTAAATTGTATTCCCTATGTCTTTCAAATATCAGGAGGGAAAGTATCAAGCAAAAGGAAAAGTTATTAGCCAAGGACGTAATTTCAATGTGTCTTGTTATCCCACAGTTTTTAGTGTCTTTCTCTTCTTCTGTACCTTGGAGACAGTAGTCAAGCTACATTCATATTTGCAATCTTATTGTCTATTTTAGATTTGTAGCTAGACCAGCTTTCAAAAAAAATTCTGTTCACTCTACAGTCATATATATTTATAGTCCTCTGGAGGATAACTCCTCTTCGAGGCATTAAACTTATAGACTCAGGTCATATTCCAGCCCATGTTGTCTGAGGTTCAGAAAGTACAATAACATTTGACCATTTTGGTTTGTTTTTGAACATCTGTTCTTCTGTTGAAATGTCAGAAAACCCATTCTCAAGTCAAAAGATAAAAAAGGGATTGATTCTCTCTTTATGTGAACACAGGTAGGCATTCATGCAAAATACTAATGAAACTCCCAGTAGGGGTGAGGGAGGTGAGATTTGACAAGAAGCAAGTTTAATTATTTAGACAATGTTAACATTATTGTACAACTAAATAAGGACCTTTTAATTTTTTAAAATAAACCTAATATTTTAGAATCTATTTAGATTTACAGAAAAGTTGCAAAGGCAGTACAGAGACTTCCTGTATACCTCACACCCAGTTTCCCTTATTATCAGCAGTTTTATTAGCATGGTATATTTATCACAATTAACAAACTAATACTTATATATTATTATTCACTACAGACCATATTTTATTCAGCCACTTTAAGATTTTACTAATGTCCTTTCTCTGACCCTGCAGAGGATAACACACTACATTTAGTCATCATTGCTTCTTAGGTTCCTCTTGCAGGGACAGTGTCTCAGACTTTCCTTCTTTTAGATGACTTTGATAGGAATCTTGTAGGTTTTTCTCTCAGTTGAATTTGTCTGATTTTTTCGTAATTTTCATAATTAGGCTATGATTTTAGATTTTGGGGAAAAAAACCCCCACAGAATTAAAAGGCCATTCTCAGCTGGGCATGGTGGCTCATCCCTGTAATCCCAGCATTTTGGGAGATTGAGGTGGGCGGATCACTTGAGGCCAGGAGTTTGAGACCAGGCTAGCCAACATAGTGAGACCCCGTCTCTACAAAAAATACAAAAATTAGCTGGGCGTGGTGGCACACACTTGTAGTCCCAGTTACTTGGGAGGCTATGGCAGGAGAATCACTTGAGCGCAGGAGGCAAAGGTTGCAGTGAGCCAAGATTGCACCATTGCACTCCACTCTGGCTGATGGAAGTGAAACCCTGTCTCAAAAAGTAAAAATAAATAAATAAATAAATAAATAGCCATTCTCATTATATCTCACCAAGGGTATATATGATCAATATGAGAGATCTCTGTTGATGTTAATCTTGATCACTTGACTGAGGTAGTGTTCGTCAGGTTTCTCTCCCTTAACATGACCTTTTTCTCCTTCCTTTTCCACCCTACCCTCTTTGGAAGGGTATCATTATTATAGCCCACACTTTAGGAGTGAGATGTTATTCTCCACCTCCTTGAGGGCAAGAGTATCTACATAAATCATTTGAAATTCTTCTGCATCGGAATTTGTCTATTCATCCTCATTTGTTTCTTCAATGGTTTCTTTATATCCTTGTGGACTCATGAATATTTATTTATAATCAGCTTCTAATCCAATACTACTTCACTTATTTTGTTGCTCAACTTGGTCCATTTTTAACCATTGAGAGATCCTTCAATTGGCTCCTGTGTGCCCTTGACATAAACAATGTGA
The DNA here is from genome assembly GCF_043159975.1 of Macaca nemestrina. Lineage (NCBI taxonomy): Eukaryota > Metazoa > Chordata > Mammalia > Primates > Cercopithecidae > Macaca > Macaca nemestrina. The sequence goes on from NC_092135.1 coordinate 118,914,295, forward strand.
TCTTGTTGTTGATCATCTTTTTGTTGAAATGCAATGAAGAAAAAATATGGTAGGACAAAATTTGTAATGTATATATATGTTGGGAAAATATACAAATGGATAAAATTTGTTGTTTGGAGCTGGAAATTTCATCATGGACCCAAGACTAGGTTGTCTCTGCAATCGTTCCAACAGCACCAAAAATGTGTATGAAATTTCTAGAAAATGCAGGTTTTTAAAAAATTGGTTTTGATTTTAATTTTTCTGTGAAATGTTTAAAACAATAGAGTAAAAGCACAATTTACTGCCTAGGTTAGAGAAATAAATGAAATGTACTTCTTTTAATTTTTTTGTTTTCTTTTGGCGGCAATACCACCAATGCCAGTGCCTGAGCCTTTGAGTTGCTTTTAACTCCTGCTTTTATCATCCTTTGTGATTCCTTTCCGTTGTTGTTGTTGTTGTTATTGTTTTCCTCTTAATCTTGTTTCAAGTACCACTTTCTTCTCCCTGATCCCCTTCCTCATCTGTCCCTCCTGGCAAATCTCTGCTACTTGGTTATCCTCAGATAACAATTTATTGATACAAACTAGACCTCGTATAAGATCCTCTTCCTCCTGGGCTTGAATTCTTTCATGTGAAAATACAATGTTTGGACTAGATGTCCCAAATTCCATGTATTATCTAAAATTTCATGATTCTGGCAACCTATGTTTTGCCAAGTATTAAGAGATAATGCCACAGAACCCGCTGCCTAGCTGCAAATTGAGAAAACAAGTTGCACAGAGTAAGTGACAGAGCCAGGAATAGCTCCAAGTCTATGACCATCAAGAACCGCCTTGGGCCAGGCACAGTGGCTCACGCCTGTAATCCCAGCACATTGGGAGGCCGAGGCAGGGGGATCATGAGGTCAGGATATCGAGAACATCCTGGCTAACACGGTGAAATCCCGTCTCTACTAAAAATACAAAAAATTAGCTGGACGTGGTGGCCGGCGCCTGTGGTCCCAGCTCCTCGGGAGAATGGCGTGAACCCGGGAGGCGGAGCTTGCAGTGAGCTGAGATCACGCCACTGTACTCCAGCCTGGGCGACAGATGGAGACTCTGTCCCCAAAACAAAACAAACAAACAAAAAAGAATTGCCTCCTCGAGTCTCTCCACTCTACTGCTTTATGCATGGTATGTATCCTTCCTTCCTTCCTTCCTTCCTTCCTTCCTTCCTTCCTTCCTTCCTTCCTTCCTTCCTTCCTTCCTTCTCTTCCTTCCTTCCTTCCTCCCTCCCTCCCTTCCTTCCTCCCTCCCTCCCTTCCTTCCTCCCTCCCTCTTTCCTTTCCCTTGCTTTCCCTTTCTTTCTTCCTTTGTTCCTTCCTGCCTCCCTTTCCTTTCCTTCCTCCCTTTCCTTTCCTTCCTCCCTTCCCTTTCCCTCTCTTTTCTTTCTTCTTTCTTTCTTCTCCCATTTCCTTCCTTCCTCCTTTCCTTCCTTCCTTCTTCCCTCTTCTTCCTTCCTTCCTCCCCTTCCTTCCTTTCTCCTTCCTTCCTTGCTTCCTTCTTTCCTCCTTCCTTCCCCTTCCTTCCTTCCTTCCTTTCCTTCCTCCCTCCCTCCCTCCCTCTTTCTTTCCCTTGCTTTCCCTTTCTTTCTTCCTTTCTTTGTTCCTTCCTTCCTCCCTTTCCTTCCTCCCTTTCCTTCCTCCCTTTCCTTTCCTTCCTCCCTTTCCTTTCCTTCCTCCCTTCCCTTTCCCTCTCTCTCTTTTCTTTTCTTTTCTTTCTTTTCTTTCTTTCTTTCTTTCTTTCTTCTTTCTTCTCCCATTTCCTTCCTTCCTCCTTCCCTTCCTTCCTTCTTCCCTCTTCTTCCTTCCTCCCCTTCCTTCCTTTCTCTTTCCTTCCTTGCTTCCTTCCTTCCTCCTTCCTTCTTCCCCTTTCTTCTTTCCTTCCTTCCTATCTCCCTCCCCCCCTCCCCTTCTTTCCTTCCTTCCTCCCTCTCCTTCCTTCCTTCCTCCCTCCCTCTGCTTCTTTCCTTCCTTCCTCTCTCCCCTCCCCTCCCCTCCCTCCCTCCCTCCCTCCCTCCCTTCCTTCCTTCCTTCCTTCCTTCCTTCCTTCCTTCCTTCCTTCCTTCCTTCCTTCCTTCCCTCCTTTCCTCCCTCCCCTTTCTCTCTTTCTCTTTTCTTTTTTTTTTCTCCAGGCTCTGAATTCACAATTCCTTGAAGCCTTTATTCTATGCTATTTGATCAGCACCAATAGCTTACGAAGAGGAATTAATCTTCATGATCATTAGTGTATTACACTGTGAGAAGAGCCTCTACTCTTCTCCAAGCAGATTGAAATGCATAATTTTTCAACTGAATGCAAAAGAGGAACAACAAGAATTATTTAATACAGTGACTAATTCCTTTTCTCTCTCCAATTAGTCTGGGTTTAAAGAAGTGAAAAAAAAAAAATGCAAGGATTTCCAAAGAATTAGCTCTGTTTCAAGTGCTTTAAGAGATAGGAAAGGAATATAAAATATGTTGCAGGTATGAAATTAACAGTCTGCCATTGGAAGGGCAGTATTAGTATAGTTGAAATAATCAGTTTACAATACAAGATTGTGTAATTAATGGCTAAGTTGTGTGGTACTGCCTCCCTGTCTACCATCATACCTAATTAATTCTGGATATCCTTTCAAATATGCTTTTGATTCAGAATAACAAAGTTATAACAGGTTGAAAATAACACAAAAGTACTTTCTTTGCCTGAGAATAAGTGGCTGGCTTCCGAATCATTATTTATATTTTAGCTTTAGTGCTGCCATTGTAAATATGAACTGCATACTGTATGGGGTACTTCTTGACATGTTTTCTAAATAGGGGCTTCAGGCCAGGTGATGTTCCTGAATAGTCGTAATAAAAGTGACAACTAAGGAAAAAGATTATGGCATCTGATACCATATGGCTATTTGGTAGCAGCTCAATAAATATATATCAATTGCTTTCCTTCCAGGTGTGATGAAAGATCACGTGGTTCCCTTAGACTTACAGAAGAAAAGAAGTAGTCGGGATTCATCAGAACATGCTGTGCCAGCTTCTCAGATGAGTGTACCCTCGAATACCCAGTATCCAGAACTGCTCTCTGCATCCCTTTGACTTTTACCCAGTAAGGTTCTTTTCCCTTTACTGAGGATGAGCATGCCAACCTTTTTCCATTTTTTTCCAAGTCTTACTAGTAAGCTTTTGTGGAACCCACCAGCTAACTCTTCTGAGAAGAGAGAAACTAGAGCTGCCTATTGCAACTCTCTCATCTTTCTACTCTGGTATATAAAGGTTTCTGCAATCCTACTCAACATTTCTTTTCTCAGTACCTTTTCTCAGTGGAGAACATTTCTGCCTTCAATCTAAGATTAACTTCTCTGCCTGTGTCCCTGGGCTTCTGTGATGAGTATTCTCTCTCCCTAAAACTCCCTTTTCTCACTGCCCGTGTAACGGAACTCAACTCCAGTCTTGCCTCCTCTACGGAAGATGTCGTCTCTTTTTCTGGGCACCATGACACACTCAGGAACCTCAAAGGAATGCAAACCCATGGCAGCTATTTCATCTCCCGTAGCATGTTAGGTGGGTGTCCTCATTAGAACTGTTAGGCTCTCAAGTAAAGAAGCTTATCTTGTTTGATGGATGGATATTTGTCTGAAATTTTCTGTATTTGTTTTAATACTTCTTATTAAAAGTATAATAAATCTTTATCGAGAAAAGTTTAGAAAACAGAAACACATAAGAACATACAATTACTGCTATTCCACTTCAGAAATGGTTACTCTTCAGTTGTGTAAATTTCCTTTGTCATTTTCTTTACCAAATATATAGAAATAACATTCCATTTTACATTTGTAAAATATTTATAATTTATATCTTTCTTTCCTGGTTCAACAGTATAGTATAAGCAGTACTCCACAGCATTAAAAGGCCTTAAAATATATAATATTTATTTCTATAACTTATTTAACCTTTCCAGAAATGTTTTTTGTTGCTGTTGCAAATTTTTACATATATATAAAGTTATGGTAAAAAAATTGTATACATAAACACTGTCCACATCTATTAAGATTTTTCCCTTAAATCAGCATTATTGGCTCAAAGGTACATCCCTCATAAATATTATTTAAAATGTTTAATATTCGTAACTATACTTGGCAAATTGTTTCCTGGAAGTTAGCACTAACTCATATTTTCATGTGTATCATATGAAAATGCCAGTGTCAGTGTCCACTCATTAGTATTAATGATTATTTTTGAAATCTGCTAGTTTGATTGGAAAAAGTTAGTATCTGACTTTTACACTGACATTTCCTTGATAATACATTGAAAATTTGGCATTTCCTTGATAATAAGTTGAAAATTTATCATTTACAGGTATTAGTTGTTTGTATTCTGCCTTTGTGAACTGTCTACATTAGTATTTTTGGAGGAGGTTATTTTTTTCTGCTGGTGTCTTGGCAATGAACTCTTTAGGTATTAAAGAAATAAACATTTATTATTTGTATTTTCTAAACTTTATGAAATTTTAAATGCAATTTTTAAAAGCTCAAAAGTTCAAATTTATCTTTTTGGTGTATAATAATTCATTGTCCTTTCATATTTATCAAATACTTCTTCATCTATGTAAATATATAATTATATGTGAGATTTTTATGGTTTAATTATTTGCATGGTACTAGAATGTTCTTTAGAGTATAGTGTTGGATAGAATTCTAAACAAAGTTTTTATTTCCTTATAACCTAATTTTCTATAGCATGTTTAAGTAGCCCATTTTTCACCAATGTTTAATATTCTTCTATTACATATTTACCAAGTTTATTAACTGTTTATGTAAAATGCCTTATGTATTTATATATTATGGTTATTATATATACTTATAATATCATATATAAAACTTATATTTATATACACATTTATATACATTATGCCTGTAAATATTGCTGTATACATTAAAGGTATATATAACAGATACCTAGTACATACTAATATGTTATGACTATATATTTTTATATGACTATTGTGTGTGAGTATGTGTGTGTGTGTTTCCTGGGCTATCTAATTGACTTCATGGATCTACAGATCTATTTATGCAATAGTAAGACTATTTTAATTCTTGCAGTTTAAAAATACCCGGTAAGAAGGCCCCACCCTTTATTCTTCTTTTTCAATTTTATAACAATCACCTAACATTTTATGTAATATAAATATTATATAAATAAAACTTGAGAATAGCTGTTGTTATCATATGAATTTTTCTGTCTTCCCAAAATTCATATGTTGAAATCCTGGTCCCAAAGATGATGGGATTAGTAGGTGTGGCCTTTGGGAGGTGATTAGGTCTGAGGGTCTCATGAATGGGATTAGTGGCCTCATAAAAGAGGCCCAAAGGAGCTCAGTTGCCCTTCTACACTGCTAGGACATGATGAGAAGGTGCCATCTGTGAACTAGAAGGTAGGCCCTAGACAGACATCACATCTGCCAACATCTTCTTCTTGGACTTTTTCCAGACTTTAGAAGTGTGAGAAATAAACTGTCTCTGGTTTACAAACCACTCAGTTTACAGTATTCTGCTAGAGCAGACTGAATGGATCAATAGTTCACTATGCCATCTCTGCTCCTTCCTTACTGTCCACCATCAAAATCCTTAAAATTCGTTTGAAATTTTATGGATTTTATGAATTCTATGTATTATCTTGAAATTCTATGCATTATCTTGAAAACAATTAGAATTTTTATAATATTCACGTTTTGTCTTTGGAAATATGACATGTCTCTCCAAATCTTCAAATCTTCTTTGACATTGTGTTTAAGTTTTATAGTTTTGTTCATATAGGCTAATTTGGGGCTGTTGCTGGATTTTTATCCATTTTCTGATTGGTTATTTATGATCTACAGAAAACGGTTTGTATATTTATCTTATAACAATCTGATTTCTATATTGTTTTAACTCAGAACATTTTTGGGTTAGTTTTTCTTTATTATAAAAAACCAGATATACAGGAAGTTTTATATGATAATATAATAAATATCCTCTGTAAGGGATTTTATATCTATATTTATACATGAATTTATATTTTCATTTCATTAATTCATTAATTATCTCTTTTTAAAGTGTTATGCATATATTTTTATGGTTTTCAGATTATGTTTAATACCTTCTTAATATTTCAGAAGCAGTAATATTTTGAAAATAGCTAAACAAAATCTTTGGCACGTGTTATTAAAGAGTTAAAAGTATGAGAACAAGCTGTGAAATTGAGGCAGTAATTAATAGCCTACCAACCAAAAAACCCAGGACCAGATGGATTCACAACCAAATTTTACCAGGGGTACAAAGAGGAGCTGGTACCATTCCTTCTGAAACTATTCCACACAATAGAAAAAGAGGGACTTCTCCCTAACTCATTTTATGAGTCCAGCATCATCCTGATACCAAAACTTGGCAGAAACACAACAAAAAAAGAAAATTTTGGGCCCATATCCCTGATGAACATCAATGGGAAAATCCTCAATAAAAGTCTGGCAAAGCAAATCCAGCAGCACATTAAAAAGCTTATCCACCATGATCAAGCCGGCTTCATCCCTGGGATGCAAGACTGGTTCAACATACGCAAATCAATAAACGTAATCCTTCACATAAACAGAACCAATGACAAAAACCACATGACTATCTCAACAGATGCAGAAAAGACCTTTGACAAAATTCAACACCTCTTCAAGCTAAAAACTCTCAATAAACTAGGCATTGATAAAACGTATCTCAAAATAATAAGAGCTATTTAGGACAAAACTCACAGCCAATATCATATTGAATGGGCAAAATCTGGAAGCATTCGCTTTGAAAACCGGCACAAGACAAGGATGCCCTCTCTCACCACTCCTATTCAACATAGTATTGGAAGTTCTGGCAAGGGCAATCAGGCAAGAGAAAGAAATAAAGGATATTCAAATAGGAAGAGAGGAAGTTAAATTTTCTCTGTTTGCAGATGACATGATTGTATATTTAGAAAACCCCATCGTCCCAGTCCAAAATCTCCTTAAGCTGATAAGCAACTTCAGCAAAGTCTAAGGATACAAAATCAATGTGCAAAAATCACAAGCATTCCTATACACCAATAATAGACAGAGAGCCAAATCATGAGTGATCTCCCATTCACAATTGCTACAAAGAGAATAAAATACCTAACAATACAACTTACAAGGGATGTGAAGGACCTCTTCAAGGAGAACGACAAACCACTGCTCACCGAAATAAGAGAGGACACAAACAAATGGAAAAACATTCCATGCTTATGCATAGGAAGAAGCAATATCGTCAAAATGGCCATACTGCCCAAAGTAATTTATAGATTCAATGCTATCCCCATCAAGCTACCACTGGCTTTCTTCACAGAATTAGAAAAATCTACTTTAAATTTCATATGGAACCAAAAAAGAGCCCATATAGCCAAGACAATCCTAAGCAAAAAGAGCAAAGTTGGAGGCATCACACTACCTGACTTCAAGCTATACTACAAGGCTACAGTAACCAAAACAGCATGGTACTGGTACCAAAACAGATATATAGACCAATGGAACAGAATAGAAGCCTTAGAAATAATGCCTCAACAAACATCTGATCTTTGACAAACCTGATGAAAACAAGCAAATGGGGAAAGGATTCCCCATTTAATAAATGGTGTTGGAAAAACTGGCTAGCCATATGCAGTAAACTGAAGCTGGGCCCCTTCTTTACACCTTATACAAAAATTAACTCAGGATGGATTAAAGACTTAAATGGTAAGACCTAAAACCATAAAAACCCTGGAAGAAAACCTAGGCAATACCATTCAGGCATAGGCATGGGTAAATATTTCACGACTAAAACACAAAAGCAATGGCAACAAAAGCCAAAATTGACAAATGGGTTCTAATTAAACTAAACAGCTTCTGCACAGAAAAAGAAACTATCATCAGAGTGAACAGGCAACCTACAGAATGGGAGAAAAGTTTTGCAATCTATCCACTTGACAAAGGGCTAATCTCCAGACTCTACAAGGAACTTGAACAAATTTACAAGAAAAAAACAACCCCATCAAAAAGTGGGTGAAGGATATGAACAGACACTGTTCAAAAGAAGACGTTTATGCAGCCAACAAACATATGAAGAAAAGCTCATCATCACTTGTCATTAGAGAAACGCAAATCAAAACCATAATGAGATACCATCTCACGCCAGTTAGAATGGCAAACATTAAAAAGTCAGGAAACAACAGATGCTGGAGAGAATGTGGAGCAATGGGAACACTTTTACACTGTTGGTGGGAGTGTAAATTAGTTCAACTGTTGTGGAAGACAGTGTGGCAATTCCTCAAGGATCTAGAAGTAGAAATGCAATGTGACCCAGCAATCCCATTACTGGGTATATACCCAAAGGATTATAAATCATTCTGCTATAAAGACACATGAACATATATGTTTATTGCAGCACTATTCACAATAGCAAAGACTTGGACCAACCCAAATGCCTATCAGTGATAGACTGGATAAAGAAAATGTGGCACATATACACCATGGAATACTATGCAGTCATAAAAAAGGATGAGTTCATGTCCTTTGCAGGGACATGGATGAAGCTGGAAACCATCATTCTCAGCAAACTAACACAGGAACAGAAAACCAAACACTGCATGTTCTCACTCATAAGTGGGAGTTGAAAAATGAGAACACATGGACACAGGGAGGGGAACATCACACACCAGGGCCTATGGGGGAGAGATAGCACTAGGAGAAATACCTAATGTAGGTGACGGGTTGATGGGTACAGCAAACCACCATGGCACATGTATACCTATGTAACAAACCTGCATGTTCTGCACATGTATCCCAGAACTTAAAGTAAAATAAAACCCAGTAAATAAATAAGAGTTAAAAATAGGTTTAAACTTTTTATTGAATTATTGTTGAGATATATATTGATAGGGTATTGGAAAGACACTCTGTGATGAAAAAATAGGTTTTATCTTTTGTGTCAGCTGCATGTGGCTGTTAGTGGCTGCCTGAAGCATTCTCTTGAAAAGGATAGTAAGTCAAAGACTATAAACTCAATGAAAAGGAATGGTACACTTGATTACTAATGCCTGACATGCATGCAGAAGAAAGAAAGAATGACACCTGCAGTACAACTTGACACATATGGGCCAAATCCTCACTAGATGAAGCAAAAGTCTTAAGTCATATTTAAACAAAACTAACATTTAATTTTTTGGGTTTTTTTTCTGTTAAGTATAACTTCATGCTAATAAAAATTAACATTATCAAACTTTAGTTTATGAATAGTTAATCACACATTTCAAAGTTTGAAAGGTACACAAAGTGTAAAGTTAAAAACTCTGCTTCCTATTACAAAAAAAAAAAAAAAAAAAAAAAAAACACTGTTCAGAGTAGTTTCAGGTTCACAGCAAAACTGAGAGGAAAGTACAGAAACTTCCTATTTCCTCCCTGCTCCCACCCATGCCTGGCCTCCATTATCAACAACCTCCTGCAGGTTTGCTACAATTGGTGAAGCTACTTTGATACATCATTGTTACCCAGAGTCCATAGTTTACATTAGGGCTCACTCTTTGGTGTTGTACACACTATGGTTTTTTTTTTAGAGCAGTGATTTCCAGACTTCGTATTTTTGAAGATCTCTTAATGATAGAACTATCATGGACTTCACTGTAGTATTGTAAGACCACATATTTTCTCAAGCAATGGATATTTAAAGTCCAACTATTACATGCCCAATTAACATGTTTAAATTAATTTGTGGCTGGGCACTGTGGCTCACGCCTATAATCCCAGCACTCTGGGAGGCCGAGGTGGGCAGATCACGAAGTCAGGAGTTCGAGACCAGCCTGGCCAATATGGTGAAACCTTATCTCTACTAAAAGTACAAAAAAATTGGTCAGGGGTGGTGGCGTGTGCCTGTGATCCCAGCTACTCGGGAGGCTGAGACAGGAGGATTGCTTGATCCCGGGAAGTGGAGGTTGCAGTGAGCCAAGATCGCGCCACTGCACTCCATCCTGGGCCACAAAGGAAGACTCCATCTCTAAATAAATAAATAAATAAATAAATAAATAAATAAATAAATAAATTTGTTATTTTGTTAATTACAATTGCATCCACATGCACTTGAAAAAATTATTTATGAAATATATGGTTTAATTTATTCAGTGTATTGACAGTACTTGAAAGACATATAGACTCTCAACTTCCTTTGCAGTTCAGTGGTAAAATGACCAAAACCACAATGAAAATGAACAATACTTAACCATTTCCCAACCCAAACAATTCAGAGAAACCAAATCTGTAATAGTAAGATAATAGAAAATTTTAAATCATGATGATTTATAGGGTTTCTATTTATGGAGTGTTTGCTGTCTGTCAAGGATTAAACTAAATACTTTTCATTCCTCCCTTTTTTTAGTTATCATGACCATGCTATGACCACATATTAAATTTGCACGGTGGATAAGTTGTGCACCTAGGCTTTAAGGATAGATTTCGCTGGCTCTAATCCTTGTGTTGGTGCCACACATCTCCTGCCCATCTAAGCATCAAGTTAGTCTAAGGCGCTCTGCTTTGGGGTTTAGAATACATTATATATTGTAAATTTAATTTCAGGTTTATCTTTTAATTATCATTGTCTTACTTGAAGATTAAGATAAATCTATGTTTCGAATGAGCGTTACCTGAGGACCACTTGGGATAATCCAGAATAAAATATGTGGTAAGAAAAATTTAGATGGGTATTAGATTACTACAATGGGTGACTGGAAACTGGGATGCTCTATATCCAAGAACACACTTACGGTTCTTGAAATACGCATTTCATTTAACCCTATATAAAGGGAGATAAGAAGAATCAATAAAGCTCAAATGGCTTACATTTGATAAACTGAAGAAATGATGTTTAGATGATATAGAAGTAGAGAAAAAAAGAGGCACCTTAGAATAAAAGAAGACTCACTTTTTTTTTTTTTTTGTCTTTTTTTAAGACAGAGTCTCGCTCTGTCGCCCAGACTGGAGTGCAGTAGTGCAATCTCGGTTCCCTGCAAGCTCCACCTCCCTGGTTCACACCATTCTGCTGCCTCAGCCTCCCGAATAGCTGGGACTACAGGTGCCCTTCACTACACCCAGCTAATTTTTTGTATTTTCAGTAGAGACGGGGTTTCACTGTGTTAGCCAGGATGGTCTCCATCTCCCGGCCTCGTGATTTGCCCACCTTGGCCTCCCAAAGTGCTGGGATTACAGAAAGACTCACTTTTAATTTTACTTTTACAATTTGACCAGTCTTGGCTACATCACACACACACACACAAACACACACAAATTATTTTAATGTTTGAACAAAATTTGAAACTGTTAAGTTTCAGTTTCCCTTACAATCAGCCCTGTTTTCCAGTCCCCTGGATAATATTGTAGGTCCTTATGTGAACTGCTTTATTTTTTTTTTTTCACTTGGCTCACGTACATGCATTCTATTGGCCTTTGTATCTATAAAAGGGATCTCTTTCATAAACACTTTTCATTGCCAGTACTGTAGGAAATGCAAATGTACCACATGGCATCTGTTTTGCAATTAATTGGTGATAAAAAGAGACAGCAGCTTTATTATTATTTATCAAATGGTTATTTCCCAAGACAAGATATGCTGCTTTACTTTCCATTATCAGAATAATTCTTTATTGAGTGCCCTGTGACTAGAAGAACTAAAAACATCAACATTTAAATTCACCTTCTCCCCCTAGCTGGAGAATTGAAATCACTACATCACAAATATTCCATCACTTCTCTAGGCTATGAATCAGGACACAAGGTGAAATATTACAGAATGACCTCTAGCATTAATTATTGTGACATGGCATGAATCCTTATATAAATATATTTTCGGCAGTAGCCATTATTGTTATAAAAAGCATTAAATACATACTATTGATCCATTGTCCTCTGTGGGTTGACTCATACTAATAAACATTAAAAGTGATTCAGATTTATATTTGAGATCATTTTAGTCTTTTATAATTGGTGAAAATTGAGAAATATCAAAAGGTTTACTTTATGTGTTAGTCCATTGAGATTATATCACATGATCCCCCTAGGTTGGTGGGAATAAAGAAGTCAATAATTGATGGCCGGGCATGGTGGCTCACACCTGTAATCCCAGCATTTTGGGAGGCCGAAGGCGGGTGGATCACCTGAGGTCAGGAGTTCAAGACCAGCCTGGCCAACACGGTGAAACCCTGTCTCTACTAAACATACAAAAAGTAGCTGGGCATGGTGGCACATGCCTGTAATCCCAGCTACTTGGGAGGCTGAGGCAGGAGAATCGCTTGAGCCTGGGTGGCAGAGGTTGCAGTGAGCCGAGATTACACCATTGCACTCCAGCCTGGGCAACAGGGTGAGACTCCGTCTCAAAAAAAAAAAAAAAAAAAAAAAAATGAGGTCACTAATTGAACTAAAAATATGTGGGAAGCATGAAAGTGGGAGTCAAAGTGTTTGGCCCTTTAGCACTTTGTAAACATAAACACAGTGGTGTCTATACAAATGTGTTTGCTGTTTACTAAGCAAATATTCTCTCTTTGCCAAAAATTCAAGTGCCATAACTTTGTTTCCTTTTGTGTAAGATCAGTTAAGAGTTTATGTAAAGTATGTGCTTTTACCTAAATAGCATGTTTAATATTACACTGAAGACAATTCGAAATACAGACATGAAAGCTACTATTTTTTTGTTTCTTATACTTTCATTTATTTTGGTTGGCAAACAGTCTAGTCGTGTTCCTTAATGTGGCACTTTTGGTCAATTCATCATATTCAACAACTTTACGTTGACTCAGCAGGAGAACTTTAAGAAACTTGTTGCAAGTTATGAATGGAAAGAGAATGTCAAAACCACTAATGCAAGAACTTGTTTTAAATGTTGTGTTCCAGTCTGTCACATCTCTACTTTTTCTCAGGTTTTCCATTTTGTGTTAAAAAATAAATTATACTGTGGTCTGAAAGTTGACGTTCAGTTTACCAGGCTGTAATAATTTTTAAGACAACAGTTTAAATAGTCTGTTAGGCAATAGGAGTTTTATTCTTTAGTCAAATGTCATTGGTAATTTTAGAATGATGCATTTCCCTTCAGCACTATAGAAGTTGAAGATTATATGCTCTGGCAGCCACATTCTCTGATAAATCTGAGTAAATTTACATAACATTTCATCAATTCCTAGCGGGGGAAGGGCATTTACAAAGGAATTACAGGTCCTTAGAAAGACGGCACTACACAGTGTAAATAATCACATAAATTAGGTTTTTGTAATAATCAAATTTGTGAAAAATTTCATTGAATTCTGGGGAAAGGGGTCAGCAAAGGAATGCAGAGACTGTGGGATTTAACATTTCATTGGTGCTCAACTCAGACGCAAAATTTAAATCTCGAAAGGAAACTTAAGACACGGTGGACATTTTTATATTCTCTGTCCTTTATAAGATTTCAGAGGACATATGGAGATATCCAATTTACTACAAAGAGTAAGAGGAATTGTACAGGTCTACAGAACTGACACTAGACATTAGTGATGCCATTACCTGTATCAAAAATTCAAAATCATGAAAGTCACGATGACTCACGACAGAGCAGGACATGGTGACTTGGCTCATCTGGTGCTGTAAGTATTCTGGGATCCTTTTTCCCAGACCTCCACTATACCCATGACTTCAGCCACATCCCTGCAATTGACCTCACCCCCGACCCTTCCCCCTCATATTCACTATAGCCCAAACTCCTACCTTTTCATTGCTCTTTTATTGTCACCTTCTCCTTTATTCTTACGCCCCCAGAAATAAGCTCCTTTCCTGAGCTGCATCCTACAGTTGAGAGAAGCAGCTCTCAGTGATAGACAGGGTCAGGTTCAGAGACAGGGTGAACGATCCATCTTACTTGATAAAGAAAAAAGAATAATAACATCAAAATGGCAGTGGTTGGGCCAGGTGCAGTGGGTCACACCTGTAATCCCAGCACTTTGGGAGGCCGAGGCAGGCGGATCACGAGGTCAGGAGATCGAGACCATCCTGGCCAACATGGTGAAACCCCGTCACTACTAAAAATACAAAAATTAGCCAGGCATGGTGGTGTGTGCCTATAGTCCCAGTTACTCAGGACGCTGAGGGAGGAGAATTGCTTGAACCTGGGAGGTGGAGGCTGCAGTAAGCCAAGATTGCACCACTATGCTCCAGCATGGGCAGCAGAGTGGGCAACAGAGACTCCATCTCAAAACAACAACAAAAACAGTCAACAGGCAACAGAGACTCCATCTCAAAAAAAAAAAAAAAAAAAAAAAAAAGGCAATGGTGGTTGTTGTAAGCCTTAACATAAACTGGATGTGAGAATCAAATGTTCCTCCTATTAAAGTATGTGGTGTCCAAATGCCACACACCCTCTGTTGCCATATTGTCTGGGGCAGTGGCTTGGCCCTAAGAGGCAAGTAAAAAAATGTTCTGTGGATTCTGATAGGTTGCAGTCAAATCAATCCTACTCGACATGCAGGGAGTTGGACGAAGACTCATGCTATTGTCACTGCTTGTTTGACTCTGAAGAGACTGAGATCCAAATTTATCAGGCATTCCTCTGCTCAAATGTGGAATATATAGTTTATCCATATGACTTGTATGAAGGCAGCATTGTTGTAAGATAAAGGAGACAATTATTTTGGAAAGGATTGTACCTTTTCCTTAGGATTTTAATGTTGATGGTGTGGGATCGTATGTTTCATAAGCTGAAAGAAACTTAACATGACTATTTGCTTTACTGATGTTTATGTTTCAGATAGGAATGCCTGAGGTTGAATGGTACCCAGAGGCAGACAGCTTCTGACGCTATTTAAGTCTCTTGGTGCTGAATGGCTGGTGGACTTGTCAAGGTTGAGAATGTTGAGGAGTTGTAACTGCGTGACAGAGTTAAGAAAAAGTGACAAAGCGAGAGCTGGGTTTTTTTGAACTCATATTCTCCTCTTCTTCTTCTCTGAAAAGATGGTCACCCTACGAATTTCTTGTTAACTAACTGTGTTGGGAGACAACAGGTCCTGAAGTAATGTCTCACCTCATATTTTGAATTGGAAACAAAATTCCTCATAAATCTCTAAACAGTCTGTCTGGTTTGGAAATTAAAGGGGAGAGGGGGAAGTAGAGGAGGGGTGAAGGAGAGAAGTAGGCAGAGAGGGGAAGCAAGGGGACAAAGATGAAGGGACAGTGTCTGAGCTACAACACAGAGCAACGCCTCTGTCATGGTGGCAGCACCTTTCCCAAGTGGGACTGAGCTCTCCAAGGTGTTCCCTTCCTCCTCTCTGCCCTGGGAATTTTTAGCATCAGTTACTTGCAAAAGACCTCTGGATCCCTAACCATGTTGTTGATTTCTCCAGCCCTTCTGTAGGATACTGGCTTAGTCACCAGACACACAGCATGAAGTCAACGGTGAAAAGTATTCAGGGGAGCTCTAGAGAGATACTGGGCTGTCTCTAGGAGAGCCATGCAGCAGGCCCCCCTCCAAACCTTCCTGCTCTAAATAACCAGGCTTCTTAGAATAAACAGTTCCCTAAAAGATTCACTGAAGTGGTATAACGTGTCATGGTCACAAATCTAAACTCACATATAAATACATGAATAATGATGTTTCTTCCTGAACCAGAATGTTTTCTTTTGGTAGGCAAAAGTACTACTGGGTTTTCACAAGTATTATTATTAGTGAACAAAAATGAGTGCAGAAGACAGAATGCAGTTTTCCTGGGGAAATATAGTGGTGATTTCTCAACAATAGTTTATCTCATTCCTATATGTAACTTTATGATAAAAATTACGTTCTAAATAATCTATATAGGAAGCTTTTAAAACATTGAAGATTAAATCATTAAAATAAAATACTGATGTATTTAATAATAGGAATGTAAAACATTTTGTAGAGAAACATACCATGAATAAAATTTAAAAAGACAAAAACTGAAAAGAATTTGCAACACACGTGATTGGAAAAATTAATAACCTTACTGTATAAAAGGTTCTTATATATCACAAGAAAATATTGCTATAGATAATTGAAAATAAATACAAATGGCTCAAATATGAATGCTTAATTTTACTAGGAATCAAATGATTGCAAATTGAAATATGTATATACTTATAAATCTCAAATTAGACCAGTTTATATTTATAGAGCTATTGTTAAGAAATGAAGGGTAAGAAAACTCTAAAATGCTTGTGGGAAATAAATTATTTTACAAACTTTTGGGAATTACAAAGCTGACATTATTTAGTGATTCTGCTTCTAGAAATTTTTCCCATGAAATTTGCTGTTCACAATACTGTTGTAAAAAGTAATGCTCATTGCAGATTTTATAATATTGAAAATTATCAAAACCTACTTTTAACAAAAGAGTATTAGAGACATTCTAGGGTATTTATATGATGGATATATTAGGAATCATGCTCTCATAAATATTAATAAATTATAAATATTAATGTATAAATTAACAAATATTAATGCATTACTACATGTAAGTTTAAAAGAACTTCAAGTATGCAATGTATGCAAATAATTGTTAATGGAAATATACATTTATATAATTCTTTTAAAACTCTGTGCCTATATGTATGTGCATATATATGCATATATATAGTCGCTACCTCTCTATATGCATATATATGCACCTCTCAGTGTTAATAATTAATTCTAGGTGTCATAAATGCATAAAAATATTGTTTGCTTTTATATTTAAACAAAAATATTTGCATAAATAAATCTTTCTCCTCCCTGTCCCTCATCTCTCTCACTTACCTATACTGACTTCCCTGACCCTATTCGGTGCCCCAGATACCAACAGAAGGCAGCGTTGGTGTTGGGAAAAAGGAATAGAATAAGGTGAATATTTAGTTCACCTTGCTTTTGGAGATGACCTGCCACTTTCTTTAGGTCTCTAAGGAATGAACAGGCACAGACCCTTCTAGACCTGCTACTGGTATTTTGCTAGCACCTTCTGTGCTCTGACATCCCCTGCACATACTTCGGATAGCTATGTCCAGGAAAAAAACTATTCCTTCACAATCCTCAATTTTCATCTAAAATGCACACTGGTCTTTTTATCTAGCTATAATTCTCATAACAGCTTTTAGAAAATACTTTCGTCAGGAGAAAAACAACTTCAAGTCATCCTTCAAGACCAGGTGCTTCATAGTTAGTATTTACTCCTTGAAAATACACAACATTTCATGAGAAGGAGGGTAAATGAGGAAGAGAAAGGAGAAAGAAGAAGAAGGATACAGTCTTCCCTTAGTCTACATAAATGTGGCTTTGGGGAATTTCAAAATACTGATGTGATCAAGGCAAAGTAATTCACCCTAAATAATTTAAAATCTTAAATAAGATTTCCAAGCTGGATCAATTAGATGAATGATTCTACCGATCATAGGGAAGCTAAGCTCTCTTAGACACTGTAACAGAGAATGCCTTCTGAAAAATAAGAAAGGAAGACAAAATGCTCCTAGTTACAGTGAAAAAAAAAATCACGGGAGACATTCTTACAGTCCAGAGACAGCAGTGAGTCTGTCAGTATCAGTAGAGAGAAAGATTCCTGAGAGGCAAAATGCCACAAAGGACAAAGAGGGACTTGCTGAATATATCTGAAAATGTAAGCCAGAATAACAGTTCTAGTGCTAAACAATCACCACCATGACTGAACATATTTCTGCTACACCTAAATTCTCCACTTACTGTAATTTTGATTTCTTTTCTCTTTGGAACAAGTAAAAAACAGTTCTCAATTTTAGGAACCAATGAAAAACGTAATTCATTCTACAGCTGACTTGGCTTGGCCATTCCTATCGTAAGATGGGAAAGAAGAGCTGGAAAGTGTTATTAAGAGACTAGTTTTTCAATAATAGAATAATCAAAGAAGTAAAAATGCAGTTAGGCATGAAAGCAATCATTTGAACATAAGGTGAACTTTAACAGTTAGTGCAAAACAGTATAAAATTATAAAGAAAGCATTCGTTCAAGTTTACGTTTAAACTTCCAGAAGAAAAATAATCTTAAAATAGTCCCAAACATTTGGAGCACTTTTGAATTAGGATTCTTTGAAGCATGAAGATAAATTGATTCCAGGATGATTCCACAAAGGCACCAAAAGAAGTCATAAAGCTGGTGAGTGCATACAACTGTTGAATGTTTAGTCTATGAGCTCAGCACATTTTCTAGGCCAGGGAAGATGGAAATTTTATTGCAGATGGGCAAGATGGTTTAAGTTGGGGTAAGGCTATCATTTTGATATACCTGTGAGGCTTAATGTCTCTAACCCTTAAAAAGTCCTTAAAATGCAATGTCAACCACACCTAATTGCTTCTGAAGTTTTAGCTCATTTTAAAGGATTTACAAAGAGTCAATGTTTCCTACCTAGCATCCTACATTAACTGTGTTAGTTGTGTATGAACATATGTGAAACTTCCTAGTGCCATATAATTTTATTAAACAACTTGAAAACTTTACAGACATAATGTATTAGGGAACATGGTAATTCATTAATGCATTGTGTGGTTTTTAATTTTTATTTTTCTTACTTTGAGAATTTGGTTGGCTGAGGGAAAGAGGATAGTACAATAAACTATTAATGGTTACCTGGAATCAGTACTTCAAATAGTTTAAATAGTCAGAATGTTAATGTGGAGTCATTTAATCAAGATACTGATTAGGTGCTATAATGTATATCCAGAAAGATAATATGAACCAGGCATTCTACTATTTAGAATCTTGGTCCACGTGTCAGTTCCAATGGAGCTGTTCATGTTTAATTGCATTCTGGGACCACATGTGTGTTCCTGCTTATTTACAAGTCTTCTCTCCCCACCTCCTGGGATTCCTTTATCAATCTTTCATTTATCCTTTTAATCTTCACAGGGCTCAGTGCATTCCTTCCTACAGAGAAAACAGAACAGCTTGTGTACCTCCCACAATTCTTTACAAGATCTCATTTCTTGATGGTTGCATGGTAGCCCATTAAGCTGCTCTCATGGAGGGCATAAGATGCTGAAGAAGAGGGGAGGTGGCTGAATGAAAAAGAAAACCAAATATGCACGGGTCCTACAGGCATGTGGGCTTCAGCTATATTAGGGAGAAAGGGGGAAAATCCTGTTTTTCTCCATGTGGATTCCATTATCTTCTTCTCAGAAGGACAAGCTTGCTAGGTCTGCTTTGACGGTACAGTGTTTAAAAAAGAAAATACCAGGCTTGGAGCCAGATAGTACTGAACTGCAATTCAAATCTTAGTTCTGCTGCATTTTGTCTCCATGGCATTGAATGAGTTGCTTGAATTCTTTAAGCTACAGTTTCCTTAACTACAAAATGTCAATAAAAGTTCCTAATTTAGCACATTATTTTGAATATGAAACAATATAAATAATTTTAATTGCATGTTTCACAGAATTCAATAAATGGCAGCAATTGCTATTATTAATCCTACTAAATGGTTCAGAAAATAGTCCAGCTTCCTGTACACCTACACACTCAGGGCTTATGTAGCCCTAAGCCCAAGAATAGCCTTGGTTACCTTGCAAGATGACTTAATTTAATTGGTTTAAGTCTAGAACCTGAGAATCTATCTCCTCCCTGGGTCTGAATAATCTGGTCCTTTCCAGTTCAAAAATGCTGGCTACTAGGTATCAAAATGTTTTATGGGAAAAATAAAAAATGTAACCACCACAATGGAAAAGAAAGAGCAAAGAACTGTAACTCTCCCTTACATTTTTTTGGTTTTGGATTTTTGATTTCAAAATATCCATAGGCTGGGTGTGGTGACTCACACCCGTAATCCCAGCACTTTGGGAGGCCGAGGCGGGTGGATCACGTGGTCAGGAGATCGAGACCAGCCTGGCTAACATGAAACCCCGTCTCTACTAATAATACAAAAAATTAGCCGGGTGTAGTGGCACGCGCCTGTAGTCCCAGCTACACGGCATGCTGAGGCAGCAGAATCACTTGAACCTGGGAGATGGAGGTTGCAGTTTGCCGAGATCGCACCACTGCACTCCAGTTTGAGTGACAGAGCAAGACTCCATCTCAAAATAAATAAATAAACCACTAAATATTTGACCAATGTTAACTCTTTGCCAGAGTATGTATGCATACATTTAAATATGTATACACATATATGTGGGTGTGTATTTATACATAGGCATAAAATGCATTGAAATATTCTGAAAGTTTCACAATCTATTATTAACCAGTAACCATGGGGAAGTGAGTGGGATTCAATGGGTAGTGAATGGGAATTTTTAAGATTTTTAATTCTACATCTGTATTATAATTATTACAAAATCATATTTCATCTATTATTTTTCATTTTTGTTTTTAAAGAGCAGTATTCATTTACCTTTAACAATTCTTCATCTTCTCCTGACTTACTAGTTATTGCAACCCAATTTCTGTCCCCACCACTTCATAAAAACAGCACTTGCAAATCTCATCAGTGACTTACTAACTGTTAAACTCAGCAATTCCACTTGAGTTTTGATGTGCTTGACTTCCTGTAGCATTTGCCACCATTATGCTTGTGGCTTTTCTTTGAAATTCTCACCTTCTATGACATCACACTCTGTTGCTTCCTCTCCTACTTCTGTAATTATTCTTCACTGTATTTAATTTTATTCTGTTCCTTATTAATTCCTTAATTGAAGGCATCTATACAAATGTTCTCTTGGGCTGTCTTCTTAAGCATACTATTTTCCTGAGCAGTTTTAACAATACTCAGAGATACAACTTTCACATTTCTAAGCAGAAGAGTCACCAATATTCATCCCAGTCTTTCTCATAATTTTCTGCACTCAATTTTTAGTTTATAAGCTAGAGAGCTACACATCAATGTTTCATGTAACTTAAACTCTGTATGTAAAATACTGATCACGTAACTCTTACCTCTACAATTTTCTCCCCGTCCTTGGTTTCATATCTCACTTACATCATCTGCCAGAGAATGAACTCATCTCATCTGTGCATATAGGGTGGAAAGGTAAGTCCCCAAATTTAAGCGTTATGTCTTTGGGGAAACTGTTAAAACTACCAGAACATTAGATTTATCACCAAAGAGGTAAATGTTAGTAATTACAATGTTCCCTAATGGTTGATGAGATTTTTATATATATAAATAACTCAGTAAGATGTGAAAAGTTTTTAAATAATATCACTAGACACTGAGACTAGAAACCTTTGTGTAAGTTTATTTCTTTCTATTCTTATAATTGCTCTCCCCCACAACATGCGTTTATTAATAAAAGAGTATTAGAACGTACCAATTCTTCTGCTGAATCATCTCTTATTTCAGTTCCTTTTTCAAGAACCTCATCTTTTCTAAATTGGATGATGACAATAGCCCTCACTAGTCTCCTTGCCCTCCATCTCAATAGCATTTGTTCGTTCCCATTGCCATCCTAATAATTTCTAAATTCATGAATTCATTAACACTCAAGTCCAGGACTTCTACAATCAGGATCCCATCTCTTCTTCCAGCCTTATTCCTTACCACCAACTCTATGCTCTAATCAATTCAAACAATATACTTTTTCTCTCTCTTTCTTGCTTGCTTGCTTGCTTGCTTGCTCTGTCACCCAGGCTGGAGTGCAGTGGCATGGTCTCCACTCACTGAAACCTTTGCCACCCAGGTTCAAGAGGTTCAAGTGCTTGCTTGCTCTGTCACCCAGGCTGGAGTGCAGTGGCATGATCTCTGCTCACTGAAACCTTTGCCACCCAGGTTCAAGTGATTTTCGTGCCTCAGCCTCCTGAGTAGCTGGAATTATAGGTGTGCACCACCACACTCAGCTATTTTTTTTCTGTATTTTTAATAAAGATGGGGTTTTGCCATGTTGACCAGGCTGGTCTCGAATTCCTGACCTCAAGTGATCCGCCTGCCTTGGCCTTCCAATGTACTGGGATTACAGGCGTGAGCCACCATGCCCAGCCTCTTCTGTACCTTTACTCATGTCTGTCCCTTTGTCTAAACACCTCTTGCTTCTTCCTTCTTGATATATTGAAACACTTTAAAGTTCATCTCAAAAGCTTCTGCCACCATTAGAGATTTTCTGGTGACCTGCCATCCCATAAAGAATTCATTGTATCCTAATTTTCTCTTCTACAACCATTGACTTTTATTTCTACGCCACCATTGTATCATGACTTCTTGTATCCATTCACTTATTCATTCATTCAGCAAAGACTTTCAGAGTGGATCTACTTGTCAGGTCCTATGAATTACCCCAGTGGCCCAAAGAGAAGCAACCTGTGTCATTTTCTCTCTTACACTATTTAAGTTCCTGCAAGACATTTCTAAGGCATTTCATCTGTCCTTCTTTCTACAGTTCAGCTCATTGTTTGCATAAAATAGATGGTTATCAGATGCTCATTGACTGAATCAGGTCAGCATTTACAACTCTCTCTGCACAGTCCATCTCTAGAAATAAAGTGTTAGGTCAATGATACTGTCTTCACAAGATTAGCTTGCTTATTTGTAATCAAATTCTCTCTGAATATCTGAGGTATAAACTAGGTTTCCTTTTTCCAGCAAGTCCAAACTTTCTCTTTTTAAGTCTGTTTCTGCCATATTTATGAGAAAATATTGACTGAAAGAAAGCCTAAGGTCAGGCATCTCCATAGAATTATTTCTTATCCGACTTGGAATTTTCAAAGTATTCCAACCAATATTCACCTTGGGTATATACTGATTGAGCTTCTTTGGAAATAGTGAAATTATATTAGGCTTTCCAGGGATGGTGATAGCTCCAAATCCCCAGTCCTAGCTGAAGTTAGCTGTCACCTTTGAAATCTGGATGGCCAATAGTCTTGTCTTAAACACTGCGAAATCTTTTTAGTAATACGAGCAAAGGGAATGGGAGAGAGGTGCTAGTGAAGTCAGAGAATGAGGGCATAGAGGAGGCAGAGTCCAAGCACAGAGCTTAGAATCCTTGTTCTAACTCAGCAGACCCCGAAGAGAAAGGAGGCTTAGTGGCAATTTGTGTTTCACAGCCTGTAAATCATGTCTGCGCTCTACCAGGTCAAGATGTTTTTCGAGATTTCTTTTAGTTTCATATTGCACATCGCACTCACCTTTCCCATGCAAAATGTTAGAAGTTTGATTATCTTTCTGTTAGTGAACATCTGCATATGTAAAAAGTCCATAAGTTTTTTTAAAAATAAGCTTCCTGTATAGAAACTTTAAAAATACTCTATATTAAATCCCTATTCTGTTTCTGAATCCATCAAATATGTAATTCCATATACTAAAATAATATATGACCTTGTAACTTTATAAGGAGACAATGAGAAAATGCTTTCAAAAATAATGATAGCCTTTCTTTTTCCAATCCAGGTGCTTGTTTCTTTTTAGTGGCAGTTAAAATTATTTAAATAACTGGATAGTTTGTTCTTTGTGAATCTACTAATTGATTTGTGTGACTTTTAAATAGTTACTATTCTTTTACAAATAAAAGGGTTTATTTTTAATTAACATCAGAGAAATAATTATGACTTTATCATCTACAGAGGAAGGAAACAATTGTATAGCTGCATAACAAATGCATTCATTGAAACTATTTTGTGGAGGGGGGAGTTTTAACCTTGGAATAAGATTACCAGTTTTCAAATCTGATGCAATTAACATGACTTTTTACTTTTTTTAAGCAAAATTTTTATTTGTAAACCAGATTAATTTTTGTCAATTGCATGTGGTTATGAACATCTACAATTAATCACTTCAAGTTTATTAAGATGAACACATTGGAATTATCTTTAACAAGTTTAATGATTTTTGTGAAAATATCCTGTTCAGATAACCTAAAACCAAAGTACCAGCATAGGTAAAAAAGAAGAAACAATGGAAGGAAGGAAGGAAGGAAGGAAGGAAGGAAGGAAGGAAGGAAGGAAGGAAGGGAGGGAGGGAGGGAGGGAGGGAGGGAGGGAGGGAGGGAGGGAGGGAGGGAGGGAGGGAGGGAAAGAGGGTGAGAGGGGAGGGAAGAGAGGGAGGGAGGGAAGGAGGGGGAGAGGGGAGGGAAGAGAGGGAGGGAAGGAAGGGAGAGGGAGAGAGGGCTGCTATTTTAAGAATTTAGGAGTAATAAGAGGAATCCAAAGTAAAAACTTTGTAACAGCTCCTTGGACAATATGTTTTCCTGAATATAGATCTAAGGTTTGAACTGTAAATTACAGAGTATTTGAACTGAGTGATATAAAGTCTGCTAAAAGGTACCAGATTCCCAAATATCTAGGCATCTGATACTAAAATTAGTCTCTTAAAATATTTGCATAAAATAATGACAGTAGCTAATATTTATTAAGCACTTGTCATAGGGCAAGCATTGTTTTAAGTTCTTTATATGCATCATCTTCTTTCAATCACTTAAGCACCCTATGAGATGGTTAATATTATTACCTCCATTTCACAGATAAGAAAACTGAGGAAAATTAAGTAATTTGCACACATTTTGTACAGTTAGGAAATGAACTGATTCCCAAACTCACATCATTAACCATTATTTTAGTCCATATGAAAGTGCACATTTTATTCAGAAATGATCATTGTTAACTTTTTTTAATCTTAGAAGACCAAAGTTATATGCCTCTCCTGCCGCAGTGAGTCAAGGGATGCTTGGAATAGACATAGCCATCTTCCCAAATAAATACGGTCTTATTTTTCCACCACTTTCTCTAAAATTATTTCTCTAAATAGTCATCTTAATAAACTCCATGTCAGCATATGGCCTGGCCAGTAGTTATTAAAGTCTAATTTTGGACAAAAGCTTTGAGCTCAGGAAGATAAAACATTCCTGCTGTTACTTCTCCACTCTCCTACCCAACCAGCTACATTTCTGAAGTTCAGGTACATCCTTACCAATGTATTCATTTAAGTTTCAAATATTTAATCATTTACTCCAAGAAGACAAAACACAGGGGACCCTGAAGAGCTGTGTTTTAGAAGCCTTGGTACTGCCTATGGTCTAAGTGAAATGACTTTGGCTTCCAAAAGTTACTGCGCTCAGTATAAAACGACATGTAGATCCCAACGCTTCTTTGATATTTTTGATGTAAAAAGAAGCTCTCAGCATTGCTCCCCCTTTATGTTCACTCTTAATGCTGAAAACATTTTGCAGATTTTATGGAATTCCCACCGAGAGAGATGAAATGCTCCCTTTAGACAGCCCATGTTTTAATGATTGAATAGACACTCAGCACATTGTAGTTGCTCAATAAAGGCTTGTTGAAAGGAATTAAGTTTTATCAATGGCTTGATTCCAAGAAAAGCATCTGTTAGGATGATGCAAGTTCAAATTTGGATGCTCTTTGTGTGGCTTATTTAGGCCAGGTGTTCAGTAAAGAGACTTTGAACTGAAATGTTAAAATAAAGAAAGGTGGAAGCATTTTAAAGGTAAATCAAGCATAGTGATACCTTACCTTTTTATCACAGTTGCCAGTTTTTTATCATCCTATGAGGCAGGCAGAAAAGATTGTCTCCATTTGGCAGGTTAGACAATTGAGACTAGGAGTGGCAGGAGTTGCATCTGCAAGATTAGTTGGTGCATGATAACACTGAGACCAGAGTGGAGAAGATTTAACTCCAGACGACCATGCCACACTGCCACTCAAAAGAAAGCTCTCCTGAAACCAGACAGTATTGTTTCTGTGCCAGATCTATTTACTCTACCTCCACCCCAACTTTCCTTCCCACAAGACTTAATTACTCATTGCTAGTACCACGCACATTCAAAAGTCATGTGTGTGGTATTCATTAAGACAGAAAAATAACATAAAATAGCTCAGCTACGTATCTGCTTCCCCCAGGAGAGTGAAATGACTCCCACAGACAGTGGTGGAGCCTTAGGGTGCAGATGATGGAGAGGAATGAGAAGGGAAGAGGAGGCAGGAAGGCGAATCTCAGTGGGTGGGGTGGATATTTACATGAGCTACTCGCCTCACTCCATCAACTTTATGACTCACCAGTGCACAGCAATTACTCCTCCTTCTCTAATATTTCCCTTGGACAAGCTGTCTCATTGTGCTGCTGATGTTCATAAGCTTTGGGGAGAGATGAGTGTCCCTGAAGGTTAGATACATTTTTGTTAGAAAGGAATCCATCTTCCATAATTCTTACAGTGCAAATTAAACATAACTTTGAATATCATAGCTGATGCTTTTATTGCTGTGTGGTGGCCGAACTGCTGTTAGAAACACTGAATTTAACATTGTTCTGAGCCATGCAGTTGCTCTGCAGTGTGTGAATAAATGCCTGAGTCGTTTGTGGTTCAGCAATGAAATAACCTCAGGCTCTGACCCAAAATAGACACAAACCTGAATTCTTTATTTTCCAAATTTTGTTTAGCTTCCATTTAGGAGATGAGGAGAGGAGGTATTAAAATGTGGGAATTTGGCTGCATGTGAAAATAAGGAACATTGGAAATGAAGTTAAGCATCTTTTGAAACTCTCAAACCTGTTTTGGATATCCAAATAAATGCAGCAAAAATAATTTATTGATTTAGAGAATTCTGGAAGACTCCAGGTTGATGGAGCACATATGTTAATTATTAGATCTTTGTCTTCATAAGACTTTATTGGTAACAGAACATCTCAGACCAGTTTCCTCACTGCCACTGGAAAAGACCCAAATTCTAGGAACTGGACCTTATCCTCCAGAACTTAAAGAAAGATATCAGTGCTAAAGAGCCATGCTGAGTCTAGGAACACTTTAGTCATTAACTTATTTGTGGCTCCCCTCTGTGTAATGGCAACAACACTTTTTTAAAGGGATAAACAGAGTTTTGTAGGTGAAATAACTATGTACTGAAAGTATTAAAATCGTAAGCCCCACATATCTGGGCTCTGAGTAAGTCTATTAGCCCGTTTTCACGCTGCTGATAAAGACATACCTGAGACTAGGCAATTTACAAAAAAAAGAGGTTTAACTGGACTCACAGTTCCATGTGGCTGGGGAGGCCTCACAATCATGGCGGAAGGCAAAGAGGAGAACCTCACATCTTAGATGGATGGCAGCTCACAAAGAGAGTTTGTACACTAAAACTCCCCTCATAATAACCACCAGATCTCGTGAGACTTACTATCACGAGAACAGCATGGGAAAGACCTGCCCCCATGATTCAATTACCTCCCACCAGGCCCCTCCCACAACACGTGGTAATTCAAGGTGAGATTTGGGTGAGGACGCAGACAAACCATATCAGTAAGCAAGTAAAACAGCATAGAATACTAAAAGGTAGTTAAGGTCAATGACTGGAGCCTAAAGTGAACGCCCACATTAGGCCAGCTTTGAATATGTTTTCAAAGAATAAGCGTCCAGAGGTGCTGTTTATCTGACCATGAAATTAGCCTAGATCACTCTGGCAACTGGTAACAAAGAAAAAAAATCACAGTGCAGCTACAGGGCTAGAGGGTGGAGGGGAGCTGGGGGAAAACAACCTGGCCAGACTGGAGAAAATAATACTGATTCATTTTTTTTTTAGGAGTAAATACATGTTGAGCACCTATTAATACAAGGTGTAAGCCCGGGCACTTCAGCACTTTGACTTAGACGTGTATATTACCTTCACTGGATATAATATGCACCTATAATACTCTTAATGAATGGCAGAAAGTAATACATTTCATAAAGGAGTGATAACAAATAAGCTGTGTCAGCTCAAAGGAGTCTAAAATCACTCCAGAGGTGAGGAGCACGGTGAGGCTTTTAAGCCAGAATTAAAGAGATGAGGGGCATGGGGAGGTGTCGGCTCTTTCAGACAAGGGGAATATTATTTTAATAAATGTATAATTACACAAACAATATTAACAAAAACGCAGAATTGAGAAGCATAAAATTGGTGTATGAAATGACTTAGCTGGCTAAAAGGATAGAGTGAGGATTCAGGGTGAAAATTATGTAAGAATAAGTTGTTTTGGGTTCTTTACATAACTGTTGAAGGCTTTATGTGTCTACTGATCAAACAAGTTATACAGGGGCTGTATTTAGGATTAATATGACAGTTGTGTATATGTACGGTACATTGATAAGGAGACCTGTAGAAAGAACGTTGCTGTAGTTTAAATAAGAAGTAACAGGGCAAAGGCTTGCTAGTCCCAGGCACAGCAGAGAGACAATGACACCAGGAATTTGGGGTGAGTTCCCAGAGAGACTAGAACATTAACAGAATTGGGAAATCGGAAAAAGGGGAAGCTTTGCAATGGAAAATGAATGAGCTCAGCTCCAGATAATGCCTTAGAGATCACAATTCAGATAATCTAACTCCAAGAGGAGTTAGAAATCCAATCTTGAAACCCAGGAGAGAGACCAAGATGGTAATATAGATTCGAGAGTCATCCGCTGCCTAGATGCAATCACTGAAGCTGACAGATTAGATGAGAGTGTTAAGGGAATGATTGCAAAGAGAAAGAGGAAAGTCAAGGACAAAGACCCTAAGGTCTTTCTTTTGGGAGTGAAAATCTTGGGCTTCTAGTCACTGCTTCACCAAGTGCATTTCTTTTCTTCCAAAATATTGTAGGACTGTTTGCAATATTCTTAAGACAGAAGTTGCCAATATATTACTTAGCAGTAGTTAACAAATTTCTCTAGAGAGTTGAGTTTCTAATGCACCTCAGGTGTGTTGTGTGTAACATTGGTGAGAAGAATAATGACAGTAGTTGTCCATCTGTGTGTGGTGGGGGGAGGTATAGCCAGATTTTCTTTATCATAAAAGAGCTAAATATTTCCACCATAATATTAGCAGTATTACTAAAGCTATTAATAGTTAAGTACTATACATGCCATTTACCCTTGCAACAATTCTTTGAGGTGGGCACTATTATCATCCACATTTGCTACACAAGGAAGTGAGTCTCAGTATAGTTCAACATCTCTCTCAGCATCACAAAACTGTTAAGCAGCTGAAAAAGATGCCAGTTACTGACTCTAAATCTGAGATATTAATCACTGTATTTTTCTGCTTTGAGGTTATTTATGAATCAATGATAAATCACAGTCTGCTAACCTATGCTATTATCATTATTTATTTATCCATTTATACTTTGCTTGATTTAATTTAATTTTTGAATTTATATGCAGTAAAATGGTCTTTTTTGGTATACAGTTCTATGATTTTTAACACAGGTATAAACTTCTGTAACATTCACCGCAATCAGAATACACAACACTTCCATCACCTCAAAAGCTCTCTGGTGCCATCTCTTTGTAGTCAAACCCTCCCCTTTCCATAGTCCCTGGAAACTGCTGATCTATTCTCCATCACTGTGTCTTTCTCTTCGAGAGTGTCTAATCTAAATGCGATCATGCCATACGTAATCTTTTGAGACAGGCTTCTTTATCTCAGTACAATGTCTTTGAGATTCATCCAAGTTTTTGCATTTATCATTAGTTTTTTGAGTAGTTTTTCATTTTATGGATGTAATCCCTTCGGCTTATCCATTCACCAGTGGGTGAACATTTGTTTTTTGGGTTTTTTTTTTTTCCAGTTTTTAGCAATTATTAATAGAACTGCTATAAACATTCTCATCACACTTATTCTGTAAACATAAATTTTCATTTCTCTAGGATAAATACCCAGAAATGGAATTGAGTCATGTAGCAAATGTACTTACATCATTTTTTGAAAAAGCCATTTGAGGTAAGAGAAACCTACGGTAAGTAATACCTACAGGAAGCCATCTTGGCTATCTGTGAAAACATACTTTGAAAAATATGTTGTTGACCGGGCACGGTGGCTCACGCCTGTAATCCTAGAACTTTGGGAGGCCAAAGCAGGTGGATCCCGAGTTCAGGAGTTCAAGACCAGCCTGACCAACATGGTGAAATCCCGTCTCTACTAAAAATACAAAAACTAGCTGGGTGTGGTGGTGCATGCCTGTAATTCCAACCACTTAGGAGGCTGAGGCAGGAGAATTGCTTGAACCCGGGAGGTGGAGGTTGCAGTGAGCTGAGATTGTGCCACTGCCCTCCAGCCTGGGTGACAGAGCGAGACTCCGTCTCAGGAAAAAAAAAAGAAAAAAAAAAAAAAAAGATGCTGCCAGTAAAGCAGAGTGGTTTACTAATGTCAGGCTAGGACACACATAATCCAGGAAGGCGTCAGCAGAATCTCCAGACTTCTGTAGAAATCATGTAGAGCTTTCTTAATGGTCTACAGGAAAGCAATTGAGGCCTCAATATACTGTGGCTTATCACGATAGGAGTTTTTACATGGCTGAGGCCAAACTAGGATCCTTAACTCCCAAACCGTGGGAAAGAACTGTTCTGGAAAGGCAAATGAACTCTTCTCCCCGGAGAAGCCACAACCATAGTGGGAGTAGGGCTAACAATTACATGTTTTGAAGACAAAGAAATATATGCCCTGTTTTAGACTTTAAGGATTTTTTTAATGGTGTACACGAGTATGCTTATAAAAAATTTCTCTATTTCAATGTTCTGAAGTTATAAACATGAATTTTAAGTTTTCTATAAATATTTAAACATGAATGATATTCTTTTGTAAATATAACATCATATCAAGCAGTTGTGAAGAGTTGGTTTTATTCTGGGCATTTTGAGGTCATCTGATGTAAAACAAATGATTAATGCTAACCAAATATCCCACTATGTAAATGACTATACCTCAAGTTATACTAAACAACATGAGGTATAATAGCTTATGAAGTCTATATGTTTAAGAGCAATGTTCATTTGCTATAAATAGCGTAATTATTATAACTTATGTTTTCCCATTAGTTGAATTCCTCATGAAATACTTCAAGGTCTGCTGAGTTTGGCAGATTATAAAATAATAAAAATTCTAGTATTTTCCAACTGAAAAGGAGAAGCATAATGGAATTCAGTGGTCAAGAAGGGCATATTTAAAAATAACATTAATTCCTACCTCAAATGTAATGTCTGTGAGGAGGACTGCTATCCAAGGAAGTGTGAATTTAGTGGAGGGGGCAATAGTAGAAAAGGGTAAAAATGATGAGATCACTGTCCATCTGATGTAAAGATTATTGATAGAATTACGCAGAAATCATGTGTGGCTAAGAAGACCACCATGGGTTTGTGGTGGTCTGAGAATCTGCTGTGTATTTTTGGCATGGATGAATGTCCAACTCTGTCTGTGTAGCTAGTGAGGATGCAGAAGCCAGTTCAGCTCCAGAGTAGTGACAGATGATGTTCTACATAGATCGTTTACTTCCTTTATAATCACTAAAAAATAGTTTGCCCTTTTTTAAATGAAGAAAATGCTGAAAAGCACCAAGTTAGAGAAAAAAAATAGAGAAGTGATACTGGGTAAAAAATAGAGACTGCCAACATAGAGGAGAGGAAAAGGTGGTACTCACAGCACCAGATGGCACCCTGGAGAGCCTGGTCCCCATCATTTCTCTGATGACAACTGTCAATCTTGATGTTTCTTAAGGGACTGGCTTTTTTTTTTTTTGCAGGATTATTGATATTCATGTGCAATCTGTTGACTTAATGTTTAATGCTGTTTTACGGCAAATGGTACATGTTTTCAGTGGCTGGAGGGACACCTCAGTGATTTCTTATCCACTTTGTAAATCCCAGTGTCTTATTCAGGTCCCTTTAGTCCACTGAAGACAATGTCCTGGACACTCTGATCACCCAGGAACCATCTTCCTGGTGACCACTGTCCATAACGTACGTGGACAGAGAGGAAATGGAGAGACTCCTTTATTAATCTGTAATGGGATATTAGCAGAATGAGACTAGGAGATGATAATACAGAGGAAGAAACAATTCAGGGAAAGGAAATAGAGGGGAAGCAAATTCAGAGTAAGGGTGGATGAGGCCAGGGCTGGAGATGAAGTTCGAGAGTGCTGGAGGTCTGGGTTCGTACTCCAGTGGTGCCATGCAAAAGCCAGTGGCTTCCCCAGTATTATCCCCCATGGTGGGTGTTGGAAAACTCTTCTCATATTGCATAGAGGCCAGGCTGTAATTGCAAAGTAGAGGCTGGAGTGAGTAGGGAGTCAGGGAACAGAGTGTGAAGACCAACAGTCTTGGCCAACAATGGAGACGTGAAGAAGTGCTGTACACCCAAAGACAAATCTGAAGAGATCAGAGCAAAAATTAAATTTGGGATACCAGAGCAAGCACTCATTAATTTATATGTTAATAGCAAGTATTAGTATCAATACTGCAGTTAGTAATTATAATAGACTGGTTGACTATCTGTGACTTCTTTTCCTAGCTTGCCTTAATGATAACATTCTCTTTAAGCCAGGTGTTCTGGGACTGAATGCCTGGTTTTAATTCACTAGTTAACATTTGTTAATGTCACTGGGTCAAGATACTATATATGGGCTGGAGAGCTAGGAGAAAGAAACTGTTGTGGAACAAATCACTGTCTACTCTCTGGAGACACTTGTGTCACAGAGCTCTAGGTGAAAGTATAGGTGCTTTTTGATTACCAAGCATTCAGACCAGGCATGCTAACTGGTTAACTATCTGTCATGTGAACCCCAACCCCGGACTCTTCTCAAGGGTCTTATTTCTCATTGCTGGAGAGAGTTTACTTGCCTTAAGAGATACACTGCTTCATTCACAGTTGCAAACACATGAAAACAATTGAAATGCCACATACAAATACGCATCACCATCCATTTATCCTGCAGACACATACCATTGTGAGTAGGGTAAGTACAAGTGTACTTACAACAAGATGTAACCTTTATGAGTGCTGTTTCATTTGAGGTAATGATGTTGTTCATCTTTGGAATTAAGCTGAATAAGAAAAGAGAGTTTTTAATCTATTACCCCTGAATTTCTCCTGATCCCTTTATATGAAGAAGCTGGACTCAAACTCCAACATTTCTGGAAGTCATTATTTAATTAAACAAATTATGATATACCAATCATATTAAAGAAAATCCTGACAAAATCTCAGTATTCCTTAATTCCTGAAATACTACATATTCATTATTTCATAATATTTCCTCATTATTATCCAAGGAAATGCATATTTTCCTAGTTACATTTCATATATTCTGCTTCTTCTCCACAGTGGATCATAATTTTTTCTTACTTTTTCTATATAGCTTTCAGATTTATAATTTTAATAACTAATAATTCTTATCTTAAGGCTGACAATGTCTTCTATCTAAAGACAAAGAGTCTTGGCTATTTATGTATATAGTTAGAAAAGAAATACAACTATAATATAGCTATGGATATTCATTGCTAAGACAGCATTGAAATAATAGAGATTCTTGATTATATTACTATAACCAAGGCTAAGTCCTGAATTTGGCAGCTCAAGTACTTTAAAATGGCTTTTGTTTTTGTTGTGCTAAATATTAAATTTAGACACAACTTTCTGGTGGATAGTAATCACGTTAGATATATCTAGGATATAAGTAACTATCCATATTGTTAAATATAAGAAGGCAAAACATGCCTAAACATGTTTGTGGTTCACCCATCACTAATCTCCTTAACACTGAGTCCTGAGACTCCAGTGAGTGCCTTGAGGAATGTTTTGAGAATCAGTAGGGCTTTGTACTTGACTCTTCAGCTAACTCTCTGGGTCGATGACAGCTGCTCTTGCAATTAGCCCTTCCCCTGACCTCATGGTCAACCACAATAGCCTTGGAGATTTCAGGAAGGGAAACTATTGCTTTTTAGGTATCTGGACAAGACCTGCATGTGTGCAAATTAATAGGGGAACTGTTTTCTCTGCTTTATTCTCCTTCTTCTCTCTTGGTTACAAATTGTCCCCATCCATATGTGACAGGCACATCTGGTTACCTACTCTAATGGGTGCAGAAATGGGTCTAACAGGAAGGGGAAGCCATATAATACTCCCCAGGAATGTTTAAAAGAGGATTCTTCAGGCTTTCATGGAAAACAGAAGTCTTAAGGGGACATCCTAGGTAAGTTATTATATAAAAAGGAGAATTTGCTTGCATGACTTGTCTCTCTTATTTCTCTCTTAGAAGGTAGAAGTATGTAGAATAAGATGATACTAGGATGTGTCAAGAGTATAAAAACACAACATATGGAGCAGTTAAAATCTTTAACAAGTTGCCATGATAGGCTTATAATGAGCTAAATTCCTTTCCTTTTCCTTATCATCATTGAATCTTCTCATTTTATGAAAGGGTTGTAGGCTTTGAATGTCCACTCTCTTCAAGCCTGTGTCTGCTGAGTCCAGAAGGCAGACTGCAGCTCAGAATTTAGGTTGGAGTCATTTGGGGGTGGGGTAAGTGACCCCATGTCAACAAGCCCAGCTCCCTTTCCCCTTCACACTGTCCTTTCATTTCAAGCAGGTAGAGTTGTCTGTAATTTGTGACAAATAGAGCTGAACTGGAGAATATCAGTCAAATAGCATGTCCACAGAAACTTGTTACATAAGAAACCTAAGAATCAAGAGAAGAATTGGAACAATGAGAAAATAACTGCCAAGAAAGGAGGTGCTAACAGCGGAGTAGACTGAGATATGGTTCTGGGAGTAGTAGGAGAAAGTGAAAGGGGAGATTGAAAGTGGAGCTGCAGAATAAGCCAGTGGTGAGCCCTTAGTGGAAATGATGGAAACAGTCAAAAGCGTGAACAGGTACTAAGGCACAATTCCATAGTAAGGCATTTTTTTCTAAGCCTTTTCAAGCGATGGTGAATGTAAAAACTTGTCCAAACACATCAAAGAGAAGAGGAAGGACAAAACTAACTCTAGTCACACTATCCTTTAATCTCAAAGGAAGTAAAAAAAGGAACGACTATTTTCCAGAATGCCTATGGAAACAACATTCCAGAAATGCTGTTCACTTTCTTCTTGATCAGACTACCAGAGTCTTCCATGATTAAGAGGGTTACATGGCTAACTTCCCCAATTATATTTTGCATATTATGACAATCCTGCCTAAGTTGCTTTTGAGGAAAAAATAGAAATATAATAAACATCAGGAAAATTGTATTGATAAAATAACGACATTTTTATAGCACAGCCCAAATAACCCAATAATGTATTATGATAAAAAAGATCATGGCAAAAGCGTTCTTTAGAATAATAGTTTTAATCTGCCCATTGAAGTTGTCCCATTCTATATGAGAACTCTGAAAAATTAGACATGTTTTCATATTTTCTCATTGAGCTGTTTTAGTTGTCAAGACACAGCAAGAAATCTATGCCAGGAAGAATATGACTTCATTTTATTATCTTTTATTGGTGTGACAATGGGAGCTACCACATTACATAGAAAATGTTTCATAAATGTTTGTGAAATGAACTAAGTAAAAAAAATCAAAGGAGTTGCAAAAATAAAGGAAGTTGTTGTTATTTAAATATCACAAACGACTTTCAAATAAAAGAAAATTTTAACAATAGTTCTAAGAGAGGGGAAATGTCCCCACTGTGAGGTATTTAACAAGGAGATCCAAGTATAGGCTAGGAACAAGTCATTAAGGACAGTAGTCATTCCAGGAATTCCTGATGAAATTAGCATTTTAAGATATTTCCAGTAGAATTAAAATTTAAATTCTCCTGTGAAACATCATTTGGCAATAGGCTGAGAGGTTTTACCCATGGAGGTCAGGGGGCATTCCCAGAAGACAGGAAGAGCCGATAACTCTTTTATCTTGAGTCTCTCACACACACTGCCAAGCTTTTGGCAGCTGCCTCTATTTAAGCTGCATCAGATCAGTGCCTGAGAGATTTTGGATTATTCTGAAGTTGCTGCTTTGACCGTATTAGTGATATTAAACCAGTAAGACCATGGATTATTCAAATTGGTGTCCTTGAATGATCTCAAGACCTTTTTAGCAGGTAACTTCTAAGTGCCAAGAAATTTGAGTTAATTAATGCTAACGGCATTGATCTTTAGTAAAAATATTCCTGTTACAAAAGTGATTGCTAATTTCTTTAAAATAGAGATGAAAGGTGTACACCAGTGGGACTTGCTGAAAGTCAGTTTTTTTCCCATGACCCCAGGGGACATGTGCCAGTGTCTGGAGACATTTTTGGTGTTACACCTGGGCAGGAAGGGTGCTATGGGCATCTAATAAGTAGAGGCCAGGGATGCTGTTAAACATCCTATAATGCTTACAACAGCCCACTATCCACCAACAACGAATGATCAGTCCAAAATGTCTATAGTGCTACTATTAAAAAACTGTGATATAGAAGTATAAAGATAAATTATCATGCAATTTGAGGGAGCACTGGAATAAAGATACTTGCAGATTTTGATTTATAGTCATGAAAACTTCTTACATAGTACATTTCCCCTGTGTCTCAACTACTCCCTAATAATAAATTAGGCCTCTTATGACGTTGCATTAACTGTTTAAAACCACTAGGGAGCTATTCAGTGTGTTACTACTGTGGTGTATTAAATACAGCCTTCGGATATTTAGAAAGTTATCGAGATTTTCAAAGGTACCTAATTTACAAGTGAGCATTAAGAAAACCAACACATGTGAAAGGGACATAAATGCACTTAAAAAGGAAGACATAAACAAGCTCAAATATTCAGAGGACACAATCTTAGTTAGGTGTGTGTATGTGTGTTAAAGGGAAGGGGGTCATTAGTTAGGAATGGCTGGAGGTGAGTTTTGGTCTGGGTTTTCAAGAAAAAGAAAATTATAGATTAGTTAGGAGGATATTCTAGCAATTCAGTAGCCTTTGTTAATGTAAAACAGAAAGTGTTTAAATGCTAATTCAATTTCCTAAGGGCTTTCGACAAATAGGAGTTGAAGAGAGATCAGTATCTACTGAGCAAAAACTATTTAAAATTAATATATCTTTTGATACATTTTACATAGATTTTTTAACATTAATAAAATGTTCTGGATACCTAGAGTATGATTGATGACTTTAAGGTATCTATCTATCTATCTATCTATCTATCTATCTATCTATCTATCTATATAAAATAACATTTTACAATGTCACAAATTTAGTTCAATAATTGCCTGGCAGAAGAAGTTGACTTAAATCTATGTTGGTATTTTTATTAAAAAGAATTGACAAGTTTAAAAGGGGGGTCTTTAACCATGGATTTAAAATACAGTGGGAATAATTTTTATTTTTACTTTTGAGAGGTACTTCTGGAGAAAAGAAGAAATTATAGCTCTTGTTGCTGGACCCTGTTTGTTCCCTGACCCTCTAGAAGGGTACTTTCTGCACATGCCAACCGAGATGGGAGGAAGACTTAGTCAAGTTTGTAATAGCTCAGGAGAAATAGTAAAATAATATAGTTAAGAGCAGATATTTTATTTTCTAAATATATTTTGTACATTAACTTTGGTAGATATAATATTTCATTGTCAATCTAAATAACAAAGAGAGGGTCTCTAAAAGAAAATGATGTTTACTGGGGAATAGTGCATTGAAGTGAATACACATGCCATAGTAAACTGTGTGTGTATTCAGGTAGGTGAAGAAAGACAAAGGGGCTTGGCGTGGTGGCTCACACCTATAATCCCAACACGTTGGGAAGCCAAGCGGTTGGATCACCTGAGGTCAGCAGTTTGAGACCAGCCTTACCACTATGGTAAAATTTCCATCTCTACTAAAAATACAAAAAATAGCAGAGAATGGTGGCATGCACCTGTAGTTCCAGCTACTTGGGAGGCTGAGACAGGAGAATTGCTTGAACCCAGGAGGCAGAGGTTGCAGTGAGCTGAGATTGCACCACTGCACTCCAGCCTGGGCAACAGAGCAAGACTCCGTCTCAAAAGAAAAAAAAAGAAAAAAAAAAAAGAAAGAAGGAAAGAAAGAAAGACAAGCAAATAAAGAGGAATGCATACTTGTTTGGAAATAATTATCCTTGGCTACAAAGATCAACAGCAAGGGTGATGCCAGTCTGAGGTTGGACAGGCAGCTGTTAGGCAGATGTCTTGCAGAAGTCTTTTCTGTGTAAGGCTGTGATGGCCTTAGCACAAGGTCGTGTTTTTTGCAGTCTTTTGTGATAGTTTTTGTTGACAGGTATACATGCATGAGAACTCTCCATTGCCTTCCTCAGCTCTAGATGTCAGGAATTTTTCTAACATTAGTGACTTCATTTTGATTCTGACAACTTTCACATTATCTTTTGGGAGATCTTGAGGGGTGAAAACAATTTGGTAACAGAATGGTTTTTAGAGAAACTTAAGAATTTTGGAATATTATGTCCTCTGCCCAAGCCCAGTTAACCTTTGACCTCCATG
This sequence comes from Macaca nemestrina, assembly GCF_043159975.1. Taxonomy (NCBI): domain Eukaryota; kingdom Metazoa; phylum Chordata; class Mammalia; order Primates; family Cercopithecidae; genus Macaca; species Macaca nemestrina. The sequence goes on from NC_092135.1 coordinate 118,952,484, forward strand.
GTGGCTAGAACTCCAAAGACAATGTGACGGTTAATAGAGTGTCAACTTGATTGGATTGAATCCTGAGCGGTATTGTTCCTGGGTGTGTCTATGAAGGTGTTGCCAAAGGAGATTAATATTTGAGTCAGTGGACTGGGAGAGGCAGACCCACCCTCAATCAGGGTGGGCACCATCTAATTGGCTGCCAGAATGGCTAGAATAAAGTGGCAGAAGAAGGTGGAAAGAGCAGACTTGCTGAGTCTTCTGGCCGTCCATCTTTCTCCCGTGCTGGGTGCTTCCAGCCCTCAGACTCCAAGTTCTTCAGATTTTGGACTCTTGAATTTATGTCAGTGGTTTACCAGGTGCTCTCAGTCCTTTGGTCACAGACTAAAGGCTGCAATTTCAGCTTCCCTACTTTTGAGGATCTGGGACTCAAGATTGGCTTCCTTGCCCCTCAGCTTGCAGCTGGCCTGTTGTAGGACTTCACCTTGTAATCATGTGTGTCAATTCTCCTTAGTAAACTCCCTTTCATATATACATCTATTCTATTAGTTCCATCCCTTTAGAGAACCCTGACTAATACAGATAATATCATTGCCAAAACAAGATTTCAACAGACCTTTGATGGTTAATTTTACATGTCAACTTGACTATGCTGGGGTACCCAGATACTTGGCCAGACATTATTTTTGGTGTTTCTGTGAAAGTATTTTTTAGATGAGATTAATGGTTAAATGAGTAGACATTGAGCAAAGCATATTACCCTCCATAATATGGGTTGATCTTATCTAATGAGTTGAAGTCCTTAATGAAGCAAGGACTGATGTTCTTGGAGGAAAAGAGACTTTTGCACCAGACTGCCTCTATACTCAAGGTGCAACTCTTTCTGGGCCTCCAGCCTGCCAGCCTACCTTACAGATTTTGGACTTGTTTGCCTCCTCGATCCTGTGAGACAACTCTTTAAACTCTCTTTCTCTCCCACTCTCTCTCTCTTTTGCTGATGCCCTACTTACAATGGTTCGACTTAACAATTTTTTGACTTTATGATGGTACACATACAACCATTCTGGCTTTTGCTTTTAATATAATATTCAATAAATTAAAGAAGATATTCAACACTTTATTATAAAGTAGGCTTAGTGTTGGATAATTTTGCCTAACTGTAGGCTAATGTAAGTGTTCTGAGCACATTTAAGGTAAGTTAGGCTAAGCTAGGATGTTTGGTAAGTTAGGTATGTTAAATGCATTTTTGACTCACAATATTTTCAACTTATAATGGGTTTATTGGGGTGTAATTCTATAAGTCAAGGAACATCTGTGTACACACACATACACACACACACACACACACACACACACCCCCTACTGCTTCTGTTTCTCTGAATAACCCTAATATTGAACCAAAGACCACAGATCTAAACTACAGGGAATCTATATACTACCTTTCTTCACACTCTCTTTCCTTCCACAGATATTTAGTAGATGTTATTATGTAGAGTTACTGCAGTATTGGCTGATATATGATGCTGAGCAAGATCAGACATTATACATGCTGATACAGAGCTACAGAATCTACACTAATCTAGCTAAAAATAGACTAAGGCAAGGAGAAATACTAGAGGTAAGGGGGGATATTTCATAATGACTAGAGTTAAAAACAGACATTTGGAATATGTCATAAATGTAATTTGCATAATCCCAATACCAAAGCTTCAAAATATGTAACTGAAACTGATAGAATAAAAAAAGATCAACAGATAAACCTACAAACACAGTAAAAGACTTTAACACACCATTCTCACCAGTTAACAGGGCAGGCAGACATGAAATGAGCCAGGATTTGGAAGATCTAAATAATTTACAAAGATCTGAAAATTAATAAAATTGGCTGGATTCTTGTAAATATGATTGCACTTATATTCTTTTCACGAGCATATAGAACATTTACAATTCAATTGACGAGGCATGCCCAAGATGGCCGAATAGGAACAGCTCCAGCCTCCAGCTCCCAGCATGAGCAACACAGAAGACGGGTGATTTCTCCACTTTCAACTGAGGTACCGGGTTCATCTTACTGGGGCGTGTCAGACAGTTGGTGCTGGTCCCTGGGTGCAGCCCAACCAGCAAGAGCTGAAGCAGAGCGAGGCATCGCTTCACCTGAGAAGCGCAAGGGTAAAGGGAATTCTTTTTCCTAGCCAAAGGAAATTGAGACACACAACACCTGGAAAATCGGGTCACTCCCACACTAATACTATGCTTTACCAAGGGTCTTAGCAAATGGCACACCAGGAGATTATATCCCAAACCTGGCCCAGAGGGTCCCACACCCACGGAGTCTCCCTTATTGCTAGCACAGCAGTCTGAGATCTAACTGCAAGGCAGCAGTGAGGCTGGGTGAGGGGCGCCTGCCATTACTGAGGCATAAGTAGGTAAACAAGCCACCAGGAAGCTCAAATTGGGTGGAGCCAACCACAGCTCAAGGAGGCCAGCCTGCCTCTGTAGACTCCTCCTCTGGGGACAGGGCATAGCTAAACAAAAAGCAGCAGAAACCTCGGCAGAGGTAAATGCCCCTGTCTGACAGCTTTGAAGAGAGCAGTGGATCTCCCAGCACGGAGGTTGAGATCTCAGAATGGACAGATTGCCTGCTCAAGTGGGTCCCTGACCCCTGAGTAGCCTGACTGGGAGACATCCCCCACTAGTTGCAGACTGACACCTCACACCTCACACGGCAGGGTACACCCCTGAGACGAAGCTTCTAGAGAAAGAATCAGACGGCAACACTCACTGTTCAGCAATATTCTATCTTCTGCAGCCTCTGCTGCTGATACCCAGGCAAACAGGGTCTGGAATGGACCTCAAGCAAACTCCAACAGACCTACAGCTGAGGGTCCTGACTGTTAGAAGGAAAACTAACAAACAGGAAGGACACCTACACCAAAACCCCATCAGTACATCACCATCAAAGACCAAAGGCAGATAAAACCATAAAGATGGGGAAAAAGCAGGGCAGAAAAGCTAGAAATTCAAAAAATAAGAGCGCATCTCCCCCTCCAAAGGAACGCAGCTCATCGCCAGCAACAGAAGAAAGCTGGATGGAGAATGACTTTGACAAGTTGAGAGAAGAAGGCTTCGGTCGATCAAACTTCTCAGAGCTAAAGGAGGAACTACGTAACCAGCACAAAGAAACTAAAAACCTTGAAAAAAGAATGGATGAATGGATAACTAGAATAATCAATGCAGAGAAGACCTTAAAAGAACTGATAGAGATGAAAACCATAACACGAGAACTACGTGACAAATGCACAAGCTTTAGTAACTGACTCCATCAACGGGAAGAAAGAGTATCAGTGATTGAAGATCAAATGAATGAAATGAAGCGAGAAGAGAAGTGTAGAGAAAAAAGAGTAAAAAGAAATGAACAAAGCCTTCAAGAAATATGGGATTATGTGAAAAGACCAAATCTATGTCTGATTGGTGTGCCTGAAAGTGACGGGGAAAATGGAACCAAGTTGGAAAACAGTCTGCAGGATATCATCCAGGAGAACTTCCCCAACCTAGTAAGGCAGGCTGCCATTCAAATTCAGAAAATACAGAGAATGCCACAAAGATACTCATCGAGAAGAGCAACTCCAAGACACATAATTGTCAGATTCACAAAAGTTGAAATGAAGGAAAAAATGTTAAGGGCAGCCAGAGAGAAAGGCCGGGTTACACACAAAGGGAAGCCCATAAGACTAACAGCAGATCTCTTGGCAGAAACTCTCCAAGCCAGAAGAGAGTGGGGGCCAATATTCAACATTCTTAAAGAAAAGAATTTTCAACCCAGAATTTCATATCCAGCCATACTAAGTTTCATAAGTGAAGGGGAAATAAAATCCTTTATAGACAAGCAAATGCTTAGAGATTTTGTCACCACCTGGCCAGCCCTACAAGAGATCCTGAAGGAAGCACTAAACATGGAAAGGAACAACAGGTACCAGCCATTGCAAAAACATGCCAAAATGTAAAGTCCATCGATGCTAGGAAGAAACTGCATCAACTAGTGAGCAAAAGAACTCAATCGAATTTACAAAAAAAAAAAAAAAAACCCATCAAAAAGTGGGCAAAGACAGACATGAGAACAGACATTTCTCAAAAGAAGACATTCATACAGCCAACAGACACATGAAAAACTGCTCATCATCACTTGCCATCAGAGAAATGCAAACCAAAAGCACAATGAGGTACCATCTCACACCAGTTAGAATGGCAATCATTAAAAAATCCGGAAACAACAGGTGCTGGAGAGGATGTGGAGAAATAGGAACACTTTTACACTGTTGGTGGGGCTGTAAGCTAGTTCGACCATTGTGGAAAACAGTGTGGCAATTCCTCAAGGATCTAGAACTAGAAATACCATTTGACCCAGCCATCCCATTACTGGGAATATACCCAAAGGATTATAAGTCATGCTGCTATAAAGACATTTGCACACGTATGTTTATTGTGGCACTATTCACAATAGCAAAGACTTGGAATCAACCCAAATGTCCATCAGTGACAGACTGGATTAAGAAAATGTGGCACACATACACCATGGACTACTATGCAGCCATAAAAAAGGATGAGTTTGTGTCCTTTGTAGGGACATGGATCCAGCTGGAAACCATCATTCTCAGCAAACTATTGCAAGAACAGAAAACCAAATACCACATGTTTTCACTCATAGGTGGGAATTTAACAAGGAGATCACTTGGACACAGGAAGAGAATCATCACACACCGGGTCCTATTGTGGGGAGGGGAAAGTGAGGAGGGATAGCATTAGGAGATATACCTAATGTAAATGACGAGTTAATGGGTGCAGTACACCAACATGGCACAAATATACATATGTAACAAACCTGCATGTTGTGCACATGTACCCTAGAACTTAAAGTATAAAAAAAAAGAACATTTACAAAAAGCAATCATATAGTTAGTCATAAATTAAGCCTCAATCGCTTTTTAAAATTTGGGATAGTTCAGGGTATATTCTCTGATATTGGCAGTAAGCTGGAACTAAACAATTGGAAATTCCAAATTGCCTAAACAGTAAATAAAACATTAAACAATACATTTCATCTTCATACATGAGTTAAAGAGGAAAACAAAATAAAAATTGGAAAGTATTTTAAAGCGAGTGGTACATCATTTCAAAAATGCAGCCAAAGGGCCAGGTGCGATGTCACACCTGTAATCCCAGCAGTCTGGGAGGCCAAGGCAGGTGGATCATGAGCTTAAGAGATAGAGACCATCCTGGCCAACATGGTGAAACCCGTCTCTACTAAAAAGACAAAAATTGGCTGGGCATGGTCATGTGCACCTGTAGTCCCAGCTACAATGCTGAGGCAGGAGAATCGCTTGAACCTGGGAGGTGGCCACTGCACTCCAGCCTGGTGACAGAGCACAACTCTGTCTAAAATAAAAAGAAAAAATGCAGCCAAAGGATTACTTAGAAAAAAGCAAACTTGAAATGTACATGTTACACAAGAAGACTAAAATACTTAAGCCTCCATTTCAACCCACAACAACAAAAATAGCAAATTAAGTAAGGGGAGAAAGTAAATTACAAAGAGTAAAAAGAGAAATGAATTTAAAAATATAGAAAAAATATACCATAGAAAATTCAACAAAGCAAAAGTCTGTTTAAAAGATAACAAAAGGGTAGCTCTCAATGAAGACAGATTAAAATATAGAGAGATTTTCGATATCTGGAATAAAAAAGACTCTCATTACAGACACTGTAGACATCAAAATCTTATTAAGAATAAGAGTAGCAGTAATATGACAATTTGGATTAAGTTTTTTAAATTCTTTTTAAAAAGGACTTACCAAAACTCACAAAAAAAAGTTTTTGTAAGAAATTGAAACTTATTAAAAACATCCTCACATCAATAATTCTGGGCTTATTTAGCTTCACTGATTCTTCCAAACACAGTGGTAGAAATAACACTGCTTTGTGCACATTCATCCAAGAAATGAACAAGTATTTAAGATATTCACATTGCAAACTCAAAACATTATTGGGAGAAATTTTTGAAGGCTTAAATAGAGAATATTATTATGTTCATGGATTAGAAAACTCAATATTGTAAAGATTTTTATTCTCCACAAATTTAACCTATGGATTTGATATCATACTATTAGAAAATGGTAAAGTATTCTTAAAATGCATATGGTGACGAAAAGTGCTGAAAATAACCAAGGCAATCTTAAATGTCAAAGTTGGGAGAGTAACAGTAAGGGATGGTAAGACTGAATCAGGTTGTAATTATAGCACTTTTATACTGGTGCAAAGAAAGACAAACATACTAATGTTACTGAATGGAGTCCACAAATCAATACACACGTGCAAACACATGATTTACACCAAAACAACACTACAGTGCAATAGAAAAGATGGCCTTTTCAATGAGCAACGCTGGGTCAATTTGTTATCCACATGAATTGATAACGTGTGTCTTGGCTGCTATTTTATATCATATACAAAATGCAACTCCAGATGGATTGCAGATCTAAGTGTGGAAGAAGAAACAGTAAAGCTTTTGGAGAAAAACATAGAAGGACATTCTTGTGACCTTGGCACTGGCAATGATTTCATAAATAGGACACAAAAGGACCTAACTGTAAACAAACAAACAAAAAAAGGCAGATCAAAGACAAATTTATTTTAACATCAAGAACTTGTGTTCATCAAAAGACATCACTGAGTAAAAATACAGCCCCAAAAATAGTTGAAGTTATTCTCAATATGTGTATCTGGCAATAAGTCACATCCAGAATAAACAATCCCAACAAATTAATAATAATAAAAGAGACTGTAGAATAAAAAAAAGTCAAAAGAGACTTGAATAGACCCTTAAAAACAGAAGATATTCAATGTCAAGCATATGATAAGGTGGGAAATACCCATGAAAACCATAATGTAATAAAACTGAATATCCATCATAATAACCAAAATGAAAAAGACATTTAATGCCAAGTGTTGACAAGGATGTGGAACAACTGGAACTCTCATATACTACTCATGGGGGTGTAAGTGGTTTATCCTTTTTGTATCTTCTGTAGATAAACACATAGATCCTATTAGGATCCTATTATGTATGCAGCAGCTCCACTCCTAAGTGCATATGCAGAAGAAAGGAGTCCAGTCCCAAACCAGAAACTGCTCAAATGCCCATCAATTGTAATATGGATGAGGAAATGGCCATATATTCATACAATGGAATTATACAATAAGAATGGATAGGCCAAGTGTGACGGTGGAAGCCTGTAATCCCAGCACTTTAAGAAGCCAAGGCTGGAGGATTGCTTGAGCCCAGGAGTTTAAGACCAGCCTTGGACAAGATGGCAAAACTCTGTCTGTACAAAAAAATAAAATAAAATAAAATAAAAATTAGCTGGGCCTGTTGGCACGTTCCTGTAGTCCCAGCTACTCAGGAGGTTGAGGTAGGAGGATTGCTTGAGCCCAGGAGGTTGAGGCTACAGTGAGCCATGATCATGCCACTGCACTCCAGTCTGTGCAACAGGGTGAGACCCTATCTCAAAAAAAAAAAAAAAAGAAAGAAAAGAACAATATGCACCCACATAAAAAATATCAATGAATCTCACCAATAAAATACTGAATTTGAAAAAGTCAAACACAAAAGAGCACATGCTGTAATGCTTCCAATTATTTACAAAGTACAAAACAGGCAAAGATAATCTGTGCTGGTAGAAGTCATGATAGTGGTTTAGCTGGTTTAGGATCGTGTTTCAGGAGGGAAGAGGAGGCACTAAAAGGAAAGCAGCAGGAATACTTCTGGGGTGTTGATAATGTTATGTTTCTTGAACTGAGTGCTGGCTACTAATGTGGGTTCTGTGTGTAAAAATTTACCAAGCTGTATACTTGTAATGTATTCATTTTTGTGTATGTATATAATTCTTTTTAAGCATTAGGACAAATACCTAAGGCATGCAGGGCTTAAAACCTAGATGATGGGTTGACAGGTACGGGAAACCACCATGGCACATGTATACCTATGTAACAAACCTGCACATTCTGCACATGTATCCCAGAACTTAGAGTAAAATAATAATAATAAAAAAGTCGTAAGCTTAAAAATCAGAACAAACAAACAAACAAACAAAAACAAAACAAAACCAATAAACCTTGGCTCTGGAGGTCAGAGTACTTGGGTCTACGTCCCACACTTACTAGCTAAGTAATGTTGGGCAGGTTATTTACCTGTACCATGCCTGACTCTATATGGAAGATGGCCATAGAAGAGTACTTACTTTCCAAGCTGTGAGGATCACCTAATGATGCATTTAAAACATGCAAAACACTTCTCAAAAGAAAGTGACCACTCAAATATTGGTTGTCAAAGAATGGCTCATAGGCAATTTAGCTAGAACTCAGCTGAAGTTTATTCACCTGAGAGGGAGTTCAATCATATATAGATTGTCTCTCCGAAAGGAAGAATTTTAAAAGGCAAAATCTACAGATGGACTATGAAATAGAAAATCTTATTTTATTTTCTCCTAGGGTAAAATGATTGACTAAAGATACCAAGGAGGGCAATTTTCCCTTGAGCAGACTGGAAGAGTTACTGAGAGAAGAGGAGGTGTTTGAACATTTTCCAGAACCTTCTGCCTTCTAGGTAGAAGAGTGATGGGTCCTTAAATGAGTGCCTCCTCCTTAAGCTAAGGCTACAGCTTCTCTGTCATTGTGATTCTCATTTTCCTTTTCTGGTCAACCTCAGCTTGCAAAGGAAGTAAGGTGACCATGAGGACTTCTGTCTTAGAAATGGTGTAATCTACTGCATGTCAGCTCAGGATAATGGCTGTGTAGCATCTTAAAGTACCTGCGAATCAATAGTGGAGAAAGCCAAGAAATATGAATAACATTATAAGAAACATTTAGGACTTATTTGGTTTCAGTTTTTTGACTCACCTAGGCATAACCAGAAGAATAGTTCTGGCCAGGCATGGTGGCTCCCAGTGCTTATGGAGGCCAAGGCAGGAGTATTGCTTGAGCCTAGGAGTTTGAAGTTACAGTGAGCTGTGATCACACCACTGCACTTCGGCCTGGGAGACAGAGCAAAACTCTGTCTCTAAGAATCATTGTGGCTGACTTTAGGTAATCAGATGACTGTTCATCTTAATTAATTGTTTTACTTACTTCCTAAATTGCTTTCCCAGATGAAATAAGATATTTTAGTAATTACATAGGCTCCACCTTTGATGGCCAGTCTCTATGGTTGTGGGCAACTTTTATTGCTTCAAACTACTTTAATTGGTTAATACATACTGCTGTATTAGGCCTCTAAAAGTTGTCCTGTTTCATTTTCCATCTGGACCAGAGTCAGGGATAAATTACAGAACACATTGTTTACTTGGGGAGATGCTAGGCAAGGTAGAATTTCTTACAAACCAGTGAATTCCAGTATCTTAGACTTCTTCTAAGAAATGAACGTAGGCTGGGCACGGTGGCTCATGCCTGTAATCCCAGCACTTTGGGAGGCCGAGGTGGGCAGATCACTTGAGGTCAGGAATTCAAGAGCAGCCTGGCCAACATGGTGAAATCCTGTCTTTACTACAAATACAAAAATTAGCTGGGCATGGTGGTGGGTGCCTGTAATCCCAGCTACTTGGGAGGCTGAGGCAGGAAAATCACTTGAACCCGAGAGATGGAGGTTGTAGTGAGCCGAGATGGAACCACTCCACTCCAGCCTGGGTGGCAGAGCAAGATTCCATCTCAAAAAAAAAAAAAAAAAAAAAGAAAGAAAGAAAGAAAAGAAAAGAAGAAGAAAGAAAAAAAAGAGAAATGAATGTAGCTTTATCTGAATGAAATTCCAGCAACCTGTTCTGGGCTGATGAACACATCCCTGTGCCGGGAAGATGGCAGGCTCCACCTGCACGGGGACAGAAGCTCCTGTGCTCGGGATCCTTCCTGACTTCATGCTGTATGTACATCTTCATCTGGCCATTCATCTGTATCCTTTATAATATTCTTTATAATAAATTGGCAAAATGTTTCCCTGAATTCTGTGAGGGGTCCTAGCAAGTTATCAAACCCAAGGAGGGACAGCCATGGGAACCATTTATAGCCAGTCAGAAACACAGGTCACAACTGCCACTGTGTCATCTGAAGTGGTGAGCAGTCTTGAAGGATGGAGCCTTTAACCTGTAGGATCCAATGCTATCTTCAGACAGAGAGTGTCAGAATTGAATTGACGTATAGGACATCTAGTTGGTGTCCACTGGAGAACTGCTGCTTGGTAGGGAGAAACCCCAAACATCTGGTCACGTAAGTGTCCTGTGCTCCGTTGAATGTGAGAGAAGGAAAAATAGTTCGTTTTTTCTATCTCATACACAGCCAGAGGGAAAAAATAATAAAACATAAGAAAGAAAATAAGAAAACATAAGATATTATTATTCTGATCATGGATTTTGATTCAATGGTCTTAGAAAGATGTCTACAACGGATATAGTCTTGATCCTCAGATCCTTAATATAACCGTCTACTACTGGATCTTTCTGAGGCATTTTAATGAGCATCAGAGCTAGATCTCTAGGTGAAATGAGTGTCCAGATTGTAAGGTCTGCAGCATATTTATATTGGGAATGCTGGATCCATGGAAGATATGCTGTAGAGTTGAAGAATTGGTTAAGGTAATTGAAATGTTTCTTTCTAATGTGATGCCAAGGCTGACTTCAACTTGTGTCTTTTCAATATAGCCAGTCTCCAGGTTGTGTATCAGATGGGGATGTCTCTGGTTGTATCACTTTTGGAAGGGCAGCTTATCCTTCTTGGGCATGAGGCAATGTACATAACAGTCATTTTTTGTAATACCTAACAAAATCAGAATAAAACACGGTAGACTCTGACAATTTCTTAAGTTTCCACTGCTGATAGAAAAAGCCAGTTTACTAAAAATAGTCCTGAATGCTTCAAGAATACTTGCCAGTGGTGCTTATGGCTACAGCATTTACTCTGAGATAACTTTGCTCTGATGGATCTCATTTTTATTATTTTGGCATTGCTCTAATATATCGACTTCAGAAACAACAGACATCATTCTATTTATTCTGTGCTTAGTAGTGGTTTTCCATTTACAAAATATAGTAAATCTCAATAACTGAAAATGTCAAATCCTAGAAAATATAGCATTCCTTTGGGGCATGGTGGCTCACACCTATAATCCCAGCACTTGGGAGGCTGAGGTGAGTGGATTGCTTGAGCCCAGGAGTTTGAGACCAGCCTGGACAACATAACAAGCCCCCATCTCCTAAAGTAAATTAATTAATTAAATGTAAAAAAAGAAAACTGTGGCATTTCTATATTATTACCTAATGTTAGCATCATTCTCAAAAAGTTGTTGGTCAAAGATTCATTTGATAAGTTTGAATTTTCTGAAACAGATGATTCTGATGCTTTAGACAATTCTGATGTCAGTTCTGTTTAGAAATAACTCCAAGAACAGTTTTTATATTTTATTTTCAGATTGAAAATCAGATTTGCTTCAGCCTTATATTTTTCCATTCTCACACTACTATGAGGAAGTACGCAAGACTGGGTAATTTATAAAGAAAAGAGGTTTAATTGACACACAATTCAGCACGGCTGGGGAGACCTCAGGAAACTTACAATCATAGCAGAAGGGGAAAAAAAACATGTCCTTCTTCAAAAGGCAGCAGGAGAGAGAAGGGCTGAGCAAAGAGGGGGTGGGAAGCCCCTTATCAAACCATCAGATCTCATGAGAACTCACTATCACGAGAACAGCATGGAGGTGACTGCCCCCATGATTAAATTACTATCTATCAGGTGCCTCCCACCAAACATGGGGATTACGGGAACTACAATTCAAGATGAGATTTAGGTGGGGAAACAGCCAAGCCATATCAAGCCTCAAAGAGCACGTTTATGTAAAATTACATTTAATTTTAGTCCTGTCAGTGAGATGCACTTTTTTTTTGTTCGTTTGTTTTTGAGACAGGGTCTTGCTCTGTCACCTAGGCTGGAGTGCAGTGGCACGATCTCAGCTCACTGCAACCTCCGCCTCCGGGGTTCAAGCAATTCTCCTGCCTCAGCTTCCCGAGTAGCTGAGACTACAGGTGAACACCGCCATGCCTGGCTAATTTGTTTGTATTTTAGTAGAGACGGGGTTTCACTTTGTTGCCCAGGCTGGTCTCGAACTCCTGAGCACTTTTTTTTTTTTTTTTACTAAACAGGAAAAAGATTAAATTCCCTTTTCTCATTTTCATATGGGAGCCAAAAGTCATTTTTCCAAAGATTGCCTTCAGTATTGCCTTCGGACAACCAAGGCAATAATTTAAATAGGTGTTTCACAACCACATGTCATGTATATCCCAATCCTTGAATAGATGAATTTTTAGTGTCTTCAGTTTTCTAGACCAGAGAACCCATTCCAGATTTCTTCCATTTCCTCCATGTCTTGCTTTGGTGCCTGCTGTCCACTGCCAGTCCCAACCTCTCCACCAATAAGGGCTTTGATTGCAAACAACTAACTCTGATTAATTTAATCAGAAAAGGACTATATAGGGAAAATATTGGGTAGTTTAGAGAATCAACAGGAAACCAGGAGAACACGATTTTAAAATTTAGCAGAAACCAAGGGCAGCCAGGAAGACTGACAAGATCCCATAACAAAAATAACCTGATTAAAAATGCCCTGGCCATGGTCCCATGATGGCAACCACACTGCAACTAATACTATCGCTACTGCTGCTGCCACCGTTGCTGGATAATGTTCACCAATGCCAGCACCACTGCCACAGAACCACTGGGTGAATATGAGTGGTCTTCTGTCCCTGCATCTGCGCATCACTCCATTTAAACTCAAAGTTCCAGGTGGGAGCATTGGAGTGTCTGAACTTTGATTTTGCATTTGAGCTCTACATGCCAGCAATTTGGGAAAGTTGAAGGCACAAAATAATACTTTACAAATATTAGAGGAAGTTTCAGATACTAGCATGAAAAAAATGACAAATTTCCCCTATATAACCTGCAACAAGATTTTATGATAGCAGATTTTATGCTAGATAGAAAAATACATACATAGATACATAGAATTATGCATGAATATATACACACATACATAAAGGAGAAAGATCTTCAGGTTTTGGGAGAAGAGCCATAGAAAAGATGTATTCTCTTATTTATCTGGCTTAAATTCATCTATACCTCTCATCTCTTTTATATGTTTACTACAACATACACTCCTGACAATATGCAAGCTTCATAAGAGAATATATCTTATAAATCTAGCATCCTCTTTAACTCCAAACAGACGATGCTGTACAGAATATGTCCCTGATAAGTAACTATTGATTTATTGATCCTTTATGTCAATAGCTCCTTGAGCACCAATTGATTCACGAGTAAAAAGAAAGGCCTAGATGTTAGAAGTAACCCACAACTGTGAAGAAAACTATGGATATCAAGGGATGGGCAAGTTCAGAGAGTGAGGCACTGAAACTAGTAGGTATGAAAAAGACTCATGGATTTCTTTCTTTGAAATCTAAGGTAAAAATAAATGAAAATCATAACCATTAAGGACTGAAAATCGAACCTAGCTGTTTCATTTCTTTAAAAGCATACTCAGTGCAACTATAATATCTACTTAAAATAATACCATACTTGACTATCTTAATAACATGCAGTGTTTTCCCCCAGGAACATAAGGAAAGAGATGCTATTTTATTCAAAGCTGAAACCAGACCCACCTGCTGTTCAATATATATACATATATATACACACATATATGTATCAGTTTAACTTGTAGATCTAGACATCTAAAGTAACTAAAGGATTCTCGTAAAGTACTTGTCTTGGCATACTTCATGGCCTCCATTCTGTGCTTGCAATTTTGTACTAATTAGTATTGGCCAGCAAAATTATACATATTACATTGACCCCAAATGATAAGCTTTGCTCACACAACTAAGGCAAAACAATGGCAAATTTTTTCAGTAATAGGCCCAATGGTAGTTTTGCAAGAAAATTCTGAAAGGGCAAATTCTTACAAGGAAATATATTGAACTCTTAAAAGTCCAAGAACATTTCTTAATTAAAATGTCATTGCTTGAAAAATTCAATTATGCTTTAATGTTTACTCAGCTGGCTCTGACATATAGAGATGTACTTCACCATGATGGCAATGTTGAATAGTCTAGAATTTTAATATGCAGAACTGATTTGTGATTATGGAAACCAAGAGGCAGATCAGCAAGGGTCTAAATGACCTAGGTCATAAGTAAACGTTTTAAGAGAGAAAATGCAAAGATAAAATAACCTGGATTCCTTATAGTATTTATTATTAAAAGGGAAAAAAAAGCACTTGACAGGAAGGCATAAAAGAAAGCATGCTAATATTCTCAGATATGAAAGTCAATTCACATATGTTTACAAAGATGTTTGAAAGCCAAACCTGGTGTATGCAGGTGAGGTGTACATTGGGAGAGAAGAGTAAGACTGGTAACAATGGCAAACTTGTGTCTTCAGAAAGAGCATGGCTGGGTTACCCACAAAGGAAGCATGCCATGGAGACTCGAGATGGGAATGGTATCCTGGTTAGTTTTGATGAAGATGGTCAGAACCAGATATTCATATGCTGTTTCTCTTCACCATACTAGATTCCAGGAGGGTAGATACACAGAGGAGCCTCCAAGGACATGGGACACAATCTATTACTAGATAGAATTTTGTGTTCAAATCACCATAGGATACTGTACACTTGAGAAGGTGAAATGAGCTTAATAAGCCCCAAGGCTCTCTTTACGTTTTTACTGCAAGTTCAGAAACAGGTTACTGGTTCACTGGTTCAGAAACAAGTTTAACTGGCCTCTGTCATTGTTGCTTTTACCCAGGCCAGCCCTGGAAATTAGCCTTCTGCCTTTCTTTCTTTCTTCCGTTTTTTGTTTTTTTTTTTCCTTTTTTTTTTTTTTTGAGACAGAGTCTCGCTCTGTCGCCCAGGCTGGAGTGCAATGGCACCATCTCGGCTCACTTCAAGCTCCGTCTCCTGGGTTCACGCCATTCTCCTGCCTCAGCCTCCAGAGTAGCTAGGACTACAGGCACCCACCACCAAGCGCAGCTAATTTTTGTATTTTTAGTAGAGACGGGGTTTTGCCACGTTGACCAGGCTGGTTTTGAGCTCCTGACCTCAGGTGATCCGCCCCTCTTGGCCTCCCAAAGTGCTGGGATTACAGGCGTGAGCCACTGCGCCCTGCCGGCCCTCTGCATTTCTGCAGTGAGAAGATGCGTGCAAAAGGAAAAAACAGAGCACTGCAATTCAGACTTGAAACAGATGTGGCCCTCTCCACACACCTTTTCCCATGGACCTGCCTGTGATTCCTACATGGCCATCCTAGAATTGGTGATGCTGGATAATCTAGGCCACTGGTTCTCAAATTTAGCTGTATATTGCATCACCTGGGTAGATTTAAAAACTACTGATCCCTGGGCCCCACTTCCAGAGATTCTGATTTCATTGGTCTGAGTAATTGCCTGGGCATCATCAGTTAAAGGGTCTCCAGGTGATTCTAATAGGTAGCCAAGGGTGAGGACAATTGACCTAGGCCAGAGGCAACATAGCAGTTGCAAGCAATGGAGGGACTTGTAAGAGCACCTGCAATGTGGAAAGACGGTCAAGAGAAAGATATGAATAATAATGGGGCAAATGACAGCAAACCATGTAAAGGAGCTTATTTATTTCTTTGCTGCACCGTGGAGGACCACTCAATACTAATTCTGACTGCCTAATCTATTTTTTTTTTAACCCAGACGCGCCGTGGTGAATAGTAACTTCCACCGCAATCAGACTTCTTTAGATGTTTGAATGTTTGGTTGTTATTGGTCTTTTCACTTTTATTCAAAAATATAGCCTCTTAACTTAATATACTGTCATCATACTCTGTAAGAAAATTGGGATCTGGTCAAAATAAATGAAAGGAGAAAAACCTATCCCTTGAAAGAGTAATCTTTAGCAAGTACTGTAGGCAGTCAGGATTCATCAGGACAATTTTTTAAATAAACTTTTTTCTAGTGTTATCAAACAGGAGCTGGATTTTATGATAAAAAAACAGCTATGTACTCAGGAAACATCATGAGAAGAAGAAACTATATATAATATGCTTTGAGTGGCAGGAAATAAAACTCAAATTGGTCTAAATAATAAAGGAGATTGTATTGGTTCATTTTTACATTGCTATAAAGAAATGCCCAAGACTTGGTAACTTATAAAGGAAAGAGTTTTAATTAACTCACAGTGCTGCATGGCTGGGGAGGCCTCAGAAAACTTACAATCATGGCAGAAGGAGAGGCAGCCGCCTTCTTATGGTGGGAGGAGAGAGAGAGAGCGTGTGAAGGAGGAACTGTCAAACACCTAACACTTATAAAACCGTCAGATCTCATGAGAACTTACTATCACAAGACCAGCATGGGGGAAACTGTCCCCATGATCCAATCACCTCCCACTAGGTTCCTTCTTGAACAGATAGGGATTATGGGGATGGATTATAATTCGATATGAGATTTGGGTGGGGACATAGAGCCAAACCATATTCAAGATGTATTGGCTTGTATGTAATGGAAAAATCTAGAGGCGTTAAGAGGTTTCAGCTGCAGTGTGGTCAGGATTTCAACTCGATTTCTCTATTGTTTTCAGTTCTGTCATCTCCTTTGTATTGGATTTGTCCTCAGGCTAGCTATCCTTATGGGGGCAAAATGGCAGACAAGCTACAGGGGATCTCCTTGGTTGGTGTTTTTCATTTGCAAGCAATTGTATCTTTTGGCTGTGCTCTTGAAGGCATTAGAAAAGTTATTATATTTTCATTTCAGTCCCCAGAAAACAGCTTCTAAAATCTTATTGTCCCAAATTGAACCACATATCCATCCCTGAATCCATTACCATAGCTAGTAGATTGGAATGGCTTGAGCAAGACAGGGCCCACTCCTGAATCTGGGGGTGACATCAGGCTTTGTAGAATTATATGAGACCCCAGATGTAATTTTTTTAAAAAAAAGGAAATGAGAAGAAATGGGGCTGGGCAGACAGCAAGCATATGTATAAAATAACTTGTAATAGGGAACCAAGGTAGCTGGGTTCCCATTTGACTTCTACTAGTTTTGTGTCCTTGGTAAACAAGTCACTTTTATTGTTAAAATGAGCATATTTGACAAGGTGGTCTGCTTTCTAAGGTCTTGTTAAAACCTACAATCTTAACTTTATATCTCTAAAATATCTTTTGCCTGAGATACTGGCTTTCAGTTCTATTTTGGGGGACACATTTAAAGAAATAGATTTGATTTATGGTCTGGGGCAAAATTGTAAAAGGAAATTGGAAGAACGTTTCCACTTTCCTTTGGTAACACAGGCACCTCTGGTCTTTTTAGCATCTACTGATGGAGTCAACTACTGACTTCTTTTTTACTGTTTCTCTGAGTGACTGATAAATGAGAGCAATTTCTCTGACTTGTATAAGAAAGGATTTTCTTATATTTGTTTTAAGACTTCCTAGAATGATTCACTTTGCTACCACTGTTCTGTTGCACTTGCAAAATGTTATGTGACACTGCTAAGGTAAATTTATTGAGGCTCTCAATTTTAATTAGTTTTTTTCTCATATTTTCTCTGAAAAGTTAATCCCCTTTTAATGAAATTGTAAAATATAAGCAAATCTTACATGACACTTTTATCACCTGCTCATTTGAGATCAAAAGTCTAACTGTATTGCCCTCTAAAATTCTACCAAATTTTAAGTGCATATTAAAATGGTAATTTTTATCTCAGATCAATGGCTGAGCTTTAATTTATTTGAGCAAAATAAAACAATACAGATAATGGTTTATTGTTGTATTTCAACATGTTTTAAAGTACTAAGGTATTATTGTAGTGATTTTTATCACTGTTTGAAGTAAAGTAGGAAGCAGATTCTTAACTTGAAAACTTAATGGGTCTAAATTTTCCATCAGAAAATAATCTACCAAATAACACCTTCATAATGAAAAAGGGATTTGCTCTCATCTCTCTCCCAAGTTTTATGATGTAAAATGGTACCCACTGTTACATGTGAGTGATTGTAAAAATCTAGCACATGTGAGAGTTGGCTGGAATAATAGTATTATTACTTTAGCTTAGTGCTAAAGAAAATATTTGTACTGTAATCTCTCTTCTGAATTTTCCAACTATCTCTTACATTGAAGACCTGAAATGGCATTTTTGGCTCCATGAACAGTGCAATGATATCCTCCATTTAATTTGGGCAACCAGTTTATATTGTTTTAGCTTTCTTCTTTATTTATGATCAAAGTATAGGTTCACTTTGTAGCCTTATGTTGACAATTTACAACCAGCTCATAAATGCCCCATCTTGTGATTTATGATGGGCCTCCTACTTGCTGTCCATGACCTCTTTCTCCCAGGTCCCCACTCATTGCTCATCTCAGGCAACCAGTTGAAATTCATTAGCTTAGGTACCTGTTGGAAAAGGAAAGCCAGCGTTTAAACAATGTCTACATTATCTCCAAGCTCTTGAAGCCAGTAAGTCAAAGGAGTGAAATATAACGAGTTGTAATGGTTGGGTCTGCCAACTGCTCAGAGTAAGACTCAACTTTGTTGATAAGTGTAGTTAACACTTATCAGAGGAAAAATAAAAGGCAACACTAGTGTTAGTAATGAAATTAATTGAGAAAAAGCTAGTTAACTGTCAAACTAGAAGAACCTTGAGAAGAAAGGCAGCTTCTAAAGGTCAATACTCAGCGTGCTGTAATCTTTACCATCTGTGTTCAGGCTGGTAAGATTCTGAGACTGTCATATGTAGCCCTTTTTCTGAAAATAACAGACAAGGGAAAAAAGACTTGCCCCACAGGGAGCCTGGATGTACTTAGCTGGGTAGAAAATGAAAACACTATATGGTATAAACTTAGGATGACCCTTGATTTTTCTTCCCCTTGACCTACATGGGTCCACAGATAGTTTCAGAAAAGCAGTGCCATGGCAAATTGAAATAATTCCATCACCAATGAAATGTAATGTTATATTTACAAGGTGGAACACTAGGCAGCTTGATTCAATATGAACACCCTCTATCGTCTGACTCTATCTGACGAAGGCTAACAAGGCCATCACCATGTTTTCCTAGTAGGAAAGCTTTTTACATAAGTGGAAAAATGGACTTGGTTTCTCTTTACTTGAAGATTTGACAAATATATTAGAAATCTAGAATGTTGTGATTCTATATATAGTGACATAGCTTACTCTTGTTAGAACAATATTTAGAGGTTTGGTGTTATATAGTCTTTTTAGAAGACTTACACCAAATATACCAGATGTTTATTACTACAAGGGATAATTTCATGCACTCTCATTTCTTAAATCAGTAGTGTTTTCACATAATGGAAAATGATCAAGGAATAAATAAAAATATGTAATATTCTTATACATATAAATGTATATGATTGTATATATGCATATATGTGTATGTAAAATTATATATTATTATTTATTAGATAAATCATGTATAAACTGTCATGATTCTTTGGAAATTTTGTATATTCTAATTAAGGTATAAAATACTATTGTTTTACCTCCCTCTATTATATACGAAGTACAGTGTTTTCAATATTATTCATAGAATACCAATTTCTATTTTTTTCTAAAAATCCAATCCTTCAGATATTTTCAGCTCTAACTTTTCCTGTTGTACTACCTCCATCTCTAGATGACCTCATCTATACAGCTCATTTTTTATGCATACGACTTCATTTTATACTCACAACATCCCGAGAATTCATGAATACACATGTGACTTCAAAGATCCATGATACCGTCTTATAATAAAACACTTCCCTGGATTCATTGGTGCTATTTTAACCATGATAGGGGTGGCAAGTTTTACAAAGTGTGCTGACATCTAAACTTCATAAATAAAACTGCAGGTTAACTGATTTGTTTTTCTCTTCTGTGATTTCCTTGATTTGTTTTAGAAACACAAAGAAGGAATTTCTCGTCTCTGCAACATTTGTCACTGCTTCCGTAGCCTTCCAGGAAAATAGGATCCATAAAATCTTAGACATAAAAAATAATAACACTCTCCAAATGCTGGTTAATAAAATGCTCCGCCTCTTTAGGAGAAAGAGATATTTTATTTGTATTCATTAGGGTGACCTAACCACTCACTAGTACACTTTATTATACCTCTCCTGTGTGATGTAATAGCTTGAACACATGAAAATAAAGCATGCAGATTGCATTGCTTTCTCTCTTCATGTACTTAAAACACAGGTACCCCTAGTCTCTCCCTTTTCCTATCCTCCCTTTTCATTTCCTCCTCTTACTCATCTTCTCTTTGTTTCCTTCTCTTTCTCCTCCATGATCTGCACACCAAGACTCCCCTAACAAGCCATTCATTTTTATATTCTGAAGGCAATCTTGTCAGTTAAAGCCCCTGTGAGATTTCTTGAGTGGGTTAGGTTTATTTTCTTGTTGTTGCTTTGATATCGTGGGTTACATATTACTCATTTCAACTGGTTTATGTTGACCTAAAGGCCTTTTCTTTTTGGAAGAATGCATTGTTTTATAACTAATTAGTAAAGAAAAAATTATTGTAATTAGTGAATATAGAACTAAGAATGAAAAGCTGTTCTAGAAAAACAGAAATAGAGAAAGAAAGAAACTTTTTACACAAAGGCTGCTAAATAAATGACTCCCTTAGTTTTAGGAAAAGGAATGTCACCATTAACAAATGATACTACTCTGAGCCTATTATGTTGAATATTGTGTCACTGTCAATCACTTGGCAATCCACAGGGCAATACTTCTCCATAATAACTGCCAACTTCAGTCAATATATTTGCATCATTTTACTTTAGAGGCTTATGAAATGCAAATAAACATTCTACTAATAGTGCTTCTTATTTAATTAGTTCTGCCTGGTGGATATTCTTTTTCCTCACCAAGGCCTTAAAAGTAAGAATTTCAATTCCAAGCCTGATTTGGCCATTTGACAATTCTTTGCATTGCTGACCCATTGTTTTGAGGTTGTTGACCAAGGAGATAGGAATTACAACATGAGAAATAAGACCCTTTTTTGAAAGAAGGTACACAATGCAGGCATCTGTCGTTCAGCATATTATTTAAAAACTCAGAGAAAAGAATCATACCCACATTGTTTTTTAAACTAGTTTTAAAAAAACATCTTTGGGAAATGGATACTGTGTTTCTGTCTGAAGTGAAAGTCATCCACTACAAATATTTTGCTCTGTTATTCTACTACATGTATGCGCATGTTAACCCAGCATCATTCATTTTGAGAAAATACTGCCTACTTAAATACTTTATTAGCATAATTTTTATTTGCATTTCTCCTTCACCCCATAGTAATTCTGCTTATATAGAAAGTAGACAAGTGACACAGGCCTGGCAAATCAGAATAACCCATGACCCTAAACAATTAAGAATAGAAGCTGCCCAGCTAGTTGTTTGCAGAGCCTAGGACCATTATTTAAGATCTATTCTGCCCTCTGGAAGGGGTACCCTATTTCAGAAACCTTGACAGCCAGCTTGGATTGACCAAGTGCTTTGTTGGATGAAGTGAAACAGGTACTCATCAGCTTTCTATCCTCTTTTCACAATTTTTGGCTACATGGAACATGACCTCAACTCAGCATTGACAAGGAAGCAAGGCAGTTTGATTGCACTTCAGGAACTTAGGTTTAAACCACGAGGATGATGCATTCACAGACAATTGGGACCAATGTGAGTTACGCATTTATAGTAAGAGCCTTTTAGAAGATATTCCAGCCTATCTGTATCACTGATGTGACACAGTCTTAAGAGAATTTATTTATTTGGATTGAGGTGGTGGCATTCTTTCTTTTTTTTCTTTTATAACCCCATTTTAAACTACAAATCTCACATGAATCCAGAAATATACTTTGGAAAGAAGTTAAGCTACTCTTGTAGAGCAAACAAGAACTTTTTATTATTTATTTTTTATTTTATTTTATTTTTTTTGAGACAGAGTCTCGCTCTGTCACCCAGGCTGGAGTGCTTTGGCATGATCTCGGCTCACTGCAAGCTCCGCCTCCCGGGTTCACGCCATTCTCCTGCCTCAGCGTCCTAGTATCTGGGACTACAGGCGCCCGCCACGCGCCCAGCTAATTTTTTTTGTATTTTTAGTAGAGATGGGGTTTCACCATGTTGGTCAGGATGGTCTCGATCTACTGACCTGGTGATCCGTCCACCTCAGCCTCCCGAAGTGCAGGGATCAGAGGCGTGAGCCACTGCGCCCCACTGAACATTTTATTTTTTGAGAACTCCTTTTCCAACCTCTTGCACTCCACGTGGATCCCAAAATTCTTGTATGGAAACATAAGCCTCTGCAAAAATAAATGTTTGAAAAAAATTAAGACATTGAATTATTAAATGTATAAGAATCATCTCTTCAGGTTCAATCATTCCTGTGGTATATTCCTATGTCACTAACACTCTAGAGGTTACTCATTTTAATTAGTAAGAATATATAGAAATGGGTGAGTGAGCAGATAGATGGGTGGATGACTGAAAGCAGGTATGTATTGACGAAGGAGAGAATGGGAATAGGTAAGTCTGGAGCAATGGGTAGAGGACATGGTAATGCCCCAGTTGAGGGGAACACTGACATGCCAGCAACATTTTAGTGCGTCCTTAAAGAAAAGAGGTTGGTTTAAGAGAAAATTAAGGATAACAGACATGGAGTCAGTATATTTCATCTACTTGCTAACTTTGATGAGGGTTGAGTCTGTCATAACCAATTTCTTCCTTGACTTAGTATTATATAGATACAGTCATGGCTGATAATAAGGGTGGACCCAGGTGGGGCATTAAGACACTGCCACCCACACCCATATGTGTTAATTCGCTTCCTGCCAAAACATGTCTTTTGAATCATGTAGGCTTATGCTAAGGGAAAAAGGCAGCATATTCAATGGAATGTAGAAAAAATATTCATGAAATTGTGGGTCTGTGACTTCCCACAGGAAGTTTTGGTTTCTGCTTTCAAATTAACCTGTCCAAGCACTGCTCAGAGGCTTATAGATTATGGAGATCAATTCAGAAAACCTACAGCAATTGCTTGTGTAGTTAAGATTCTTACTTTGTATTAGAAAATTCCTAAGTTGTTAGTAGAACAATAGGCAATTAAAACAGTGTTCAAACCATTTACAGGACACAGGAGTCTAGATAGGTTGCTCCAGTGTCAGGGTGGGACAAACAAAACAAAAACCAAAGCTGTAGATCACATTTAAACCCTCAGGGTAAATATGAACAAAAGGTAGACTATATATTTTTAAGGCATCTGGGTGTAAACCTTTTTTTCCCCTCTTTGCCAGAAACCATAGTGTTTATAGGCGTGTTTTACTGGAAATCTGCTGCTTCTCACAATGTTTCCTGCACAACTGTCTTAGTAAAACTACATCTGGAAATGACAAGCACACAGTTGTAAATCTGGAAGTCAGTGTGTTGTTGTAATAGCTTGCAGCTACAGTACGGCTGTCTTGCTGAACACCAAAGAGTTATAAAGACAGAGGCCAGCTGTAGCTACTGAAATGAATGCTATTTTTCTGAGGGGATAGAATGAGGTTTAAGAGGGTTATAATGTCTCCTATTAAACTAAGAAATGGAGCATTGAACTGATTGTCTCTTGGACAAATCAATTATTTCAGAAACCTTGATGACCAGCCTGGATAGACCAAAGCCTGCTTTGTTGGATGAAGCAAAAACAGGGAGAGATCAATTGACTTGTAGACTTCTAGAGTTAGTTGGGTCATAGCAACCACCTAAATCAAATGTCTCCCTAAATAATGAACTTCCCTTCTCAAGAGCCACAAAATGTCATCCTCAAATAGTAGCTTGAACATTTCAACAGTTCTCAGTCCTAAATGACTGATGAGATCCATATATAGGTCCCAAACAAAACAACCTATATGCTTAGCCTGAAGTTCTCCCTATGCTTTGGTTTGAATGAGTCTTCTCCAAAGTTCATGTGCTGAAATTGAATGGCCAATGTGATAGAATTAAGGCATGGAGACTTTAAGAAGTAATTACATCATGAGAGCTCCTTTCTTATGAATGGTATTGAGTCCTTATTAAAGAGGCTCCACATAGCATTCAGTTCTTTCCCTTTTCTACTCCTTTGGCCTTGTAAAGACACAGCATTCCTGCCTTTCAGAGAATGCATCTAGGAAGGTGAGGCTGGGCCCCTCATCAGACACTAAAACTACCATTAACTTGATTCTGGACTTCCCAGCCTTCATAACTGTGAGAAATAAATTTCTGTTCTTCATAAATTACCCATTTGTAGGATTTTGTTATAGCAGCACAAACAGAATAAGACACCCTATGTGTGTATCTTCGGATCATTTTCAAATTAACCTGGGGAATCGAAGAATGATTCGTCACTATGGGAGGTTCGTCAAACCACATGTTGATATCAAAGCCACCAGTAAGAATCGTAGTGATGAGTTAAGCAATGATTAGTCAACAATAAACAGAAGTAAAATATCAACCAAATTTTAATTTATTATTCAAATAATAATTAAACATTGATATGTTTAGACACTATGGGCTTTGGATGTAACATATACATATGCGAGCACTGTTTATCTTTAAAAATGGCTTATACTTTCAGTAATGTATCTAAGCCTGTGTATATCAACAGGTGGATATTTAAAATAACTACAGTGTCTTACCTCTTCTTTGCTCTGCTTCCAGCATGTTCTTTCTTCCTTCTTTTCTGTGTCAGAGGAAGAACAGCTCATCTTCCCCACAGGGCCAAATTACCTTTTTATATTTCTTTCATTTCATCTAATTCTCAATTTCAAAGAGATCGCAGTATTTTATTATTTATTTTTTCTTTTGTGTCTTCAATGTTTGAATTCCCCTTCTAAGCCTCTTTTCCTTGCTCTCAATCATACACAAATCTCTCCTACATGAAAACAGTTTGAAATGAATTATATGGTCCACTGAATTTACCAGAATTGAAGAAGAAAAGTCTCATCTTGTCAAAGAATAGCTTTTATAAGATCCATGAGGGTAGGGCAGTGTCTGATTCATTGGTGTTCCCATTTTCTAAAAGATGCCCAGCCCCAGTAGATGCTCAACAAGTATGTGTCAAATAAATGAATGAAAACAGTAAATGAGTGAATAAATAGTAATGCATATAGACTAGCTTAACTTTTACCTTTACTCCTTCACAATTTACTGGCTGTTTTGTTTCCCCACATCAGATTATTCAAAAGCATCCTGATCTGCTAGACATCAAGTTATTATTTCAATAGCTTGTCCCAAGTCATCATTTTTCTATCTTTGCTATATATTTAACACTGTGAGCTCCCCATTACCAGCATTGCCCCCAAAACACACACACACACACACACACACACACACACACACACCCCAATAGAGTTTTGTAACTTTCATGAGAAACCAGCATATGTTTCATCCCATCTCTTGCTCTATGCATCTTGGTCTCCCTGTTTTTGACTTTTCGAAGAGACACTTCTCCCTTGGTTCCAACTCCCGTAGGTGCTGAACTTGAAGTTGTCTCAGCTCACTTCTTGATGATCTAACGGCTTCTCTTTCCTTAGAGAGAGGAAAAGAGTGGGGAGAAAGGAGAAAGAGAAGAATGAAAAAGTTTAAGTAGGATTTGTAGTTGAAGAAAATCTTTCTAAACAAGACTAATACTTCTGCTTCTCCTGTTACCTCCTTCCTCTGGTTCTCAAATTGTGGCCTCAGTACAACCTATGTCAGAATTGATACAAATATTGATGTCAGGCCCTACCTTAGTCTATTAGTCCTTCTAAAGTAGAATTCCAAGGATGGGAACTCCAAAATCTACATTCAAAAATAAAACGAAAATCATTTTTTTCTAGTTTGCAGAGAGGTTTGGGGACCACTGAACCATATAACACTGCATAGAGGTAAATAAATAATGAAAAAATAGATATGAAAAATTATCCATTCAAAGGCTATGGCACCTGGATCATTCATCATAACCTACAAAATCCTCCTCCTCTCCCAGTTTTACAAGAGTCCTGTACTGAACTTAGCTGTCTCCAGTATGCTGAAGACTGTTTATTACCTCACCTTTACTATGCACAGGTAACTCATCCTATAGGAGATGACTCTAGCAAATAATTTGCTGTGAAGTTGGTAAATTGTTATGGCTTTTCAGAGGAGTTTTCTCAAATAAGCAGAGATCCAGCCAAATTATATGATTTGCTGAGATTCTACTACTTCTATTTCATTACAAGTCCTACAAATTTCTACTTCTATTTTCATCTTCACCTTTTTGAATCTTTACTACCTGTACTAAATTTTTACATTTCAAACGAATCAATTTCAATAACTCTACTTTTTGAAATCAAAATATTCCATTTATGGTATTATGTATATTAGCAACAGATGTAAAATTACTCCTAAAATTTTAAGGGCAGGGATAACTACAAATACTTGGTGTAAAACATGTTTTACTTACATATAATAATGGGACTAGTTTGTAGTCACACCCAACGTGAGTGACATTTCTTTGTAACTACATGTGTATAGTAGAAAGAGAGAGAAGGGAAAGAGAAAGACTGATTAAAAACCAATGGACTGACTGGGCACGGTGGCTCACACCTGCAATCCCAGCACTTTGGGAGGCCAAGGCCGGTGGATCACCTGAGGCTGGGAGTTCAAGACCCCTGGTCAATGTGGTGAAACCCCATCTCTACTAATAAAACTACACAAATTAGCAGAACCTGGTGGCTCATGTCTGTTATCCTAGCTAGTCAGGAGGCTGAGGCAGGAGAATCGCTTGAACCCTAGAGGAGAGACAGAGGTTGCAGTGAGCCAAGATTGCACCACTGCACTGCGGCCTGGGTGACAGAGTGAGACTTTGTCTCAAAAAAAAAACAATTAATTTTAAAAAATGGGCTCTTTAATATTTGTTTTATTGACACACACATATTAATTTCACTCTGTCTACATTCCTATATCTTCCCAATTTTTTTTTTTTTTTACTCTGTGACACCCCTAAAGAACAATTGGTTCCTGTCCTGTCCCACTTCCTGGCTATGTTCCTCTTCAGTATTTAGCAGTGACTGTTCTCCTAGGAGCCATACTGTGGCATATCCCCTATGCAGGAGCAGAGAAAATCCTGCCACCAAATGTGTGTAAAGAAATGCCTTCAGAACTACAACTTGGTCAAGACCCTACAGCTCTTTTATCAGGCCCTGAAATTAGATTGAGAAACATACAGAGTTTTACAAATAATGGTACCAATAGCTCCTGGTACTTTTAGTTCCTCAATTTGCTTTCTTTGTTTTTTCTCATTTCAAGCCACTGTTGTTCAAGAAGGACCTCACTGATACCTGACATGACACATCAGAAAATAAGTGTGAAGTCTGGCTGTGCTATAACCCTGAGAGTTCACATTTGTGGTTCAATCGTGGCTACATGTGAGCTGTTTACACTCTAGTTACCTCTTGAAATTTGGCAGTCGTTACTTATCTAGGAACAATTTGGCTTCTTTCTTCCCACTGGGGAAAAACTATTCCTCGTTACCATCTTTACATCTTTTCTCCATCTTCTGTTTAAAATTTGTTTGTTGATGTTTCTCTTTCTAATTATAACATTTGGGAAATACAGAAAATTCTACTGGACATAAAAACTCATAATGACACTCACAATATCATCATCCAAAGGTATCCACTGTTAACATTTTTAGTACTTCCAGTCAACCCTTTTTCTTTCCTGCCTTTTGACAGGTAAAAAATCACACCATGCATTTTTAAATTTTTTTTCTTTACTTTTCTCAGTATTTTATTATAAGCATTTCCCATTTAATACAAAACTTCGTAAATATTATTGATTTCATGATTCCCTGCTAAAGGACAATAATATAATTTATTTGAACAGTTTCCTAACTGGGGATATTCAGACTATTTCCAAGGGTGTGAAGAGCATACATTTGAGAAATGATCATGAAAGAGCATTTTATTTATGCACCTAACCAATTTGTTTTCCTAGAAGTACAGAGACAGACTCAATGAATCAGAGTGAGTATTTTTGTGGCTCTCATTACATATAATTTCTGCTTGTTTTCAAACCTGATTTTAAGTTTTACCTAGTTCCAGACAGCTGTGACTACATGTAGTTAATGTTCATTTATGAGAATTGTTGACTAAATATAACAGAGGGTAATTGAAGGGAAATGTAATGAAAAGGGGATCATTTTCTTGGAATTTCTATTTTGAAGAGTTATTTTGTCCTTGATCAAGTTATATGTCAACTTCAGTGTGACTTTTCTGACTAGAGAGAACATGCCAGACTTTTCAGCTTTCCTTTAGAAGTGGTCTTCAGGTTTTTCTTGTTTGCTTTTTCATTCTAATTCTTAAGTGAATTTAGGCTCTCTCTTCATTTTTCTGATGCAAACATCTATGTGGTCTGGACAAAGGAGATGCATTCTTCTTTTTTCCTTCCCTGCTATTGAGTTCACTTTAATCTGTAACACAAAACAAGTTATCCCTCTATTTTCTAAACATTTTTGTGCTCTGTTTTATTCTACCCAGTTTCTTGTTTAGCTGCCTAAATTCTCCCAGCTCATTCACTCACAGCCACTTCTGGATGATACTTGTTGCTTCAGGTTAATAGCTTCGGTATTAGTCCGGTATTTTCATGCTGCTGATAAAGACATACTCGAGACTGGGCAATTTACAAAAGAAAGAGGTTTAATGGACTCACAGCTCCACATGGCTGGGGAGGCCTCACAATCATGGTGGAAGGTGAAAGGTATATCTCACATGATGGCAGACAAGAGAAGAGAGTTTGTGCAGGACGAGAGAAGAGAGTTTGTGCAGGGAAACTCCCCTTTATAAAACCATCAGATCTTGTGAGAATTATTCACTATCAACAGAACAGCATGGGAAAGACCTGTCCCCATGATTCAATTACTTCCCACCAGATCCCTCCCACAACACTTGGGAATTATGGGAACTATAATTCAACATGAGATTTGGGTGGGGACACAGCCAAACTATATCAGCCTTATCCAACTGTGGCCTGAGAGCTACATACTCAGAAGGGTGTCCAATGCCACCATTCCACAATCTTACAGTAAAATTTCATCAAAAATTCCTGTTAAAATGTTGTTCACTTTGTTCTCACTCTGACATAATTCTCTGTCTTTCTTTTCTCTCTTCGTGAAAGAGAGCTGAACCCTTCCACTGAGTCCTATCTTGTAAGCAGATCATTCCTTCTCTACGCAGAGCTGTCAAAGTCACAGAAAGCCCTAACATTCCAATGGTGATTTTCTTTAAGAAACAGCATTTTAAACAGTGAATGGGGAGATGAGTAGCTATGGCTTCTCTAACTTTCATTTTGTGTGTATTTGTGTATGAGCAGCAGAAGGCAGTGAAATGGGCAGAGGGGTAGAAATAACCAGTCCTTTTATTTTTGGATTGAAAAAAAATATTTTGCTAATGCATTTCTGCATTTAACAATTTTTCTTAGGTAAGTTAGACATTTAATAGTACAAGTCACTGGTGTTGTATGGAAGGACTTCACCAGTCTTCTCTATAAATGACAAACTGCTGGAATGTAAAACATTTGGTTTTTTACAAATGCCTTTACTCGAGTTGGAAGTCGTGATCTATGTTTCAGGTCAAAGGCAAGAACATGCTTTCCCCTATCTGTTTCCTGTCTCCAAGCGATCAATCATTTATTTCCCCAGGGAATTGTAGTTCTTGGGCATGTGGCCTGTTTTCCATTGGCTTCTATTATCTTTTGCTAATTAGATTACAACCTAGTATTTACCTTACTATGTGGCTTTGAGACTTTCCCCTGCAGTGCTTTTCTGTTCACTTTATGAAGGCTGCACATCATGACTTCTCTTGGCCTGCTTTGTTAAACCAGGCAAAGTGAGGAGCTCTACATTCACATTTGAGGAGAAGGGAGTAAAAAAATAAATGAAAATTAATTAATCTTACTTTATGTTCAGATCTAATTCACCTTTGAGAATATGCCCTCAGGAAATTTTAGAGCTGTTGCTATCTCTAGACTACTTTAGATTTTATAATATAACTCTCACCTTGAATTTATGTTTTGCTTATACTTGATAAAAATTTATTATCTGACACCAGATAGTATTGCATCCCAATGTGATGATTAATTTTGTGTGTCAATTTGGTTAGGTTATGATGACCAGTTTTTTGGTCAAACACAGGTCTAGATATTACTGTGAAGGTATTTTTTAGATGTGATTAACATTTAAATTAGTAGAATTTGAGTAAAGCAGGTTACCCTATATAATATAGGTGGGCTTTAGTAAATCAGACAGAGGCCTTAAAAGACAAGGACCCATAAAGAGAAAGGAAGTTTTGCCTCCAGACTGCACGGTAGAAATTATTGAGTTTCTAGCCTTTTCATTCAAGACTGTGACATCAATTCTTACCAGAATTTCTAGCCTGCCCTGCAGATTTTCAACTTGTGAGTCCCCACAAGCGCATAAGCCAATTACTTGAAACTTTTCTCTCTCTCTCTCACTGTATGTGTGGTAGGGTGTGTGTGTGTATGTGTTTGCATATATATGTATCCTCTGGGTTCTGTTTCTCTGAAGAACCCTGACTAATACCCCTACTTTGCCCCATTCACCCTTAATCTTTTCTGATTTTTTTTCCAAAGATTCTATTTATGAAGAAACTTTCTTTGAAAACTCTGTATTAATCTAAGCACCCATATCCTTCAGTTTCTATTAATATTCTCATCTTGTAAGGATAGATATATTGGTTTCTAGTCAATTAAAAGGTCTTAGGGCCTTAGGTACGTAGGTATCACAGGGAATATAAGGTAGTCTAGCTGGAAGGGTGAGAAGCCTTTCTCTATAGCATAGAAGAGACATTTATCACAATGGAACTATTGACTGTAAAATGTCTAAAGAACATTTTCAATTTGGATGGAATCTGGTTTACCATAAACATTATATATTAGAGATATCATTTTGGAAGTTGGCTACAGAGGTTCTCTGCAGGGATAGGGGAGTTGTGTGGGGCATATATCAAATCTCTTGTGAAGCTTTTGAGAAATTTCTCCTCCATTCTGAGAAGATACCTTGTCCAGTGCTTCTCTGCCCATGCTGCGTCCATAAGCTTCCCAGCACACACTCACAGCCGCCCTCTCCAGCCCCTCCTCCTCACTGTCTTCCATCACCATTTCACTATCACTGGACTGTTGGGAAGAACAGAACAGGCAGAGAAGAGGAGGCTTTGTGACTCAGAGTTAGAGAAAATTTTCACCTGAAGGCATAAAGTTTATTTTAGAACTTCCAAAATATTCTAGACCCCCCCCACCACCACCAACAAAGACTGGTGTCAGATGATTGGTTGCAAATTTCTTTCTTGGAGTCCTGGCAGGACTGCCTATTTCTACCTTACCTCCTAACCTCCCAAACTCTTTCTATCACAATCTAAAATAAAAGATAGGAAGAACTGCGGATCAGACAAATGGAACACATATTAAAGAACTCATTAATTTTGTCAACCTAAAATAACCCAAAAGGTCAGAATCTAGTTTAAAGAGTGTTTATTCAAGTGCAAATGTTGAGAGCTGCATCCTAGCCTGGGGTATACTTCCAAGTTGCCCTGGGGAATGCCCTGGAGACCAAAAGAGAGGCTCGAGTTTTTAAGGAAAAAAATGGATGAATCAGGAGAAGGGCAATTATGAAAGTTGTTCATTGGGAATTCTCATTGGTTTACAGAAATAACATTGGTTAATGATTGGCTGTACATTGTTGAACTATAGGGTGTATAGCGTTTTATAGATACCTGGAATCAGTTAGTCTAGAGCCTGCATAGCAAGTGGTTTCAAGACTTAATTATTTAGCTCAAGGGGGAGTGAGACGTGACTGTTGGTACATTTTAAATGACTTTCTGAGCCTGATAATTTCAAAGGGCTTGCATTCCTCCAATGAATTTTTTTTTCTTTCTCAATTATTTGGGGATTTTTGGGGGTGGGGGCACAGGGGAACAGCATCTCACTCTGTTGCCCAGGCTGGAGTGCAATGGTGCAATCATAGCTCGCTACAGCTTCAACCTGGGCTCAAGCGATCCTCCCACCTCAACTTAGCTTGGGAGGCCTACAGACACGTGCCATCAAGCATGGCTTGTTTTTTGTTTGTTTTTACATTTTTTTTTTTTTTGTAGAGAAGGGGTCTCCCTATGTTGCCCAGGCTAGTCTCAAACTTCTGGTCTCAAGAGCTCCTCCCTCCTTGGCCACCCAAAATGCTTGGATCATGGTGCCCAGCCAATTCTTTGGTTCTTATTGAGCATTTCATTTAAGGAGTACATTGGTAGAATGTGTGTTTGGTAAATGCAAGGCATAATCTTCAATATATGGCTAGCTGAACATTTCTCATGGCTGAAAACTTTAAGTGACATTAGAAAATGAAAATGTGGTACATTTCCTGCCTTCACCAAGGTTCCAATTCAATTGAGAAGAGAAGGCAGATACCCCCAAAACATATGATGGGACTGAAGAAATTCTGAGGGAAGAGCTTTCAATGTTAAAACTAGAAGAGCCTCAGGTAATCAAGGATGAGTTTGTCACTGTTGAGTATCAGGGAAGGGTGAAGGCCAAGAGTGGTGGAAAATAAAGAGAAGCCATATAGATGAAGCAGAATTGTGAGGGAAATTCTCCTGGATTAGGTGGAACTCTAGGAATTTAAGATTAGGGAGGAAATGCCAAGGCAGGAGGAAGGAGGCATTCCAAGAAGAAAGCTCTGGAGGAACAAGGAAATGAGGCTAGATTAAGCCTAATGTATCTGGAAGACAGCACAGAGATAAGAAAGGAAAGGCTAGTTGGATCAAACCCATGCATTTAAATTTTATTCTGTTAACAATAGGAACCAATAGATTTTGAGCAGGGTCCTGTCACGATCTAAAGAATATTTTCATTTTAGGTCATAAAAAAGTTGGATAGGAGATAGAGCAGACGAGAGTCTGAGAGATCAGATATTTTCCTAATTAACGTTTGAGGAAATTAAAAAATATAAATTCATTTGATTGCGTTAGAAATACAAAAGTCAGAACACATATGAGAAGCATGTAAAGGAAAAAGCTGGCAGAAAACTGTAACTGATTCAGAATAGGAGTGGATAAAGAACATGGAATCAATGATGTCGTCAGACCTTCTGGAGTCAGAATCACCATGATCCTGGCATCCTGGGAGCTCATTCCCTACCAGGAAAAGCTGATGCCTTTGATTCTTAGGATGATATCATTCTTGAGGCATGTAAAGGGATTTAGCCTCCTATTGCTAATGCCTTAGATCATCTGCTAGCTGGTGTTGGGTATATGTTTGTTTTGGATCTGTATCACGGATCCACAAACTAAAAATATACATATAAATCTATTTCAACTTAATTTCTATTTTGAGCTTGCTTGAGCCAGGGTAGCAACATTTTCTACACAGGTTTTTGAGCCACAATAGTTTACTAAAATCATACCTAAATTTTGAGTGTTTAAGGTGTGACCAGAAGCATGGGGGAGAGGTAGCCACAATCTGGGCTTCAAGTCATCTTTCCAGGTGGCCTCTGAGATATCAGTCATGTTCTGGGGTCCTACAAAGGTGGCTGCTGAAATAACCCTCATTCTCTCCCAACTGACTGTTGCATGGTCATTTTCTCCTTCAGCGATGCCTCTGCTTTGTTTGTGGGCTTGTGTCTGCAGTATGCCTGGCTTGCTGGATCATAGAAATCTCTGCCAGTTGGCTAGCGTTCCAACCATCCCAATCCACTGTGCAGCTGCCCCTTTTCTGGGGTTTGTTTGCCTCTATGATGTTCTGTCCCTTAAAAAGGAGGCAGCCAAGCCCCATTAGGTGGGGCTCACTGATATTCCTACATTCTTTATGTGATCACCAGCTAATCCAGGGCCCCTCAAGCTGATGAAAAATCAGTCCTCTACTCGTTTTTCTTTTTCTCTTTCCATCCTCTTTCTCTTTTTCTTTCTCTTTCTTTCTTCCTTTCTTTCTTTCTTTTTCTTTCTTTCTGTTCTTTCTTTCCTTTCTTTTTCTTTCTTTCTGTTCTTTCTTTCCTTTCTTTCTATTCTTTCTTTTCTTTTCTTTCTTTCTTTCCTTTCTTTTCCTCTTTCTTCTTTTTCTCTCTCTTTCTTTCTTTCTTCTTTTTTTCTCTCTTTCTTTGCTTTTCCTTCCTTCCTTTCTTTCTTGCTTTCTCCTTTCCCTTCCCTTCCCTTCCCTTCCCTTCCTTCCTTTCTCTCTTTCTTTCTTCTTCTTTTTTTTTTTTTTCCAGAGTCTTATTCTATTGCTGAGGCTGGAGTGCAGTGTTGCTATCACAGCTCACTGCAGCCTCAACCTCTGGGGCTCAAGCTATCTTATCTTACCCTCCCAAGGAGCTGGGGCTACAGGCATACACCACCATGCCCAGCTAATTTTTTTTCTTATTTTTCTGTAGAGATGGGGTCATCTTATGTTGCCTAGGCTGGTCTTGAACTCCTGGGGAAAGTGATCCTCCTGCCTGAGCCTCCCAAAGTGTTAGGATTACAGATATGAGCCATTACGCCCAACCAGTCCCCAATTCTTGACTTTGCCATGGATGGGCTGATACTTTTATAAATCAAAAAGGTAATAAAAGTAAAATATAAAAAGGACAAGCTTATTTTTTTATATCTGGATCATTAGACATAAAATTACCAGGTCCAATTTTGATAAACATTCATAAATGCTTCCTCCTAATATCCGTACTCCGTCAATTACCTACTAGTCATACACATGGGTCCTCTTCCATGATCCACACCTTAACCGGCATAAATCTACCTCTTTGTTTTGGGCCCAGAAGTACCTTTTCTGATTGGGGATACAGTTGAAAAGAAATCACATAAATTATTAAGAGAAAAATAATACCTCAAGATTTTTTTGCCACGTATTTAGCATTAAAGTTAAGATTCTCTGACCACTGTACTCTACCCCAAACCGCACCTATCCCCACCACACACACACACACACACAGACACACACACACACATACACACTCTCTCTCTCTTTTAAAATTATAAACTGGGCAAATTACTGAGACTCTGGGAAACATCATCTGTAAAATATGATTGGACATCACATCTATGAAAGTTCATAAGTACATGAGGATTTCATAAGAAAATGTCCATAAAGTGTCTGACTTTTCATAGGTGATTGGGAATGGAGGCTGTAGCTATTACCATAAAGATACAGGCTCAAGGAAAAATGAAGTTAGGGGTGAAGGGCTCTGAAATCCATTTCAGGAAATAGGTTTTCAAAGCAAGAAAGATGAGACCTGCTTGGTATGTCTTTGGGTCTTTATCACAGAGCTCTAAGTTCTTGCTAAGTGTAATCGAATTAATCTTGCTCATACTTACGGAGGTGTCTTGTGCTAAGCATAATGTGAGCTATTAGACCATTAACTACCAGCAGCCTCCCACTCTGTGACTCAGATAACTATCTGCTAGACTTCTTTACCACTTGAGAGTTAAACAAGTCCCTGGTATTTATGGTTTTTAAAGCACTTTTGGATGCTGGAGGATTAAACGCACTGTAAGAATGTCTAGCTTGCAATAATAATATCATAGCTTATTCTTGCAATGTTAAATACTCCAACCTACAGGATTTTCAGTATAATCTAGGCAAACAAATCTTTAAACTATCTTTCTTGTTAACTAAAAAATGACACAAATTTAAATTAATAACTGATATAGCAATAAAACTGCTAAAAGATAGGATTCATTGTGCATTAAGCTCTAGATTCTTTATTTAGGCTAGGAATGATTATGTGATAATAGGATAAATGCTTTGCTAAAAAAACTAAAATACTCTGTATATCACAGAGGCATATTACATTTGTAGGGCATTAATTTACCTCATTATGCAATAAAATTTTTCTTTTTAAGTGAAATCTCAAGAAGAAATCAATTTGCTGAATGGAACTCAAGATATGTTAACCTTGGATAAGAATCAGCATTTGGCATAAGTTCCATGTCATCCAAATAGCTTTCTCTTGACCTTTAAAAAGAGGAAATGATTCTAGAGAAATCCTAGCACATCTTGGCAAAAATTCAAGCATACTATTCTACTCACTCAAGATGTTTTCCTTGAAAGAATCATGGCCTATCCCTAACACCTAAGGGCAATGAATAGTTTCAACAGAGTTGTGCTGCTCTAAGTCAAAACAGTTTATCGCTATGTCAAGAAAATATATTAAATTTTTATAATTTAGTAATGACTCTACAAAGTTACTGATTTAAAAACCAAACAAAATTTCATTTACATATTCTTTGACTACTAAGAAGACTACCTCTGGTTCCATTGTAGTAGCCTGTCGAGATGGCCATGGAAGTAACTTTAGTACAATCTACTTAGTTGTCCAAGTCAAAAGCCAAGAGTTAGCTCATCCTTCTGTTTCTTTCCTTCATCCTCTCCACATCCAATCTATCACTCCATCCTGCCAGTTTATCTGCCCAATTATATCTCAAACCCATACATTTTTGTCTATCTTTATCAAAATCTCAGTCTCAGCCCTCATCATCTTTTTCCTGCCTGGAAGGTGCAATTGCTTCCTAATTGGGCTCCCAGCTTTCTGTCTTACCCTGTTATGGTCTATTCTTCATATAGCCTAGAAGGATATTTTTAAAATGTACATCAGATCGTATTGCTCCACTGATAAAGCTTCAGGTGACATTCTACCACATTAGAATAAAAATCTATGTCATTCTCTGGGTCAGGTCTACTTCTGCTTTTTATTTCATACCACTCTCCTCCCTTTTCACCATGATCTATCCAGGTGGGCCTGTTGCTTTTACTTCAGATACTCAAAAGTTGTTTCCGATTTATTTCCCACTGTTATTCACATTGATGGAATACATTTCCCCCCAATTTTTGCAAGGATGGCTCCTTCTTATCAAGCAGGTCTTACCTCCAATGTTTTCTTCTCAGGAATGTCTCTGACCATCCTATATGTTGTGATCATTTCCAGTTACTTTCTATTCCATTATTTTCTTTGCATGACTTAACACTAGAAAATACCTTATAGCCCAGTTGGTTGGTTTGTGGTTTATTTCCCTGGACCAGAGGCTTCATGAGAATCGTGATTGGATCTGCCTTGTCACTCTGAATCTCTAGAGCCAGCACTGTGCCTGGCACTCAGGAGACCCTCAATAAATATTTGTTGAATGTCCTCCTTGACTAAAGCATGTAGATTCTGATAGGCAAAGTGCTGGCTGATGAAAGGGCTTTCTGACCTGTCCAAAATAGAAATATGAAAGGACAAATATTCAGCCTATTTGCATCATCTTAATAAGCCGTCATCAAAGACCTCTTTTAAACAAGCGAATTCATTTAGAAATGATTGGTTTGTTAAGCCCTTTGAACTACCTCTAGAGGCTTATGATTGACTGATGACATTTCACGCACCTTTAGAGAGATGTTCTTAATGTTACTACATTCTCTTGTGGACTATTTCAGCAATATGTTACTATTTGCCATTTTTTATTTTCACCCCATAAAGTACATAAATCAAAAAGAATGTTGCTATCATGGATGATAGACATTTTATCAATTTTTGCTGCCAGGATTAAAAATAATGTTTGGACTGTTCCCCCAAGAGATATTTAATTCTCTTGATAAATTAATGGCTGGCCCCTGACAGAATAAATGAAACTCTTCTTAATCTATGCAATTAAGGAAATTGGCTCATATATATGCTTGCTTCAGGATGCTAAAAACATAGGCAGTACATGGCCAGAAACATAGATTACAATCAGGAAGGCAACCTGGAATACTGGCAGCCAAATTCACTCCAATTTGCCTTAAAATGTTTAAATACAGCTGATGTAAAATGGAAACTTCATATAGAGAAGGTGGTAGGAGAAACATGTCACCCCAAGGTAGATGACATGAAGAAAATGAAACAGCAAAAATGCATTTCAATTTAAGATCTTCAAGTGGATTAAGTAGGCTAGAACATATTTTGGATATACACATTTCATTTATTCTTAATTAGAAATCCCTTTGAGATACTGTTTCATCTAGGCCTCCATCAGCATTTTCTCCTGTCCCTTTCTTTATTTTTCTATGACTTCATCTGGGACATTCCTCCAAAGGTCAACCTCCTCACCAGAATGATCCACAAAATTTTTAAATGTCAGGGATCAATGATGGTGGGTGGGAGGGGAGGTGGCGGGAGGAGGTAGGGAAAGTGTGTAGATGCACCTGGGACTTGTCAGCTCAACAGGGGTGTGGGAGGAATGGAAAGGCAGGCTCAAAGAGGTGGAGAGAAGAGCAAAGGGCAGAATCTACAGTTGGTGACTTCTGGGGCCAGAGGAAGCTGCAGCCTGACGTAGAGCTATGTGGAGCATACCCTTTACGCCTCCTTTCCAAGGGAGGCTGGCGAGATGCAGGTCTCACTAATGAGAAAGACAGTGCCAGAGTACATGGCAGGGGACGCAGCGGACACAGAAGGATGGAACAGACATGGGGATTTTCTAGCAAGGCACATTTGGAGTGTACTTACCTCAGGGCACACTCTGAGCCTTCATGCAATTAGCGTGATGAAAAGAAAATTAGGAAGCAGCCTAAAGGAAGTTTTATCTAATTGCCACTCCTGTCTTATCCCCTGTTCTTTGTAATACATAGAATTTGTTTGGTTGTTCTCCAGAATCTCTATTCTCAAGAATCCTGTAAGTATCTTTGTGCTATCAATGTCCATCTGATGTATTTATCCTCCTACTTCAGTTCCCACTGTCCCTCTGGCCTCTCCTTCCAAACTACTCTCCATTCATACTGTTGTTGGATGAATGACTGATACGTTCGCATTACCTCTTTCAGGAGTCTGTGTATTAACTACCATTAGATCCTTAAGTTAAAAAAATGTGGGAAAGTGAAAATGTAATGGGACATAATGGAACATAAGTAATACAGTCTACTTACTGTTGTTTACAAACACAGTGGTCATTTTCAAACGATTCATGTTTATCCGGCATGAACCTAAAGTCTATTTAAAAAAAAAAAAAGGCATTGCAAGAAATGTCCATTTGTTTTATTTAAATCAAACTGAATAATATGAAGCCTCCATCCCTGTTGAAAAATGAGATAGTCACTCTTAGACATTGCTACTCCTGTCCCCATTCTCTGACCTGACTCCTGATCAAGTCAGACCAAATACTTGGAAATGTATGTGATGCCCAGAAAGCAGAGTCATGGCCGTGAGATGCAGGTGTCTTGCCTGTCCAGACTGGCTGCAGGCACATCTGCTGCTTCTTAGCCACACATGTGGCTGGGAAACTTTGCTGAGTCCCAACCATGCTCCTACTCCTCCTCGGGACATAGCAAGGGAGCAATGCAGGGAGAGACCCATGAGTGCAGTGTCAGGCTTCCCATCTGAAACATGCTGGTCATGGAGACCTCACCAGAGGGTATCTTTTCAGCAAAGACTGAAGGAAGTGAAGGGGAATCACATAGCGTGGTGGACTAAGAGCCTGCAAGCATGGCCGAGTGCGGTGGATCACACCTGTAATCCCACCACTTTGGGAGGACGAGGCGGGCAGATCATGAGGTCAGGAGTTCGAGACCAGCCTGGCCAACATAGTGAAACCCCGTTTCTACTAACAATAAAATAAAATAAAAAATTAGCAGGGTGTGGTGGCGGGCGCCTGTAATCCCGCCTACTTGAGAGGCTGAGGCAAGAAGAATCACTGGAACCCAGGAGATGGAGGTTGCAGTGAGCCGAGATTGCACCACTGCACTCCAGCCCAGGTGACAGCGTGAGACCCCACCTCCAAAAAATAATAATAATAATTAAAAATAAATAAATAAGTAAAGCGCTAAAAGCCATAGGCTCTCAACCAAAGGGGAGAGATTCCTCCTCCCAGGGACCATTTTCAACTGTGTAGGTGTGTGTTTGGTTGTCACAATAACTGGTAAGGGGTGAGGGACAACAGAGGCACTCTTGTTGGTAAATAGGTGACAGAAGCAAGGAACCTCAAAATCCTGGGATGCACAGGACAGCCACAAACAATGAAAAACTCAAGAAGAATCCAACAAAAAATGCCAGTAACATCCTTGTTGAGAAACGGGAAGCAGAAAGCACAAGTGAAGAGCCATGAGGCTGGAGTACTCCCATGCAGCCCCATGCACATTTTTTGCTAACCTAAAGCAGGACTCTTGTGGTCTCCTCCCCCTCACACCTTCTCCAACCGCGCTGCAGCTCAGCAGCTCAGACCCAGTTTGCACTGTGTGTCTGCCCCTTGGTTATGTGTGCATTTTATCCCAGCACTTGGAGTGCAACAGGGCTCAGGAGCTCCATGATGAGAGCACGCGTGCTTATCCTTCAGACTTGTGGGTCAGTTTGTTGGTGGTGATTGATTTACATAAAGTAGGAAAATCACTGGGATTTCCTACAGTGTGAGACCAAAGGTCCTGGGTACTTTGCTCACATGCAAAAATCGCTCTTTATCTGGAGAGTTATTTTGTAATGAAAATAAAATAAAATATAAAATAAAATAAAATAGGGGAAGTTCTGCAATAGGCAATACTCCCCAAGGATTTCATCCACTTTGCTGGGAATGCTAGAGGAAAACAGCTAACACTTTTCATAGGTAACTTAGACTCTCATTGATCAATTTATGGACTATATTTGTGAAGAAATGAAACATTTTGCATTTTCCATTTCCATATATATATATTCATATTTTTTTTGACAGGGTCTTGCTCTGTCTCCCAGGCTGGAGTGCGGTGGCACGATCTCAGCTCACTGTAACCTCTGCCTCCTGGGTTCAAGTGATTCTCCTGCCTCACCCTTCCGAGTAGCTGGGATTACAGGCACGTGCCTCCACATCCAGCTAGTTTTTGTATTCTTTAGTAGAGAAGGGGTTTCAACGTATTGCCCAGTAGACTGGAACTCCTGGCCTCTAGTGAACTGCCCAGCTCGGCCTCCCAAAGTGCTTGGATTACAGGCATGAGATACCATGCTGGACCCATAATTTCTTTGACAATGAAATCATCTGGCATAGTTGTTTTACAGTTCAGATCCTCGCTATAATTTTTTTTCTTTCTCATTTTAGTATAAGCTTCTAAAATCGTAGGATAAAAATATTAGGCTATACTTTAATAAATTTAACTTTTTAAAACAATTTCCTCGTGGCTTTAAAAATCCATTTAATAGAATCCTCCTGTGTGTTTGAGCTACTTTTTCTCCATACAATGAAATTGTACATGCTTATTAATAAATCTGTTGTTTTGCCACCTTTGAAGAAAAACATTAAGCATTACATTTTTATCCCACATTTTTATTTTATTTTATTGAATAGGATTCCAGAAGAGGCATCAAAAAATAAAAATCCTAGAGGAAAACCTAGGTAGTACCATTCAGGACATAGGCATGGGCAAAGACTTCATGTCTAAAACACCAAAAGCAACGGCAGCAAAAGCCAAAATTGACAAATGGGATCTCATTAAACTAAAGAGCTTCTGCACAGCAAAAGAAACTACCATCAGAGTGAACAGGCAACCTACAGAATGGGAGAAAATTTTTGCAATTTACTCATCTGACAAAGGGCTAATATCCAGAACCTACAAAGAACTCAAACAAATTTACAAGAAAAAAACAAACAACCCCATCAAAAAGTGGGCAAAGGATATGAACAGACATTTCTCAAAGAAGACATTCATACAGCCAACAGACACATGAAAAAATGCTCATCATCACTGGCCATCAGAGAAATGCAAATCAAAACCACAATGAGATACCATCTCACACCAGTTAGAATGGCGATCATTAAAAAGTCAGGAAACAACAGGTGCTGGAGAGGATGTGGAGAAATAGGAACACTTTTACACTGTTGGTGGGATTGTAAACTAGTTCAACCATTATGGAAAACAGTATGGCGATTCCTCAAGGATCTAGAACTAGATGTACCATATGACCCAGCCATCCCATTACTGGGTATATACCCAAAGGATTATAAATTATGCTGCTATAAAGACACATGCACACGTATGTTTATTGCAGCACTATTCACAATAGCAAAGACTTGGAATCAACCCAAATGTCCATCAGTGACAGATTGGATTAAGAAAATGTGGCACATATACACCATGGAATACTATGCAGCCATAAAAAAGGATGAGTTTGTGTCCTTTGTAGGGACATGGATGCAGCTGGAAACCATCATTCTTAGCAAACTATCACAAGAACAGAAAACCAAACACCGCATGTTCTCACTCATAGGTGGGAACTGAACAATGAGATCACTTGGACTCAGGAAGGGGAACATCACACACAGGGGCCTATCATGGGGAGGGGGTAGGGGGGAGGGATTGCATTGGGAGTTATACCTGATGTAAATGACGAGTTGATGGGTGCAGCACACCAACATGGCACAAGTATATATATGTAACAAACCTGCACGTTATGCACATGTACCCTACAACTTAAAGTATAATAATAATAAATAAATTTTAAAAAAAATTAAATTAAATATAAAAAAAAAGGACAAATGCAAAAAAAAAAAAAAATATTTGCTTCCAATTATGGTCAGAGTGCATTGCCTCACAAGGCCCACTAGCTAGCAAGCCATGCTATAACCTAACTCCTGCAACAGATTGCGATAAATAGAGCTACCCTGGTTGACTGGATCATTGCTCCCTTAACAAGATTACTTTGTTGTAAATAAGGGAGCAAGGCCAGAATGAAGGCGTGAGTTGAAGTAGGACTCTCATACCTTATCTCTGACCATTTCCTCACTCAAAGATATTTTCTGTCCTTTGGTAATTCTTTAGTAACTCTTGCAGAACTGGTTGAACAGAACTACACTTCACCAAATTTCTTTTCTAGCCCTGAAGGACATAACAATACATCTTCTCTAGCATGGAAGAAGGGCCAGACCTGCCTTTACTCTTTGCATAGTTAACCTAAGCGGAATTTATAATCAGTTCCTAGGATGGAATATTTAATGCTCACTGATATCCTAGGCAACAACTGTTCAAGGCACTTTTCAGCAGACTCTGAGAGACACCTGTAAATGCTTCCATGAATGATTTGGGTCACTCTGGACCTGGAAATCTAAACTATGTCCTAATGTTTCCTATTCATATTGATTATAGCCACGTGGACACCATCAGAGAAGCTACATTCTTTCAAAAATTTAAATGTTCCTATAAGAGGGAATAGAAAAATGGATGTTTTATTTATTGTGTAACCCACTTCTTTTACCTGCGGGTTTTCATTTCATCCCTGGAGTAAGTTGTCAATGGTTTGCAGTGGAATGAGGAAATACGTAGTATTCTTTCCACAGCATCTGTGCATCGTTCAACCTGTGGCGTGTTTTGAGATTTGACATGATATCCAATATTGCCAAAGAGAAACCGCTAAGATATGACTGTGTCATTATCCTAAACATTGAGGGAAAACAGTTTCAATTAGGTCAGAAGTTCTTCAATAACACCCCCTAATTATCTCCACTTTTGAAGTTTCATTGCAATTAACTCAAACACTTATTATGGTGTTCATTCTCGTTTCTTTCTTATACCTGTACTGTTTAATTTTATGCTTGATCTTCTGAACTGGATTAAAACTCCTTTGAGGATTTTATCATTTCTGTTTTTCCACACCACCTGCAGTAGGAGGAAACTACTGCACATGCCCATGAAACGTGGATTAAATAAATAAAATCAAACTTAGCCATGAACCTACCCAGTATTGTTACTATTTCAAGAATTGTGAAGGATGATCATTACTAATAATTGAAGGTAGAAGACTTGCACGTAGAATAGCCTGCTTCGGTAATATAAACTTTGTTGAGTTGCTCAGCTTCTAAATAAAATGCAACACACACTATTTTCATGAGCAAGAAGACTTTTTCCCCCAAAATGCTCACAAAAATCTATAAACATTATCCATTATCAAAATAAATGTTCCCTAGCTAGAATGTGGATCTCATTAGGGCACATATCATTCTTCCTCTAGATAGAAATTAAATGTATCTATAATGTTTATATGTCAGTGCTTTACACGTGGTAAGTATGCAATAAATGTTTAATTTATTTTCCAGAAATTTCTCATATTATGGCAATAAATTAAATGAATAATTTAATTTTTTTTTCTCTCTTACTAGAATAAATGCAGACTTTAGGGCTCAATGTATGGCCTTTTATAGCGATAATAAACTGGATTATCCAAGTGTAGCATGCCACCTGTGTGGAGAAAAAACAACCAATGACTTGGGACCTTGATGAAATCTTGCTTCTTCCCCAATCCCAGGATCTGAGTGGTGTGACCTATGCAAATTACCATAAGAACAGCTGGAGCATCATGGAAAACTGGCAATAAGTCCATGAGTATGGCAAACCCAGGGCTCAGAGAACTAGCCTTGGAGAGGAGATGAGTCCCAAAAAGAAGACATGTTGACCCTAATTACTCTGTCTATGATCTGAGATCTGACCTGACTAAGTAGGTTTCATCTGACCACATTGGCAAGGACCCCAGCTTTAGGAGTCTCTGGACACCAAAGACAATTCTGTTGCAATTACAGAGATTGTCAGGGGTCCATTTGAGCTAAAATAGGGCCCTAGTCTGGGGTCTAGAGTAAGGGGTATGGGGTTCACCGTGCCATACACTGATTCTAGTAGCAGCTAACACCACCCAAGGTTATTTGGCATTCAAAATAGTGCACAAGCACAGTTGAGTATGTGGCCTCAGCCCCAAAGGTGAAGGTTAGTAGGTGATGCTACTGTTCAGTGACATCAAGTTATTGGGATATGACTCTTAATAATATCACATGGTAGCCTGTGATCAAGGA
The DNA here is from genome assembly GCF_043159975.1 of Macaca nemestrina. Lineage (NCBI taxonomy): Eukaryota > Metazoa > Chordata > Mammalia > Primates > Cercopithecidae > Macaca > Macaca nemestrina. The sequence continues at coordinate 118,997,337 of NC_092135.1, forward strand.
CTGGGCTAAGCTGAGCAGGCAGTGCTTAAGTATAGGTAGTCTCAGTGCTTAAGTATAGGAAAAGCCAGCCCACTCAATCCTAGGTCTCTAAACCTGATCATATCTCAATACCTAGTGTTTCCTCTCAGCATTGCTCTTCCGTCCTTAAACAATCCTTGAATGGCCATCAGTATGTTATTTCTAAATCACCCTGCCTATGTGAAATGATTTCTCTCAGTGGCTAGCTTCTCAGCTTACCCCTACAGTTTCCTAAAGGGTCTTAGCCACTAAATACCAGTAAGTCAACCTTGTCATAGATACGGTCATTTTCATGGCATATGTGAGAAATTGACACACAGAGATGATATGTGGCTTGTCACAGAAAAATTAGTTCCAGGACTAGCAATACAGTAAGGCCTCTAACGTGCTCTATCATGCAATGTTGCATTTTTTTTCCATTTCCAAAATGATTTTTTGCTTTGTCTATTTAAAAACCTCTTATTCTAAACTAGGTTCTCTCACTGTTTGTTGATTCTTAATAAACTCTATCTGTAGCCAGCTTCAGGCTAAGTTTTCCCTGTAAAGGAGCAAAAGAAGTAATCACAATATTGGGATTTTTTAATGAGAGAATCACCAAGCCAACCTAATTAAAGAAGGTCAATTAAACATAGCACTAAACCATCTGAAGTACAAAGAGCAATTTTCTGTTTAGAAATTCAGGATACAGCAATTACCTGGTTAATTTGACATGTAACCAGGATACAGATTCCCAAAGCACAATCCTGTTTCTTAGACTTTCAAGTAGTGTGGTTACTTTACACTCATTTTAACAAGCATTCATTTGTGGGTTAAAATTTCTTTTGTAGGTTGCTTTGGAAACCATGTAGTTGAGTGAGATTCAAAAATCAGTTTAATGTAGTCTGCCTCCATCCTGTTGTTATCCTACCAAACCCATCTCTTGGTTAATTCTTGATTTAGCATCCAACTGGGAAGACGGTTAAAACTAATGTCCTTCAGAAGAAAGCAGTCAAGTAAAATCATTCTCAATTAATCCAGAAAAGCTTCAGTTTCTCATTAAGTGGTTCTCAGAATTTAGGGTTAAAATACTACCTGGAGATGTGAAAATTATATTAATTAGCAGGCTTTCCAGAAATTCAGTTGGTAAAAGGTGAGGTCCAAGAATCTGCATTTTAGTAAGAAGACACTAGTGATTTCTAGGTGCTGCACAGACTATATCTGGAAATATTCATCCTTTATAAAATGATGTATTAAACACCCTCCAAAACCTCTTTGTGCACCTACTTGTCCCAATACAATATTAACTTAAATTTGATAGTCTTCTGTAATAGAGAACCCAAGAATCAAAAGGCTGTTCAGTTCTACCTACTGCTTTGTGATTTATCTTACAGAGCTAAATAGAAGGACGACATCTTGAAACTACATCACCTTAAGTTTATTCCTCCCTACCCAGACCAAAGTCCAGAGCCTGTATATTTGAAACCTAATCTCCTTAATCACGTGCGTCTCTTGACTTAAGGTTTTTATTTACTACTTTTCTATGTCCCTACAGAATTGATTACTGGGTGAACCATTTCTGGCTCTCTCCAAACATTGATTTCTGTGTGTTGTATAGAGTTAGACAGACCCGTCAGGAGTTTCAAGGATATTATACAGGTGGCTGCGTAACAGTTAGAGTTAACAGAGATGTGAGAGTATGTCCCACAGGGAACAAAGGTTTTCTTTTTTCAAAAACAGAGGATTGATGTAAACAGAACATTAGCGAAGCTTCTATTCTTCAGCAGGATTTCATTTAAAAAAAAGAGAGAGAGAGTGCACACATTTTTAGGTTGAGGCCTTCTGCCTCTTGATCGTGCAACAGAGATATATGAAAAATAAACCGATTCATTTTCAGAGCCTAACAATAGTCAATATGATGAATTGAATAAATGCTACCCCAAGGACTGCTTTTTAGCCTGCTGCTCTTTTTTCATTCTAGCAAAAAAAAATGCCTGCCCTCAAAGCAGAGCCCAGGTCAACCTTCACAAACTGGCATGAACTCCAAGCCCATCCCCTGAGCACAGAGAGTCCTGACTTAGTGCATTTGAAATGCAGGCCCATTGTGATGCTCATCTAACCCCTGAAACTGGGTCACTGATAGCTCTGCTAATACCCAAACAGCATTCAGTTCTGGGGTATCTCAGTGCTTAATGTTAGTGGTCTGGAACTCTCCAAGGCAGAGTTTCATAACTCCAAGCAAATTATTTTCCTACTGTGTCTGTAAATCTCTGAAACAAGCCACAAATTCAAAGAGCCCCTGGAATCACCCTTTGTTCTGGAATCCCTGAATTCCTAGGCCTTCTGAGTAACCACTACAGATTCTTCTTGAGCCCAAAGTGGTGTCTTAGAATGGCAAAGACACCAAGATTTTCACCGCCATATGAATATGCTCCTAACCAAAACAGGCCAGTCATACCTGTTCATATGACATTTAACTACCCATCACCCCAAATCATAGACCTATGAGGTCTCAGATGACATTAAACCCAAGAATAATCTATTGCTATTTAAATTGGATCATACGTAGCTCAAGGATTACCTGGTAATTGTACCAGGGAGGTACCTAAGCCCATAAGATTTAAGTGAGGCACAATTTTCTGCAACACAAAATTTGCTTTAAAAAGTATGAAAGAGTGGCTGTGCACAGTGGCTGATGCCTGTAATCCCAGCATTTCGAGAGGCTGAGGCTGGCAGATCACGAGGTCAGGAGATCAAGACCATCCTGGCTAACACAGTGAAACCCCATCTCTACTAAAAATATAAAAAATTAGCCAGGGGCGGTGGCAGGCACCTGTAGTCCCAGCTCCTTGGGAGGCTGAGGCAGGAGAGTTGCTTGAACCCGGGATTTGGAGGTTGCAGTGAGCCCCGAGATCGCACCACTGCACTCCAGCCTGGACAACAGAGTGAGACTACATCTCAAAAAAAAAAAAAAAAAAAAAAGTAGGAAACAGGCCACGTATGGTGATTCACGCCTGTAATCCCAGCACTCTGGGAGGCCGAGGCAGGTGGATCATCTGAGGTCGGGAGTCTGAGACCAGCCTGGCCAACATGGTGAAACTCTGTCTCTACCAAAAATATAAAAAATTAGCTGGGTGTGGTGGTGTGTGCCTTTAATCCTAGCTACTCTGGAGGCTGAGGCAGGAGAGTTGCTTTAACCCGGGAGGTGGAGGTTGCAGTCTGCCGAGATCACGCCACTGCACTCCAGCCTGGGCAACAGAGTGAGACTCCATCTCAAAATAAATAAATAAATAAATAAAAGTAAAAAGTACAGAAGAAAAGTACATTTTTATATTTATATTTAAATATTATGGAGTAGGGCACACAATTTGGCTGGACTTTGTAACACAAAAATAAGATTCCAAAGAAAATTTTTGCTTGCATTGGTCTCTCAGGGCACTACCTCTTAAATACCTTAGGGAATATGTTCATTCTCTTCTGTCATTGAGGCATGTGTTTGGAAAAGTTGGGAACCACTATGCCAATATCCTCATTTCATAGAATAGAGAAAGTGAAGCCATGATTTGTTCGAAGTCAACAATCAACTGGTATCAGAACTAGCTATGTTTCCTTTGCATAGACTTCACTTGTATTATTTCTTGCTCAGTCTCCCTTGTTACATCATAAATCCTAGGAAGGTCATTTTTTTTTAGATTCTGTTAAAGTTTACATGCAAATAATTCCAATAAAGATATAAGATTGACATATTTTTAAAAGTCATGTATAATTAATATGTCTAATTATTTTCTTGAGTATTTTCACAGGAAAAGGGAGAGACAGAATTTAATAGTGGTCTGGGAGTGAACATACCTTTCTTAAGAATGTGTGTATGTGTGTGTGTGCTGTGCACGTGTGTAAGTGTAAATGTAAGTGAGTCTAGATTTCTGAGTTTTGCAGTAGAAATGCATTAGAGTAAGAGAAATATAGCATAAAATAAGGGGAAGCCAAAGCACTGAATACGCATTTCCCTATTTGCAATTGTGCACAACATTATAGCAGTTGTTATAACCCAAATATTGCGTACCTAACCTCGGCCTTTTCCTTGGAAAAATCATACCGTCTTGAGTGTTTCCATCACTCATGTGAAAATACAGCTAAACATCTTTCCACTTGCAGCTGCTCGAAGTAATGGATTATGCCTTTGAACTTGCCAGTAAACTTCACGGTCCTGGTATAAATATCAAACTTGTCAAACTTGCTTTCCATGGAAGCCCTATAATGAAAGGCTTATCTGTTTGGGGGGTAAGTTAATGCCTCAATGTTGCCTCAAAGCAAGAGCCTGAGAAAATTTAGGTTGTAGAGAAGTTCCTGCCAGCTATCAGGGTCATCTCTGGCCAGCCCCAGAGGCTGGTTTCACTAAAGTTTGGATCCTGCCACTCTTCTGGCTTCCACAAAGCCTGGCGCTTTCCCCGTGAACTCTATGCCTTCCTCTCCTCTCCCCTTCCCTTTGAATCAGCACATCAGAGGATCAAAGGGGTCCACATGCAAGAGCTACCATAGAAAAAAGTTAGGAGGGTATCATGGGATTTCACCAGGGACCTAAGGGGTGCTTAATGCTGCCAGGCGAATAGTTGAACAAATACGGCTCAGCCAGCTCATTACCAGGCCTCAGGTGGCAGTCTGTGAGGGCCAAGGGCAATTTCTCTGAATCTGGGTTGTAAGGGAATAGCTAACAGTTTTCTTCTTTCTGGGAAATATAGATTAAAAAAAGAGAGAGAAAAAACCCTGAAACAAAATATCTGCAATCTGATAATGACAAAACCACATTTCAGTGTCAAATTGCAGAGGGTGAAAGAGTGTTTTTTAAAAAGAGGAGTTAGAACAGAAATAATATTATTAAAAGTAATAAGAGTGGCTTTGGAGCAATTGCCTTACTGAGCTATTCCTTGCAAACGCTTAAGTCTAAATCATGTTTTCATCATGAAAAGCTGGCCTCCCGCGTGGATGGGCTGTTGATTTCTTGGCCATCCCTACTAGGTGCTGACCATCTGAGCAGCATCAAGAGTCTTATTGTATAGGAAGACCAGGGGTCTTTTGTTTTCTCCTTTAGGGTAGTTGAGAAATGATTTTCTAATGAGAACCTTCTGGTCTTCTTTAGACAAGAAACTTTGTGATCTCAAGTTTCCACACTACACCCTAGAAAAGGGCTGTGGGTTTTAATATGCTCTGTGGTACAGAACCCAAGGAAAAACTCAACGAACAATTGCTGGTCATCAGACAAAGCCCTCTGAACAAATGTTTCTACCTGGCCCCACTAATAAAGATGCCCAGACCTGTTGTTTCTTTTTCTTTTTTCTTTCTTTGTTTCCCCCCCACTTCTAGATCTGTAGCCAGCTGTATTGTAGTTAAATTTCAAAATACTCATTTGGCAGCTTTGTATAGTGGTACTATAATGTTTATAAAGCCCACGGTGCTAGTTTGAAAGTGACATGCACAGATACGCACTTTAAAGGGGGCATAAAATGAACAATATGCATTACCAAATGCAATACCCAGTATTAACCACATTCATATGAGTTTTGTATTTACTCCAATAAACCAGTAGTGCCAGATGTAAAATTAGCCTGTAAAACTTTCCCTCTACTTTACCATCCACTATTACTACTCTCCAATAGCAACGTACAAAGGTGGCATCTTTCTTTAAAACAAGACGTTTAAGAAAAAGCTGTATAATACCTACCACATGCGGCACACATATATTCATTATATACCACACATAGTAATATATATAAAAAACACACAACATATTTTACTATTTATGATGTGTATATGTATGTATGTGTACACAACACATGTAAAATAGTTACAATAATTTTAATTATTGAGAAAATTGAATGAGGCTCTCTCGTTTCCAATTTGACTTGCTCATGCCATATATTAAAGGGATTTAAAAAGCCCTGTGTCCTTGAAAATTGTTCCCCTGATGTGTATCAATATTCTATTTTTGAAAGAGAACAATGTTTTTAAAGGACATTGGTGGTGTTTGCCCAGCCAGTGCACATTACTCATCCTTGAGATAAAACCATTGGAATTTTCCTTGAGGAACCCACTTGCAGTTTAAGTCAGTTAACCCATCCCCTCCTCTGTAATCTGGGGCAGCAATGGGCTCAAAAGCCAGGCATGGATAAGCAGGTCACTTGGTCATCACTGTCAGCAGTTATTTGGTCTTGGATGGACATGTGAACCACACCAGGGTCATGAGCTGTGGTACAGACTTTCATTAGAACCTTTGGGAAGAGAAATCACTTGCATCATTAGACTCAAAGCTATGAAGATGCCTGCCTATTGCATGCATCTGGGACTGCAGAGGAGGCCACCCAAGAATGGAGCTTACCCATTGGAAAGCCTGGCTAAAGAATGGAGAGAAACCAGTCCCTGCATTTATAAGTTGAGAGTTGGCTCCAAGTGTGCCGAAGGCCAGTTCTTCCATGGACTTTTCGGGTAAGTGAGTTGATAAATCCCTTTTGTTGGCTAAGCCATGTTAAGTAAGTTTCTCTCTCTTGCAACTAAAAGTATATTGACTAATACATCTTTATTTCATAAGTTCCAGTTAATTTTCTCAGAATAATCTGCAAGTTAAATATATTATGTTCATTTAACAAATTAAATATCCGAGACTCAGAGGAGAAAACTAAGTTAACTCACTAGTCCAAAACAATTAGTCACAGGAGAGAGACCTAACTCCAGAACCTAGGTTTTTAATATACATGAATCTAGGGTTTTAAGTGTATCTTTAAATGTGAATATATTTGAAAGAAATAATTTAAGCAAGTTATAAATAATTTAAATCTTAATTAAATGAAAGATCTAAGTGTACTTTTAGTTCAAAAAACGAACTTCAAAGGAAGGGGAATCTGAAACAAGGCCAGATGTGTGACTGTTCTGATGAGAAACACTTGGAGAAAGCAATCAGTAAGAGGTGACATTCACTGAGGGCACATAAATGAACTGATGTAATCCTCCCCCAAAGCCCATCAGATAGATGCTATTATTATCCCCATTGTGTAGATGGGGAAACCAAGGCACACACAGGTATAATAACATGTTCAAAGTTATGCAGCTTCTAGGTGCAAGCAGCCCTCCACATCTGAATCTTATTTTAATGTACATGGAGAAACAGAAGATGCATTCTTAAATAGAATTTATTACCTGTGCTAGCAAATGCTTGTAAATTACTTTGACAGAAATATTCCTCTAGAAATCTGCAGTCTCTAGAATATGGTTTGATAAACCACCTGATCAAACAAACGATTTTGCCTTTAAGACTTCATCTTAAGAAAAACTTGCTAGAAGGAGGATATTAAATGTTTCCCACACACACACACACACACACACACACAAATGACAATTGTGTGAGATAATGAATGTGCTAATTACCCTAATCTGATCACTCACTATACATTGTATGAATGGAAACATCATGATCTGTCCCATGAATATGTATAATTATTATTTGTCAATTAAGAAAGTTAAATTAATTATTTTAAAAAGAAAACCACTGTTCTATGGAAATGTATTATAAACCATTATTTTCCACCAACATATCTAGATGGATGGAAATTATAATGACAATAGCTGTCATCACTGAGAAGTTTATTTAGCAGATTCTGAAGTCCTAAGGTCTTTATATTTTAGAAAAAAATAAAAAGTAGGAGAAGTATCAAAGACTTTTCTTGCAGCCTAACTGCCAGAGATGTTACTGGAAGTTATTTGATAACTACAGACACAGTGCTGACTCTGGGGTAATCAATATGATTTTCAATAACTATTTAACCTGACTCTTGAGAATTTAGGTAAGTTCTGAAAATATAAGAGCAAAAACTGTGTATGAAAAGGTGTATTCGTAGGTGACATATCTGCACTAGTGATCTCCAAAACCTTCAGAGGGTTCATTGATAAGGAAGGGGTAAAGGTCACCTAAAATACTTCTCTTTAAGCAACATGGATTTGAGTGGTCCTGTTCTCTGTCCATTTTCAATGGTCTATGGCTTTTAGACAGCTATGAAAAGAGCTTTGTCTAAAGCAGATCTTTAGATGGTCCTATATGACCTCACCCTAATTTCCCAGAGACATTGGGTGACTTTTCCTTTGTGGGGAAGATCAGGCTGAGAATATCTTAAAAGAGGATAAAAAACATGCTGAAGAAATGAAGGGAATGTAATTCTTTCAAAACCTTGCCATAAAGCTACCTCCATGTGCTAAGAATAATTGCGCATTATAGATGCCTGCTACTTTCGGGTCTTTTATGTAAAAATAATAACTTTCAAGGAGTGTATATAATGGTCATTTTAACCAGCTGGAGCAGGGTTCTTCATATTAAGCCCCGGCTGCCTGACCATGACTTCCTGGGACATAACTGAAAAACAGACTGGTCCAATCCATTGGCTCATGAAAATGCCTATAAATGCATTTTTTATAGACCTTGCTGCTTATGGGAGTGTGTAGGGAGGACATGGCTGAGACTTTACAAAATACCCCATTTAATTACTTGGTAATAGGGTAGAGTCAGTCTCACAAAAGAGGAATCATTACTTTACAAATGAAAATAGAATTTTCTAGAACTCTCTTCTAAATATTTGGAATAACAACCCAGAGCCCCATATTGCTGTTTTTGCCCTGAAAGATTTTCCAAATATAAGGGAACACACTTCAAAATTCACAATTTTTTAATTTAATTTTTTTTTTTTTTTTTTTTTGGCAGAGATGACAGTTTCACTATATTGCTAAGGCTGGTTTAAACTCCTGGACTCAAGCGATCCTCCTGCTCCAGCCTCCCAGAGTTCTGGGATTACAGATATGAGCCACCACACCCAGCCCAAAGTTGATAACTTATTTCTCCATTTCATTATGAATGGCCATGTTAAAAACCAGAGTAAAAAAAGAGAGAGAGAAAAAGCAAAGCAGTGCATAATGGAATACAAACGTAGTGTGCTACAAAACAGTTCATTTACATAGACCCTAAATACATCTAAATTGTAATTTTCTTCTTACAAATACAATTTTTATGTTACCTATCAGTATAATAACTTACTATGTAAAGTAGAATTCAAATGTTACTTGATAAGTCAAATTTTTATTGCTATTTTTACTCCCCCCCAACTGGAAGTACTCATTGCCTATATGGAAAAAAACTATCTTTTTGCTATCAGATCTTAGTGTTTGGGTGATATGCATTAATACTAACACTATACTTCACAAACTATAATACAGAATGAAATTCAGAAACAATAAGAGAAAAAAATGGCCATAACTACTCTATGCTATACCTGTATAAGCTTTCGTGTTATCCATATTTTGGTTCTCCTTCATTTGTGTGGGTAATGAAGAACTGATTGTAATTGCATTCAGTTCATTGATGCTGAATTCAATCTTAGGTCTTAGGTCATTACCTGACTATTACACATTGGCATATGTAATGCTCTCTAGTGCTGCAATGGGTAGTCTCAGGTCTGCTGGAAGTCTGAATTTTTTTAATTTAAGAATTTCCCTAATGTCTTTATGAAATAAAGATTAATAAAACTCTGCCCTACATAAGATAAATCAAGCAAAGATAATTATATTCATTTAAATAATTTTTCATTAGAATAGCCTTTCATAGAAGAAATCAAAAGTACTTAGATTTGGTTACTAATAGGTATATCTAATATATGACAGATAATAAAAGATAATTTATATAAAAAAATAAATGTGTTAACATTGATTGCGAAACAATTCTGGAGTATCAAAGCAAACAATATGACAGAAGAGCAATATCCTTGAAATAATTTCTTGCTACCTATATTTTGGTTAGGATGTTTTCTATCTTTTTCCTTTTAAGATTTCTTCACTCATGCTGGAATTTGTTTTCAACTCTAAAATGAACCATTACTTTAATAACAGGATTTTTCTCAAAAAAAGAAACCTTAAAGTATCCACTTTTGAATGTACTAATCATAAAATAAATATGTATCCCTATAATTATACAACCTATTTTCTTCTGTGTTGCAAAGTTTGAGTCTAATTATTTTTACAATCAAAAGATTAATATTTGTTGAATCATTTTGATGCTTGTCATTATATAGGGCTTCAAAGTAACTTTTCTTCCCTAAACCCACGTTCTCCACCTTTGTGTCTTTAGTACTTTTAAGATTGATGGTATTTCAGGATATACCAAAAATACTAAGATATATAATCTGCATTTCTATTTGGTAAACTGTATTACAATATTACATTTTTTATTCTCCATCATTACCTACTTTTAGAAGTTCTACAAGGTCCCTCAAATGTCAGTCAGAAGATATTGACAGATGTTCATCTCCCTTAAGCTTTTAGAATTCAAGAACAGATTATATTAAGTTCTCTTACCTTTGAACATTTGATGATGAGTTCCAAGAGTTTTAGCAATTTCTATTGTTTTTAGTAGCAGGTAACCTGCTCCATAGAGAATGCATTTTCATTTTGACTCCACATTCTATTATAATGTTAAAAATAAATTTTAGTTGAAAAATTGAATGTTAATCTTTAGCGAAAATTCACCTGCATGCGGAGCCACCATTGCCAGAAATGTAATTAAGGTGACAAGAAAAGGAAAGTCACCTCTACACACAGCTGATCTCACATATGTGCAGTCAAAGATCACTGCTTCACAATTACTCCCTGCCTGGTACTGATAGTAATATGCGACTGAATACCACTAATATTAAATTAAACAAAACAAAACTGTACCTTAGACTAAGGTATTTCTGCTTTCTGAAATTCCCTTAACGTCCCCCACATTTCTTTTTCAGATTCTGAAATTTTCAAGGCCTTTGTATTCTTTGGCAAAGGAATCGTTCTCTCCTACAACCTCCTCTAATGCATTTTATTTCATGGTTATTTATGCATCTGTCTTATTTATTCGAGTAGATTGTAACTGTTGAAGCATGCATGGAGGACTGTGTTTCTCCAGCCGCTTTTAGTCTGGCTTTCTGTGCCAACATATTCCTGCATAGCTCTGAGAGTTTCACCAAAATTCATTCACTGCAAAGGTATAGGTACTACCATTAGCTATACTTTGTTAAACTGGCCATCTTACAGAGCTAGCAAACACAGAGATTAGTGAGAGTTCTAATCATGAGTCCCTTCTGCTGTATGTCCGAGGAAATCCGTTTTTCTTTCTTCCAGAATAATTATAGTGAGAATGTTCTGCATGCCAAAAATGTTCATTCTTAGATATAAAGACAGGTTATGAAGAAGAGGCAGGATTCATATTCCTCCTTACAGTAGCACACAGCAAATGCTGTTGAATGAGCGATTTAGTATCTGTTGAATGAGCGATCATATAAATTACAGTCTCTGTGTATTCATGATCTATTGCTGCGTAACAAATTATCCCAAAACTTAGCAGCTCAAAAAACAGCAAATATTAACTCATACTTTCAGTGGGTCAGGAAACTGGGTGTGCTTTTAGCTAGCTACCTCTGGTGCAAGGTCTCTGATGATGTTGCAGTTACCCTGTCTTCAGGGCTTACAGTCATCTCAAGGCTCAAATGGTCCTGAAGGATCTGCCTTCAAGCTCACTTACGTGGTATTAGCAGGTTGTAGTTGGATTTAGGGCCTTTGTTCCTCATCAAGCTGTGAGGAATCCTCACAGCATTAACAGCTTTGCTTCACCCAGCGTGAGTGATCCAGAGAGAGGGATCGAGAGAAACTTCAATGGCTCAAGATGGAAGCCACAGTCTATTTTTTTTTTATAACCTAATCTCAGAAGTGACTTTTCACCATTTCTCCCATATTTTATATCTCAGAAAGAGACAGTAGTGTAGCTGACATGCAAGGGGAGGGGAATGAATACTAGGAGATAGGGAATATTGTGGGAGTCTTCTAGAGGCTGCCTACCACAAAGTACATGTGACAAAATATTGCTGTATCATGCTGAATATGATAAACTTACCAGAAATGGCTGCATGTAGCTTGGAGGTCAAGAGAAATAAAGGGAAAGTGGCTTAGCACCTCATATCTGTATAGGCTATCATGTAGAACAACTTGTTTTCTACCTTGTTTGACTTCAGAGTGTGTTCTTGTTCAGGCTTATTAAAGATGATTGTTAAGGACAATAATCTACCACTTAAGCTTCACATTAATAGCATCAATTTTATTTATTTATTTATTATTATTATTTTTTTTAGAGACAGAGTCTCACTCTGTCACCCAGACTGGAGTGGAGCAGTGCAATCTCTGCTCACACAACCTCCACCTCCTGGGTTCTAGCGATTCTCCTGCCTCAGCCTCCTGAGTAGCCAGGACTCCAGGCGTGCATCACTAAGCCTGGTTAATTTTTTGTATCTATTTTTTTTTTTTTTTTAGTAGAGATGGGGTTTCACCCTGTTGCCCAGGCTGGTCTCGAACTCCTGAGCTCAGGCAATCAGTGCTAGGATTACCGGCGTAAGCCACCTTGCCAGACCAATAGCATCAATATTAACGAGTGACTTCCATTTTTAAAAGCATATTTTATGAGATGATATAGTAAAAATTCCAAATACCCAGTGGTACCCAGTGAGATGAATAGAATAGAACAGAATAGAATAGGATAGAATAGAATAGATAAACAATTGTGTTTCAGTTATTTGCAGTTATTAATTATGAGAAATCATTTGATGTAGTATCTTTTTTTAAAAAATCAAGTAAAAAGAAGAGAATTATTATCTTCTTTTTTTTACTTTTTTTTTACTTCAACTCTTTTTTTTTTTTAACAATTTCTTGAGTATAGCTCATCGCAAAAGAGGGGGGAGAAACTTCCTACTTGAATTGTTCAGTTTGCTTTTATTAATTGAAATATCAATACAATAGAAACAACTAGAATATTCTTATAGTTGCCACATTTCTTGATATCTTGGAATTAGCCACTGAGCATTCAGGCCTGAAAATGGCTCTTAAAGAGAATGCCTAACAACGCAGAACAGCCAATGGAATGTGTGGAAATCAGGGAGGAGCAAATGCGAGTACCATGGAAGGTTTATCCTCTCTCCTTCCTGAGCAGTACATCTTTCTGGGAACTTTCAGCAATAGCCATGGGTGACAAGAGGAGTCACCCCTATGCAAGGGGAGTGGGTGCCTAGAAAATTAAGGCTGCATGGAGCACAGAGCCTCAGATCATGGCCTCCATCTTAGGTGAGAAAAAAACAGACTCTCGACGAGTTGCTCAAGATCACATGCAAGTTAGTGTTGAAGTTGCCAGCAAGTAGAAGCTCCCTCACTTTCCAGTATCCCCCACAGTACATTGCAATCACCAGCTACCCTGAACACTCCAGCTGTCTCTTTATTTGGCTGCTTTCTGAGTGTCCTCTCTCCGCTTCCCAGATCTGAGTCAGAAAATCTCCAGTAGTTAGGCCTCTGGGTGACACCCACTCCACTCTCTGCCTCTGCTTTTACCTCTGCCAACCATCCCAGACCTAAGAATTTATGAACTCAGTGACAACATAATTCCTTTCAAAAATGCAGACATTGAGCATACATAGATTTATACCCCTGTATCTTCGCAGCAAGCAGGAACCTGTAGCTAATGATTGACTGTTCTGCACTGAATGTGCAGATTACTCCAGTAGAAAGTCATGGAAGACACATTTGGGAAGAGGACAGGCATTTCTGTTCCTTTCTCATAGCACCTTCTGGCTTTTTTACTCTCTCCTTTTTCATGTTTTTTATCTCTATTGTTCTTTCTACTTATTTGACATTGATTGATAATTTGCTATTGATTGATAATTTGCTATACATATTGGGAAGTGGAGATTCTTGTGCAGCTGATTTGGGAATCCAGCTTCATGGAGATCTTATAGAATAGTCAGTAAGACTCTTGACGCAGAGTGCCTAGGTTCAAATCCAGGCTGAGTCTCCTATTAGCTGTGCAATGATGGTTCTTCTTCCTCTGCTATTGTGAAGACTGCACAAATATGTAAAAGCTTTTAACAGGGCCTGTTAAGAGTTAGCTATTCTAATTGGTCTATTATTGCAAATTACCCTATAAATTTAGACAATCCCTAGGGCTAGGGAGGGACATAGACCTGAGCAGAGTAGATCAATGACTGAGATTAGAACGCTGAATCACAAAATAATCACTACTTTGACTGACTTTACCTAGAAAGGAAGAAATGGCTTTTTGTTTGTTTGTTTTGTTCTTCGGTAGGAATGGTGATATGAAGTAGAAATCAAGGTGCATAATAGAAATATATTTTTAAATTACTGTTGTTATCTGAGTTTGTAAATTGTGAAAAGATTACAGTTACTACCCATATAATCACAACAGGGTGGAGTAAGACCTTAACTGGGGATAGAGTAGGAAGTTCAAATGTAGAATAAAAGATGTCTTCAGGGGAGATATAACTTCGCTGAAACCAAGCAAGACTGGGGGGAGACATGAGGCAGATGATCCAGGTGGAGAATATCCCTTTTGTTCAGCTCAAGAAGTGACAAAGAGATTGGCAATCCCAAAACGGGCATATTCGGCAAGGCTGCAGGTAGTACCTGGAAGGAAGCCTGTTAAGGAGCTAAGACTGGATATGTAAAGAAAGGCTACATCATGAGGGGATTGATAAGGTGTGTTAAGAAGCTGGGACTTGACTGAAACAATGATCTTGAGTCTTTAGGGGTTGATAGGGTTTGGCTCTGTGTCCCCACCCAAATCTCACTGTGTTTTTGTTTTTTTGTTTTTTGTTTTTTGAGATGGAGTCTTGCTCTGTCGCCAGACTGACTGGAGTGCAGTGGTGCGATCTCAGCTCACCGCAACCTCCGTCTCCTGGGTTCAAGGGATTCTTCTGCCTCAGCCTCCCAAGTAGCTGGGATTACAGGTGCATGCCACCACACCAGGCTAATTTTCATATTCTTAGTAGAGACAGGGTCTCACCATGTTGGCCAGGATGGTCTCGATCTCTTGACCTCGTGATCCACCTGCCTCAGCCTCCCAAAGTGCTGGGATTACAGGTGTGAGCTACTGCACCCAGCCCAAATCTCACTTTTAATTGTAATCCCCATAATTCCCACGTGTCAAAGGTGGGACCAGGTGGAGATAATTGGATCATGGGGGCAGTTTCCCCCATGCTGTGCTCATGATAGTGAGTGAGTCTCGTGAGATCTGATGGTTTTATAAGCATCTGGCGTTTCCCCTGCTGGCACTCATTCTCTCTCCTGCCGCTGTGTGAAGAGGTGCCTTCTGCTATGATTGTAAGTTTCCTGAGGCAGCCCAGCCATGAGGAACTGTGAGTCAATTAAACTTATTTTTTATAAATTATACAGTCTCAGGTATTTCCTTTTCCTTATAGCTATGTGAGAACAGACTAATACAGGGATTTAAGCAAAGATTTATAAAGTTACTTCAACTTTAAATATTTAAGTTTTATTTTTAACTGTTTTCTTTTCCCAATGGACAACTCTCCTCATTGTCTACATAGATATATAAAATATATATGGTTATATATTTATATATAGTGTATTACATATATTTATATATAATATTTTATATATATATTAGCAGGGCATTGTATGGAAGGGGCATAAAATGAAAGAAGGGAAGAGCATCTATGGTAGGTAAAGAGGAAGATTTCCGGGAGTTGTTTTCTTCTTCTTCTTTTTTATTTATATTTTTATTTTTATTTTTATTTTTTTTTGGAGACAGATTCTCACTCTGTTGCCTAGGCTGGAGTTCTGTGGCATGATCTCAACTCACTGCAAGCTCCACTCCTGGGTTCACACAATTCTCCTGCTTCAGCCTCTCGAGTACCTGGGACTACAGGTGCCTGCCACCACACCCAGCTAATTTTTTGTATTTTTAGTAGAGACAGGGTTTCACAATGTTAGCCAGGATGGTCTTGATCTCCTGACCTTGTGATCTGCCTGCCTTGACCTCTCAAAGTGCTGGGATTACAGGTGTGAGCCACCACGCCCTGCCTTTCGTTTTCTTCTTTTAATGAAAACAACACAATCTTGTTTTTGTTTGTTTGTTTTTCCACCTCTGTTCAACCAGTGCTTTTTGCAAAAATAAAGTGAGCATCCTTTGACTTTTTGGAAGTCAGAGTTTCCAAGGGAGCTACTGCCAAAAGGAACTGAGAGAAAGAGAGCTTGATTCCTTAAGAAAAGAATGTATTGGTAGAGAAAGAAAATAAAGCATTCCACCCATATTCTCCAACAAAAACTTCTTTTCCAGCTTTGACTTGTTTTGCACTCTCTTATCCTTTCTCCCCAGCATACAAACACACACATATATATATATTTTTACATGAAGCGTTTGTAAAACATTTGGTTCCAGAGATATTCAAACACATTGAGTAAAGTGATTACCTAATATCTTGATTTTCACTCTCATATTCTATCAGAAGACTTTGTGATCATTCTGTGATGATGAAGAGAAACAGAAGAATTTAAGACCAAAAACTAAGCTGTCTCTTAATCCTTGAACCACTTCTTACTCCATTCTTTTGAATATGCTGGTAAAGAGATGGAAATGGATCCCTTTAGAAAGGGCAAAAATGATTTGTGGAAAACATATAAAGAGGTTGGAATGGACATTCCAAACATCTTTAGTCATTTCATACTTTATGTTCTTTTTAAAAAGACAGAAAAATCTTCTTTGGAAGAGAATGGACCATTCAAATATGGTCAATAGCCATACGATTTTATTATCAAATTTGAGTGTCTCAGAAAGTGTGAAAACCCATAGGATAGAAGGGGGAGTGGTCAGAATCTTCTTGTTATCTGTAACAGTCTCTCCTCCTTGTCTTCACTGCATGTCAACCCTGAAAGCAGCAAGGGACCCTCATTTTCTCAAGGCAAAAATCTATGAAAATCAATTATTATATTTAATGATCATTTAAGGTGTAAATAACGTCATTGATTTTTTTCTTAACATTCTTTATTTTAAATTGTGTTTGTAAAAGTTCTCTCTCGTATCTACCTATGTGTTTCTCTGTTTGTAGCTTTCAAAGTTTTCAGTTTAACAAAATTCTCCCAACTCTGAGCCCATAAAGTCTGACATGACTCAACCTTACATCTTCAATCATAATTGTTATGAGGTATCTAACCTACCCTATAGTGCTTTGTAAACACTCTCAAGGGTTTAATGGATAGTTGAATTAACCAGATTATACCTTAAGTATGTTTGAACTGAAGGGAGTAATCCAGTCTTCAAGTGTACATTCCTCCTGTCAAGTCTTTTACCACCTAGACACAATGTCACATGGAACATCAATGTAACCAGTGTATCAACAAGTAAGCATATAATTGCTTTTTCTGAAGCAAAGAGAAAGGACTTGGGACCCTGGCTGTTTGGTTTTGACCTTTTCATCCTCTTTTCTCAAGGACTGTCTTGCAGTTTAAGGCTATTCATGACCCCTTAGGAAAGCACAAATCTGTTTCAACCCATTTGTTTTATTAGTGAGGAATCCATGATCCAAAAGAGTTGATTCTTGTAACATCGCAGAGACAGTGGTTACCAAAACTAAGATTTTCACTCAGGGGTTCTAAAGTCAAATCTTGGCTTTTTCAACTATAAGATCCTGGATGTAGAAACCATGGTTTTTAAAATTTATTTTTAGTCTTCTTGCTCATTCAAATCAAATTGTGAGTATGACATAGGCTATTTATTAATTAGATGGGTGTATTTATCAAATCGGACAGAGCTAAGTGAACCGTTAGTGTTGGGGATTTAAAATTTAAGTAAACAACAAAGGTATGAATGGAATTGGGGGACTGGCCCTAAAGCAAGGAGAGGGGCTGATTATAAAACTCTTGTGCCAATATTTCTCAGAACGGTACTAGCATTGTCTAGATTCATAATGATGCACTATGTTCCCAATAAAATAGTTTCCAAAACATTATATTGCTCATTCTGAGGTATTTCTTTGTAACATAACTTAATTATACTATCTAAAGTAATAAGAATGCCAATAATGTCAGACATACTCATATCCAAAAATAAATACAAAACATTTTAAACTCAAGTTTACATGCCTTTTGGATTAGCTACTATTTTGAGATTTTTTTTTGGATTGTTTCTCCTCATTAACACTGATGATTAAGGACTAATGATAAAATTAGCTGATGGGAGAACATCACATGTCATAATAAATTCTTTCTGTCTTTTGTAACAAAGACTACACTTAAATGTTAACTTGTTGAAAAGTAGAAATTATAGAAAACCGCAATTACATTTCACCAGAAAAGGAATGTAGATAGTCATGTTTTGCACATCTAAATTCAAGTGCTTTAAAAAAACAGTCATACATAAATATACCAAAAAAATTTTAAACATTGTAATATAAATATTTATTGGCCCAAACAATTGATTTTATCTAGCCTTTTCAGGTGTTAGAATTGTAAATATTTTGCAATTACCATGGCACCATTTGGAAATCAATTTGGATTATTACTATTGAGGCCATGTGTTTTGGATTTTCAAGATGAGTTCTGACTTCCAGGGCAGTCCTGATTGCCAATATCCTGTCCTGTTATTAGGCCATGTGTTCCACGAATGTACACAATATTTTTTTAAGGAAAATATTCACTAAGTTCCCAGTTAAGTTGTTTGGATAATAGATCATCATTCCCATTCTCCCATCTTGGAAGTCCACTGAAGCCAGAGTTTATCCCAAAGCTTTGATACTCCTCCAAGGACAGTGAGGAGGACAACCTGAACATTCCAATCCATTGTGGGAGAAATATGAGACATCTATTTCAAACTATAACAACCTCAGAGACTCAGGATTCCACAGGGTAAGAGCAGCAGACGCAGACCCGTTTTCAAACCAAAGCTTGCCCTTTTCTAAAGGTAAGTTGTCAGGCTGACTTTGGTCTTTCACGGACCCAAATCCCTGGGATGGTGCTAGAAGCCATTTGGGTGCTCTAGGAGAGGCTTATTAGTGCTTCCACGCCCCATCCCCCACTTTTGTAGTTAAATTGCATACAAAGACTGCAGATTCCAAACTCTATGGTTGATGAATGTCATGCAGCTGGAAAGCATAAGAGAAGTCAGAGTTGGTTGCCATTGGGCTAAGGTTGTCCTGTTTTCATGTAAGCAAAAAAGATGACTAGGAAAATATGAAACTATTGTTCATGCAGAACTAATGCTAAACTGAAGAAACTTCTTTAATAAATAACAGAACTTGTCAGTGGTAAAAGTCTCATCTGGCAGTTCGCATGACTTTAAACACTGTTTAGCCACCCACATGTCATAAGCAATTATCAGTAGATGAGAAAAATGGTGGCATCTGTTTTCTTAATGTATGTGTGCATCTATGTATGTGTGCATGTGCGCGTCCCTATCTTTAATCCATTTAAAAACTAATGAGTATAAATGTACTGTAAGTAAAGCACTTACATTCTTACTTTTAGAAGCAAGGTCTTCTTCTAGGTTGGCCAAGCTGGAGTGTAGTGGCTGCCATTATCCTAATTCACTGCAGCCTCAAACTCCTGGTCTCATGTGATTCTCCCACCTCAGCCTCCCAAGTTGTTGGAATTATAGGTATGGATCACTATGCCTGGCTCCTAAATGAATTCATTTTTAAACATCACCAGACGACACCAGGGGAAATAAACAATACTGGAGTTCAAATGCTTACTTGATTTGGGGTATTTTCCAGATATGTTAAATTTGCCTTCACCTTGATATATTAGTCCGTTCTCCCATTGCTATAAAGAAATACCTGAGACTGGGTCATTTATAAAGAAAAGAGGTTTAACTGGCTCACGATTCCACAGGATGTACAGAAAGCATGATGCTGGCATCTGCTTGGCTTCTGGAAAGGCCTCATGTCACTTACAATTGTGGCAGAAGGTGAAGGAGAAACACATATATCACATGTTTGGAATAGGAGCAAGAGGGTAGGGGAAGGTGCTACATACTTTTATACAACAAGATCTCATGATAACTCACTCATTCACCGTCATGAGAACAGCACCAAGGAGATGGTGCTAAACCATTCAGGAAGGACCAACTTCATGATCCAACCACCTCCCACCAGGACCCACAACCAAGACTAAGGATTACCATTTCACATGAGATTTGGGTGGGAACACAAATCCAAACCCTATCACTTGGTGAGTATTGAGTAGTGGGAATGCCATTGGATGAGATTTTGGTGGATGAACAGTTACTTCCTCCATGAGTTAGCCATTCTCAAAGGTGCTCTAACTGTTACAGAATCCTCAAGTACCCTTTTAACAAGCCTCCCCAAGTGGTCTCATGATCCTAAAGCTCTAGGACACCATTGGCAAAATTAATCTTGGGCTGTGGCTATGCAGCTGGTTACACAGCTGGGAAACTGGACAAAAGAACACTCAATCAATTCATTTTGGCTATTTCCATGATTACCAGTAATTGCTCCAGCTGTACTGATGTATAGTGATCAATATTCATTGTAAAGAGGCAAAAGTGGACAGCATGGATGCCCCTTTGTCTTTTTATTTCACACATGTTGTCCTGGCACATATACATATAATGATTCATTCAACTAGCAGCCCGTAGCTTCTAATTCCCCCTTGCAGAATGCCACTGTTGACTATCAATGACATTAAAAACAAAGCAAAACAAAACACTCTAACAACTGGGTGCCTTAATTAATGCAAAGAATAGTTTGGAGGATAGATGGATGGATAGAGAGGATGGCAGAATGCCAGTGGTCCAACATCTGCAGTGTTTAGATACTCAAAGTTGCATCCCAGCAGGTCAGTTGAGTCCTTGAATCTACCCAAAAAGCTGGATGGTAAGATGACTAAGAAAGTGAGCTACAGTGAGGACTCCAAGGAATCCCAAATACCATAGGACAATGAGAGATGCCATCTTGTTCTTATCCTTGGGCTTTGGTCAACTGTACTCCTGAAGGAGAACTACCCTCTTTCTGTGTCTCCTTTGTCTGTATTGAACAAGTTCCTTAGAGATGGCTTTCAAAAGTTTGCATGAAGTGTCAGCCTCAAAAATGTAGAGGCCAATTGAGACCATTGCCAGGCCACTCAGAGGTTTCCATTTTTTTTCTTTTTTCTGTTTTGGCAGAGGAGGGGACCAAAAAGGGAAGAAGGGCATCTCCTGGGGACCCTGGAAATTGGCCTTGAAATCTGAACCCATTTTTATTCTTTCTTTGAGAAGACCAATGAGTTTTTGCTCACATGATTCTTTGTCTCTTATCTAAGGGCTCTTGGGTCTGTTGAATGAAAGATTAAATTTCTATCAGAACATTTTAAAAATTAGGTGAATGGAAGAATGTGTGAATGATATCAGATATACATATAATCAAAAGTATCTCTCTATAGGTAGAAATATGGAAAGTTTTGGGTTTGAATTTCCTTTTTAAAATAAAACATTAATTTCAGTTAAATGTCATAATTGTATTCTAGAGAGCAAAACACAAATGCTTAGCTATGCCAAATCTCCCTTTTATGAATTGTCTTCACTGTCTAACATTCAGCTGCTAATATATTTTTCTCCCCTAACTGAGCTCTGCTCAACAGCATTAGGTTTGGGCTTTAACTTTTACCTGGACTCAGTATATGTTCTACATCAGTCACTTCATCACCTAAGGCTTCAGTTATTTCGCTAATAACAAAGGTTTAACCTAGCCTTCTCTAGATGCTAGGAGACTTTAGACCAGAAATTACTTATAAGGTGGGGGCATAGTAATTAATTTTGTGTTAAGAGCTCTTGAGACATGGCGCTTTACTTCACACTCTCTCCTCTTCATAATGGATATTTTCTTCCACTATAGAATGGAGGCCATGTAACACCAGGTATTCTCAGCAAATTACTATCTGATTCAATTTAACAAGAATGCAATTGGTTATAAGAGAAATGCATAATATTAATCTTCATTATTACATAAACCTTTCTTTCTTATGACTTACTTTCACATATGTTATCTCATTTTTATTCTCACAATACCTTATAAGCTACTAATTAGGTAATGCTCTATGATTTGCACCCTTACAGAGTTTTCAGGCTTTCAATTACAGGACTGGCCCAGGTTCTACTTGATCCATTTTTCTTAGTTTGGTGTTTTCAGAAAAAGCTGGTGTTTGGCTCTAGTTATGAACTCAAAGAGGAACAGCAGAGCAGCTTCTGTGAATAAGCCTGGGTGTAGGTCTGGCACGACCTCTTGGGAAATTTGAAGGAAAAAGTAACTTTTTCTCCCCAGATTTTAGCTTCATCAGTTGGAAAATAAAGGCATTTGTCCTGATGATCCAAAACTCCCTTGTAGTGCTTTGTGATTCTTTGGAACTGATGATAGAGCATAATTTAAATTATGTGTATTGGCCAGGTGCGGTGGCTCATGCTTGTAATTCCAACACTTTGGGAGACTGAGGCAGGAGGATCACTTGAGTCCAGGAGTTCGAGACTGGCCTGGGCTTCATAGTGAGATCCTGTGTCCATTTTAAGAAAATAAAAAAATTAACTGGGCATAGTGGTACATGCCCATAGTCCCAGTTACTGGGGAGGCTAATGTGGGAGGATCACTGAAGCCTGGGAGGTTGAGGCTGCAGTGAGCAGTGATTTTGTCACTGCACTCCAGCCTGGTAAATAGAGTGAGACCTTTTCTCAAAAAATGAATACATAAATGTTAGGTATTAAAGTTTCAAGTTATTTCAAATACTGATCATATTTCACTTTTAAATTATTAATACTCATGAATTCCATTGTGGCTAAATCCTTGGTGTGTTCCTGGTCCTTGGTTTGATTCATGTTACTCCAGATGGGGTAATAAACAGAAAATCTGGAGTCTGAGCTGGATATACCAGGATGCAGAAAGGTATTTTGGTTGGAAGACTATTATTAATGTTAACTGGGGACAGGGTATTGCCTTTTAACTCTATGTGAAACACAATGTTAAGGATTTCATACACTTTATCTCATTTAATTCTTTAGATAACTCTCCAATGTGCCCGTCAATATTCCCATTGTAAGGGGAAACTGAAGCTCAGAAAATTTAGATTACTTGTGAAAAACCACACAGTTATTGAGTGATGGATCTAGGGTTCAAACTCATGTGTGACTGATTCTAAAGTCAATATTCTTTTTAATTACCTACCACTGCATACTTAGAAATTGAAAAGCACACACAAGTGCACATGTATACACACACATATATACACATATATGTACTCCAGAAAATGTGTCTGCATAAAAGTAAATAAATGCTTAATTGAGAAATGGGTTGCATATATGAATGCAGGCGACAGTGTTCCTGTCTGTCTGGTGACAGACAGTGACCTGGTCTGTATTGGTTTTAAAGGGTCTAAGCAAAGTTGTATGACCCTAACCCTCCCCTCCAGGTGCCAATGAGTCTGTATTAGTCTGTTCTCATGCTGGTAATAAAGACATACCAGAGACTGGGTAATTTATAAAGAAAAAGAAGTTTAACGGACTCACAGTTCCACATGGCTGGGGAGGCCTCACAATCATGGCAGAAGGCAAAGAAAAAGCAAAGGTATATCTTGCATGGTGGCAGGCAAGAGAGCATGTGCAGAGGAACTGCCTTTTATAAAACCATCAGATCTCATGAGACGTATTCACTATCATAAGAACAGCATGGGAAAAACCCACTCCCACGATTTAATTACCTCCTACTGGGTCCCTCCCATGACATGTGGGGATTATGTAAGTTACAATTCAAGATGAGATTTGAGTGGGGATACAGCCAAACCATATTATGCTGCCCCTGGCCTATCCCAAATCTCATGTCCTCAAATTTCAAAACCAATCATGCCTTCCCAACAGTCCCCCAAAGTCATAACTCATTTCAGCATTAACTTAAAAGTCCGCAGTCCAAAGTCTCATCTGCGACAGGCTCCCTTCCACCAATGAGCCTGTAAAATCAAGAGCAAGTTAGTTACTTCCTAGATACTATGGGGGAACAGGCATTGGGTAAATACACTCATTCCAATTGGGATAAATTGGCCAAAGCAAAGGGGTTACAGGCTCCATGCAAGTCTGAAATCCAATAAAGCAGTCATTAAACATTAAAGATCCAAAATGATCTCCATTGACTCCATGTCTCACATCTGGTTCATGCTGATGCAAGAGGTTGGCACCCATGGCGTTGGGCAGCTCTGCCCTTGTGGCTCTGTGGGGTACAGCCCTTTTCCTTGCTGCTTTCATGGCCTGGCATTGAGTGTCTTCAGCTTTTCTAGGCACACAGTGCAAACTGTCAGTGGATCTACCATTCTGGGGTCTAAAGGACAGTGGACCTCTTCTCACAGCTCGACTAGGCAGTGCCCCAGTGGGGACTCTGTGTGGGGGGTCCAACCCCACATTTCCCTTCTGCACTGCCCTAGCAGAGGTTCTCCATGAGGGCACCACCCCTGCAGCAAAATTTTACCTAGACACCTAGACATTTCCATACATCCTCTGAAATCTAGGTAGAAGTTCCCAAACCTCAATTTTTGGCTTCTGTGCAACTGCAGGCTCAACACCACATGAAAACTGCCAAGGCTTGGGGCTTGCACACTCTGAACTCACTACCTGAGCTGTACTTTGGCCCCTTTTAGCCACAGCTGGAGTGGCTGGGACACAGCATATCAAGTACTTAGGCTGCACACAGCAAGGGGGCCCTGGGCCTGGCCCACAAAACCATTTTGGCCTCCCAGTCCGCTGGGCCTGTTATGAGAGGGGCTGCCACAAAGGTCTCTGACATCCCCTGGAGACATCGTCCCCATTGTCTTGGTGACTAACATTCAGCTCCTTGTTACTTATGCAGTTTTCTGCAGCAGGCTTGAATGTCTCCCCAGAAAATGGATTTTTCTACTCTATAGCATCATCAGGCTCCAAGTTTTCCTTACTTTTATGTTTTGCTTCCCCTCAAATGCTTTGCCAGTTAGAAATTTCTTCTGCCAGATACCCTAAATCATCTCTCTTAACTTCAAAGTTCCACAGATCTCTAGGGTGGGGACAAAATGCTGCCAGTCTCTTTGCATAATAAGCGTCACCTTTGCAGCAGTTCCCAACAATTTCCTCATCTCCATCTGAGAGCACCTCAGCCTGGACTTTACTGTCCATATCATTATCAGCATTTTGGTCAAAGCTATTCAAAAAGTCTCCAGGAATTTCCAAACTTTTCCACATCTTCCTGTCTTCTGAGCTCTTCAAATCTCTAGGAAGTTCCAAAGTTTTCCACGTTTTCCTGTCTTCTTCTGAGCCCTCCAAACGGTTCCAATCTCTGCCTGTCACCCAGTTCCAAAGTCACTTACACATTTTTGGGTATCTTTACAACAGTGCCCCACTCTATGTGGTACCAATTTACTGTATTAGTTCATTCTCACACTTCTAATAAAGATATACCTAAGACTAGGTCATTTATAATGAAAAAGAGGTTTAATAAACTCAAAGTTTCACATGGCTGGTATATTAGTCCATTTTCATGCTGCTTATAAAGACATACCTGAGACTGGGCAAATTACAGAAGAAAGAGGTTTATTGGACTTATAGTTCCACGTGGCTGGGGAGGCCTCACAATGATGGCAGAAGGCAAAAGGCACATCTCACATGGCAGCAGACAAGAGAAGAGAGCTTGTGCAGGCAGACTCCCATTTTTAAAACCATCAGATCTTGTGAGACTTATTCACTATCATGAGGACAGCATGGGAAAGGCCAGGTCCCATGATTCAATTACCTCCCATCAGGTTCCTCCCACAACACATGGGAATTCAAGATGAGATTTTGGTGGGGACACAACAAAATCATATCATTCCAACCTTGGCCGCTCCTAAATCTCATGTCCTCATATTTCAAAACCAATTATGCTTTCCCAACAGTCTCCAAAGTCTTAACTCATTTTAGTATTAACTCAAAAGTCCACAGTCCAAAGTCTCATCTGAGACAAGGCAAATCCCTTTCACCAATCAGTCTGTAAGGTCAAAAGCAAGTTAGCTACTTCCTAGATAAAATGGGGGTACAGGCATTGGGTAAATACAGCCATTCCAAATGGGAGACATTGACTAAAACAAAGGGGTTACAGGCCCCATGCAAATCCAAAAATCCAGCAATGCAGTCATATCTTAAAGCTCCAAAATTATCTCCTTTGACTCCATGTCTCACATCCAGGTCATACTGATGCAAGAAGTGAGCTCCCATGGCCTTAGGCAGCTCCGCCCCTGTGGTTTTGCGGGTTACAGTCCCCTTCCTGGCTGCTTTCACAGACTGGTGTTCAGTGTCTACAGCTTTTCCAGGTGCACAGTGCAAGCTGTAGGTGGATCTACTATTCTGGGGTCTGGAGGATGGTGGCCCTCTTCTCACAGCTCCACTAGTCAGTGCCCTAGTAGGGACTCTGTGTGGGGGCACCAACCCCACATTTCCCTTCTGCACTGCCCTAGCAGAGGTTCTTAATGAAGACCCCACCCCTGCAGCAATTGCCTGGATGGTCATCCAGGCATTTCCATATATCTTCTGAAATCTAGGCAAAGGTTCCCAAATCCCAATTCTTGACTTCTGTGCACTTGTGGACTCAACACCACATGGAATCTGCCAAGGCTTGGGACTTGCACCCTCTGAAGCCATGGCCCAAGCTCTATGTTGTCCCCTTTCAGCCACAACCAGAGCACCTAGGATTCAGGGCACCAAGTACTTAGGCTGCACACAGCATCACAGCATGGGGAGCCTGCTTGGCCAACGAAACCACTTTTTCCTCCTAAGCCTCTAGGTCTGTGATGGGAGAGGCTTCCATGAATACCTCTGACAAGCCCTGGAGACATGACTCATTGTCTTAAGGATTAATATTCAGCTCCTCATTACTTATGTAAATTTCTGCAGCCAGCTTGAATTTCTCCTCAGAAAATGAGATTTTCATTTCTATCGCATTGTCAGGCTGTAAATTTTCCAAACATTTATGCTCTGCTTCCCTTATAAAACTGAATGCCTTTAACATTACCCAAGTAACCTCTTGAATGCTTTGCTGCTTAGAAATTTCTTCAGATACCCTAATTCATCTCTCTTAAGTTCAAAGTTCTACAAATCTCTAGTGCAGGGGCAAAATGCCACCATTCTCTTTGCTAAACATAACAAGAGTCATCTTTGCTCCAGTTCTCAACAAGTTCCTCATCTCTGTCTGAGACTACCTCAGCCTGGATTTCATCATCCATATCACTATTAACATTTTGGCCAAAGCCATTCAACAAGTCTCTGGGGAGTTCCAAACTCTCCCACATTTTTCTGTCTTTTCTGAGCCCTCCAAACTGTTCCAACCTCTGACTTTACCCAGTTCCAAAGTCACTTCTAAATTTTCGGGTATCTGTTCAGCAGCACTCCACTCTACTGGTACCAATTTACTGTATTAGTCTATTTTCATACTGCTGAAAAAGAAATACCAGAGACAGGACAATTTACAAAATAAAGAGGTTTACTGGACTTACAGTTCCATGTGGCTGGCGAGGCCTCAGAATGATGGCAGAAGGTAAAAGGCACATCTCATATGGCAGCAGACAAGAGAAGCAAGCCTGTGCAGGGAAACTCCCATTTTTTAAATCACCAGATCTTGTGAGAGTTATTCACTATCACGAGAACAGCATGGAAAAGACCTGCCCCCAAGATTCAGTTCCCTCCCACCGGGTCCCTCCCACAACAGGTGGGAATTCAAGATGAGGTTTGCATGGGGACACAGCCAAACCATGTCAGCTGGGGAGGCCTCACATCATGGCAGAAGGTGAAGGAGGAGCAAAGGCATGTCTTACATGGTGGCAGTCAAGAGGGAGTGTGCAGGCAAACTGCCCTTTATAAAGCCATCAGATCTCATAAGACTTTTTCACTATCATGAAAACAGAATGGGAAAAACCTGCCCCCATGATTCAATTACCTCCCACCAGTTCCCTTTCAGGACACATGGGGATTATGGGAGCTACAATTCAAGATGGGATTTGGGTGGGTACATAGTCAAACCATATCAGAGTCAAATTAGCTACCAATATCAAGTTTTCTTATTTTTTCCCTGCTACCTGCAATAGAACACAAATACAGAGGTGTGAAAGATATCTAATACATTTTGCAAATATCCACCATTTGTGATAACCAGCTTCCTCTTGTAGTGGTGGGCAGAATGTGAAGCATGTCTCCTTGAACAAGTTGCTTGTAGATGAAAACTGACTTTGTTTGTAATCTGGTGACTTCACTAAAGTAGATGTTCTTTTTCAAATGGAAACCATCTATTTGTTAGAAAAAAAACCTGATTTTCCTTAGAATAATATTTTTGCACAAATAGAATGATCACGAGTTGATTATTTGAATAACTAGAGCAGAGCAATAAAATTGTCTTTAAAAGTTTATGCATAGCACCCAAATTCCCCCGGAGTACCTATTCTATACTGAGTGGTTATGAGCCATCGACTGACCAGAAACATATCTACCTTACTGTCTTATGATACAGCTACCATTTCTTTGCTTTAAGAATAAAGACTAGTTTCATTTGGAAGTTATTACCCCTTAGATGACCAAATCCTGACCCAAGATGCCTAATACATACTCTGCCTTTGAAGCATGATAGTTAGTTATTTCCCCATCTGCATATCTTTTTATAAAAACTTCTTAAAAGTCTGTCTAGTTATGACAGAGACCAAGATTCTGCAATGTAAATGTGCCTCATTAATCAACTCGATGATTTGGTGGAGTAATGAACATTTTGCTATTTGACATCTGGTAGTGATTTACAGTAACAGTGACAGGAATTCCTGTTTACAGAAGTGCACATGTATAATATGATTCCTTTTGGTATATAAAAAGCAATCTCCCTGCTGCTTTTCTTGGAGAAAAAATGGTGGGAGCAAGGGATTTATCAGGGTGGGGTTAAACCTTAAACTTCATGTAGATTTATAAGTAACTAACCAGCTTAGAGCAAAATGTTGTGTGAGCTTTGTAATGTGTAAAATCTGGTGTTTATGTAAGCTCTCAGGCTGGCTCAATACCAGTTACTGTTGAGTGATATCTAAACATAAAATAATTTCTACATAAACTGTGGGTTTGTAAAAATGTAAGCACTATATTTGTGTGTAGTCTGAAAGAAGGTATTCTTTGAAATAGATTATTAGTGTAGGGCATGATTCCACCCACTGTATTTTTGTGAGTTTTTCTTTTCTTTTTTCTTTCTTGGAAGACTGATTTGGGACTTGGGTCTTTACCAAAAAGTCAACATGTACTTATACAAAACTTGATATGTGATACACTGACTAAAATGAAGTTTATGATTTACTTTAAGTTGACCTTGCTACTGTTCAATGAAAGCTTTAAATGAATGCATAATCATTAGGAATGTGTGGCCTTCAACTAAGCTATTAGAGTACAGGCAGGCTTCTCGGTAGGATTATCTTACCTACAACACCGATGCTATGTTAATGATTAAATATATAGGGAAAAAAAATCACTGGGCTGGAGGCGGAAAGAAAAATGAGATTAGAAAAGATTTTCAAATCATGAGAATTAAGCATTAATGGGTAGTTGTTTAGACTTAAGAAATGCAATACTGTCTTCTAGAGTGGTAAATGAAATTAGGTATTTATCCCTTTTAACAAATTCCATATGTAATGAATAAATATGTCAGTGGAGCACTTATGATGCTTTTTTGAAGAACTCTTTCAAGACTTCCTTGCATAGTCAAACTTCTTTGCAGTCCTCTTATTAGAGTCACTTCTAGTCATTGAGAGTGGCATTTGACATCTAGAGAGAGGAAAATCAAAACCAGAAGGCAAAAGTAGGGATGGGGTGGTTGGGTAATATTGGCAAGGAAAGATACCACCCCATACATGACCCTGGATTTGAGGCTAAAAGACAAGCCTGGTGGTTTCTCTCTAATTCCTATCCACATCCTACTAACTGAGGCCAAAGCTAGCAAGACACTTCCTGGTGGTTAGTGCTTTGGAAAGAGAATGGTTTCTTGCTACATCAGTGGTGACTGCTACGGTTGCAATGACAGAATCCCATCTGAAAATGGCTTAAGAAAAGAAAAGCAATATATTATCTCATCAAATGGAAATCTCAAGGGAATGGCTGTCTCGGGGATTTGGGATTTGGAATTCACACATTTTCTTCATGAGTCAGTCTCCTGCCATCAGCGTTCTCTGCCTTGCCCTGTGTTGTCTTCATCGTCAAGCCCTACATAGTGATCACAATAACTCCAGGTTCACATTCAATACATGCCTTAAAGTCAAGCAAATTTAGGCTTCAGTCCTGCACATGTGTGCTTTTGTGGGCCCAAATATTACAAACACAAGAAGCTCAACTTCACTAAAGACACCGGGGTACTTCCTTACTTATAGTTCCAAGCTGAGCTCTGGCACAATGCAACCTATGACCTACACATCTCTTGTGACTAAGCCTCTTCAGGCCCCAGGGAAATGCTTCCCTCTATTACCCCAAGACCGTGATCAGCTGCTTCCAAAGGCCGTTAGGTATGTGGGTTGTTAGGCTGCTGACCCAAGAGGTGGGCACTGCTTTGTAGTCAGGGGCTATCTGAGCAGCAGATGCACTTAGGTACGAGGGAAGACAAATTCATCAACTTGTCAAATCTTTTCAGAAAGCAGGAATAGAGTACTTCTCCCATAATGAGATATCCTTCTCAGATGGTGCTGCCTGCTCATTTTATTGCTTCTCTTTGTATTTGCATCCATAATTCTGGAAGAACACATGACTTTAACACAATTCTTAAAATAGTTGGATACAGTGGCTAAGAAATATTTTACAATATTAAACAATTCAGTTCTTCTTAAATGTGTACATATTTAGGTTCAGATAGAACGTAAATGAAGTAGGATACAAATTCTTTACAAGGATCACTGGATGGACATTGAATGCTAAGATAGTAATAGTTTTATTTCTATGAAAGGTTTGATAAGATTTAAATAGGTTTCAAAAAATAACAAAAGTTAACTTTATATAAGTCCTTTCATTTAAAACTGTACAAAAGTTAATTATAATTTATCTTTTAATGTTGTTAGATATTTTGAATATTTTAGAAAAAATGTGAAAATCACAATACAATTAACTTTGTTAAATTTTAATTTTAACTTATACTTTTTATTAAGATACACACAGCTATGATATACTTTGGTTATAGTTACATATTATCCTCAATCTTTTTAGATCATTAAAAATAACAAGTAATATTTTCTTAATTTCTAGTCATATAAAAATAGCAGAATTAAGCCTATTTTAAAAATTTTACCATTATGAAGGTATGGTTTTGTCAAGATAGCAAACTAGTACATGTTTTATTTAATCATTTATTATGTTGAGGTGTAACTTTAAAATATGTGTAATGTACATGTCTCCATTTGTATCTCTAGCCCAGGCTCTGCAGACATTTAGGGAGGGTCTGAGCAAACCATTTCAACACCAAGCCCAGCAGAAGTGGCCCTAGAAAGCAGTGAAAGAAATTTTGCTCAAACATCAAGTTCTGGAATTGAGTTTCATTTGTATCAATTGGCCTGATGTAGTCAAATTTCTATTAATTTTTACCTGTCAAAGACCTGCTTAATATTGCAGTGCGACAATAAGTGAGTGGACCGGTAGTTTTAGAGATCTTTAAGTTTTATAGACTAAGAAAAATGTGAAAATTTCTGACACATGATTTTAGAAAAAAAATTAATTTGGCTGAAAAGTGAAAATACAGACCTTAAACTATGCTTCCAGACACCACCTGCAGAGATTTATTTTCAGTTAAAGAGGTTTTGTTTTGTTATGCAAAGGTGAAAATAAAAACTAGGAACCAAAAAACCTAGAAATGATTCCCACATCCTAATGGTTTCACACGCGACTTTCTCCAAAGGTCACTCTCCGCTCAGAAGACTGCTGGTTCCTGTGCGGACACAGGACCAATAACTAGATGTTTCTTTTACTGCACACATAATCAAATTATCTCTAAGCCTAAAAATCAACGTTAATCATTTAGAAACACAATCCAGCAAGATATCTGATCTCAAATAGTATACAATAAAAACAGTTCCAAAGGACCCCAAATCAAATTGAAACTTACTAATAATTATGATACCATATTACATTTTTTAAAGTTTTATATATAATTTTTTTCAGAGTCCTCTGACATTTATCATCTTATTCGATGGCAATTTGGACAATGTAGTAAACTACACTGATTTGTTTTCATTTTCAGTTAAAGGATAATGTTGCCCAAAGAAAGGTGGTGGGACATTTCCTTAGTTTTCTCTACAGTTTAGTAGTTTTTTGCTTCGTGGATGCTTGTAAATGTTTTGATTCACATGGATGTAGTCCAAATGGATGCATGGCAGGGGTTGAATTGTTTCAGCAACAATGTTATGTTGTTTTCTCATATATAAATAACTAGTCATACCCTTTTTCGATTAAGGGACAAGTATTGGTACCTAAACTGACAAGCTAAACTACTTGTTTAGTAGTCTCCTATGATCTTATGGTGAAGATGAATCATTTCCACTTCCATAATATGGAATTGATCAGAAACCAGTCAAAATTAAAACAAAATTGATCATTTTCATTCATAACATTAAAATTGTTATTTTTGGTCTATTTTGGTTATGTCTAGTGTCCCTGAAGACTAACTAAATGAAAAGTGCAAAGGACAACTTGGAAAGGACAACTTACTGGAGGTTGTTAGTACTAGACAAATACTAACAAGAGGGCTTGGCATCACATGACTAACATCAGTCATTAAGGGTGATAGACAACCCAACTGAGCTCTTTGGCCTTTCAAATCTTCCAAGGCACATATTTACTCCCAATGACTAGAGGTGGGTGTAACTCTTTAACCTACCTGGATTATATGAATCACTTCTTTTTACAATTGAAATCAGCTTTTACATATAAAAGCTTGTTTCTTTTAAGGGCAAAGATCATTGGATTCATTCATGTATTTACTCATTCTCCTAGGAAACGTTTCTTGAGCAGAATCCTATTCAGCTAAGACCGCCATTCCTCAGGTAAGTCACATGCACTAAAGCTAGGTCAATAGGGAACTGTTCCTTTTTTTTTCTTTCTTTGAGATGGAGCTTCACTCTTGTTGCCCAGGCTGGAGTGCAATGGTGCAATCTTGGCTCACCGCAAACTACGCCTCCTGGGTTCAAGTGATTCCCCTGCCTCAGGCTCCCAAGTAGCTGGGATTACAGGCATGTACCACCACACCTGGCTAATTTTGTATTTTTAGTAGAGACGGGGTTTCTCCATGTTGGTCAGGCTGGTCTTGAACTCCTGACCTCAGGTGATCCTCCTGTCTCAGCCTCTCAAAGTGGGGAACTGTTCTATAGGCACGTTACTCACCCATATCCAAGCCCTAGCCTTGAAAAGAAAGCAAGGACTTGGGTTGAAACCATATGCATAATATTCCATTGAAGTTGAAATTTACTTGGGGTTTCTGTCCACGCAACCCTCACAGAGGATCTTTCCAATTCACCTTTTATCTCTTCTTTATTATCTCCAAAGGAAGATTCTGGGGTTGCTTCCAAATCTCACACTAAGAAGGTTATTGTCAACCAAGCCTGCCATTAACATGATTTGTAAGTGAAAGGACAAATTACAAAAAAAAAAAAAAAAAAAAAAAAAAAGACCTTTGGCTTAGAGTATATTTTATTATTTCTAATAATAACAACAAAAACATTAGGTGGGTATTTAATATGTTAAAAACTCAATTAAGATATACCGTTTAGTCAATTTATTTTTTGAATTAATTTTCTTGACCTGTTATACTTCCTACTGGCCAAGGAAACTGAGTTCCTCCTCTAGCCCTTAATTTCTTAACAAAATTGCCATCAAAGCAAGTACCAGAATGGTTGCCTTTGCACACACTGTCACTTTGCTGGAGCCAGGTGGGAAAATTTGTCTTTGGACTCTGTAATGGAAAATACTAAACTGGCTCGTTGTTAAACAGCAAAAGCATTTATTGAAAAGATATGGGGATACTACAAGCATAAGCCTCAAAATCAGTGTTTATAAAGTAGAGGACCTCACACCAAAATACTTCATTTCTCAGATCTGTCTCATCTCTTTTCTTTATAGGCACCGCCAGCCTCCCACTCTTGTCTTGAGGAGCATAGAGTTGTACATAGCTGTGGACTTAAGGCCAGTCACAATAGAGACTGGTATACACTGGCTGAGCAGCTGCCTGAGAGGTGAGACAGCGCCCAGTAGATTGCTCTCAAGGCTGGACTCTGTTGCTCTGCCATTGTGGCACAGGGTCACCTGGAAGCACTTCCAATACACTTCTAGTGTGTGTGAAGATGACCCTCTTCAATCAAGAAAATTTGGGAGTGAAATTCCCCTGTTAATTCAACTGATCTCATAATGTAAGAATATGACTGTGCTGAGTCAAAGTTCACAGTTGCTGTCTAGCTACAATCCCAAAAAAGCCTCCAGCACTTTGTCTCGTCCACAATAGCTTTTCAAAACATAACTGCTGCCAGCACTTTTCTTATTAGAGGAGGGAACACCCTGCAGAACGTCTTACCCAGTTCCAGGCAAGTGGGGGGGGGGGGGGGGTACTGACTCACAAACAGTGAAGGGAATGAGTAAAAAAGTAATCTATTTTGGCTTAAATAAACTCCTATTTGCATGGTCGTTCTAGGCTTCTCTTTAAGGGCCCCATCTTTCTTCATTCTAGACAATCCCCTTCATCCCTCACCTCTACCTCCATCCCATAACACACACACATACACACTCACACCACCACTATGGCCACCACAAACAACAGAATAATCTATTCGGCTAAACTCTGTTAGCCTGTGTCTCAATTATCATCCTTCACTGTCCTTAGGCCAGAACATACTCTGACATCTCTCAGTCCCCCACAACAGCCTTAGAAGCATCTTGTTCCCTAAGCATTTCCCAGGGTTGCAGGACACCACCCTTGAACACTTGTAGGTAATCCCACAGACCCCAAGAATGTCAGAATGACACCAAGCAAGTTCAGATCAATGCTCTCCATTCTCGACCAGATTTTCACAGTTTTGTACAAAACAAAAGACCCTTTCTTTAATGTCAGTTGAGGCATAGTGGGGACTTGTTTTCTCAGGGTTGTGGACCTCTGACCTATTTAGGCAAGAGATAAGTAAACAGAAGATGAAAGAAAAGTTTACAGAACCTCTACAGACCCTAGGGATGTCCCCAAAGGAACTTCTTGTTCCTGCTGCCTGTGCAAAAGGAGGTTTGGGGGAAGGGGAGGGAGAAGGGAAGTTGCTCGCCTTATACTCAAAGCTAGAGCAAAGCATTCGCTTTGACTTTGCCCTGATGCTTTGGGTTCACTTATGCGCCCCATTCATCCCAGCTTCCATCAGTTGCAGATCAATTTCTAAATTGTTCTGGGAAAGCCGCATAATGAAAACTTGTCAGTGAAGAAAAATGACTAGCGTCAGTTCTAGCCCTGACTCGTGACCAGTTACTAGTAGGAGTTTAATGCTCCTAGGGTTTCCCTTAGTGGAATATCATATACACCACCTTTCTAATGCACATGGTAGTGTGAATTAGCTTTTTGAAACTGCAGGAGAGCCTATAATTTAAGGACTCAGGGCCATAACCACAGCAAAGGAAAGGATTAGGGTTAAAAATAGAATGGTCCAAAAATACCATTGGAAGCATTTGTACCTAGTATCAAGATTTTGCCAAAAGAAAGAGCAGCCAGTATACTCTCAACACCTCCTTAGAGAACATTAAATTCAGAAACACAGCTTTAGATTTGTCGATAGGATACATAAAACCCGACATTCTGTGGCTATAATTAAATCACTTTAAAATCCCAATCTAAAACACAATAACACATTTTTCAAATCATTTTGTCATATGAAGAGGATGGGAATACTTTAAAAGTGGATATTTGGAAATTTTGTGTTTGAGCTAGTTGGTGAGTTCTGCCAGGAGATAGGTAAATTGCTTACAGGTGCAATTCCATTGTATGCGAATAAGGTATTTCTAACTCCACCTAGACAAGCAACTAGAAAATGTTGGAGGAGTTATTGTGAATTGAGTGTGGGAGGTGCTTCATGGATCTGCTCTCATTACTAAAACACATTATGAAAAGCAAGTCAGTTGTTTGCATATCCTGATGGCAGAGTCAGAGGACAGGGCTGGGAGATCCAAGGTGCCTTCATGCATTAAAAAAAAGCTATAGATTTAGGATCTTTACTAAGAAAGAACAAACACAAACAGTCCACAAATTTGACGGTAAGTGTAGTATAATAAATATAAGATTCTTGCAGTAATTCTAGGCGAGATTCTGGTTTCCTAATTTTCTTTGACCTGGTTATTCCTACTGATTACATCACACTAAAATGCACTGAAACTCCATATTTAGGGAGTTAACCCTGACTGTTCATTGCAATAGCCTCCTAACTGGCATTGCAGTTTTCCCTCTTGTTCCCCTAGTGTTACCACACAGAAATAAATCAGACCACACCTTTCTAGTGCTCATTAGATCCAGCCTCTTACCTTGTGTTTGCAATGCCTGATCTTGCCCCTGCCTCCTTCTTCCAGATTATCTCCCATTCTCTTCCTCCTCCCTCCCTCATTTCTAGGCATCCTGGCCTTCGTCATATTCCGAAGAGACATAGAGCTAGTTGGTACTTGCTTTTTCCTCTGCCTGAAGTGCTCTTCCCCGAGTACTTTCACACAGCTTTCTTATTTCATCCAAGTCTTGGCCGATTGTAAATTTCTCAGGGAGCTTTATTTGGCTTTCCAAAGCAAGAGTCCTTCTGCCACCTCTCCTCCCTCTCTAACACTTTATCTTTTTTTTTTCCCCCTTTACATCACTTATCACTACTGGACATTAAATAATAGATGTATGTTATCGTTCAATATTATCTTTATCTCCATTAGAATGTCAAATTCTGAAAGGGAGGAATCTTCTTTTACTTTTATTCACCACTGTATTCTCACTACCTAGAAAAGTAAGAATCAGTAAATGTTTGTTGAAATGGAGAAACATCCATAAAGAGTGAGAAAAGAACTCTGAAAGAAATAGGTAAAAACTAAAATGTTCATAAAAATAATCTCATCAACTTGTGCCTCCCAAATTCGCCAGATCATAGAAACCATTTCAGTAGCTTAAAACAAAACAAAACAAAAACGTGAAGACTTAGGACCCATCTCAGGCTTAGAAATTTCGGGACTTCAGAGGAAGGCCTCTCTGTCTTAGACTGCTCAGGCTGCCATAACAAAATTCCACAGGCTGAAGTCTTAAGCAATAGAAATTAATTTTTTCACAGTTCTGGAGGCTGGAATTCCAAGATCAAGGTGCTTATGGATTCAGTTTCTGGTGAAGTCTCATTTCCTGTCTTGCAAGCAACCACCTTCTAGCTCTGCCGTGTTCACGTGGCCTCTTTGTACATGTGCAGAGAGAGAGAGAAATATGGCGTCTGCTACTCTTCTTATAGGGACACCAGTCCCATAGGATTAGGGTCTCATCCTTATTCCCTCATTTAACCTTAATTAGCTCCCTAAGTGCCCTATCTTCAAATATATATTATAGGTTAAAGCTTCAACATATCATTTTAGGGGGACATAATTCAGTCCATAATGCTCTTAAAAGCTATATATTTATATCAAGATCCAAAGTTCCTAGGTAATTTTTACGGCCATAAAAGTCTGCGAAGCAATACTTAAGAATGAAAACAACCGCCCCCCCCAGCCATATGGAAAAACAGTCCTGTGGTTCTTTGTGTTTAAATCAGTCTTGCAATAAACATCCTTAGAAAATGATTTTAACATTAAGTTAAGATTTGCAGTGTATTGAAAGAAGAACTCTAAAGATATGAAGGGTAGTAACCAAATTCTAACCCTTTTTTTTTTTTTTTTTTTTTTACTTTAAAAGTTTCTGGAGAAAGTCAAAGTTGTTCCTCAGTTTTAATGAGATTTACCTAAATGGTC
Source organism: Macaca nemestrina (assembly GCF_043159975.1). Lineage (NCBI taxonomy): Eukaryota > Metazoa > Chordata > Mammalia > Primates > Cercopithecidae > Macaca > Macaca nemestrina. The sequence continues at coordinate 119,035,174 of NC_092135.1, forward strand.
TGTTGATTAAAGAGTCTAAGCAGGGTGCTAGTGATGGGAGTAGGAGGCAGATACATTCTAGGCAGGCAGAGGTGGGTCCCTGGAGAAACCCCATCCTCAAGCTGAAAAACGTGAGATCATGGCCCAAAGTGAGATCTTATATCCCTGTTTTCCCGCTCAAATGTTGCCTTTTCCTAATCCACCCATGGCCCCTCCCTCGCATCACACAGTCAGGAGATGGAGACCATCCTGGCCAACATGGTGAAACCCTGTCTCTATTAAAATACAAAAAATTAGCCCAGCGTGGTGGTGTGTGCCTGTAGTCCCAGCTATTCGGGAGGCTGAGGCAGGGGAATCGCTTGAACCCAGGAGGCGGAGGTTGCAGTGAGCCGAGATCGCACCATTGCACTCCAGCCTGGGTGACAGAGTGAGACTCCATCTAAAACAAACAAACAAACAAACTCCAGAACCCAGCCGACAGAGAGGAGAAGCATCTGGATGTTGGGGACTGCAGCTGGATGTCAGAGAGAAGTGTCTTGATTTCAGAGGGACAGCTTGACAGCATAACTTTGGAGAAGAATCCAGTGGGAGTTGGCTGGACTTCAGGGGAAGATTACCTTCCTGCCCCATCCCTTTTTCAACTCCCCTTCCCACTTTCATCAGCAAAAAAATTTACCATCTTCCAATTCATTCATGCAAATTCATTTTTTCTAAATGCTGGACAAGAGCTCAGGAGCCACGAGTGTGGATACAAAGCTGCCACGCTGGTTCTTTGCCTTTGCTGGCGGAGGGCAGCCACCTCATGTGAAAAGGCAGAGCATCCACTGGGCTGTTAACACCTAAGCTGTCTGTGAATGGCCAAGCTAAAAGAGCACTATAACACTCCCTCTAGGGCTTCAGAGGTTGCCGGCATCCCCACGGACACTGCCACGGGGCTTGCAAGGATTTTGCTCCTGCCAGCACCCAAAAGTGCTTGCCCAGCTTCTGCACCTACTCACCTGCATGTTCCCTTCCATAAGTGGTGGAATGTAGTGGGTCCCCGTGATTGGAGTTTGCCCCTGCCAGCACTGAAGCAGCCAGCTGGTTCCAGCATTTGTGCACTCCAGTTCCCGCCTTGTTCGCTTGTATGCTACCTCCCGCAAGGCATTGAGAGCTGCAGGGCTGAGTACGCAAGGCACCCCTGTCACAAGTCTCATGAAAGGGTCAGGAAAAAATACTGCTTCACTAGGGTGACAAAGGTGGGGCAGGTAGACAGCTATTGTTCTAACGCTCAGCATTTGCTAGGGAAGTCTAAGTACTAAGGCGTCTGGTCCAGTTTAGGCCAGCTTACCACTTCTATTGCAAATTCAATTTAGACCTTACCTCCTCTCAGGCCCGGACTTGGACAGGGAAGGGGTTGCGTTTTGGGGTTCTACTGCTTCCCACCACCCCTGTTTTTTAAAGCTCCTCAGGGTTAAAGGAAGGTGAAGAGTAAAAGGACAAAACCATTTTTCATTAGGTGGATCTCGTGGTCTTCCTGTGGCTATCAATGCACCTCTGTGTGACAATAACCTAGGTACTGTCTTGAGGGAACCTAAGTGAACTGTGTAAGGCAGTGAGCAGAACATGGTGGGGGTGTTCCTACTTCCCAGTTCTCTGCTGGAGAGATGTTCTATGTTTTGACCTCTTTTGAAATCCCCTTAGCTTCCTCCCCTGTAGATACACTGTTATCACTTGTTATTATGATTCCTTCGTCTGTATTTCTCAGTATCTTAATAACTGATGGAAGATACAGGCAAAACAGGCCAAGTAGTGAAAGTCTAGAATGTTTCACGGTGGAATTTTCTCTCTTTCTACTTCCTTTTCCACCTGCTCAAATAGACAAAAAGGGGACAAGTTGGCTTCCCAAGCTGGAGTACAACCAGGAACTGAGATGTCGGCCTCTTCCAGCTACAGATACTCCTCATCCCATCAGTGGTCTTTCTGGAGCTTCCTCTTGCTCCAATCTGGGGAAAATCCTGATCTTTCCTTCTAGGCCAAGCCCTCATTAAACTGTCTTGAAATTCCCTCTCTCCCCTGTATCTTCTGATTACGTAGGTGTTGGAAGGAAGGAGGATGTAGCAGAGCTGTCTGGTCACATCTTCAGAGGCCCAGGATAGGCTTAGGAGGCACTGGAAGTGTTATTTTTAACCTTATATCAGTGGTCCCAACCTTTTTGGCACCAGGGACTGGTTTCATGGAAGACAATTTTTCTACAGATGGTGAAGGCGGGTAGAGGATGGTTTCAGGATGAAACTGTTCCACTTCAGATCATCAGGCATTAGATTCTCATAAGGAGTGTGCAACCTAGATCCCTCGCCCATGCAGTTGACAATAGAGTTCACACTCCTGTGAGGATCTAATGCCACCACTGCTCTGCCAGGAGGTAGAGCTCAGGGAGTAACGCTCACTCACCACCACTCACCTCCTGCTGTGCTGCCTGGTTCCTTACAGGTCACAGATAGGTACCAGTCCACTGGCCAGGGTTTAGGGATCCCTGCCTTACACCTTGAGCTGCAATTCTGAAACTATGGGAAAAGTCCAGTTCACAGCCACTGTCAAAAAGTTTCATGAGGCTTACATGTTTGATACATAGTCGCAAGTTTCTGCCAAAGCAGACTCTGTATAATGTGTCCTGTGTCACTGAGGGGCTTCCGGAGGCTTCTAATGGACCGCTTAGTGGCAGGTTGTTTATTTTTTTTTCCTTTACACAGTAAATAAACCCTTGTATAGACTAAATTTTAAAATTCATCGTTATCTTCTCCCAGTTTTAAGATTTTTTTCCTAATTCCTTTCCCATGACATTTTGATACCACAGATACACTTTCTAAATTTTATGTAATAACTAATATTTTCCCACTTCCCCTCCCAATAACTGGTTTTCACTTCCTTGGGGCAGTATTGCCTCTATCGAGAATTCATGGGGTAAAGTAATAGCATTGAAACAGCAGACTTCAGAGTACTCTTAAATATCATATTGTTTTATAAAGCTCAATTACCATAACTCTTATCCGAGGTAGTTGTTAAAATTTTTTAAAGAAACACTTCAAGTCCGTTCTGAGCATCCTCTTGGATCGCACAGCAAAGTTCTTAGTTTGGGAAAATTATAATCACCAAAATGTGTCCCTAAACCTAGTCCCCCATTACCTGGGCAAGCTCTTTCATAGTTTTTCCTCTTCAACTTCCATTTCAGCCAAATAAATAAATAAAATCCAAGAATGATAAGCCCTTTCCCTCAGGAGATGTCCTTTTCATACACACTGGACTTCATTCAAATTTAACTTTTGAGGACAAGGTCAGCTGTATGTTTCTTTTGACATATAAGTGCTACACTTTGTCAAAGCCTAATTCTCTACTTGAGTCTGTTATGTGAGAGAGGGACATAATGTGTGATTTTCTGCCTTCACCTTAACTGTAAAGGTGAACCTCAAATTTCAATTAGAAGTAATAGTCTATAAACTTCCACATAAAAATGTACAATTTTTCTTTCCCAATACATAGTCTTATTCTTTCTCATTAGAGAGCCATATTGAACAATGGGGCTTTGCTTGTACGTCGTAATGAAAGGGCCATGCCTGAAAAAAAAAAAAAAAAGCCATAAAATGGCAGCCCAAAAACAAAGGCTTGAGAAATTTATATAAAGACTTGCGGTTTTAGCTGGACGCAGTGGCTCAAGCCTGTAATCCCAGCACTTTGGGAGGCAGAGGCAGGTGAATCACAAGGTCAGGAGTTCAAGACCAGCCTGGTCAAGATGGTGAAAACTCGTCTCTACTAAAAATCTGAAAAATTAGCCGGACATGGTGGTGGGTGCCTGTAATCTCAACTACTCAGGAGGTGGAGGCAGAGAATTGCTTGAACTGAGGAGATGGAGATTGCAGTGAGCCGAGAACATGCCATTGCACTCCAGCCTGGGTGACAGAGCAAAACTCCATCTCAAAAAAAAAAAAAAAAAAAAAAAAAAGATTTGGGGTTTTATTGTAGTGTTATACATGGTACCTTTTAAATTTCTTCCATGACGATAGAGAGGAAAATTGGGGAATAATAGACTATTCCTTTATTTATATACTCTCCTTACCTCTTACCTGTCACCACCCAATGTCATCAGCTAAGCATTCAATTGTAAGAATAATTACAAAATTAGGAGTTAGAATTTGGACTTGTATAGAGTAGTTATATCTTCTATAAAAAGAAATCCACTGGAATAAAATATGAAAAGCTGAATAAAAGATAATAATAAAAAATTAAGAATGAGAGAAAATGCCAAGAAGTAATCTTCTTGTTTTTATAATACACTGCATTCAGCTGCAAGTAACAGAGAGCTTCAATAGCTTGATAAAAAGGAGAATCCCAGAGATAAGGCATGGTTTGGTGACTGGCTCAATAATGGTGCCCTGGACCCAGATTCCTCCTACCTCTTTGGTTTGCCATTCAGTCACAGAAGCTACTTTCCTCATGATGGTAAGATAGATGCTGTAGCTCCTGGCACCCCATCCAGGTCTGAGAAGGACAAAGTCAGATTCTTCCTTGTGTTTCTTTTTATTAGTCAGGAAAAGCTTTCCTGGAAGGTTCCTAGCAGACTTCCTTTTATGTCTTCCTGGCTAGATTCTTATCATGTGTCCATGCCTGAAACAGTAATTGGCCGAAGTGTGTAGGGCCACCATGAGTGGGTTAGAAAAATTCGTAGGGCCTGCAAACGGGAACAACTTCCCAGTAAAACCAAAGGTTAAGCAGAGGAGGATGGAAACCCAGATAACTTTAGAGCACAGCAAGCCAGAAAAAGGGATGGAGTGCGGGGCTGGGGGTTAGCAGTTGGAGCAGTCACTGGGTCACCAGAATCTGTTCTGTATTTCTAATTCTATTTAACAGAAATAGGTTTCATTTCTCTCTTGAAAGATTTTAAGCCACAAAATGTTCTGGAGCAGTTTTACCTGTTTCATTGAGCACTATAAAGAGACAGCCCCAATTTTTTTTACTACTGAAGTTCAGTGTCCATTGTCAGTACCTTGGTGAATGTAAAGCAAAGTTATAATTTAGACCTACTGTCTAAATTCTGCAGTTTTGGTGTAGACTCAAGCAACCCCCCTCGAACTCTCCAGCAATTTTTGCTACTGATCTCTTTCCCAGTCCATTCTCCTCAATCTTTTTGTAATTCTCCCTTCTCTGGGTTTTCATAACCATTCACTGCCTTCCCACTTTCTTTGTTCCTTTGGTTTCACATCGCTGATCTGTGATCATCTTCTCCCTAAGACCAAGCCCATTGATCAGGTTGCTCTGTCTCTGTTTTTATTCCTTTGGAATTTCATGTGCTTTCAGGGCATAAATGGCCTCTTCTATGAAGCATAGCTTGGAAATTCCTAGTTCAGTGTTTTATATTTCTTTAGAGAAATTCTCTCAAATTCAACTTGGCTAAAAGTTATCACCAAATCTTTCTCCCCAGACTGACTGGTGACTCTGAACTCAATAGTATCATCATTCTGGTGTACTCAGACTCAAAACTTCGTATTGTGATTGACTCATTTTTACTTTAGCTTCTGGGTATCAGGTAAGTCCTACTGATTTATTCATTTATTTATTTTCTGCTGAGTCATCTCTCACATTGGCTTCTTAAATGAGATAATGCATATAAAATACTTAAAGTAAGAAATTGATACAGATTTGCTGTTATTATAATTGTACAGAATAGTATGTTGGGTTACTGAAAAATCCTCCTGTTTTTACTGTATTTAATTTCTTTCTGAATTCATGGTTCACATCTCCTTAACAATACTAGTACCATATTATTCCCTTACTTAAGTTTTTTTTATTATTTAGTACCTACCTGGCACTATCATTTCATTTCAGTATCTCAACAATGCTATTCATGATCTTTTATTCCAAGATTAACCTATTGACTCCTCAGTAAATGTCTCCTTTCACAGAGTCACTCAATTTTTTATTTCTTCTTTCCATCTTGCCTCCCTAACCCCACATTCAGGGGTTAGTGTAAACTGGGAGTGTTTAATCTACCTTCCTCTGTGTGTTGGTGTGAAAACCAAGCACCATATTGTTGCCCAGGGTCAATTGATTACTGCTGGAGTGACAGAGCCTTGATTCAAACTCAAATGCTCAGTCTTCTCATTCAAAGCCCTTTTGAATTCACCACATCTATTGCAGCATGGTATTGCTGCTGGTATATTAAATTCATGCTCAATTGACTCTGCTGTTCATTTTTCACATCAATCCGGCCTTCCTGGTGTCCTGAAACTTTTGACCCAAAACAGAAGATTTTTAATGGAGACTCAATATTTTTTAATTGTGTACAGCTCAGTGTCTGAGTCAATCAAGATCACATCCTCCATGATGTTCTAGGTACTGGGCAGGACTTAGTAACTACCTGTTGCCCTAATGCCCACCAGAACACAGGTTTAGCGCTCACATTAGTAAGCCACGGAGGACATAATTTTGTCTCACTTATACTTAAAGCAAACCAGTGAATCCAGCCATATATATTTCTTTTCTTTCTTTTGTTGAGACAGAGTCTCATTGTGTCACCCAGGCTGGAGTGCAGTGGCGCGATCTTGGCTCACTGCAAGCTCCACCTCCTGGGTTCACGCCATTCTCCTGCCTCAGCCTCCTGAGTAGCTGGGACTACAGGTGCCCGCCACCATGCCCGGCTAATTTTTTGTATTTTTAGCAGAGATGGGGTTTCACTGTGTTCGCCAGGATGGCCTGGATCTCCTGACCTCATGTTCTGCCCACCTTAGCCTCCCAAAGTGCTGGGATTACAGGCGTGAGCCACCGCACCTGGCCCAGCCTCATATAATTTAAAGCAACTTTTCTGACCATGGAGTCAGCACTATGTTTAATGTGGCACATCATCATATATGTAGCCTGAAAACACTTTTACAATGACTGAATATATAAACTTGGAGTGGGTAGAGATAATAAATGGCCAAAGGCTTAATCTGCAATCAGGAATATGCTTATCAACAGCTTCATGTTTTTAGTGGATGCATCTATAGCTTTGGCCTTTAGTTTTCCCTAAAGAATGCAAAGACAAATAATTAGGTCCTTGTTATCGGAATCCATTTTTGTGGTTTTGTGTTTTTTTTTTTAATGAGACAGAGTTATGCTCTGTCCTTCTGCCATGCAGGCTGGAGAGCAGTGGCTTGATCACAGCTCACTGCAGTCTCAAATTCCTTGGCACAAGTGATCCTCTTCACCCTTTTGAGTAGCTGAGACTACAGGATGTGCCACCATGCCCAGCTAATTTTTAAAAATTTTTTTGTAGAGGTGGGGTCTCGCTATGTTGCCCAGGCTGGTCTTGAACTTCTGGCCTTAAGTGATTCTCTCGCTTCAGCCTTCCAAAGTGCTCGGATTACAGACATGAGTCACCATGCCCAGCTGAATCTCTATTTTTATATCAATATCCTCATTTACATCACAGTCTTCCCATGTGAAAAATAAGGGAAGATGCCAGTTTAAGAGAGAAAAGTAGTGATGGGGACATGAGGTAAGAGAACTGGCAGAAAGAACAGGAATAGTCTGTTTTAGAAAGTTTAAATGTGGAGCATCAGGATGAATTCAGACCTTATACATGATCTTGTATTAGATCCTGATACCTCCAACCAAGAAATGGGAAATATAAGATAACCAGTGTAGTCAATATACAATAAGTTATATGCAGGAGAGAATAAAGTTAGAAACAAAAGCAAGAAGACATGAATGAAACAACATTTTAATGTTTAGTTCTTTTTGGTAATATCTACACAACAAAATCATTTCTCAGCATTTTCTCATAGCTATGCATAAATGCTAACGTTGACTATGTGATTGGGGATAAGACTCAGAGGACTTAGTGGTTCAGAAGTGAACAGGAATTATGTCAAATCTGTGGTCAGCAGTACAGAGTCAATTGCCCTAGAATGATACCAAGTGCAAAATTGGTTTGCAGATGAAAAACTAGTTTCTCTTAAACCAAGAGAATAAAAATTAGCCATTAGACCACATCTTCTGCTGATTGCATTGTTCTGTTCAGCTGATGTACTCAGTGACATGTAGATAAGATTTTGGTATCCTTGTTTAAATCCTCATACATTTATCTGGCTTCATTCTTCGTTCATCTGTTTAGGACTATTTGGCTATTAATGAAAACAAAACTGTCTCCTGAGATAGAAATTGTTTTCAAACAGTCTCTAAGCTGACTCTGAATTTTTATAACTGCCTCTTCTGTTATTCATATCTTTGACCCATTTTAAGTACATCATTGCCCCAGGGGAATTACTATCTCTTATTATGACATAAGATCCCATTATCCAATGCATCAGTATCACATAGGAGATAACATATATGTTTTCGCCTTGAATGTTGCTTTAGGAAGATTGACTTGGTTTCCTCTATTAAAGAGACTAATAGGATTCTCTTCTAAAAGTAGTCATTTATAGCATAATTACTTTCCCATTCAAACCCTCCTCAGATGTGTCATTTGTTCTCTTAATACAAAGCAGTTATTGAACTATTATTGATATAATTAAGAGTATTTCAGCTTCTCCAAATTTAATGATAAACTCCAAAAGATCATTATAAGCTACTAAAATCAGCTTATAATGTGTTTCATTTTTCATAGTCCATATAATCCCAAGACATAGAGGATCAATTAACTTTAAAATAAGTTTAATAGAAAAGGTCTATTGATATTTTAATCTTGCTGTCTGAAGTTACCATATTTATTTTGTACCCCCTGAAAAATAGCATCATTCTGATCATTTTCATACAAATAAATTTCTCACCAGAATAAAAGAAAACCTGTGTCCCCAACTGCCTTGCTTGGTTTGATCTATCACCCTCTTCTTTGTTTTAACATAATATCTAGCATTTCTTAACTTATTTCCATCCCAAGATAATCTCTAGTAACTTAGAAATGATTTGGTTGTAAAGTAACATTTATTTGAGAAGTTTCAGATGCCTGGATGAGTACATGTGAGAGACGTGACCAAAAAGGAGAGAAGGATGGAAACTGAAATAGAGAAGGGAGGTGGTCATCTGCATGACAAAGGTTCGTGGGAGCAGCAGTTGCTTAAATCCACCTTTCCACTAGCCTCCTTCCTTAGGATAATTTGCTTTGCTCTAATCTTTCTGAATTTGGAGTAGAGCTCTTGAAGATCTCTGCACCTCTGCAGTCCGGGGCCTGGCTTTATGAAGAGTACACATTTACGATTTGTTTGTGCAATCTGTTCACTGCACAGCTCCGGCCTACAATGATTGCTCAGTTAACCACTGTACCTTTCACTTCAAAGTATGGCCATCACCCCTCTGGAATTCTCCACTCAAATTTGTCCATTGACACCATTTCCGCAAGGACAAAGCTCATATCACTGGGAGTTGAGGCTTTTGATGGACAAAGAAGGACAACAATAGACCTCCCTCCATGGAGCCCAGTGACTAGAAAGAAGTGTGGTCTAGCCTCAAAATGGAGGAATTCTTTAGCCATCCTGTCAAATTACATAATGCATGCAAAATCCAAGATGCACTTAGGAATGTTTACACAAGTTAGTGGTCATCTAACAACTGAACAGGCACCTTCACCACAAAGATGAATGGAAACAGATCCTGCACTTGAGGAACAGTTATTCTAACAGATTGCAAGAGGTGCCTGGAATACGATCAGCACTCTTATATGTCTGAATTAAAATAAAGTTAAGTACCTAATTGTCCAAAGTGAAGGGAGAAATTACAGCACCCTAGGTTTATCAAGGTAAACGTCACAGAGGAAAGAAGAAAGTCAGTGTCAAAAAAATGAACAAGATGTAGAATTAGTCTACAGTTAATTACACAGTCAGGATTTAATTCATTTCACTAATGACTCCTCAGCTCCTCTACTGCTTGAGGGGTTTACAGTTGCTAATATGATAGCCTGGCTCGGGTTGCGTGTGTTTCTACATAAAGCCTGTGTTAGGGTCTGCTATTAGGTGATAAATGTAAGTGGATTCTTCTCTTCCTGAGTGTGCTGCAGATAATTTACCATGCCCTGGGAATTAGCAAGTGAAAAACATTTTTTTTTGTTTTAATTTGTGAGGCCAAGTGAGGAATGGAATCAGGGTGAAATCCAAACAAAGCTTGACCCTCTCAGTTTTGAAAATCTACTTGTCGCTCTTTAATCATTGAGTTCTCAAGATCATGGATTGAACCAGCAGGACTAAAAGTCTGATGAGCTTCAATTACAGGTATCTCCAAAATTTATATCACTTGTAGTATACCTCTATTGAGAGTTGTCCTAATATTTTATGTTGATTGGTATGTGTAAAAGTCTTTATGTATATTTACATTTTTTACAACACAAATACATGCTTCCTAAATTTATTGGATCATGTGCCTACTGTGTTGTTTAAAAATAATCTTATCTTTATAATAACTCTATAAGTATTTATGCTCTCCCATTGCAAAGGAGAAAACTGCTCATTCTACTTTGTCCTTACAGTTTCTGCTGAACACAATGTCACATGCACGCTTTGGATGAACACGAGCTTCAGATAGCACGTTGAAGCCGTATGTCTCCAAGATGATTTTTACATTTAACCACCCTGGTCAACAGTGTAGGTTTTATTCTCCCCCATTAGCACTGGCACCCAGTGGGGCAAGAACTTAATGAATGTACATTGATTGAATTAAGAGATGATTATATTCTCTTAAATAGAAGCACATTTTTTTAAATGCCCCTTAAATCCTACAATGAGAGCCAATAAAACAAGCTGGGCAATCTATGCCAGGTTAAAGTTTCCTTTGCTTCCCTTAAGTAACCCCAAGAGAGCAAAATCTCTATGATTCAAATGGACTAGAAATTCATGGCAGAAATGGCTTCATCCTTTACAGAAGCCTTCTTTTCTTTTCTGAGACGGAGTCTCACTCTGTTGCCCAGACTGGAGTGCAGTGGAGTGATCTCGACTCACTGCATCCTCTGCCTCCTGGGTTCAAGCGATTCTCCCGCCTTAGCCCCCAGAGTAGCTGGGATTACAGGTGTCCACCACCACGCTCAGCTAATTTTTGTATTTTTAGTAGAGATGGGGCTTGACCGTGTTGGCCAGGCTGGTCTCAAACTCCTGACCTTAGGTGATCCACCGGCCTTGGCCTCCCAAAGTGCTGGGATTGCAGGCATGAGCCACTGCACCTGGCCCAGGAACCTTCTTTTCTTATGGGCACCTCAAGGTAGCTGGGCCTTTTACAATGTTATCCTTTAAAATGCAAAAAAAGAACACAGGTAAACAAATCTTGACACAGGAGTCCATTTTTCTGCTTACAGGAAATATGCATTTCCAGAACTCTTTGAAACACATTGACACCTCCTTTTACAACATTCTCAGTAAATAAACTGTCTTCAGTAATTTTTAAATTATAAGGCCACATAAGTGGACTACTAAAAGGGGAACTGAGAGAAATCTTGTGTTGCATATTCTTTTTCTTAGCTTGTATTCTCCTTTCAAAAGCTTAAGATACAATATTTTCCTATGTGAGCTCATTAATTCCTTCCAAGGAATGAGCAATTTGCAGGATGACCAAGGAAGGCACAAAATGCGGGAATCTAGTTTATGAACAAATGTATTGACCTTAAGATCAGTGTTTTAGGAAAGATACGTAGTTGCTTCTTAGAATCATTTGGCAACGTTTGCTGGCATTTTAGTCCATTCCAATGAAAAAAGGCGTGTGGCAATATAAAAACAACAGTACCATTAAAGATAAGTAGTCCTGAGCCTCACATTCCTACAATAATAATATTGGCCTTTTGCCTCGGCTATAGCAAATGTATTAAATATTCATGTTGATGTTTATTTTCTAAATGTAAAATGGAATTAGGATAACAAATAAAGTCTACCATCTGGTGATAATATTGGTTATATATTATATTTTTTTGTTTTGTGGGCTTTTATACATTTGATTCAAGGTAGCTTACTGAATAATGCATAAACGTCTTTAAAAATGCATTTGAATAGTTAAGGTTACATTTGGTTGTCAGGGTCTCCTCTTGAACTAAAAAGTAGTGATTTTCTTTTTGTACTGAACGAAACGATGGAGAAGATAGCCATTAAAAACCTAATTGGATTTGAGTCAAAATATTTTTATGATGTAGATACTATGTAAGTGAGTTCACTTTCTAAGAAGAAATCACAACAGTCTCTATAAAGATTGGGTTTCCTGAAGCTTCTTCTAAGGAGAGCTTTGTGTGTGTGTGTGTTTGAGATTGTGAGTAATCTAAAAATAATCTAAAGATCTAAGAAATAGGCTGTATTTACAAAATCTAAAATTACAAAATGATATATAGCTATGGAGAATGACATATCTATTTGTTATAGTTTTGCCTTTTGGAAGGGATCATTTTTATCTTTCTATTCATCATAAACTGGTGGTACATGTATTTATACTTTACTTCGGAGGCAGAATAGATATTAAAGGTTTAGCTACTTTCTTTAGGGCTTTCTAAGTAGTGACTGTCCATAAAGCTGCCACACTCTAAGTTCTGATTTTCAGTTCTAGATGCTCAGGAACTTGGTTGTGTAAACATACCTTGCAATTTTTCACGTTTGGTGGTAAACCGTCTTTAATTAAGCAAACTCATAGAAGATGGATTAATAATGCGAAATCCCCATTTATTAATTTCCAACAAGAAACATAGGCACAAATTAGACTCTGGGCCAGCTACACTATTGGTGGAGCTCAGTGCAAAATGAAAACGTGCAACCCTTTGTTTAAAATGATCAGGAATCTCAAGGTAGTGATGGCAGTATATTAAACCAAGCACAAGGCCCTTCTACGAGAGGGGGCCTTGTCCAGCTGAGCAGGTCACATGCTCATGAAGCTGGCCCTGATTAAACTCATACATCTGTCAAAGATTGCTTCTAAGTATAGAAATAGGGTAGAGGGATTTGGATATATACCTGCGTTCCTGAGAACACTAGTCGAATTACCCTTTCCAGCGTTACAGTGTGTGGAAACACATTAGCACTTCCTACTGTTGGTTCATTTTATTTAGCTCACTGCCCTTCTGCTGTAGCGAGGCAGGCGCTCTCTCCATCACGTTACAATCCAGTTGAGCTGCTAACAGCTTTTTGCAAAACACCTCGTCTTCTTAATTGGATTCAGTAGATGACCTAGTCTCATCTGCTGCACTTTGAAAACATACCTAAGTGTACATTATATTTTATACATAATGGTCTGGCTTTTAGTAATTTCCATTTCAGAGGATTGTCTTTCTCAGTCCTATCCTTGGACCCAGAAGAAACTTAAAACAATCCTCTCTGCACTGACCAGGCTTTATGTATTTATTTAATATGTCTTTATTGAGTACCTGCTATGTACGCACTGGGTACTATAGTATTTAATATTAAATCACATTTTTCACTGAGAATAAACACATGTGTATTTGTTATGTTGGGCATATATATTAGTTGGGACACTTTTGATTACATTAACAAAATCCAACCCAAACTACCCTAAAAATAGATAGATAAAAAGAAATAAAAATAGATGGATGGATGGTGAAATGGTTTGGCTGTGTCCCCACCCAAATCTCATCTTGAATTGAAACTCTCACTAGTCCCATGTGTCTTAGGAGGAACCCATTGGGAGGTGATTGAATTATGGGGCTAGATCTTTCCTGTGCTGTTCTCATGCTGGTGAATGAATCTCATGAGATCTGATGGTTTTAAAAATGGGAGTTTCTCTGCACAAGCTCTCTCTTTGCCTGCTGCCATCCATGTAAGATGTGACTTGCTCCTCCTTGCCTTCTGCCATGATCGTGAGGCCTCCCCAGTCACGTGAAACTGTAAGTCCATTAAACCTCTTCCTTTTGTAAATTGCCCGGTCTCAGGTATGTCTTTATCAGCAGCATGAAAACACACTAATACAGATGCATAGACAGAGGACAGATGGATGGATAGATAGATAATAGATAGATGGATAGATAGATAGATGTTTTCAAGTTTGGCTGATTCAGTAGTATAAAACATGCGATTAGAACCTCCTCCTTCTCATCATCCTACTCCTCCTTCTCCTCGTCTCTTATTCTCCCTATTATCTCATTTCTTATGATCTAGATTTATTGTCAAAGCAGGCTCCCTCCATGTGGTGGCAAAAATAAACTCAAATACCGCCAAGCTCACGTGCCAGAGGGAGAGAGCATCTCCTTGTTTGAGCATCCAAAATGATTATTTCCAAAGTGCCCATTGGCCTGACTCAGGTCACATGCTTACACTGAAGGAGTCAATGCATTCTGGGGCCTGGCATACTATTATTAGCTATCTATGAGACCATGATTGACAGCCTCACTGGGAAGTGAAAGGGCAGTTTATGAAAGGAAAAAGGAGAGGTCTGGTTACCTAAGAAGGAGGAAGGAATTCTGGAATGGTAAAAACAAGAGATGTCTCCTCCAGCATGACTATATTAGAACCCTACGGTGGAGTGTAAAGAGGGCTGAAGATTTGAACTCTGGAGAAAGTTATTTGCTACTAAGAAAGTTATGCGCTGCTGTGTATGGAAATGGGGTCAAATCACTGTGGTGAGAAGAGCAAATCATTTTGATTCCTTAGGAAAAACGTGAAGCAAATAGACTGACTTGTTACATGATTCTCAGAAGAAACTCCAGAAAGTTTACAATTCAGGATAACCAAGCTACCAATTTTGTCCAATCTCACCTCATATGTAGAGAGACAATATGTGATTTTTTGAACTTGGCCAAATGTTTAACTCATAGAATCTAGAGTTCCCAGTCTAGAAAATGGCCATATATGCTTATTGTACAGTCTTTCATCAAAGACAGAAGGAGACACCTCCAGGGTGGAAGATAGGATTTGGGTTTTGATACTTCTAAAAGTTGCATTATTTCTTGTATGCCTCTCTAACTTTATTTCTAAATTCCCAATAAACCATGTTTTTCCCACTTCTCCCAACTGGCTATGAGAAATGCCCAGAGTTGTTCACATGGTTCATACCAAACACATTTAGCATTGTACAGAGTTGATACTTCCAAGTACTTATAAATTCTTTTATTGAATTTTATCCTCACAATCAACTTTGAATAGAGGTAATAGTATTATTATATAATGCTAAGGGACTTGGTTAGAGGTAAACAGCTCTCATAAATGAACTTGTGCACAGGTATTATGATAATTGATTTTGTCATCATTCCATTTCTGCCTCTCTTCATGTAAGACAAGGTAGAGCAACATTAAAAAGCTGCTGTACTCCACATACAAAAGATGAGCTCATGTCTCTTTCAAGCACCACTCCTTCCACCCACACCCACACTCCAAGAGTTTGAAAGTGCACTCTGGCCCATATGACAACACATTAGAAAAAATGTCTCTCTTGTGTATATTCTTTATCTGTGGGGTGATGGACCCTCAAGCTTGTCTCCAAAACTCTTCAATTGCATCAAGCAACACTTCCAAGAGCCATGGTGACAGCTGATGCTTATCCTATTTGAGCCGAGAAGGGGAGGCACACTTTTCCTTCTGCTCCTTTGCAGGGATGCTGGAACCTGTTTAGGAGATGGTAGGTCCCATCTCATGTTTATAATTTTAAAGAGACACTGCAGTCACTGAAACCCTGAGATCAGTGAATCATCCCCAAATCACTGAGAAGTAACAGTTGCAACAACAATTACAGCTTTTTGCAAAACAACACCACCACAACCACCACCAACAAAATTAGTACCAGAAGAGACTGCCAGCTCCAGCATCTTATCAATACTGCTGGGGTCATTTCAGCATGGTCTAAATGCTATTGTCATCTTGGTGTAGAGTCTCAAAGAAGGAGGTTTTTAGGGATAGGGGCCACTGCATCAAAGAGACAGTGTTGACATTGGGCTGATGACAAGGGCTGCAGGAGTAGGTTCGTACTGGACAAAACAAAGAAATTCTCATAGTGTGGATTTATCACAGACATGACACTGAGAGGGAAGAGACAGAGAGAGAGAGAGAGAGTTTATATATGTCATTTTTATTTTTTTTAAACTTCAGGTGTAGAAGAGGAACAGGATAAAAGTTAAATAAATGATATGGATTTAAGTCCCAGGAACCAACTAAGGAAAATTTAAAATAGCAAGATCCCTAAATAGAGTGTCAGGGCTGTCTGCAGCCTAGGGTCCTGGAGACTAGACATTCCAGGGAATCTACTGGGGCCCTAAGAAGGCTTTTGTTTTCTCCCTTAATGGATTCTCTCAGCACTTAAATAGCCCTAAATATCTCTAATGGCATTGACGTTCCCAAAAGACAAGTTGGCAGTATCTATGAGCAATCCTCTTTTCAGAATGGTGTGGTTCTTCCCTGGGTGTGTTCCTCGCAGCTCTGAGACCAACAGGGATGCCATCTTGGCTCCTAAAAGAAGGAAAATCTGTGATTCTATTTCAGAATCTTTTGCTGAAGCTTGCTCAAAACAGTCTCCATTTGTAAAATGTCATTAAAATTATCTTGTTTGCAGTAAATAATGATATCAGAAATAGCACAGCTACTAATAGTACAGGTTTCGGGTATAATTTAACCCATTAAAAAATAATTTTTTCACTGCTTCCTTATTCCTACCAATACGTGTGTTTTTAAAAATGTTATCTTATTTTTAAGACTTGTCAAACCAAAAATGCTTCAATCCAACCTTTCTACCCTTCAAGTTCAGACATGTTCCCCATCAATCCTTCTTTTTCTCCCCTTACTCATTCATTCAAAACTGCCCTAAGGCAAAATTGTGAAGTCTGTGGCACTTTGCCTGCAGTGCCCCTTTATCCCTCTTTCATCACTTTTCTCTGCTTTTTTAAGAGCCCTTGCCTTCCCTTCCCTTGGGCATTCAGTGTTCTTGAACTTTCTGGCTGTGAAGAAACCTCTTCAGTAGTGACAATCTAGTCATTATCCCACACTCAGGACGGCTCATGCCAGGATCCCTGGAGGACAGCAACAATAGGATCGGACCCTCGGAAAGCCTGTTGCAAGCTGTGAAATCCTGGGCAAATAATCACTCTGAGTCTCACTTTTCCCATCTGTCCAATGAAACAATACTTGCTTCAAATTCCCCCCTCACATCTGGAGTCCTCACCCTCTACTTGCCCTCACCTCTTTGCTTCACCAGCTCTCTTTTGGGTGGGCTCCCCCTTACTCTTTACCAAGTTTCAGCTTAAATTTTATTTTGGGGAGATCTTCCCCTACCAGCCTAAGAAGCTACTTCCCTTCTACTCTAATGGACTCAATTGGAAATACCTAATTATCTCATGTTATTTCATTCATCTGTTTGATACTAACTTTTTTTTTAAACAGTCTGTCTCCTCTACCAGACTGTAAGCTCTGTGAGGGCAGGTGTCCTATCTTCCTCCAACCTCACTGCCACTCCAGACCCTAGCACAACACAGAGTACTTGGCACTGGAAAGTACCCAATACACATTTGGTTTACCCTCCGTGAGCATGTGCAGAAATAAACTAAGGTCACCCAAATCAGAACAGAGTCATTTCCTTCAGATTGTGGTAGAGCTAGAGAGTCAGTCACCTTCTCTTGTGTTTTGCAGAGACTCAAAGGCTGATGGAGTAGAGGATTTTATAGTGAAAAAAGGGGAAGACATTATTAAGCTCTGATTGGAGGGTGTCAGCATAGGGAAGCTGGAGGTGGGTGTCTCACGTGATTGGTTTGAGGAGTGTATTTGGCTTTCTCGGTTGGTCCCCAGTTAAGAGGGGTGGCAAGGAGAAGACCAGCTAGCATTCATTGACCAAATCTGGATGTTCAGGGCTGATTGCTGTGGAGGTTAAAGGTCAGAGGTCTATTGTCACATGTGGTCTGGCCATTTAGTCTCTCATAGGATTCCTCCTCCTTTCTTTCTATACCCAGTGCATAACCTACTCTTTCAAACAATGTACAAAGGGAATATATTGATTAGCTTAAAATAAGCTGTTAATATATGATAATATATCCATGCATATCCATTTCAAAGAGAATTGGCATTTATTAGAGCTATCAAGGACTCAAACAAAGGAATGGATAAGAATAATGAAGACCAGTGAGAAGAGCAATATTTAGGAATTGGTTTCCTATTCAAATTGCACTGCAGGAACAGTCCTGCTTAGTTTTCTCTTTAAAATGTACAAAGGATAATGGGTTAATCTCTTAAAAGGAATAAATCTCAGTTATGGGAGACCAAAGAAGAGACTTTTGATGGCTGTGCATTAACGTGAGGACACACCATGCACATTGTCACCCCTAAAGTCCCTGTGTCCCTGGGGCCCTGTGTATGGGGCCCTTTGCCCCTTATCGTCTCAAATCTAGGCTCAGCCCTTCAAGACACACACCAAGAGTCATCCCTCTCCAGGCAGTCACTGCCAAGAGTTCCTCTGCAGTCCTCTAAATTTCTAAATTTCTTATCTGTGTTACTCAACACTTTAATTACACTTTGCAGTGGGATACTTCTTAAGTTCATGTTTTTTCTTATCAACTGAATTGGAAGTTTCTGTGACTTTTGTGTATCTACCACAGAAACCATAATAGATACACACTCAATTGATTCAGCTACATAAATGCTTTCCTCTATTAATAACCATAGGAAATCAATAGACATTAACACTTAAAAGAAAAAAAAAGAGATTATTTTACCTTGCATATGTGTGGATAGCAATGCATAATATTTAACTACATGGGTTATGGATTAGGCTGGTGTTTGGATCCACAAGAATGTACATCATGTGTACATTCTTAGGCAAGTTTATAAAATATTCCTAAAATTGGGCTACCATTTTGTAAAATGAGGATAATAATATATGTCCTATGCAGAACATACTGTATATAAAGTATTTGAGACCTAGTAAGTAATCAATAAACATTCATTTTTGCTATGCTATTTAAAATTAACTAAAATTATATGTTAACATTTGTTATAAATAGTCTATTTATAATACATATATAGTTCTAAAGGTTGGGTAATTCAAAAAATGTTTGGATTATTTTTGAAAGTGTTTTAATGGACATGAAAGTTAAATTGATTAAGTCTATAGAGAATATATTAATATTATGATGATTTACTACAGTTTGAGTGCCAATCCAGAAGAGTCATGGTCTAGCAATAAAAGACATGTGGCAGTGGAGAGGTATCCTTTTCTTGCCTGTCAAGCAAAATACTCACCAAGTGACCAAATGACAGTTCCCTAAAAGAACAGAGGTCACTACGGTGTGGTATAAAAGCTTCAACTTGGAATCAAATCTACCATGACTCAAGATCTACCGTTTGCTACCCATGTGACTTTGGGTAAATTTCATATCTTCATTAAATCTTTTATCTCATTTGTGAAGTGGAGATAATGAATTACATTTAACTCAGGAAGAATAAAACACAAATATGAGGGGATTTCTGTTTCTAACTATAATTGACATGGTTGCAGCAGAATAATCTGGCACCAAGAATAACTGAGAAAGTCAAATAGAATATATATGTATGTGTGTGTGTGTGTGTGTGTGTGTGTGTGTATACACATACATATATAAATCTGTGTAGGCATTGGAAAATTGTGTAGGAAACCAAAATGTGAGGGTGAAGATCCCAGGAAAAAAATGCAGGTCATTAAGATAAGCTCAACTTCTCCATACTTCTCCTCCTCTTGGGGCATTTGTTAATTTTCGGTATGAGTGGTGGTGTGAGAAGCCAGGCAGACAGTTGCCAAAGGGCAGGGGAGCCAGCAGAGCTTCTGAAAATATCATGAGGCTTGGAAGACAAACACTGGAGTTCAGGCCAACAGGAAATCAAGGGCTTGAGGGACCAAGATCATGGAAAATAAAGAGGCATGGGGAAGTCAGCCTGACAGTCTTTGGTACTCTCCATTAGACATTTGCCAATTCTTTATTGAGCAGTGTCAGGGGTTAAGAAGCTAAGTAAAAATTAGCTGAAAAGGAGAAGAGAGTTTTTGGCAGTCTCACAACACTGGGTAAACAAAAACTGGAATTCAGCACTGCCAAGGAAAAGAGGTCATAGTAAACACTCTAGTCTTTTGGTCTGGACCATTGGCAAGCTTCACTCTAGGAACTGGAAATAAACAAAAAAATACACTGAGACTTAAAGAGACGGCAAATTAGCATTGGGTCACATCATGGCTATATGAAGATAAACCCTTCTCACTTAGCAGTAGGATAGGGTGAATCCTTGTAAGAGAACATCATCTAAACTCTATCACACTTATTATAGAAAATGCCTGGCATTCAACCAAAATTGCTATTCCAAAATCAAAAGACAACAGAAATAGTCACAAGTTAACTGGATAGAATTTTCAGATGTAGACCCTAAATTGACTCAAATAAACAACTTCAAATAAATAAATGACAAAATGCAAATTTAAAGAGATCAGAGATCTATCTCAATGTTTAATAAAAAATGCCCATGCCTGCAAAAAGAGAATAATGTGATTGACATCAGTGGAAAAATAGGCAATAGAAATAGATACAAATGAGGCAACTCTTAGATTTAGCAAAGACTTTACATAGTTATTAATATTTTCAAGAAAATTAAGAAAAAGATTAATAGATTAAAAATAAGAATTTCAACAGAGCAAATATTTAATATTTGCATATTAAAAATCGTGCTATATTATATGAGATTTTTTCTTTAGAATAGGTCCATGCTTTCCTCTAGTAGACTGAAAAAGTGGGAGCTTATCACTTTGATCTAATTATGCACTCAGTTGAGGGCATCATTGCAAAGTTAAGGCTCGGTCTATCTCTGTTACAGGAAAGGGGTCTCAATCCAGTCCCCAAGAGAGGGTTCTTGGATCTCACCCAAGAAAGAATTCAGGGCAAGAATTCTCACAAAGAAAAAGCAAGTTTATTAGAAAAGTAAAGTGGTGAAAAAACAGCTACTCCCTAGACAGAGTAGGACGTTCCTGAAGGCAAGAGGAGGAACATGTCCACCCAAAGGACAATGCTCGTATGTATAGGGAGATGTGCTCTGCTTCAAGGGTTTGTGATAAAGGGTTAATTTTCTTAATTACCATATTTTGCAAGAATCGATATTATTAACTTTAAAGCAAAATTAGGAATGCCTTTGTTCTCCAGATATCAGGATATCTGGACACTCCCAAGTCTGGGTCTGTTTAGTAAACATTAATTTGTTCCCTTAACCATAAGCATCTAGAGGCTCAGAATGCCTAACTTTCTGAGAAAGCAGCCCAGCAAGTCCAAGCCTCATTTTCCTAGGCCTTACTCAAAATGGAGTCGCTTTGGTTTGAATGCCTCTGACACCTCTGATTCTTCCATATTTTTGAAACATAACTCTGGGACTGAGACCAAGGGTATTCACAGGCACCCAGCCCCTGGTGGGTCCTGCACTCTCACTGTCATCTACTCAACAGTATGGGGCTAAGGAACATTCTGCTCTACTTTTTAGATGTTTTCAACATAGCTCTTTAATTTTCTATTCTACACAGCTTTAGAATTTGACAAATGTGTTGAAACACTGGCTGTGTGTCGGAGGACTGTAAAGTCCCCACTTTTGTCTTTCCAGCTTTAGAGAACTGTAAAAGTCTCACTTGTTGGCCATTCCCAGCCTTTCTCCCAGAATAGATCTTGGATCCCTGGCCTGTTGCCCACACCAAGAATCTGCAAATCTTTTTAGGAAAAAAGGCGGCTACAAATGATTAACTCACATTTCTTCATTTGTCCTCTCTTTGGAATCTCAGTCATTCTAGTTCTTATTGTTTCAGCAACTTTCTGATGCCTTTAAGCAAATTTTTTGTTTTATTTTATGTAGGTTTTGAGATGATCTTAACAGGAACATTTGTCTGCCTCAAGCTACTCCTTCCTGCTTGATTAGATAATAATGTCAAGTGTTGGCAAGAACATGAGGCAACTGTGACTTTCAAGTTTTGTGACTGAGTGTGAATCAGTACAACCATTTTGGAAATTGGCAATAATATTCATGTCCCATTGTGACATAGCAATTTTCCACTAAGGACTATACTAACCCACAAAAATGCGTCTATATATTCACCAAAGGACATGCACAAGAGCCCCAAACTGAAAACAGCTTAAATGCCCATCACAGCTGAATGGATATATAAATTGTATTATATGTGTTCCAAAAGGAGAAAAAACTACAACCTCCATGATGGTTAATTCTATGTGTCAATTTGACAGGGCCCAGTTGTATCCACATTAAGCATTATTTTGAGGTGTCTCCAGGAGGATGTTTCTGAATGAGATTTACGCTTGAATTGGTGAACTCAGTAAAGTAAATTTCCCTCCCCAATATTGATAGGCATCATCCAATCCATTGAGGGCCAGGATAGAACAAAAGGTGGGAAAAGGAGGAATCTGTGTCTTTTGCTTCCTGCCTGCCTGGTGAGCTGGGACGTTGGTCTTCTGACCTTTGACTGGACTTAAGCTCTCATCTTTCCTGGGTCTCCAGCTTGCAGATGGGACTTCTTAGCCTCCATGTGAGGCCGTTTCTCATAATAAATCTCTTCATACACACACACACACACACACACACACACACACACACACACACACACAGAGGTTCTGTTTCTCTGGAGAACCCTAATACAACCATATCCAACATGATGAATCTCACAATGTTTAGCAAAAAGCTAGACATAAAATAACACCTGACATTTAAAAAGAAAATTGCAAACAGCAAAACTTCATATCCACAAGGAATTATTATTGCTGACACGTACACTTAACAATGTAAAGAATATTGCTTGGCCCTGGAAATTTTATTCCCTATAAATTTAACTCCTAATAATTTTATGTACTTTCAGTGAAAAATCCATAAACTGAGTTTTAAAAAATGCAAGAGGAAAACAAAAATATACTGGTTTTGAGATAAACTTAGTAGTCAGTATCAAGACCCTCTGCTATCACTACCACAAGTTGCTTTTTATTTCTCTAAACCAAGAAAGCTGCCAATGTGTTCAACATTCCACAGCTTTTATCTCTACGGCTCAAATGCAGAGCTGTATGTTTTTGCATTTCTTTGGCCCGATATATGTCTCTCAATTTTGTCACTTATGTTTGAAAGCGTCAAATCCTAATTTGGACTGCTTATCTTCAATCTGATAATTGTGGAGTTTAAGGAATGTAGTGGCTATATCACATGCCTTCTCTCAGTGTTTTGACAATAACAAGTATCTTTTCCAATGACCAAATGCTCCTGATTTCATTCTGTGATAAGGCCTCACAGTACTGCAGAGTTTCGGGTTTTTTTTTTTTCCTGTGCAATATTACTTTTACAAAGGGAATATTTTGAAAAAGATGTAAGAAGACCGAAAGACCTTGACTGAAGTTAAACAATGCCAATGTTTATCCGTAGAAAGGACTTAATATAAAGGACTACAAATACTTGAACAAGTCTCGTAAATAAAATCAATTATATATGAAGCTGGTTTTTCGCAAAAAACCAAATTCTTAAGTTAGGCATGTCAGCATGCTTGGTAAAAGCAACTTGTCTGAACCTCATGTGGAACTATTGCACATGAGAAGTTAAATATTTTTGCAGCCAGACATTGAACTTACTGCTTCACACATCTGGAATATCATTTCTTAGACATGCTGATTTTTTTTTTTTCTTAAAAAAAGGAATGTCTCCACATTGGATGATTTTGTTTTTTTTTGTACAGAACTTTAAAAAATATCTATTTCTTATAATTTCAAACTGACTGAATAGTTGCAAGACTAGCACAAGGAATTTCTATATATCCATATAGTCACATTCACCAATTATCTATAACAAACTTATCCACTTGCTTCATCATGTTCTCTCATGTGCACACACATGCAAACATACACGCGTACTTTTTTCTAAAATAAATACATGTCTTTTATTTGAGAACTATTTGAAAATGTCATGCCCCTTTACCCCTAAATACCTTCGCGATTGTTTCCTAAGAATAAGGAATATTTCAAAGTACAATTATCAAAAGTTAACATTGGCCTGTATTATTTTCTAATCCATGATTCCCATTTTTTCCAGGCCAGGTTCTAAAATAAGATCACACATTCGTTTGTCTGTCCTGTCTCTTCAGCCTCCTTTGATCTAGCACAGCCCACCAGCCTTTCTTTGCCATTTTTGATCTTGATATTTTAAAAGAGTTGAAGTCCGTTAATTTGTAACATATCCCTTAATTAGGATGTATCTAATGTTCTTTCATGATGAGTTTCAGGTTATGCAGACAAAAGGCAGGAATGCTGTAGAAGTGATGCTGTGTTTTCCATGTATCACATCAGGAGGAACATAATGCTGGATTGTCACTGATACTAAGCTTGATCATTTCATCATGGTATCTACCAGATTTTTCTCAAATATTACCCACAAATTTTTCCATCTGTTGGAGACTTTCTCACTTCATCATCCCTTCCATATTGATGAGTTGGCATTTTTCTGTACAAAAAGGCTTTTACTTCCCGCCCATTAATTCATTTATAAATTTATTTAATTACTCTTATACGGACTCTTGGGTTCATATTTTAAGCAATGAGTTATAATCCATTGTTATCATTGTTTATTTTTATGCTCAAATTGTCCAGGATTTGTCAGCCTCTACAAGTGTTCCCCTGTGTGTGCCTCAATGTGTGTGTGTTTACATATTCTTATCATTCTTTGAAGGTGTTCTTATTTATGGGTATATGTCTTTTTTTGAAGGAACCCGGGTTTCTTTGAGTGGAGAGTGGTATTTTCTAATATCAGAGTGGTGTTTTTTAGTACCATTTCTTTTAGGTACTCGCAGCAGAGTTGGAAAAATGTATTAATGCATGTATGTCTCTATATTTTTATGTGGATCTATATGTACATCTATAGTTGTAAAAAGCAGGATTTTATATTGATACCTCCAATTTCAATCCAGCGTCACAAGGTATGTTCTAGTCTTCTGTTCTTCAATATTTATAACTCTAACACCCCACATGGAGTACATTTGCTTTTTCCTTTTTCATTTCTCCCTCTTTCTGTCTCTCCTTCTTTCCTCCATTGTTTCCAAATGTACTTTATCTTTTAAAAGACATTAGTTATAAGATTGTAAAAGTCCCAAAATATTAAATCAGTGTTAAGGATGACCCCAAAAAAGCTAATGGTCTAAATACATGCTTTTTTCCCATAAAATTAGTGACTCCAATTTTAAATACTACATTTTGTTTATACATATAAGTTTGCTCTACTCATTATGTTTTAGATTTCTTTAAAATTTGTATAAAGCAAATTTATTTTTATTTTTTTTTAAGATCATGGTTATATGGAGGTAAAAAATACTGTAATTCATTTGTTAGTGTTTCCACTAAGTGATAGGTTAGGGCATAATGGATATCTTTTGATTTTGTCAAAGTGTGATGGAGAAAGAACTTCTTTCACTGAACTTGTCAACTTGTATTTGTTAAATGCCTAAGATACACAATCATCACCACTGTAAATTTGCATCCATCAGAAATGACAAGAATGACGTAGATTATTTTTTATGAGTATTACCTTCCGTTGCCTTTTGGAAAAACAGACCAATGCTATAGTCTCAATATCTGTTCCCACCCTCCTTTTCGAAAATGCAATGCACCAATAATGGACCATGAGTTCATAAAAATATTTGAAAGTACCAAATAGAAAACTGCTAGTAAACAAATGTGAGGTGTACTGTTCTACATTTTGGAGGAGAAGAATATGTCTGTAAGGAGATGAGGAGGGAATAACTCAATAGCCACTTAAATAAACAAACTCTTAAATAAGGAAAACAATAAATAAAAACAGAGAAAATGCACTTTTGTTTTTTGCGTGGTTCTGCCTTTCAAATAACACTTGGTTTGGAAGTAACTATTCCTTACCCTTAAGCTGAAAAGAACAGAATGACTTTCCAGACCTATGCTTCAGAACAGACTGGATAAATGTCATGAGGAATATTGGGTATAAGACCAGAATCTCATTGTAGCAGTTGGATTTATAGTCAGCAAACCCAAAACGTGTGTTTAAGCATCACAGCCACAGTGCCTGGTGCCGCTCAAATATGAGCAAAGGTGATTCAAGGTTTAGAGAGCCTGTGGTCCAGGTGTGCCCTGACCAGAGAGAGAACCACCACCTTGAGAGAAAGATGAAAGAAAGATGCAGAAATTAGTGCAGCACCAGAAACTGAAGTCTCTGAGAACTTGACACAGTCTGGGCACGAAGTTCTACATGATAGAATGAGAACCACGTCTATTGTTTCTGTGGCTGGACTGGACTTGTTTTGGGTTTTGTCTTTTTTTGTTGTTATCAATTAGATGGAGAATACTGCTGTGTACTCCATACACTGCTCTACAGAAACGTGCAAAATGCCAACAGGTGAAGGGGAGAAACACTGAGAGAAAGACAGCAGCAGAATAGCTGCCGCTGCAGGAAGGCCAGCAGGCTGGAGTATTAGGAAGCCACACCTGAAACTGCTGGCGAAGGGGACGCCTGCGCTCGGGGAAGGATGCTGCCCACTGGACAGAGCCTGAGGATGGTGCAGAAAGGTGTCAGGGCTGGTGACTTTACCTCCAAGCCCTCAACCTCCCTCCTGCCATCGGATCCCCTGCTAGGGACCAGCCTCTTCATCTCCTCAACAAGCTCTCATGCTGGGAGAAATTAATTCTCATTTTACAAATGAAGATATTGAAGTTACCATAGCCCCAGCCATCCGATCCCAGGTCTGCTAAGCTTTCCACAGAGCTGTGGTGCTTTGTTGGGTTAGAAATGTGTATCATTCCTTTGAGGCCGGAGGGAATTGAATGAGATTATACCTGGTGAGGGGCTTCTGACAGAGACTGTCTTATATTATTCATTCTCACACGAATACAAGGTTTCTATGTGTCTAAGGGAAGCATTATTAAAACAATAGCTGATTTATTTACTGCCCCCTCTGTGACATGCATTAACTTAAGGGCTCTACATATATGAATACATTTAATCTTCACAAAAGCCCTAAAAGGCAGGTGTATCATCACCCCCCATTCTACAAGTGAGAGAATTAAGACAGAGGGGTTAATTAAGTTGTCTAAGATTACTCGGTACATTGACTTGCCAGGGCTGCCATAACAAGTTACCGCAAACTGAGTGGCTTAAACCACAGAAATTTATAGCCTAATTGTTCTGGAATCTGGAAGTCTGGGATCAAGATGTCAGCAAGGCTGGTTCCCTCTCGGGGTAGGAGGAAAGGATCTGCCTTTCTCCTTGGCTTGTGGATGGCCATCTTCTCCCTGTGTCTCCTCACATTGTCTTTCCTCTATTCGTGTCTGTTCAAGTTTCCTCTTCTAAGTACACATGTCATATTGGATTAGGAGCTGCTTTAGACTGAATTTTTTCCCCCCACTGAGGAAAGTCCACGTGAGGACACAGTGAGAAGGCAGCGATCTGTAGGCCAAGAAGAGGGCCCTCACTAGAACCCAACTATGCCAGCACCCTGATCTCTGACCTGCAGCTTCCAGAACCGTGAGACAATACATTTCTGCTGTTTAAACCATGCAGTCTACGATATTGCATTATGGCAGCCCGAGCTGACCAAAACAAGGACCTCTTCTTAACTAATTACATTGTTAAGATGTAACAATGTAAGCTGGAAAGACAAAAGTGGGGACTTTACAGTCCTCCGACACACAGCCAGTGTTTCAACACATTTGTCAAATTCTAAAGCTGTGTAGAATAGGAAATTAAAGAGCTATGTTGAAAACATCTAAAAATGTGCTGTAATCCTAGCACTTTGGGAAGCTGAGGTAGGTGGATCATGAGACCAGGAGTTCAAGACCAGCTTGGCCAAGATGGCGAAACCCCCCCCTCTACTAAAAATACAAAAATGAGCCAGGCGTTGTGGCAGGTTCCTGTAATCACAGCTACTTGGGAGGCTGAGGCAGGAGAATTGCTTGAATCCAGGAGGCAGAGGTTGCAATGAGCCAAAATCACACCACCGCACTCCAGCCTGGGCAACAGAGTGAGACTCCATCTCAAAAAATAAATAAATAAATAAATAAATAAATAAATAAATAAATAAATAAAATAAGAAATAAAAAAGAGAAAGAAAGAAAAGAAAAACCTCAGCCAAGTTAAACTTAAGGTAGTTTAATTGAACAATGAACAATCTGTGAATTAGGCAGCCCCCAGGATAATGGCAGATTCAGAGAGACTCCAGGGTTGCTTCATTGTTAGAGCAAATTTATAGACAACAAAAAGGAAGTGGCATACAGACATCGGAGGAGAGGTGCTTAAACAGCTGGATTGGTTACGGGTTGGTGTTCACCCTATTTGAACAGTTTGAACACTTAGCAGTTGATGAGCAGTTGAACGATGGCAGCTGGAATTGGCCAAGACTCAGCTATTGTTATAGGCTCATGCTCTTAAGTTAGGGTTTCAATCTTGTCTGCCTGTTAAGCTTGGCTACAGTTCATCCACAAGGACTCAAATATGGAAGTATAGAGTACTTCTCAGGCCATATATAGTTCACTTTAATAATATCTACAATGACACCTTTTCCAAATAAGATCATATTCTGCGGTACTGGGAGGTGACTTCAACAAATGAATGCTGGGGTGATATAATTAAGCCCATAACACTCAGCTTGTACATTACAATGTCAAGATTTAAACCTAGGTTGTCTGGCTTGAAAGTCCTCACTTTAAACCACTCTGTTATATTGCCCACTAAGTAAAATAACCTCCTAATTCAACAACTATTTATTAAGTGCTTGCTGTGTACCTCTCTTTCCTCTGTCTCTGCAGTTCTCATTTTTTTCTAGAGAGGTTTTTCTCTGTTCCTCTTTGTCATTTCTGATAAAATAAGGCCTTTTTTTTTTTTTCCTGATCAGTGACATCATTTTACTTCCTGTTTTCAATTAAGGAGTTGTTCACTGAAAATGTACCATGTCACCATCACAAAAGATGGTTAAGTTATCATCACTTCACTTTCAAACAAATACTGGTTCATGTAGAAGGATGCCTGCTTGTTTACTTTCTGACTGTGGGCCTCTGAATATGCTAGTGTTCCTCCCCATTGCATTCTTGGTGCCTAGCACATTGTTAAAACTTGATAAACATTTGTTGAATGTTGCTATTTCAAGTGAATTTGTCAATGCAGACTTGTCATTGCCTGTGGTCCAAAATCTATTTAATTGGTTTAAATAGACCTCATCAGGCAAACCTACAAATATTCTCCAATTAGGATTAACAGACGCCTTATTCTTTCTAGTAAAACTGTCATTGGACAAGTTTAATAACCTTTTTCTTTTCATAAATGCATACATGCCAAAAAGATAATGGGAGTTAAAATAACCCATGGGAAATGCCTGTCTTTATAAGCTACAACTCAAGGAATGGCAGTATAGAGCTTGACTGCAAAATAACATACATTTTTGTGACAAATTAAGTGTTCTTCTGTGGACTAACGGACACAGCATTTAATGAGGTTTAGATAAATGAAGGTGATGCGTAACTGACTTGAAATTAACTTAAAATGCTATAGAAGTTGGGCCAGGCACGGTGGCTCATGCCTGTAATCCCAGCACTTTGGAGGGCCAAGGCAGGCAGATCATCTGAGGTTGGGAGTTCAAGACAAGCCTGACCAACATGGAGAAACCCCATCTCTACTAAAAATAAAAATTAGCTGGGCATGGTGGTGCATGCCTATAATCCCAGCTACTCAGGAAGGCTGAGGCAGGATAACTGCTTGAACATGGGAGGCGAAGTTGTGGTGAGCTGAGATCATGTCATTACACTCCAGCCTGGGCAACGAGAGCGAAACTCTGTCTCAAAAACAACAACAACAGCAACAACAACTATAGAAGTCATGTTTTCCCACAATCTTATCACAACCACGCCTGAATTGCCCTCCTTCCTGCTTCCAACCTTTTTTTTTTTTCACTCCATCTAGAACACAGAACCAACTTCGTCACTTTCCTACTTCAAAGTGTTGGCACCCAATGCCTACAGAATAAAGAACAAACTGTTTTGTTTTTCTCTCCAGCTTATCTTTTATCGTTTTTCTGACTCACACTCAAAACCTGATATCCTCATCCCACTGTTCTAATGAAGCCCATAGAAGACTTCTCTGCCCTCTGCTGTTTGGAGCCCTTTGTACACTGGGCCAATGACTAGAATAAGTGACACTTGCTCTCCATTCCCAGCCGCCCCTATTAAAACCATCAAGGCCCATTTGAGACATCACTTTCTCTGTGAAGCCTACTTTGAACTTCGTCTTCTGTACTAAAGAGAAATAACCACTCTTTCTTCCTTATTTGTCTGAAATGTTGTCCATCCATATCTCTTTTCCACCATTTCTCCACTACGACATAAACAAATTGAGGGCAAATGCCATGTTTTATCTCCATTTCCAGTATCCTGTTGGACGTAAGCAGAGAAACTTCCACATAGTAGGTACTCAGCAAATATATATTAAAAGGAGACAGGAAGGAAAGGAGAAGGGAAATCAAGAAGGAAGGTAGAAAGAATGGATGCCTTAAGACACTTCAAAAACAGCAACAAAAAAATCACAGTCACCCAATCCAGTGCAACCAACTACAGGACGGGAAGGAGAGCAGGACTCCTTTGCTTTTTCTTCTATAGATAGAGGGAGAAATGGAAAGAGTATCTAAAAACTAATTTTGATTAGTTATGAATGAATATCTACCTAAGTACAAGTAACCAAGTTAGAACAAGTTTAAAAATAGGAAGATGGGGGCCGGGCATGGTGGCTCACACCTGTAATCCCAGCACTTTGGGAAGCCGAGGCAGGCAGATCACTTGAGACCAGGAGTTTGAGATCAGCCCGTCTGACATGGCAAAACCCCATCCCTACTAAAAATGCAAAAATTAGCTGGGTGTAGTGGGGTGCACCTGTAGTCCCAGCTACTCGAGGCTGGCTGAGGCACGAGAATTGCTTGAACCCAGGATTTGGGGCCTGCAGTGAGCTGAGACTGTGCCACTGAACTCCAGCCAGAGTGACAGAGTGAGACTCTGTCTCAACAAAAAGAGAAATATATATATATACATATATATAAAATTTAAAAATAAAAAAATAAGGAGATGTATTTGCTGATACCTGGGAATTATTTCAGCTTCTTCATAATATATTTAATAACTGTGCATAACCAAGGTTAAACATTCAGGTGAAAAATAAAAAATTCCTTCCTTCCCCAAATGTATCCCCAAACCCAGATGTTTAGCATAGAGGTAGACAAAACATGCAGATGGTTAAATTTGTTCATTGTCCATCGATGTGTTTTGACACAATGGGTGAGATTATGAGTCTGGAGCTGTACATTAAAGCCCCCATACTTATTCATCCTGTAGTTTATATAGTAAGACAGTTGCCAGGAAGTGAAGAGTGCAACAGAGTTAAACAGAAGGAAATATAAACATGATTTCCTTTGAATAGAGGATATGGGATGTCACTTCTGATTACTAGCATGAGAATTTTTTAATCTTCCCCCAGGAGAGATTAATAACAAAAGAACTTTTTTAGTTCAAAAATACACCTAGTCTTCCAATATGCTGTCTCAAGGCTATGCCAGGAAGACCTCTTCAAATGGTTTATGGGTTGTATAGCTTTCAGGGATTGGTTATATTACTATTCTAAAACCGGTTTGAATTAAGAGTCTAGAATACTCCATGGTAAATTTTATTTTTCAAAGTTGGCTGCAATACTACCTCTCATCGCCCATGCTTTTCTCACAATATGACGCGGATACTTTTTGCAAAGAAATGTGGGGGCTGTGTTCCCTCTCCTTGAACAAAGGTGACCTTGTAATTATTGCAGAGGTGTGACTCTATGTGACCCCCAAATCTAGATCACATAAGATGATACAGCTTAGGTCTGCTTTTCTTGGGTCTCTGGCTCTTGACACCCACCCACCATTGCGTAAAGAAAGCCAAATAACTCATGGAGAGTTCTATATGGGGAATATCTGAGGCCCCCACCCAGGCAGCCCAAAGTCCTGACCAGATTCTCAGACAACACCCTGAAGAAATATGCCCGCATAACTTGAGTGGCTGCAGTTGACACTGCATGAGATCAGTTGTCCCTGCCAAGCCTTGCCCAATTTGCTGATATGTAAACAAATAAAGGATTGTTGCTAGTTTGGGGTTGTTTGCCATATAGCAACTAATAACTGGAAGGATTCCTAAAGGGAAACAACCGGCATTTCAACTTCCAGCTTTGTACCATCTGAAAGTACATTTTTAAACTTAACTTGTGTAGTAGGCAGAATTGTGGCTCCCCCAAAGATGTCCACATCCCAATTATCAGAACCTGTGAATATGTCAGCTTACTTGGCAAAAAAGAAGGGACTATGATCAAGTGACGGATCTTGAGATGGGGATATTATCCGGGTTGATCCGCGTTGACCCAAAGTAATTGAAGGGGTTCTTGTAATTAAAGAAAGGAGGCAGGAAGGTCAGAGTCAGAGAAATTTGGGGATGCTGTGCTGCTGGCATTGAAGACAGAAGACAGAGCTGTGAACCAAGGAATGCAGGTAGTTCCTAAAACCTAGAAAGGGCAAGGAAAGGGCACATTTTCTTCTAGAATTTCCAGAAAAGAAATGCAGCTCTGGACTGTATTCCACCGAGATGTGCTTTAGACTTCTGGCTTTCAGAGATAAAACATAATACATTTGTGTTATTTTAAGCCATTAATTTTGTGGTAATTTATTACTGCAATAGTAAGAAACTATTACAAGTAGTTATATTTCTGCAGCTTAATTAATAGCTCATCCCCACCCCTCCTTAAATTGATCCTGGGACCATAACTAGCCCTTAAACAAACCTCAGCATAGTTCTGGATTAGAAAGGGCTTTAGGAACTACAGTCTCCAGCCCTCAGGGGTTAGTGGTAGGAGTGACACTCAGGAAGGATTAATGGGTTTTTCAGACTCCTGAGAAGGTTCAAGCCTCTTCAGGGAGTGTATAACTCCAAGACCAGTGCCTGTCTTCAGTATGCCTCTATTCTGATTTTCAGAGATCCCAGGGTCTCTTTCTCAGTTGTCCAGTGTTGTTCTGCTGCTTCTGGTGGAGCAATAGGTGAACTCCAGTCTCGAGTTCTATTCTAGTTGCCTCTCTCCTAGGGATACCAGTGTTCCCTTTCTCTTCATTAAAAATTTAATTCCTTATCTCATTTGTGTTTCCAAAGACTCACAGATTGTCTTGGTGAGTGCAGAGTAATTTGTCATTCTTTCAAGGTAATATGCATATAAGAGTCACCTTCAACTTTTTTTTTTGAGCCGGAGTCTCGCTCTGTCGCCCAGGCTGGAGTGCAGTGGCCCGATCTCAGCCACTCAGCTCACTGCAAGCTCTGCCTCCCAGGTTCACACCATTCTCCTGCCTCCCGAGCAGCTGGGACTACAGGCGCCCGCTACCAAAATTGGCTAATTTTTTGTATTTTTAGTAGAGACGGGGTTTCACCATGTTAGCCAGGATGGTCTCTATCTCCTGACCTCGTGATGCTCCCGCCTTGGCTTCCCAAAGTGCTGGGATTACAGGCATGAGCCACTGCGCCCGGCCACCACCTTCAACTCTTAAGGAGACACTTTAAGCACTGTGATTTGCCTATAGAAAAAACAGTCTTGGTTAAGTCAGCCTCTCCTAGCTCCCTCTCAAGCCCTACCTTCTAGACAGCTGCTGCATTACTTAAACCATTAGTGAGAATGTAAATTTGTTCAGCAGTTTTGGAGCTCAATTTGACATCAGCCATCAAAAGTTTAAATGTACACATCATCTAACCCAGCCACTTCACTTTCGGTTAAATAGGTATGCACAAAGAGACATGTAAAAGGATGCTGTTTATGAGATGGCACACTATTACTCTGGGAAACTTTGAACCATTAAGAAAAGATAAACTAGACTTTTTAATGTACTGAAATGGAAACTTGTTCAATGTGTATTGAAGGGGAGAAAAGATAAGCTATCAGTTTATATGATGACTATCAGTTTATATCATCATGTGCTTTGTATTTTAAAAAGCCACATTTTTGTATCCATATATGACTTTATATAGGGGTGGCCTTTATACAGAGAAAGCACATATTTAACTCAGAGTCCACTTATTCATTCATTAATTGAAACTATAAGCTGACCCCTCTGAGCTAGGCTGAATATATATATATGTTTTATATATATATATATATCTCCTGATATAGATGTATATATCATTAAGTAAAACAGATATGGTACAAGCCTTCAAGAAGCTCACAGTGTACTGAGAGATATATAAGATAATCTTTTAAAAATAAAAATAGAATATATTTTAATATTGAGAAAACTTGTGATAAATGCATGATGTTATGATATAGAATGAGGAGTGGCCTCTATATACAGAATGACGTGAGAATACTTCCAGAAGAGTTGCTATTTGAACTGAGACTTGAGGAATATAACTCTTGATTCAATGGATATACAGGATAATTTGGCTCTTTCTTCTCATTCACTAGTAAGAAACATGAGAGTTAACACTATTGGCGTTGCAGAGTTTAAAACACAGGTTTACAAACTCCCATTCTGCAAGTACCAAAGGTGAGAAAGTTTGGTGTGTTTCACGACCTGAAAAGCCACAGGTAGAAAGAAAACCAAAAAAGGAGGGGAATGTGGAGGGAAGGGGTGAGTAATTTTGGAGGGGGAGCTGACCACACTGAGTTCTCAAACCTTTTAGTCTCATGACTTTCTGACTCTCTTGGAAATTATTGAGGATCCCAAGAGTTTATATGCGTCATATTTATTGATACTTATCACATTGGTTATTAAATGGTGAATTTTTAAACATAGGTGCTTATTTCTTCATTTTAAAGTAATAAGAAACACATTCCATGTCCTAGTAAGTTGAATGCTGATTGCTCCAAAGTCTCCTGATCTTCACATGTCCTAATCTCCAGAACCTTTAAAAGTCACCTTTTTTTTTGGAAAAAGTCTTTGCAGATGTGACAAAGGGTCTCAGGATGAAATTATCCTGGATTAGGGTAACCCCTAAATCTAATGGCAAGATCTTATGAGAGATGACACGAGGAAACAAACACAAAGAAATACATGAAAGAAAGCTACGTGAAGACAAAGGCAGACGTTGAAGTGGTGTGTCTACAAGCCAAGGAATACTGACTACTACTGGTGAGAAGCTGGAGAGAGGTGTTATCCCTCAGAAGGAACCAACATCATTGTCTTGGTTTTAGACTTCTGGCCTTTGGAACTGTGAGAAAACAAATTTCTGTTATTTAAACTACTAAGTTTGTGGAATGTATTACAGCAGTCCTGGGAAACTAATACACATGCCAATGTAAAGAGAATAGTTTTATGAACAGTAACTATATTTTCTAAAATACAAACAAATGAAAGAAAAGAATGATATTATTCTGTATTTTTGCAAATCTTTTTAGTGTCTGCCTAGTAGATGACAGCTGCATTCCTATATGTGCTACTGAATTCAAACTGTTGAGATATAGTTTTTTTTTTTTCATTGGTTGAAATACATGAAGAAAATTCAGCTTTACAGAATTGGAAATTTGAGTAATATTATAGCAGATGTTTAGACTATACATCAAAGTGTCTTCTGTGATACTACACCAAAACTTGACAAGTGGGACTTTCTTAAAGGTAGCTGCAAACTGAAATCTGAGATCATATTAATAAATTTTTCATACATTTTTATATTAATTACATAGGCTTACCTTGAACATTGAATATGTCTTTTCCCGGGTGTGATTTTAAACATCACATGTTGGTCATTTGGAAAATGTTGGTTCACTGAATAATGCAGATCATCCAAATGTTGACACATTCCATTGTATATTATCAAAGAAAATTGCATTCAGTAAAGCCACCACTTATGTTATGGAGAAAGCATCAGGAAGCTGTCAAGCTCACAGTGGTAGATGAAAGTTTTTCAAAATTTGAATGTTTGTTTGAAAGTTTGAATTTAACATTGGCAGCAAATACTGTCAATTGCTTTCCTCAAAGTGACAGATTTATCCAAATCTGAATAAACATAACGTGACAGTCATTCTTTCAAACAAAAATGGTGCTCCTTGAAAAAGGTGGCTAGTTCAGCTCACAACTCAAACAATTGCACAAGTGTATATGTACAGTACTTTCCATTTTGTCACACAGAATATTAAAAACTGTGTACTCGAGAGTTGACATTTTGAAAAATTAGCCATTTTTAGTGCTTCATCAAGGATATTCTCATGTGATGTTTGCTGCCCCCCACCTTTTTAACTGCTAACGTATGACAGAGAAAAATGTGAAGTCACTGGTATAGATTGATGCCACCACCTTGATACATACTAGGGGCCAACAGTTTTATTCACTATTGCCTTTGCAGCATCCACGAAAATGTTAATGGGGGGGAAAAAAGAGAAAGGCGTATGACGTTTTATAGTATTATGAAAATAACTTTGACCAAATTGACCCCTGAGTTCAGAGACCCACTCCACCCTAGGGATCTGCAGATCATTCTTTGAGAACTGCTGATCTAGAGTCTTATAAACTGTGAGAAAGAGTCAGATTTTATTTCACTTACAATCAGCTGCTCTTAGTGGGATTTTAGCCAAGGAGTGATGTGATTTAATTTGAATTTTTAAAAGACGACAGATTTCTTAATTGAGGAAGCGTTTGATGGTACCATTTACAGAGAGGTAGCAAAGACTGTAAGAGAAGGTGAAGGAAGGAATATTAACAGTAGCTTGGGACACATTACATTTTAATTGTCTATAAAACATTCAAATGGAAGGCTTAGTAGGCAATTTTATTTTTAAGCCTGGGGCTCAGAAGTGAGGTCTAGCCTGGGTTGGTATGCTTAGGAGTCATTTACATATGGATAGAATTCAAAATTAAGGTGATTAATGATATCACATAGGAAGAGAGTATAGAGAAGAAAATAAAAGGAGAAACCTGAACTAATTCCTGAGCAACTTAAACGTTTCAAAATATTTAAAAAATGGTTAACCTCCTGAGAGCAGGTTGGAGGACACTGAGATATTAGGAGAAAGAGGAATTTTCCATTATAAACTGTTTTAAAATTTTCCATTGAGCATGTACTCTTATTTTTACAGCTTTATTGAGGTAAAATTATTTAAGATATACAATTTGATGAGTTTTGACAATATGTGCACAACAGTGAAACCATCACCGCAATCAAGAAGAGGAACAAATCCAGAAGTTTCCTCATCACCCCTTGTAATTCATGCCTTTCTCCCCTCATTCCCAGGCAGCCACTAATCTGCAAGTACATCATTTCACTAAAAAATAGAAATAACAAACAAATAAAAAAAGAAATCAATATAATCAAACATCCTTTTGCATACATTTTGCAGGAAGATAAGGCTCTGAGAAATGCACTAGCTTTCATAGAATGATGTAGCTTTTTAGGGACAAAGAATCATTAGAACCCAATTTTACTCACTTCCACTTTGGGGACCTTTTTACTATGCCAAGCTGCCTCCACTCTTGGACCTACTGCCCCGATCTTGTTCCTTTCTCACTTGCCTCTTCTTAGACCATATCTCTTTTGAAAGTATTTGAGGAAGAATTTCTTCTCTGTAGGTTGGAGTCACAACTTGATATGTTAACATACAAAGCCTTCAGTTCTGACAGCTACTGGAGGCTGCCTCAGAATAGGTTTATTAACCTTGAGAAATACACCAAAGATAGTTTAATCTTCTCTTCTATCAAGAATTCCCCATTGCATTTCACTTTCTTTGTCATGAAACAATTTAATAAACTTTATGTAAACCTGAAGTTTTCAAACCTGCCAGTCTTTGAGCAAAACACTGTTTTTCAACAAGGGAAGCACTGAGAAGTAGAGCAAGATGCTGAATTTACACATTATTGCAATTACATGAATTCACAAATTGTCCTATGTTGGGTTACCCCAGAAGTAGAGTCTGAACCAAAGATTTGAATTTAAGTAGTTTATTAGAGAGGAGATTCCAGAAAGCACTGGGAAAGGAATGAGAAAAGTAAGACTGGGAAGAAACAAATGTCAATAAACTGTATTATCAAACCAGTTATCTCTTGGGGCAATTGAGGCTCAATCTTGCTGGAAAACTCTAGAAGACACTGTAAATGGCCACCACAGAGATTTCACATCTGAAGAGTGAGAAGGCTGGGATATTTTTCCTCTATCCCATCAATCTTTATCTGAGTGCTTCTCCAGGGGTCATGAACCTCCTGGAACTTTCTACCTCCCCTCTGCCTAAGTGAGGACCACCAGAAAGCCCTCAGGTGGTGAGTCATAGGTACTTGCAGGAGGATACTTTAGGCATGTGCTGGGTTTTTAATGTAGGGAGGAGATGTATGCAAGGACACAGCCAGTGTCTGCAGAATGAACCATGTGATGTGTTATTTGGAAAGGGAATCTCAACTCTTAAAGAGTCACAGGCTTTGTACTTCTTCCTGTAATTTCCCTAATAATGCTGTAAGCAAGCTGTAAGCCCTCTGAGAACAGGATGTATATGTCATTCATTCTTGGGACCTCAGAAGGCCTGATCATAACAAGTGTTCAACAAATGTTTAGTAGTGACTTCGTAATCAATGGACTGAAATACTTTGCTGTAAACTACATCCAGATTAACTGTGGAAGAGTGTATTGCAGTGTTGAGGAGAACATCGCTCTAGAATCAGACTGCTTAGATTGTAGCCTAGCTATATATCCATTAGCCATGTGGCTTTGGGCAGGTTTTAACCTCTTTGAGTCTCTTTGAGTCTTGATTCTGTCATCTGATCCATGGGCAGTATCATAGTTCTTATGTGATTGTGTTGCTATAAGGATTAAATGAGATAATTTGTGGAAAACAATTATCATAAAGCCTGGCACCTGTTAAATGGGAAAAACCTGCTAGCTGTCAATATCATTGATCACTTGAGGAATATCTGTTAAAACTGCCCAACATCTAAAGCAATCATATTATAGTTGATGAAATCAAACTTCACACATATGTGTGGTTAAATAACATAGTTGTGATCCTGTCTGAGGCAGACTTGTCAAAACCAATTATTTTCCAATAAGAAGTAGACATAACTTTACCCCAATCTTCTCACACTTGAACACTGTGTTTTCAAATATTTAACTTATGTGGGGAAGTAGCCTTGTGTTTAAAGTTAAAAAGATATATCAACATAAACCCTTTTAGTAAGACAGTTTAAGATAAGATTTCAAATACTATTTTCCAACTTTATAGATAATAGATTTTATTATATACCAAAATACTAATTGTGCTGTCTCTTGAATTTTATTTGTGTAGTTTCTATTTCTGAATGGTTCATTTACCTTGTAAGTCAAGGTTAGATTTCTAATATTTCTTTAAACTGTTTGTTAAATTCCTCCTCAGTAAGAAGCAACATGCTGGGTGCCTGAGGTCACTTCAGCCATTTTCTGCCTTCAAGTACAACAATGCTGAATATATCTTAGTTAGAAGAAAATGTAGTCTGGAAAACATTTTTATAGCCATTCTCAAGAATAAATTGCCATAAGAAATAATTTCCAGAGCATGTCATACCACTTTATCATCTCTCCTCTTCTTCCATCACCAATGGAAATGAAAACCCAGCAACCTTTGTAAATATAACTAGAAATTATCATTGATTATCTTTATTTTGTATGGGCTAGATGGTCTGTGGCTTTTTTATCTTTTGAGGGAAGCAACTAAAGATTGCAGAAAAATCACTTAACTAGGGATAAAAAAAATATACAGTGTCTGGTCTTAGCTTTGCTTCCAAGCCTTTGATTCAGTGATATCACAAGTACTGTTGATAATACTTCCATTCAGTGATATAACACTGTGGATCAGAGTTTAGATGCACCTGAAAAAATATAAGCAAAGTCTGTGGATATAGGGTTGGAACATAACCACCAATTGATTATTATAGAGACAAGGATCTGAATTACTAGATTAATCTAGGGTAGGCAGGGAAGATCTAAGAACATTCTTCTGTATAGAGTTTAAGATCTGGGATGTCCATGCAAGCAAAGTTGGGCATATGTTTTAGCAAATGAACACACATGTGGTTGGGAAAATCCCATCTTGTTAAGGTGGTCCAGTAGCAGGAGAAATGCAGTCTAGGGCTCCAGCTGGGTGGCTGAAACTCAAGGGAGAAGACAGAGGTAAAACAATAAGAGACACGGACTGTAGAGTACAGAGACAAGGTCCAATGCAGCCTCCAGAGACAGAATGATGCCAGAGGGTGGAGACTTAGTAATGGGGGGATTGAGAAACACCCACTTTTGTGAGACTCTAGAAGCAAAATTGGCTTAGGAACCAGGACTGGTCTCACACTGGGAAGGGATGAGGGAATGAGGGTATGTGTTCATTACCTATTGCTGTGTAACAAATTACCACAAAACTTAGCAGCTTAAAACAATATAAATTTATTATTTCATAGTTTCAGTGAGCCAGAAATATAGGCAACAGGGTCCTCTGGCTTAAAGCCTCTCACGGAACTGCAGTCAAAATATTGCTTAGGCTGAGGTCTCATCTGAGTGCTCACATGGAGAAGGACCAAGCTCTTCCAGTTGTAGGAAGAATTCAATTCCTTGAAAGCTATTGGATTGAGGCTCTCAGTTCCTTGCTAGCTGTTAACCAGGGGCCACCCTCAATTTCTTGTCATATGGCCCTCTCCATAGAGCAGTTAAGAATATGGCAGCTTTCTTCCTGAAAGCCAACAAGGAAGGGTGTCTGCTAGGAAGATGCAAATCAGAATCTTACACCATCTATTAATGAAAGTGAATCTATTACTTTTGCTGAATTCTGTTTGTTAAAAGAAATCACAGGTTCAGCCCACACTCAAAGGTAGAAGGAATTACACAGGTTATCAGTACCAGAAAATGGAGATAATTAAGAGTCACTTTAGAGTCTGTCCAATATGGGGAACTAACATTTTATCAAGTAACTACTGTAACAAGGCAGAGTGCTCTTAAGTGTGTGAACTTTAGAGGCATGGAGCCAGGATAGGATAATGTAGTAGCTGGAATAAAAATATCCCCTTTTTCACATCAATTTCTTCAGCTGTAAGAAGATGGGGTATGGATTAAGGTCTCATCCAGTTCTCCGGTTTCATTCATTCAGGATTTTCTATAAGTTTATTGTAAACCTTTCCCAGTTTTCCAGATTATTTCTAAAATTATAGAGCCTGACATTGTACTTGCTCTTTTATAAAGGGTCTGCTTGAGTATAATGGGGTTGTAAAGGATGACTATATTCTTAAAAATG
This sequence comes from Macaca nemestrina, assembly GCF_043159975.1. Taxonomy (NCBI): domain Eukaryota; kingdom Metazoa; phylum Chordata; class Mammalia; order Primates; family Cercopithecidae; genus Macaca; species Macaca nemestrina. The sequence continues at coordinate 119,076,309 of NC_092135.1, forward strand.
TACCTCAGCACACACAGCCATGACACTTCTGAAAAATAGGGTACAACCTGCATTTTTGTATACTAATACATTTTTCATTCCTTAGAAAAATTTACTATAAAAGTAAGCCTATCTTGTTGGGAGCAAACCCTCCAAAATCTGGCCATAAACTGGCCCCAAGACTGGCCATAAAAAAAAATCTCTGCAGCACTGTAACATGTTCATAATGGCCCTAATGCCCAAGCTGGAAGGTTGTGGGTTTACGGGGATGAGGGCAAGGAACACCTGGCCCGCCCAGGATGGAAAACTGCTTAAAGCCATTCTTAAGCCACAAACAATAGCATAAGTGATCTGTGTCTTAAGAGCAGGTTCCTGCTGCAGTTAACTAGCCCAACCTATTCCTTTAATTCGGCCCATCCCTTCGTTTCCCATAAGGGATACTTTTAGTGAATTTAATATCTATAGAAATAATGCTAATTACTGTTTGCTGTTAATAAATATGTGGGTAAATCTCTGTTCAGGGCTCTCAGCTCTGAAGGCTGTGAGACCCCTGATTTCCCACTTCACACCTCTATATTTCTCTGTGTGTGTTTTTAATTCCTCTAGCGCTGCTGGGTTAGGATCTCCCCGACCAAGCTGGTCTCAGCACTATCTAAAAAATTATTAAGTAAAAGAATAAAGAATAAGTGAGAAAGGAGTGCTAAGAGGTGAGGTGGAAGTCAACTGACATTTATCAAGCACAATTGTGTGCCAGGCAGGATGCTAACAGACATTTGACCTTATAACTTTATTTTGAAATGTGGGCAATTACTTTTTCAAAGACTCTCTCATATATTTCACATGTATTTCCTGTTTTTTACAAATTCAACCCCAGTATGTTTCTCGCATTTTCTCCAAATTTTCAATTATTTTATATCATCCAACTCCCCTCCTCAATCCCTTGAGATGCATGTTGTATAAAACATATCACATATGCTTTTGATAGCAAATTGAACTTGTTCAGATTTTTGTTCCCCTAAGCAGGAGGAAATATTTCCTCCTAGGATCCCCATGATGACTGTCATTCAAATATAATCATGAAAATCAGCAAGAAATTGACTGGTTTGCTGTGCCCATGTTAATGCTGGTTGGAGTTAGAACTGAACCTCAGGTGACAGAGATGGTGATTCTTGTCTTTCATGAAGCAGTGAAGGTTCCAATTTGTATTAGAGCAGCTCTTTTCTATTGGGTCAGTCTTCTGGCTGGATTCAATCATAGTTTCTAGCCTGGGCTTGATTCGGTAGCTCAGTATAGACACAGCTTCAGTCCGCGGCCTTTTATTGCTCTAAGACCAGTTTTCAAATAAATAACTGACTAAATGGTTTCCAGATGCTAAAATAAAAACTATACAGATGCAAATATATTACATTTAATTTCAAGGCCGTTTAAGGTTTTTACCGTACCTAGAAAAGACAGCTATAAAAAATACGTATCACTTTAGCAGAACATACTTCATCAATTACTCCATTAACAATAACTATGTGAAAAATAAAGGGTGAAATTAAGTACAAAAAAGCAATGGAGAAAATGAATGCAAACAAGAAATGGAATAAGCAATGAATTAATATTGAACCATAACTACCCAGAGTACTGTTCAAGTCTTTCTTGAGAATATGATGTTTCTGACCACCAATCAATAGGGTCCAGGATTTTGAATCGCTTTTCTCATGATGATGAGGTTTTGGGACATTTGCGACCATGCTCCTCTGCCCTGTCCTTTTTGTGACCCATGATACACATTCCCAGGATGGCTCTATGTGGGATAGTAGTCATAGAATAAGGAACCCTCCTGTCAGCAAGCCCTAAAATATTGGGTTCATTAGCACCAGTCTGGCTGTATTTTGGCACTCCCATGATGCAAGGTGAGAATAGATGAGTCATCCCTAAGGTTACATGGCTGAGTGTACAAGAGGAGAAGTTAGGATGACACAGAACTATTCTCATTATAGCAGGAAATTGACATCCAATCAGAAAATGCTCACCCACTGCATTTAAAAATATGTACAGCAACGATCAAATTAGGTGGCAATAGAAGAAGCCATCTTTGAAAAAGAACAGCTCAGGAGAGAAATTAAAAGATAAAGTTCACAAAATTTAGATTGACATTTGTTTTATGGAAGTCATAACCTTAAAATGACAGGATCTCAATTATATGTAAAATTTTAAACTATTAATTCATGGCATTTCTCAGGAAGACAGAAAGAAAAACTATGCTATTGGATTGGACTATAAAGAACAAAGAGAAAAGGACATTAAGAACTACTTCAATTTACTTTTATAGGAGAAAAGCAGATCATAAAGAAGAGAAAAATAATCTAGCTTCATGTGATGAAGAAACCCTTTGGTTTCCATCATAATTCATATGTGACCTGGTTCATACTAGGTCACATGGTGAATGGGCTAAAATAATCATGAAGAAAAAAGCCCACAAGCCTTCATGTGAGGAGGGGGAGATGACAGGGATCTGAGTCCCTCTGAGCTGGAGCACCGAGAATCTCTCAATGATTTTGTCAGTCTGACAGTGTGGAGCAGGTGCTTCTCTGCACATGTCTGCGCCTGGAGGAGCTAGGTAAAATGGTGCTGCCACGATCCTTTCATCCCTGTAGGTTTTAAACTCCATGAACAATTTTAACTCTCTCTCATTGGGTTTCTATCTCATTGCCTCTGTATCTGGATGCTGTTGCTCAGTCTGGTTTAAAATTGCAATTTATGATCTGACTTTTTAAATTCAGGAACTTCTGTTTAGCCCACAGATTCACCCACCTTCTTCAACTCTTCTCATGAAAGTCCAGAGATGAATGAACCTTGCCCCAGTGTCTAATACAGGTTCCTGGTGTCCCCAGCCCTAATATCAACTCCACAGTCTTTAATTTCTCTAAAAGCATAGACTGTATATTCTAGCAGACCCAATTTATAAAAAGATCGAATCACATTCTTATGGATATTATGTGATTCCTGAAGATTCCACAGGTACATGTCTCTTAGTGTTGTGCATGCATACCTTCTAGCCAGCATCTTGCCTCTCCAACTTTGTCCTGCATCTCCCCAGACTCCAGGAAAGATGTCAACTGAGAAGTTCAGGGGAGGCCATAAAACATGGTGCAAAAAAGTACTGGGCAAAGAGTTAGGAGACCTGGGCTGAAAACCTACAGATGCCACCAACTAGCTGTGTGATCTTGGGAAAGATGCTTTCTCCTCTAGGTCAGGTGCCTCATTTGCAAACTCAGCATGTTAGACTCAGTCACCAAGACTCCTTAAATCTCTGACATCCAGTGGCTTTTAGCAGAAAAGACACAGTATTTTGCTGTTTGAAGAATCTGTGTTCTGCAGCTTCTAGAAGAATGGATGGAAAGTGTTAAGAATTTAGTCAGCGTTCCAGTGAAATAATTTTTGCATCTTTGCCCATTGTTTTCTTCCTCTGACCTTGCTCATACCCCAAAGTTGTAAGAAAAGACATAGAAATGGCTGCATTTTACATCCATGAAAGAGAACCCACCGAGAGGCTTTCTATTCATGCGTTCAGCATCACTACGCTGCAAACCAGTGGGATTCTACTGCATTTATTTAAACTTCTGTCATCATCATTGTGAATACAACCAGAAGTCTCCTGTGGGCTTCTAGATGAAATCCTGAATGTAAAAAGTAAACAAAGTAAGCCTCTCACTCTCTAGTCTCCTGGCGGCACCGCTGGTATTTAATAACATACGAAATACCTAGAAGCTACAACTCAGAAGGAGCATAAAAGTGACAATCCATAAAGCAAGAATGCACATATCCTAAATTCTGAAATCAGATTCCATTTTCTCAGGGCATCAGTCAAGCTGAAGTTATATTTTCCTCTATCCTTACAAAATTTACCTTAACAGAAGGCTTTTTAAAAATAGAAACTATAGCTTAGTAAATAGAGTTTACTTCAGGTGAAGTTCGTCTTATGCCCCCATGTTTGCCTCTTCTGTGCCCTTTAGTCCTGAAATCGGCTCTTCCTTCTTTCTTCCTCCTCAGGAACAAAGCATCCCCATGGTCTGTTATGCCCCAAGGTAAGAGAAATAACTAAGGAATACAACAGTCCTAATATTGAAATACTTTTCATGGCCAATCTCATGTTGGTATATAGAGTTTGTCAGTAAAGTGGGCAGAGAACTGATCAGTTTTAACTGTTCTAATTGCCAGTTTGTTACAGTCAGAGCCGGGGGTGTCTCTTAGTTGCAAAGGCAACACACACGCAGTGTGTCCGGTATGACATGAGTTGGGGCAGGTGCCTTAGGTACAGGACAACAATGCCTACGAAGAAATGGATCAAAGTGACATCACTCAGAGTTTGAATGAGGATGCCACTGGCATATGAAGAAGGGGATCAGGATCACAAAAGCAGGCTTCTAATCACTTCTCTACCACCGATTAACTCCTTGGCTTTAGGAGAAAGACTATATTTCTGCATCTATTTCCTCTCATCTGAAAATTCATTCACTGCCTTATTTTTCTAAAAGAAATATTCCATTTAATTTTTATTTCAAAGAATGATAGTTCTTTGGTAAAGAGAAGAGCAAGAGAAAAGGAGTGTGGAAATTGAAAAACACTCAGCAATTTAAAAACCAGCAAATCCTCCAATACAACCAGATTGCATGAGCTTGAGAATGAGGCAGATTGAGGCTTGAGAAGGAAACTCTTTGTAGACACCAGCTACGACGGATTTTTTTTCTGTTATATTGGGGCATCAGTACTATTTAGAGAAGACAGGAGACACACTTTTTTTTTAAAGTAGAAAAATGGCATTATCGGGGGCACGGTTTCATCACTTGGAGCGTGAATAATACCATATTAATATTGAAATTAATTAGATAAGCCTTCATTGTTCAGATTAGCAGGGACTCCTACCCCTTTCTCTAGACCTGCACCCTGCTTGTCTTGATAGTCTAAGAATTGTAGGGTATAGATCAGTCCAAAAAGAATAATCATGCCTCAGAACAAAAGACTATGCACGAAGTGAAAGAATGAGATCATATATTTGCTCCTCTCTCTGCTTCTGTCATTGATGTTGAAAAGTGGCACCGTCTTTTAGAAAATTGACTTCTCTAAATCCAACGTTTTCCCTGCTCACTCCTGCAAGGACCACATTGTTTCATCTACAATGTTTTTTTAAAGTAAAGAGGATGAAGAAAAAGGAGGTTTCTTCTAAAGTTATGACTACTTTATCTAGCTTTATACTTGGATAGAAAACTCTACACCACCATGAGCTTGAGCTTTCAAATTTTATTTTTTTAAACTCATTACTACAGTCATTTCTCCAGATCTTCCAGGAAAGTTGTATCGACACAAATTCTCTTGACCTCTGTATTCTGCCTGCTCAGGCTAAAAGTTTCTCCTTATCCTCAATCCAAGTCCATGCTCATTTCCTGCTACAGAAAAAATGACATGTCTTTGTAAAGAAAAATCATGTTGTGTTACCATTGTATTTTAGATAACAGCCTGGAGCAAATTCTCAAAGCACTCGAGCCACCTGCACAAAGGTGAATGACTGTTAAAATACACATGGTTCAGATGGCTAGCTTCCACCCTGAACCTAATGAATGGAACTGAGGATGGGTTGGGAATCTGCATTTTCAACACATTCCTCAAATGATTTGTACATATACCAAACTGTGAGAACCACTAATCAAGCTGCTGAGAATAAATAGATGGAGAAGGCATCAGAAGTGAGGAGACCAATTAGGAAGTTTTGTAATCATGTAGGCAAGCAATGATGAAAGTTGTTACTTCACAGTGATTGTGGTCAAGGAGGAGAGGGCATGCTTGAGAATCATTTCAGATTTGGATTTCACACACTTATAGCATTGACGCTGGAGTCCGGTTGAGCTGGCTTCTGTGCGTGTGGTGTCACCATTTTTAGGAATGGTTCTCAGTGCGAATTTCTGCATCTCCTTTGCTTGCAGACCAAGCAGACTACATCTGCATCAAATTAATTCAGTCAAACTAATCTGCTGCAAATCTGCATCAAACTAATTACAGAATTGGGGATGGGGTCAGAAGTAGTTTTAGTCACATTTTCGGTCATGTTTTAGCTACTTTATTCTCTGCATGAACAAACGCAACTGGAAAATACAAAGAAGGCATCAAGATGGTGCAAGTGTGAGGTTGTGAGCTGGGATAGCAACCAGGAGCAAGCAGGCCACAGTCCACTGGCGATTAGAGCAGGGAATGTGAAATTCATTCTGTACCATAGGGAGAGAAGGGCCTGACTGCAGCTTTCTGAAAATTCAGAAACATGAATCTGCCGTGTTTTTGAATCTTCAGCCTAAAGACACCATAGTACATAAAAGGGATCACCAAGGATGGGGACATGGAAATACAAAGAAACAACAGCCGCACGCTTTAGGGCAGACATCCTCAAAATAGTCCCTTTTAAGGAACACCGCCTTTCAGGAGGTTAACAGGTTTGTCTCAGTGGCAAACACAATAAAATAAATTGCTTGCATATCTTTAGGAAAGAGGGGCTTGAATAATGTTAACCAACTTTCTTTACTGCACTACTTTCTGGAGCCTCAATAATGTGCATGGAGGCTGCAGTGTAATGCTTACAAACAAACACCCTGGACTAGAAACTCTGAAGTTCAGATCTTAGTTTGGCCACACACAAGGAGTGTTGATCCTCTGTGTTCTTCAGTTTCTTTCTCTGTAAAAGGTACATAATTATCACTCCCAGCCTTATTAAGTCATGAGAAATATGTAAAATAATGAGTGCAAGAGCTTAGTGCAATGCTTGGCACCTGGTAGGTGCTTAGTAAAGCCAGCTTAAAAAACAGAAACCAAAACAGAAACAATCAAGAGGGAAAACAGCATTTTGTAAACTTACTTGACCTAGGATGGTTTGGAAGGTAGGAGTAGGAAATATATATGTATTCATGGAAGAGTATACTTCAAGACAAAGTTTAGAAAATTCTACACAAAGAGATACTTATCTTTAGGGGGCAGGTGTTTACAGGAACTTGATATAAAAATATATGATGCTTGTCAAACATCAGCATTCTCTCCAAAGCCACTGTAGGAAAATATACTGTGACAAAGCAATCTTTGAATGAATGTGTGAGCATTCAATTCTTAGGAATCTCTGGATGTCTGTAATGTAGGTAGAAGCACGTTGGTTTATATGAAGCAGTAGTTTTAAACTCTGCCTATATTTTAGAATCACAGGGATAAAGGAATGTGAGAAAGTCTTTAAAAAGGAATTTTAGGATCCCAGACTCAGAGATTATGATTTCACTGGTCTAATTAGAGCCTAAGATTTAGGATTTTTATTTGGTTTTGCCTTAATTTATTAAAGTATTTCTAATATGCAACAAGGTTTGAGATCACTGGTTAAGGGTATAGAGTATGTTATAAATATATTAAATGACTTATTTATTTGCTATTTCACAGAATACTTTAAAGGGAAGTAGCCATTTTCCCTAAAGAAAAGATCGGCATGTACAGATTAGAGGCTACCTGAAAAATCTGAACAGCAATGTTGGTAGAAAGAACATGAGAATACTTAAGAACACTCAGGGGGTGGGGTTGGAAATAATGCTTCCGAAGTGAGGTCAAGGATGAGGAATGGGAGATAGAGGCATGAAAACGTTACTCTGCCTGTACCTCTTTTTTGCAGAACGCAGCTGAGGGCATGGTAATGAGCCCTGATAGAAGAGAAATGATGACAAAAATGATGATGATGGTGATGATGACGATGAAGGTGGTGGTGGTGGGTGGTGAATATGAGAAAAGTTAACAATTAGTGAGCCTTCAATATATAGTGGGAACTGGATATTTTTACTATTTACTTCTCACAAAAAGGTCTATGAAATAGACATCAAATGAGAATATCTAGTTTCTAGTACATAGTTGTCATTATAACTCGAATCTCCCTTCTATAGACAAATTGGGATACTTTGATCTTTAATAAATTTTGAAACCAGAAGTAATTAGGATAAAAAATTAATTGACTTTCTTGAGGAATTAAAGGCTAGTCAAGTTATAAAAATTCTTTTCCAAACTGCAATCCCTTTACTGAAAGACAGACATGCACGTGCACACACACACACACACACAGCCCTCTCTTATGAACTATTGACATTGTTGTTTATTAACCTTAGGAAGACTCCAAGAGCGTGTTTTCAGAAGTCAAGGTATTTTTTTCTAGTTGTCTGTATTGCAGATGTTCTCACAATAAGAATGTCCAGTTACACCTAGTATGCAAGGCATTGAACTGATAACATGTGAAACCTGGTGGTCAACCAGAACACTTGAAATGGAATTCAAATCCAGATGTCAAGGACAGATTAACTCAGCCCTGAAACTCTATTCCTGAGACAAAGGTTATAGACAATTCCTGTCCTTTAGCCCCATCCCTGTAATAGTTTGAGAAGTTTGGAAAGAGTCATTTCAGTCTATGTTTAATTGTTAATCTCTTAATATAACTGTTCTAGTTGGTTAAAAAGTCTCAATCATTTTCTTAGAAACTTGCTTATGTAAAGGGAGAAATGCTTGAAAGTCCATTCATTTTGCCTCTGAGTAAGGCAGATCTTCCAGACAAACTATTCAAGAAACGTTTTTTAATTTTCTCACTTACCACTTTTGAATAATATAAAACAAATCTGTGTTTAGCTTCTGCCAAGACAATGCATTGAGGACTTCCATCGCTCCCTGGGAATCGTTACATTGTTTTGGTTTGCTTGGGTTCAGAGCCCTTGAGATGGCCCTTGACTTTCAGATTCATTTAAACTGCTGAGTTGGGACTGGTTTCCATCTGCGACCATAAAATTGCTTTGAGTTTCTCCAAACTCAGCCCAGGTTTGCTGAAAGCGCATCTAAGAGTTGGCTAGGGTTCACTGCAAGGTTTGCAGATCTATTTGATTATTTAGCTGTACAGATCCCAGTTTCTAAATTGCCAGGTGAGAACTTCACCTGGTTGGAGATTTGCTCACCTGGAGGCACTGGCTTGATACTCACGCCTAAGTCTGAAGGCTGCATTCTTTAAGAGTTAAGGTATCTGAAAGGAGAATGCATGTCTCCAAATCTCAAAATGCCTCTTGAGTTTTTCCCCAGATGAATGGTAAAAGCCTTCTCTTTTCAAGCCTTTCTGGTATTTAACATGTGCCTCTGTTCCCTGTTAGGTCTTCTATTTCACTGGAAGTTGCTGGGATGATGTTTTCCAGTTGATTCTGAAGTGAATTAAGATTTTCCAAATGTGAATGAACTGAAAGATGGTCAGGTTTCAAAATCAATTAGAGACTAAGCAGTGTGTGGAGGCAGAGGGGCATGCATTTAATGGAAGTATATGTGTGTAAGTATGAGTAGAAGAATGCATTTTTATGAATGAAGGTCAAAGAATGGGAAATGGAAGACTTTTGAATTATGGAGGGATATATGGGGCGATTTCTGGTAAAAATGGTGTGTCGTAGATGTAAAAAAAATGAGCTTTATAATTTTAGAAGATTTAATACAATTTAAAAATTTGTCTCTTTAAATACATTTTAGAAACAGGGGTTAATTTCATTTTGCCCCTGCTTCCCTACTCCATGAGCCCTTGCTAAATCAAGCTTAAACTCAGATACTTCAGAATGATTTATGTCTAATTTGGAGATATTGTCATCGTTATTTTAAAACATGTTCTTCACTTGTAATAACTTTTGGTCCTAATACTACTGATCAGCTACTACTTATCTATATTCAGAGCTATGCATATGGCTAAAATGAAAACTAAAATTAGGACTTAAACTTACTTTGAAATGATTATGGCTAACATTTTAAAAGATCATTTTGATGGATCTCTAATAAAAGCTAGTTTTGATTGTACCAATAACTAGTTTTATTTCATCTCTGAAAACGTCAATTTAGGTGTTGTTGCTATACATTTCACAATCTAACAGTATAATTACATTGAAAAATAAGGAACTAAGACAAAAATAAAAATTTTCCATGTATAATTACATGGAAAAAAATGAAGAAATGTGATAAAAATATAAGTAGAAAGCAATTTAATGAGCTGGAGGAATAACAGATTATTTATTTAATTTTCCTGGTGCACAGAAAATGTTTACTTGATAAATGTGCTTATAAGACAGGACTGGTATACATACACCCTGCTAAAATTTTACACAGTCCAATCTGGAGAATACTCACATACAGTTAGTGACACCTTTTAGAAATTTCATGATTTTGTTCATTTCTAGCTCCTCTGTGAAACCTAGAAAGGTTTTCTAGGTACAGTGTGTATACGAGCCACAGTGGTTCAGATATAATGTTACTAATATCAAAACACACTACACTATCTGTGCTACTGTCTTCTATAATAGGTACAATTCTAGAGAAAAAGTGTTTTTAGCAGCTTATTTTCATGTCTTTGACCTTGCCATCCATAGCTGGTGGGATCAGATATGGCCAGATTCTATATTTTTTCTAATACATTAGAACAATCTACCGACTTCTCACGCACTTTGAAAAGTAATAGGGTTGGTGGAGAATTGTCCTTCTGGATCTGCCTAGCTGACATTGCTATTGTGGCTTGCAGGGTAGTCTCCCTTGGATATAAATTTAAGGTCATTTAATCTGTTCTCAGCTTAGCCACTTCTGGATACAAGCTACACACAGTCTAGTACCCAAAAAGAATTCCTATAGAGGCTACTCTGCGCCTCTTCGGATTCATTTCCCCCCCACTGCCCTGCCCAAAAGCCTAGCTTAATGTGAAATCACCTGTAGCAAAAGTGATTAGGCAGGAGATGTCTGAGATTAAACATTTCAAAGGCATTATCTTTGTCCTCAAATATGTGTATCATTGCTAAGGGAACCAGTTGAAAATTATTTGAGAAAAGAGGAAAACAATCCACAACATTTGTTTTTGGTCCTCCAATCCTATTTTCACTACAGCTAAATAAATAAATAAATAAATAAATATATACATATATATATATAAAACTATATATATATAAAAACTCTATGTGTATATATATTTATAGTTTATAATATATACATATATACATATATATATATATCTTTGCATAAAACAGTGTTCCTGAATATGCTGGCTTCATAGAGATACTTCTGGAAGTTCTAAAAACAGAAGTTTATGAATAAGTTTCTGGCCAGGCACGGTGACTCACACTTGTAACTCCAACACTTTGGGAGGCTGAGGTGGGAGGATTGCTTGAGACCTGGAGTTGGAGACAAGCTTGGGCAATATAGTGAGACCCTGTATCTGCAAAAAATAAAAATATTAGCCAGGTGTGGTGGTGCATGCCTGCAATTCCAGCTACTTGGGAGGCTGAGGCAGGAGGATCACACTTGAGCTCAGGAGTTCGAGACTCCAGTGAACTATGATCACACCACTGCACTCCAGACTGGGCAATGTAGCAAGACCCTGTCTTGTGGTAAATAAATAGATAGATTTCTTCTGAAACAGAGGTTTTATTTTACAAGTCTTGGTGGCAGTGGTGGTTGTTTGCTTTTGTTTTTGTTTAGGAGATTTTGTTTGCATGTAAATATTTTTAAAGCCTCTATTTTTGCTGACTGTACAAAAATGGTTTGTACACATCCATTTATTCTTTCTCTATCAAATATATGTTTATTCATGCATCATTTAGTCAATGTTACGGGCCAAATTCTGTTCCCCCCACCAAATTCATATGGTGAAGTCCTAATCCCCATTATCTCAGAATGTGACCATCTTTAAACATAAGTCTTTACATGGGGAGCTAAATTAAAATGAGATCACTATGGAGAGCCAGTATTCAATATGACTGGTATCCTTGTGAAAAGAAGACGAAATTTGGACACAGGCACAGGCAGGAGATGACCGTGTACTAGCCAAAGACAGAGGAATGGAACAGATCTTCCTAAGCTCTCAGAAGAAACCACCCCTGTTGACACTTTCACCTGAGACTTCTAGCCTCCAGTACTGTGAGAAAATAAACTTTTATTATTTAAGCCCCTCCATCTAAGGTACTTTTTTTGTTAACACAGCTTTAGCAAACTAAAAGCCAATCAATGGAAATGTATTGAGCCATCAACTACATGGAACTTCTAGATTGTAAAGAAAATACAAAGAAGGCTTCAAGAGATGAGGATAGCTGATACTGACATAAAAATGAGATAATAAAAGGGAAGATTTGATAGTGGGGAATGGAAGAGAACCAACATTACTGGAATATCTAGAGATGGCAGCCCTCCACCACGTATCCACCAGAATATTGGCTCTCCATAACATGAGTAACTCAATGCAGAACACGCTGGAGTGTACCAGAGGGTCCCAACAATGGCTGTGAGGACCTGATTTCTCTTAGTCTTCTCTCCCACAAAAGTACAGCGATCTTTGTTAAAAATCTCTCTCTTCTGTTTCCTCAACAAAGACAGAAAATCTGGAGTGGGGAGTGAGGTGATTACGTATATTTACCCTTGCAGACCTCATGATTTCCATATGGAAGCATCTTCCAAGTCATTGGGGATTTCAGTCATCATGACCTTGATGACTCTCTTTTTTGATGTACAAAGTGTGTCTCAGAGGCTCTCTCCTTTTCTTTTCTTTTTTTTCTTTTCTTTTTTTTTTTTTTTTTTTTTTTTTTGAGACGGAGTCTTGCTCAGTCGCCCAGGCTGGAGTGCAGTGGTGCGATCTCGGCTCACTGCAAGCTCTGCCTCCTGGGTTCACGCCATTCTCCTGCCTCAGCCTCCCGAGTAGCTGGGACTACAGGCACCCACCGCTACGCCCAGCTAATTTTTTTGTATTTTCAGTAGAGACTCTCCTTTCCCAATACAGTTATGTGTTGCTTAACGATGGGGGTATATTCTGAGAAATGCATCCTTAGGTGATTTTTGTCATTGTGCAAACATCACAAAATGTACTTATGCAAGCCTAGATAGTAGAGCTTCTTGCTCCTGGGCTACAAACCTGTACAGCATGTTACTGCGCTGAATACTGTAGGCAATCATAAGTATTTGTGTATCTAAACATATCTAAACATAGAAAAGGTACAGTAAAAAAGTGGTATTATAATCTTCTAGAATCACTGTTGTATGTGCAGTCTAGTGTTGGCCAAAATGTTGTTATGCACCACAAGACTGTAATTGATAACGTTTCCCTTTGGTCACAGAGCTGTTCCTCCACTCACTTCTGAGTTTACCCCACAAAGACCATTTCAACAGAAAACATGGGCCTCACCCTTCACTACCATGGTGGTTTAGATTCCCTCCTGACAAAGCCATTTACACTACAGTAGAGATGCACTCTGGGTTCATCTATAGGACTCCGCACCTTCTTAAATTATCTTAATCTTCCCCACAGCCCTCTAAGAAAGTTATTATTAAGTCTCTTTTATAGGAAAGATCAATATCATATTTTAGGTGAATAACCAAGTCTGGATTTGAACCCAGGATTCTGAATTTCCATCCCCGATCATGCCCCTACTCCCTGTAAGGATCAAAAGTGGTGGAATCCTGGGCATTTAAATGAGTGTAAACTTTTAGGACCCATGGTAATATTCGACTCGAAGAGAATTCTGATCTAATCTCATAAAGAAATGGGAGTGAACCTCTCTCTAATTAAGAATCACCTGAGGAACTTTGAAAACACAGATGCCCAGGGTTGCCTTTCCAGACATTGGTGTCAGCTGCTCTGCAGTGAGGCCAAGCATCAGTATTTTTAGAAGCTCCCTAGACAATTGTACTATACTGTACAGCCAGGTTGAAAAGTACTGCTACGAATAGTAGCTGTATATTACTGAGAAAATAAAAGGTAAAAATGGGGAGTATATTCCATTAGGATTTCAAAGCAAAGAAATAGAACCATTAATACTTAGCATATTTCTATTAATTTAATAGAAATATGCAAAAACACAAAATAGAAATCAACAAAAAACTGATTATTTTTTCCTTTCAAGAATGTATAGACATTATTATTATTAATCTTTTTAAAGTTGTTTAGTGGGATACCAATTGGTTAAAATGGGAAAAAAATGCTTAGAGAATTAAAACCCAGATATGTATGTTCCTTGAATAGCCAGGGTGTGTGTCTTTCTTTATATAAGTTTAACTTCTGTAGAAGTAATTAAAAACCTCTTGCTGAGAATCTTTTCTGAGCTTATTTTAAGGTCCTTTATCGGGCAACAGTTCACCCTGCTGTCCAGCACTTTCTCATTGTCCCTTAACCAGACTGTTAGTAGAATGCTTTTCTGAGAACGAAATGCTTTCTTTCTTCCTTGGGCTTAAAAATTGAAGTCACGGTTTTACTATTTGGAAAATCCAAAATTCAAGCTGAACACGGATGTTAGTTACACTGCCATGTTTAAACACATTTTGATAGAAAATGCTTTATTGTCACTGATTCAAAGCCACAAACATGCTTTGAATCCAATTCAATATATTTCTTATTTGTTTCTGATTTTCTTTTTTCTCCTTTTAATTATTATTAGAAGGTATAAATTTCCAGAAAAGCTTGGCCTTGACAAGGCTCCATTATTTGCACATGACAAGGTTTATCAAAAACAGTTGGATTTTTCTAAGGAGTCTTTTATGTTTCCTCCATAAAATATAAATAAATGAAAAGGATTAGACTGAGGAAACGGAGTATAATTCATCACCAATGTGAAACATAGTCAACAGGTTGCAGATGGATGAACTGTAGAACTTGGGATACTGCTCCAGGCAAGAAAGCACTCTTGCCCATGCCAACGTGACCGGCGTCATTAACTACAGTAAAGGAGCAGGGCTGATTTTGTGGTTTGTGATGTCATCTTAATTTATTAGCCTTCTTTTGTTTTTTAGTGTTTGGTATATAACTATAAAGCTGGGTTTGACTCTTGAAAATCTATCATATTCTAAACTATGTTCAATTCTAAGCTATACTTAAGGCTGTTCTCCCCCGTCCTCCTCTTCTCTTTTTTTTCTCTCTCTCTCCGAACAGAAAAATAAAATAACACAGAAACACACAAAGGCTATTAAGAAACTTTGCATTTCCAAACCAATAGTTAACAATTTAAGAAAAAAAAAATCATTTTTATGTGTATAAATGCAATATTACTCTACTCTTACAAAATATTTTAGCTAGTTTAACCTAAAATGTAAAATTACTTTGGCTTCTATATCTGGCTCTAATTTTGTCTGCACTGTGCCGATGCAGTCTCATTCGTGGTGAAATAGAAATTCATGACACAATTTCTCCCTAAAATCTGTCTGAACTTGCAGAAATGAGAGACTTTTCAAGTTCCATATTCTTTCCCTGAACTTCCATTCCTATCTAATAATAATAGAGTGCTTTATAGCATATAAATCACATTTCTGTTTAAAAGTGACCTTCCCTGTGACCTTTTTGTCTCTGCCTGTCAGCACGCATTCTTCTAGTAATAATAAGCTCTAGCCAGGAGTGAGTGCTCAAAATTAGACTGACTCCAGGAACCGCCCATATGAAGGCTGGAATATAGCTCATTTTGAAGTTAAATAATTTAACAGCTTTCCCCAAAAGTAGACAGGAACTGGATGTGTCATTTTAAACAGAGAAAAGTTTACCAATTTTTGAAAAGGAGAAAAAGAAAATATGCCAATAAGTTTGCAGTTTGAGAAATCCCTCTAAAAATGATAATCTCAACACATTCACATCATGATCTGTTAAAGCAGAATTAGGAATTTATTTCTTTTTAATTCTAGTCCAGTTCTCAGAAGCCACAAGAAATTGGAAATTTTGTCTGTTATCCTTTTAACCTTGCATTCTTTTGATCTCATAATTCTTCAAAATTTAAAATAATATACCATTATGATCCATTTCAGCAGAACATATTTACTTTATATTTTAGAGAGGGGGGCTTGCTGTGGTGCCCAGACTGGAATCCAGTGGCTATTCACAGGCACCATCCTACAACTGACCAGCATGGGAGTTTTAACCTGCTCTGTTTGTGTGTATGTGTATCAACCCTCATTTACAAAGCTTCAGTACAAACACCATAAGCACACAATTTTCAGGTTTTAATATTTTCCCAATAAAATAATCCCACTTAATGGCTATGACAACTGTATCATTTGTTTAGGGAAAAAGAAGGATATAAGATTGAGTCTTGAGAGAGGAGCCCCAGAAAGATTTTAAACCAACTATCTGGTAATAGAGGGGCATTTTGTTCTCTTTTCAAGCAAATAATTTCATTTTAAATCTCTGGTGTAAATTTATACAAATCTTACTTTGGAGTGAATCATAATGAAAAAGCAGCTTTCTTCCATTAGGTCAATATATTGTCCAACCTATTTTGCATTCAATGTTGACTTTTAACTGTGAGCAAATTGCTTTTACCTAAATACACAGTTAAGGAGGCAAAGCAGACGAGCTGTGCAGTGGCCCAAAATATTAATTACTTCCTTACTACTTAAGCTGTTTGGACAGTCCTGTCCAGAAAGAAATAAACGAGGAACATGGACTGTCCCCAAGATCATAGAATCATAAAATATCAGCCCTATCCCATGTCTTGGAGATTATCCACGATAGCATTTTCCAGCATGCATCAGGGGATATAAATAGTACCCTAGGAAGAGGGCATCTCAGTCAAGGACTTGGGGATGCTAAGCACACTGTATCTCCTCTAGATATTCACCTTCTACACTAACACGTAATGGACACCGAGAGATGTTTCAAGGGAAGGCAGCCCATGTACCTGTGTGAAATCTAGTGTTCCCTGCATTTAATTGTTCATTGTGCACACTCCTGTCTCTTCTATACTTAATTTCCTAGGAACAATATTCTGTAGGACGCTCATTTGAAACTCATTGTTTAAGAATAATAGAACAAAGTCCAGAGAAGTAAAATACCAGTCCCAAGATCTCATGGAGATCAATGCTAGAACCCCCGCCTCTAATGCTCACACATTTTTGCTGGACACCTTCAAAGAAGAGATGAATTTACATGCTATCTCTACACAGATGAGTTATTTGCTTGTGACCAGCCAGTATGCTTGTTTTTATTCAGTGAGATGTTTTCATGAGACAACTTTCTGGGTCTGCAGGAGCCACACGCCACATGAATGATCATGGCAGTTATGGAAACATAACCTTTCAATAACATCCTGTCCAGTCACACACAAAGACACATGGCTATATATACGGGTAAGATGAATGCAATAGAAGATAAAAGACCCAAACTCATATGTGAAGGCCCTGTCTTTAATAAATATCACCCTAACATGTGGTTCACTGGCTAAGTTCCCCTGAGTATCTTCAAGTGGACCCGGAATCTCACGCTCTTCCCCCGGAGTTTATGAAGGTTCAGGAAGCACACACCAAGAGAAAGTTGCTTTCTTCTTCTCTTACTCACATCTGTGTACAACTTTGATTTCTCTCAAACAAAAGTGAATGAGTTCACAAGTCAATCCTATTGCTCAAAGCATCGTAGAATATGGAGATCTGCAGATACTAACTACTCTGGCTTGGGATGGGTCTATGAGTCAAAGTTCAAAAGGAACTGTTGATGGATTAGAAGAACCCTTAATGGTAAGCAGAGAGAAACTGCCAACATTTGCTGGGTCCTGCTCCTCCCCACTGTCCTGTCTGCTCCTAGCAGCCCCATCAGTCCTATCAGCAACTTCCATCACAGCTGAGTCCTTTGAATGGCCACAGTGGGCCAGGTGGGAGATGACCAGGCTCTGGATATTCCTCAGAATTGAGTTTAAAAGGAGGATGAATTGGCAGGTGGCAGTTGAATTACTGAGTCCTATTCTCTTGTTTGTGTCAGCAGCAAGCTATTCTTCTTTGTCTAAGACAAACTGCAGGCCCCAGGCCTATCAAAAACAGTGATGTAGGACCATAAAGATCTCCGCGGAGGAAAAAGAAACAATGCTTCTCTTCCTTATGGAAGTGATTGCTGATCAAATCACCCTGTTTAAATGCCAAGGCAAAACAACACAGAGGCAAAAACTTCTCTGCATCCTTAATCATTTGTGGGACTGTTTCTCTTCAATGCTAGCCCTACATTTCTGCAGGACGTGGTACTTTTCTTTGCTATTTTCCCTTTAAGTCAAACTCTGACACAGGGCCTCTCAGAGTTTAGTGTGCATATAAATCACCTCGGGATCTTGTTAAACTGCAGACTCTGAGTCAAGAAGCCTGGGCTGGGGCCTGAGATGCTGCATTTCTGTCAAACTCCCAGGTGATCCTGTGGCTACTGGTCCACCACCATATTTTGATAATCAAGGCTCCAATATATTTCAAGCATGGCTGAGTCGCTGCAGTTGTTAGCATTACATGTTCACAAGTCAATCACTCAGCAGTAGATTGAATTCCCAAATAGCTGTTTTGAGTCAGTATTAAAAGTAGAGATGGTGGCTCTTTTTTCTAAAGTAAAAAGAATGTTACTGAGGATAATTGAATAAAATGAGAACATTTTCAATTCAGTCATTTCCTTCGATTTATTATCATAGCTCATGAGCTTCAAAATGGAAAATGAATGATAATGAATATGAATCGAGTGTCACTTACCTGAACTTTTACTCTCCTGTAAAAACAAATGCAGATATTATACCCCAAGGGCACCTCAGAACTCTTCTCTGTAAACCTCACCTTTGCCAGACAGGGCCAAATATCAGAAGGGAAATTAGGTCAACATTTGAATGAGTTTTGTATATTTTTGAAATTTGATCCATTTTTATTCACTTTGGGCAATATAAAGGTCAAACTCTGCACTTGAAAAAATGCATTTTAATCATGATGACTTATCCCAGCCAGTCATCCTGGAAATGTATTCCAAGGTGCGCAGTCAAATTTTTCATTTTGAACAACTAACCACGACTTTCAGAAAACAAAATGCATCTGGCTGATTAAGTCACTGAATCAGCCAGACGCTTCTAACTTGTGTAACAGAGAATAGGAATGGTGATGAAAAGCCTCAGAACTGCTAAAGATTTGTGATGAATATGGCCTTTGTCATCTACAAGAAATAGCATAAGACCCAAGGCATCTCCCATGTATGCAAGAATGAACTTAATGATTCAAATCCAAGATAACTTTCAAGACCCACTTTCATGTTTTGTTTTGTTTTGTTTTCCACTTGAGATAGGGTCTCACTCTGTTGCCCAGGCTGGAGTGCAGTGGCAAGATCACAGCTCACTGCAGCCTGGCCCTCTTGGGCTCAGGCAATCTTCTCACCTCAGTATTCTGAGTAGCTGGGGTCATAGGTGTGCGTTATCACACCCAGATATTTTTTAAAATTATTTTTTGCAGAGACAGGGTCTCACTGTTGTTCAGGTTGATCTCAAACTCCTGGGATCAAGCAGTTCTCCCACCATAGCTTCCCAAAGTGCTGTGATTTCAAGCGTGAGCCACTGTGCTTTGATCATCGTCATCGTAGTTGGGATCAATCTTTCCTTCTTACTGTTCTACATTTATAAGTTGAGTTGGTATCTGCTTGCTGCCTCTGTCTGTAGATTGAAAGCTGCTTGAAGTCACGCAATCCATCTTCCTCATTTTGACATTGCTCAGAGAATGTGTCACAGAATCTTACATAAAGGCCCAGTCACTGTTTATTGAACAGAAGCTCATCCCAAAGATGATATTAAGAACAGTATTTCCTGGTTTGGTTATAGAGGAAAATGACATTTGAGGCTAACTAAATATAAAGCAAGATAAATCATAAACAATATTCTTTATGTAAATTTCTAATTCTTCTTTATTTTGGGAAGATTTTTTTCTTTTTTTTTGAGACAGAATCTTGCTCTGTCACCCAGACTGGAGTGCAGTGGTGTGATGTCGACTGGAGTGCAGTGGTGTGATCTCGGCTCACTGCAACCTCCACCTCCTGGGTTCAAGCAATTCTCCTGCCTCAGCCTCTTGAGTAGCTGGGACTACAGGTGCACGCCACCATGCCTGGCTAATTTTTGTAATTTTAGTAGAGATGAGGTTTCACCATATTGATCAAGTTGGTCTCAAACTTCTGAGGTGATCCACTCGCCTCAGCCTCCCAAAGTGCTGGGATTACAGGCATGAGCCACCGTGTCTGGTCTGGAAAGATCTTGGGGAAACTTTAGATCAGGATAAAGCACTGCCAGAACTGACCCGAAGTAATTGAGAAACCATTCAAAAGGAGGAGAGGGAGTTGTAGGATGAGGTTCCTCCTATCAAAGAAGAATAGCAGAGAGAAAACTTACAGTTTGTTTGGGGGCCTTGTGTACTTTGAAACTAAGCTGGTGGACTCGGAGAAAGCTGTGCTGACAATGATTTCTATGTATACAATTAGAAGAGATGGTGGCTTTACTTTCGATTTTCATTATCATGTTTACTCAAATGATAGAGACAATTATATAGTGAGAAAGGTAAAAACACCTGTAACTTTATTCCCTTGTTTTCCTTCAATACTGATCCAAATGCAAGAGACTCATTGTTATCAGTGTAAGCTCGGTTTAAAAGTCAAAATTTGTGCAATTATAAAAGTTGCATGATGCGCATTGGATTTCAACATAGTACAGTAGGCTTTGTTTTAATCGAGAAGTAACATTATTCATGTGAGAGTATTTTAAACAAAAATGTTTGTATAAGTTCTTACCTCCTCTTCTCTCATCTACTCTGCTATGTTAACCAATTCCCCACTTGTCCTCCTAACTTTGATTATGCCCTTTAGTCCTTTTACTCTTCCCTTCTCTTCTCCTCTCCCACTCCTTCCTTCTCCCCTGCTGTCAAATCATCTTTTTATTTCAGGAAAGACCTCAAGTCATGAAGTCAAGTTGGGATTACTTTACTGTACAACTTCTTCCTTGGAGTCCCAATGGAGAGACATAAATTTTAATGACATTTAAGAGAGATTTAGATAAAGGTGATAATTAATGGAAGGAGCAGTACCAAATGCTATCAATTAACTTTATTATCTTGAGCACTTAAAACTACTTCTTGTGTTTGCATTTGCAAAACACTGCAGAGAAATGAAGCCAACATCCCTTCTCTTCTGTCAGTAGATTTGTTGCAGTTTATCAACACACACACACAGATAGAATCCAACAGTTCCAATAATGTGTTCCTCATTTGTTTATGTTGGATATACTCTTTGTTTTTCATGTATCTGGGGACTAGCATTTATATTTGTTCATTCTCAGGCTTTATTCCATTCCTAATGCCACTGATAATTTAATGAAGGATTAATCTGCTATATGCATACAATTGATTTAATTCACTACTAAAAGAAAGCACTTAGCTTAATATAATTTTAAGTTAGTCTTTCGAATTAGAACACAGTTTAAAATTCTTTACTTTTCCTAATGTTTTTCATAACTTTGGAGATGTTTGACATGGACAGAGAAGCCAAGTATCATGAATAATTCAAAACTCCTAAAATATTCAAAACAAACAAACAAACATTCAAATAATCCACAGATTAGATATCCTTAAAAAACGTTGCTTCTTAGTAAAGTAATACCTCAGTGCTATAAAATCCTTCCTTCTCAGGGCATAAAAAGTTATTAAAAAAAACTAAGTCTACATTTTTAAGGTGTTAAGTCGGCATCCTAAGAATTGATTTTATTTTACACTGGATTATTAATGTAACCTACTTTTACCTGAGACAGTGTTTCAGTATAAATTGATTAATGACATCATCATTCACTTGGTTTTTATTTAATCTTCTCAATATGTTAGTTTTTATAGGGTAAAGGCTGTATGTAGAAACTTGTTAGTGTCAGAATCCACTGATGTTCTTTTGCTGACAAAACGTTGTAAATTTCTCTTGATATTGGGATAAACTGTGTTCCTCTTTATATTTTATCTTTTTTCTCTCAGTCTGGAGAGGATAAACAGCTGTCATTTCTACAGATTTATGATATTAGGGTTTATAAAACATGCCTTGGGAAAAAGCTCATTGAAAAGTCTTTGTGAAGCAGTAAGGTTTTTGCTGTGATTCTTGACTGTAAACCAAAAAACAAGATGGTTTACAACCAAGTTCAGTTGAAAGCCACTGCAGTTTTGTTGGTTCTCCCTTTCAGTAATTCTGTAAAGCTCATATTCATATCAGAATTGAAAAACAAAGCTTGTTAAGATCCTTACACGTATATTACCATAGAGGTTGTGCTGAATAACTTATTTAGGTCACTGCCATATTTATTGCACCACTGAAAACCTGGCATTTGTAAATATTTCTTATTTTTATGGGGTGATTATAAGGTGCTATGCCTTACACAAAATTCTCTTACAAGATTTTTTTCTATTCATTGGCTAATACGTAAAGTGTTTGGCATCCTTACATTTTTTTCAAAAATCAAAAGATCAAAATAAAGTAAAAAGGGAACACAAGGACATTTCCAAACTAATAATATACTCAAAATGAAAGTTGCTGTGCTCTTTTAATACCAAAGTTGACGAAATTCTCTTAAAACTGATGGGATCTCCAGTCTCTCAAGTGAAAGAACAAGCCCATCAAACAGTCTGAATTCACTCAAGTTAAAATTTGGTTAAAATATGAAGGATTACATACCATCTACTGCAAAATGCTGCCTGGGATTTCAATAACTACAAATTCAATCAAAGTCTTGACTTCATTTCAAAGACAAAATTTCTAAGGTCATAGTCTTGAAACCTGAGCAGAGAGTTCAGAATAGCCAGCATAATAATAATGTTTTAGCAACTGAATATATTTGGTGATATGGGCCAAGCATAGATCAGGCCAAAATTTATCTATCACATGTTCTATTTCTTTTAAAGTACTATATTTATGGGCATTTCTTATTTAAAATATCTTTCTTTTCCAAGCTTGTAGTCATGGAATGTACTTTCCTTGTCGTTTCTATACCTCCTGATTATGTATTCATTTTTCATTTGTTCACCACATTTACTGCGAGGATGCAATGTGCTTGGCCCTTCTCAGCCTCAGTGTGACAAGAAGGTGCCCAGTCAGGATTTGAAGTGAAATCCAAAAGGGCCAAAACAAAAACAACAAAAAAACACCTAATAGAAATAGAAATGTGAATGCAGTTTTTAGTGCATTCACACTAAATGCACTAAAAACTGCATTCACATTTAAATTTTCACTGAATTGACACCACAACTCCTCATATTTACCATCTTCTCACCCTCCACATCCCCTTGGAGAAATGGTCCATTTTCAAGTGCTTGCATTTTTAATAAGGCTGCTCAAAGATGAATAATAATATTTCTTAAAAATGCTGACGAAGAATCAGGTATCAATCAGTATTCCACAGGGAAACAGACACTGAAATGGAGCAATTGAAGAGCGTTTAGTGAAGGAACTGTTTATGAAGGGGCTGGTCTCAAAGACATCAAAAGGAAAGGTGCAAGTAACATCGGGAAGCAACACCAGGAAGCACGTGGTAGAGGCTTGAAGAGGGAAGTGAGGGATAGAGGGTTACTGGGGTCTGGAGAGACTAGAGCTATGTTTGAGAAGAGATGCCTAACAGAAAGCTTTGGCCTTGGCTAAAGGAACACAGCCATTGTCAATTGAACCCACAGCAAGGCAGGGAAGAAGCTCAAGAAATAAATACTTCCATTCCTTGATATTCCTGCAGATGTTCTTTCTTTTTTCTTATTTTTTTTTTGAGATAGGGTCTCACTCTGTGGCCCAGGTTGTGGGTGCACTGGCTTGATCTTGGCTCACTGCATCCTCCACCTCCCAAGCTGAAGCAATCTTGCTACCTCAGCCTCCCAAGTAGCTGGGACTACAAGCATGCACCACCGTGCCCTGCTAATTTTTGTATTTTTTGTAGAGGTGGGGTTTTGCCATATTGTCCAGGCCGGTCTCGAACTCCTGGACTCAAATAATCAGCCCACCTCGGCCTCCCCAAAGTGTTGGGATTACAGGCATGAGCCACCACACCCAGTCACCTACAGGCTTTCAAGTAACCAAAGCCAACCAGAAGCCAGAGGGTAAGGGCACCCCATTAGTGCAGCCCATGGACATTAGTCTCTTAAGGTCCAGAGCAGAATGGAGAAGAGGAAAGAATTAATCCAGAAGGGTAAAGACTATCCAACATACATAAAAATAAAAATTCCACAATAGCCAAATCCCTTGAGAAAGAAAGAAGAGTAGTAGTTGCCATGGGCTGGGGCAGGGGACAATGGTCAGTGACTGCTAAATGGGTACAGGGTTTCCTTTTGGGGTAATAAAAAAGCTCTGGAACTATATAGCAGTGGTAGCTACACAACATTGTGAATGTACTTAATGCCACTGAATTGTACATGTTAAAATAATTGAAATAGTAAATTTTATGTGACCTGATTTTTACCACAATAAAAAATAATGATTCCTATACAATAATTTGGGGGAATAAATGGTGAATCCTTCTGTCTCAGATGTAAGAGGCAATTATATTTAATGTTTGTCTCAAAAGTTGAAAATGAAAATCATTTAAGTAGACAATTAAATCTGGTGAATAAAATGCTGATTAAACTGACACAAACGTAACAACAATCCTGTTGACTTGATTAAAAACACTTGCAAATTTGTGCAAGCTTTATGCAAAGTTTATGTACACATTTTAAACACAGACATTTTGCTTAAGAAAGTAGTTATATTTTATAATATGTAACTTCTCTGCTTTTTCTTTGGTGGCAAACCAGTTTATACCACTGAAGTTTTCCTTAAGTCTTAGAATTCAGTAGCTGGTTCCAGTGTGGGAATAGAGAAATTAAAAATATTTGAGAACTGAGCTCCAATTTACATGAACTCAATTGTGGTTTAAAGTAACTAAATAAAAGTACCAAAGTATAAGACTTTTTATGGCTCACATGAGGAAATGATTCCAAACCACTGTTTTCTCTAACAAGGAATTCCTTCAGTGTATTTTGGAAACAATTCTATAAATGTCAGTATGTTTTATGCTAATTCTTCATATACAATGCATTAATTTTATAGGGATTTAAATCACTAGGGTTTATTATTCCTTTTACATTGTATGCTTCTTTGAGAAGAAACATGACTCCTTGATTTATCTTTATACAGTGCTTTAATTGTCTAATGGCATCGGGTTTTTAATAACGGGTCAGATTGCCTTTGAATCAAGTTTGATGATAATTTTTGTATGGTACCAAAAACTCAGACCTCTCGTTTGAGTATGTATACCTTCCTAAGATTAGCAGTGTCCTCTTGATTGGGGGATGGTTACAAAGAGCTTTTAAGGTGATTTCCAGGCCTAACATTCTATTACTGACTTATAACTGCACTTGAAAGGCTTAAACACGCACAATCCCATTGAATCCTCAAGATACTCCTATTGGCAGGCAAGTATTTTCCTTGTTTTGTAGATGAGGAAACTAAGGCTTAGAGAGATTATGTTACTTTCTCAAGAGTAACTCAAGATTCATGGCTAGTTTTCATTCTAAAACTATTACACCATCAAATCTGGAGTTATATCCTGAGCAGATGAATTCACTTTCTCTACTTCTATTTCAATGGAGATAAGCCTAATATATCTTAAAGTTTTCTTATAAATAAGCTTTACACTCTGGATCAAAGGATTAGTTTCATCTAATTTATTGCATTCAATTAAAGGAGACTAGTAAGTATGAGTTCAGTTTTGCCAGCCTATGCCTCTGAAAGAAAAACAAACATTGACTTCAGTGAATTATAAAAGCTACAATCTTCTAACAGTGTTTATATTAAAATGATTCATTATTTGTTAATAAAGGCAAAAATAAGAATTAACCACTGCTTAGATTTTAAATATGTCCTTTAAATGTTATATCATTTTCCCTTTTACAAAACATTCCTATTGTTTTCACTTAGAAAGACACTATGAACACTTTCCTTTGACCATAGGTATTCTACTCACTTATATTTTATGATCATATATACTTCATGATATTATCTCATTAAAAATGTACTGTAATTTCCTTAGTCAGTTTTCTTTTGTCTTCCTTTCCTTTTTTCAGAAAAATAAATTGTTATAAAAATCTTTATATGGTTTAGATAACTCCTTTATATTATAATCCTATTAAAACATTACTAGTGAGTTTTTATATTTTTAATATTTTTGAAAAAATTTGCCAAGCTTGTTTCCCGGAATTGCTATGAAAATTTACACATAAAAAACAGTGCCTGAGATTTACCAATTGCCAATCCTCTTGCAGATATTTTCAAAATGGTATATTTTCTAATTTGATAGTAGAAATTGGTACCTTTTTTATTGGCCTGATTTGAGTGGCTGTGATAATGTATATTTTCCTTGTGTTTATATCTTTCCTAGTTTTGTATATATTATTAGTTTTATTTGTCTTTTGGGCATACATTTATTTATCATTCTCTATGTCAATACATTTGGATTTATGTTTAGAAAGGCCTTTCCTACCTCAATAGTATATAAATATTTATCCAAATTTTCCTTTAGTTTTGTGATTTTACTTTGATGTAAATGTAATTTTAATACAGCTGGAATATATCTGGGTGTATGTCATAAATATTTTTCATTTTTGTTTCTCTTTTTAAATATATTTAATAGATTGAAATGCAAGAATCCTTTATTTTAAAAGCCATGTGCCCATGAACTTGAAAGGTCATATTTATTATATATTAAGTTCTTATATGTAAATGATTTAGTTTTCTTTAAAATATATTTTGTTATCTAATGGCAAAAGTTTTCTCACAGTTTGCTTTTTAAATTATTTTCTTGGAAATTTTGGCTATTTATTATTTCCAGTGAAATTAAAGATTACTTTGCCGAGTTTATTAAGTTTCAAGAAAGATCTTTTGGGATATTAATTGGAATGATCTTAAATACTGATTCGAGAAAAAGATTTTTAATTTTAATTTTATTATGTTTAATTTTTAACATCATTAAAAATGGGATGGGGTATTTTTCTACTGTGTTTACACAATGGTTATTGTTGACACAAAAGAAAGCTCTTCATTTGTGTGTATATATGTGATAACAGGTTGCCTGACTGAACTCATTCTCAATGTAACTAACAGACATGGTTGAAACTGGCTCTTCTCTGTGTGGTTACTTCAAATCATTCCAGATCTAGCAATGGTAAGCTCCAACAGGGCTTTAGTTTGATAATCATCTGTACTAATTTAGTTATGTATTTGTTCACATATTTATTCCTTCAACAAATATTTATTTGCTTCTTTCTATACTCCCAGGACTGTATCTGACAGCAACAAAGGGCAACAGCCTAGGAAAACAATGTAATAATTAGTTTAAAATTTTACAATAATTTTGATAGATTTTTAGTGGTTCCTAAGCTTTTGTGGGCCTCAAAATCACTTAAGGAAATTGGTAAAAATATCAATGTTCAGGCCCAGTTCTACTTCAACAAGCCTGGTCTCATCCTAATAGGGATGATGCTTAATAATATTATTTATTGAGTACTTTTATAAATACTTTACAGAAAATAATTAAATGCTGTCAACCAAAGTATATGATAGCTACATGATTGTTCCCATTTTACAGGTGAGGGCCTGGAGTCTCAGCCAGATGAAGTAACACACCCGGGGCATTTGCCAAAAATGTATCACAGCAAGGATGGAAATCCAGGCCACTTGGTTGCATTTAGTCACTCTGCTATTTTATATTACTGCTACGCCTCTTCACTTATTTTTTTTTAAATTAATGGGTTTTTAAAATTTAAATACAATCATTTTCACAAGAAGCTTTATATCATTAGCATAAATGGAAAACGTATAAGATTTATCAAAAATAGAGTGCTTGTAAAAATAAATTCAGTACACATGAATCAATATTTCTTAACGCGAGCTTGATACTGTCACCTGGCTTTGAGCCCAGCACCTCCTTTCGTTTGTTTGTTTTTTAAAGGAGATTAACATGTGTTTTTAAGTTTCAGAGACACACTAAACTTAATCTTAGACATTCTTCTTGATTTAACTGCAAGATTTAAAAGAAAACTAGAAAAGGAGAAATGTAGCTCTATATCATTCAGGGAAATTTAACCATGAACCTGTGCTGTCTGAAATTATATTTAGCCTTTATACATGGACCATATATTGGGGAACAATGTGTCAATGAACCAACTAAAAAAACCACAAGCTAAATAAAAAATATAGTAAGTATGTGTCTAACGTTGGGTCAAGGAAAAACTTTATAGGTATGAAAGCAATGAAATAAATCAGAGCCATTGCCAATTTCTTTGATTACAAAAATTTTTAAATAGCATATACCAAAAAAAAGAGATGGAGATAAGCAGACACAAAATCAGAAGACAGTTGCAAAATATTAGCATCTTATAATAGAATGTATGCATACAAATATTAAAAATACAAAATAAATGGAGAAATTGAGCGAATCAAGAGTCAACAGTGATTTTTCTTTGGATCATGGCTGATTTTCTTTTGCTATATTTCTATATTTTCTAGCTTATTATCTGTTAGCACATACTTTTTTATATTCTGAAATGATTCTCTAATAAACGTATTTAAGAGAGAGTAGAAATGTGAACAAATTTGTAAATAGAGACTCAAAAAGACAAAATTTATCACAGCAGGTGCTTATATAGAGATAAAATTCGTTCACCTATACTAACCAGAGAAAAATGAATCTTATACATATAAAGCCTCGTTTTAAAAAATCCATTAATACTATTTTGGCCTATATGAAAAATAAGACAAATCTACCAAAAAAATGACATCCAAATAGATAAATCTCTTTCTCTCATGCTTTGTCTCCACCCTTACTCCCCGCATCCACTCCCCATACACACTACCAACTCTTGTAGAATATCATTTCATTTACTAACAGAAATTTAACAGAGCTAAAGGTCTAGCACTGAAAGCTGACAAAACACATGTATAAACTTAATTTGAGTGCCTTACATACCCTGAAAGATTGGTTAGGCAATAATCAATGTAATCTCACTTTTTAGGTGAGGATATAGACTCAGCAACTTGACCTTTTTAGTGTTCTGTTTCTCAAACTAGCTGTGAACCTAGAATCACCTCCTAGAAGTACTTTGACAAAGCAGTCCAAACCCTACCAATTAATCAGCATCTTGGACTGAGGCAATGGTAATTGATGTGTCTAAAAAATGTCTCACACAATTTGAATATAGAGCCAGAATTAAAGGTAGAAGAGCAAAATTTCAAAACAGTTTTCTGACTTAAGTTTCTGTGGTAATTTTAGTGTTCCTGCCCCTAGTAGATGTATTATTCAAATATGCCAGTCTTACAGTGTATTATTTTGTTACGGACAACTGAGATTTGGCATCTTTAAGATATTTCACCATGTTTGTAGCGATACAGATTTAACAGCCTAATATGGTTTTGATTTGCGTCCCCACCCAAATCTCATGTCAAATTGTAATCCCCAATGTTGGATGTGGAGCCTGGTGGAAGGCAATTGGATCATGGGGGCTGATTTCCCCCTTTGGTGCTTGCCATGATTGAGTGTCAACGTGTTCAGATCGAAGGATGCTGAGTGTGTCTGTGAGGGTGTTGCCAAAGGAGATTAACATTTAAATCAGGAGACTGGGAAAGACAGACCCACCTTCAATCTTGGTGGGCACAATCTAATCAGCTGCAGTGCTGCTAGAATAAAAGCCGGCAGAAGAATGTGGAAGGCCTAGACTAGGTAAGTCTTCTGGCCTCCATCTTTCTCCCATGCTGGATGCTTCCTGCCCTCGAACATCAGACTCCATATTCTTCAGCTTTTGGATTGGACTTATGCCAGTGGTTTGCCAGGGGCTCTCAGGCCTTTGACCATAGACTGAAGGCTGAACTATCAGCTTCCATACTTCCGAGGTTTGGGGACGCGGACTGGCTTCCTGGCTCCTCAGCTTGCAGACAACCTATTGTGGAACTTCACCTGGTGATCGTGTGAGTTAATTCTAATAAACTCCCCCTCATATATTCTTTTATCCTATTCTGTCCCTTTAGAGAACCCTGACTAATACAGGACTGTTCTTACAAATCTGGATGTTTAAAGATGTGTGGCACCTCCCCTCTCCTCTCTCTCTTCCACCTGCTCCTTCCATGTAAGATGTGACTGCTTACCTTTCTCCTTCCGCCATGATTGTAAAGTTCCTGAGGCCTTCCCAGCCATTCTTCCTGTACAGCCTGATGAACTTTGAGCCAATTAAAAGTATTTTTTAAATAAATTACCCAGTCTTACGTATTTATTTGTAGCAGTATGAGAATGGAGTATTACAGAGCCTATGTTTTTTTTAATAAATGTCTTCAGAAAAACCTATTTATCTATAAGGCTAATAAAGGGGAAGTAGCACCTATACTTTATCTATGCATCAGGTCCAAAAAGCCAGCAAGGATATTCATTGTAATTTTTCTGTTCAGATTTGGAAAATCATAAATTTTGACAAATTTAAAAGTTTGGAAGCTGAACTATTTGCTAAAGTGTATTAAAACATGTTGGTTTAAAATACACTATGTATTTTCCACTCGATTTGAAAACATTTATTATTTTAGAGCAAAAATATCTAATATGATCGTTTACTATTTTGCCTTAGGATTAAATGTTCAAAAGTTTCAATAGATATCAGATGTTAATTTTTAATAGCTATATTAGTAATGAGTTAATGACCATGTTTAATAATTAATATACTAAATTATACATTCAAGCAAGTTTCTTCTTTATACATTTACTGGGCAAGTAATATTCACATTATTCTAACATATGTCTTGCCTGACTAAATTCATGACGCCTATTTCTAAGTCACTTGGAAGCTTTTTGTGAAAGAATTCATGTTTGCCAATGGTGCTTCATTTCCTTAAATGTTATGTTGTACCAATTAATTGGTCTCACAGGGTAGAGACCATAGAATTTATTATAGATGCTTGGAAGACTTTCATTTCATCAGCAAAATATTAAAGATGTAACAAATATCCCGTTTATGCTACTAAAAATGTTGAATATGTACTGGCAATTGAAATAGAATTCTATGTAATGAAATAAAAAGATTAAAGTATTTCACATAGTGAGAATTGGGTGAAAATGTTTCCATTTAAAAATTTAACAGTATAAAATTGATGTATTAGCAAATAGCTTTTTCCTTTTCTTTGTATTAAAAAAAAGCTAATCTCATATCAAAATTTCATAATGAATCACTATAATGTTAAACAATGGGGAAAGGATTCCTAGCATAAAGAGGCAGTTAAGCTTAATAAAAAAAATACCTGGGTTCTGAGTTTAGCAAGATTCAGATTCAAATCTCAGCTTAGGTCTTCAGTAAATAAGTACATTTTAAGCAAGTTTCATAAAGACTGTAGGCCTCAGTTCCTTAGTATAAAAAAACATACTTTATATATTTGTTGATATGCAAGAGATAGAAAATGTAGAGCAACTGACACACGATGAAAAACATGTGATTTATTTCTTTTCTTTAGTCTAACAAAATCCTGTAGAATTTAGATTGAATCTGATTATAGTCACATATCACCTTGCATTATATGTGACGTGTTTCTCATTTTTTTCTAGACATAATGAGAGCAGAGGTCATGTGTTAATATTTTTAGGGCATGCACAATAAAGATGATAGATGGAAAATATTGAGCAAATAGATGAATATGCTTAGTTATTTATTTGTGAAAAGAGTTCTCTTTGTGTGGTATTATTAAGGACAATTCAGTATAAATATTTCTTCAACTATAGAAAAAGCCTGAGCTTATAAGGGAACTATAATATGAATTCTGATTTCAAATGGAGAGACTGTTTTGCATCTCTACAGTCTTAGATTCTTAACTTTGGATACTGATTGCTCTGACCCAATTAGCCAAGAGTAGACTATAGGAGAAACATGGTTGACTTGTAGCTTCTGGGACCAACTCTTGTGTACGGGAGCCATTCTGTCACAATAGACAACAGGAGCCATTCTGTCATGGTAGACAGCAATGTGAGCCCAATTTCTCTCCCCTGTACCCACACCTTGTGCCATGCAACTTTGCAGTTATCTTCTCACTGTGGATGGGATGCCACCTTTTTTCACTGGGTTTAACCACACTACTTGCTCTGGCTAATGGAACATTCATAGATAGGATGCAAGCAGAGGCTGGAAATGGGCTTAAATTCAAGCTTTCTCCCTTGTGCCTCTGATATTGCCATGAAACTATGCTCGGGCTAGCTTGCTGAAGGATAAGAGGCATATAGAGCAGAGCAACCCCAGCTGCCCCTGGTGACAGCAGGGTGACATCCAGACATGTGAGCAAGCTCACAAGATCAGCACTGCTAACTAGTAAAAATTCCACTGTCCCCAGACATGTGAGCACAAATTAATGGCTGTTTGCCACTGTTTTGTGGCTCTTTGTTCTGTGACATTATTACAGCAATAGATAACTATTACAGATGTCCTTAAAAATTATTTTTAAAAGGTTCTGTTGTGAGCTAAGCAAATGCTCTAAAGCAATGTATTTTATGCCTGCTGTGTACTTTTTTTAAAAAAAAAAAAGCTTATAAATAAATAGAATAATTCCAGATTTTAACTTATTGTTTCAGTAGAAGTACAGAATCATGACTATTGGGATGAACATGTATTCAATGTAAAGGGTTAATTATCTGCACCTGGAAACTGAGCAAGCTTCTCCCTGGTGACTAAATAATCTCATGGTAGTAAGATGACTCTTTTTGTAAGAGCCAAATAAATATTTTTAAAGGATTAAGTCACATACAGTTAAGCTTATGGACATGAAACTCTTTAACAGATATTGATACCAAAAGCATTTTTTTTCCTATGGCTTTTGTAGCTTTAAGTGTCCTTTTCTAAAAATAGCAACAAATCAATTTATAAACATTTACATTCTCATTACTTCAAATCCCTCCATTTCCTACAAACTCCAAATCCTGACCATTTGCCTGAGCTCCAGACAAATATATTTAACTGTCAACTAGACATTTCCAACCAGAGGTCTGTCAGGCACCTCCAATTCAACACATCCACAGAGAAACCCACTATTTTTCACTGAAAACTGACACGTGGATTTCCTGTCTCTCTGAACGGCTCCACCCATCACCATGCCAACACTGAAACCTCCGTTGCAAAATTGTAACTGAGACAGTGAAAAAGATCTCACCTAACCAACTCCATCTTACTTTTAACCTCCAAGCTGTCCTTGTTCATTCTTGGGTGTGGGCTGAACTGACTTTGGGAGGAACTTAGTGTATAGTTAAAAACAAAGATGGGCCGGGCGCGGTAGCTCAAGCCTGTAATCCCAGCACTTTGGGAGGCCGAGGCGGGCAGATCACAAGGTCAGGAGATGGAGACCATCCTGGCTAACACGGTGAAACCCTGTCTCTACTAAAAAATACAAAAAACTAGCCGGGCGAGGTGGCGGGCGCCTGTAGTCCCAGCTACTCGGGAGGCTGAGGCAGGAGAATGGCGTGAACCTGGGAGGCGGAGCTTGCAGTGAGCTGAGATCCTGCCACTGCACTCCAGCCTGGGCGACAGAGCAAGTATCCGTCTCAAAACAACAACAACAACAACAACAACAACAACAACAACAACAACAGGCCTTCCCAACACAAAAAAAAACCCTTCTTGCCTGGGGACTAGTCCTGCCTTTGTAAGACTAACAAATTAGCCACAAGATTAGAAATTATGGTTCAGGAGTCATATAGCTGGAGACTATGAGATTCTGACCCTTCTCAAATTACTCCTGGGGATAACATGGAAAGCCTAAGATCAATGCTTGAGAGACTTTGCAGACCCTGCACTTGATTGATCAGCTGGCACCACCCAGATTGATAAACTGGCTCATCTGATTTTGTGGACCCCACCTAGGAACTAACTCAGTGTGAGATCGCTTCAACTCCCTGTGATTTCATCTCCGACAGGACCATCAGCACTCCTGACTCACTGGCTGCCCCGCATCCACCAAGTTATCCCTAAAAATTCCTATCCCTGAATGCTCAGGGAGACTGATTTGAGGAATAAAAAACTCTTCTCCCACACAGACAGCTCTGCATGAATTACTCTTTCTCCATTGCAATTCTCCGTCTTGATAAATCGGCCCTGTCTAGGCAGAGGGCAAGGTGAACTCACTGGGTGGTTACAACACTTGAGTCTTCCTTTATTCTTCCTCTTCCCTCATACCCTTTTCCCCAAACCTCGAGGAAACTAAAGTGGTTCACACATTCCCAAAGAGTAGTCATTTTACAATTTGCTTGCCATGCAAGAAACTTGTATTTTGTATGTATATGTATGTATGTACTTTTTTTTAGTAATCCAAACTGATTGCTAGAAAATCAAGCCATTCATTTTGTGTAATAATCTAGTTGGGGTTTCGACATAGCCCCAAAGTACAAAAATGCAAGGCACTCTTTTTCAATGATAGTGCCAAAGCCATTGTTTCTTCATCCACAGGTGGTTTTGAGAACAGCCTTTCAGAGAACCCCAAGAAAGAGGAATTCTCATCTTCAATCAATCCCTTCAGAAATCAAGTTTTTCATTGCAAGGGTTAAGGGGAAGAAAGAGAGTTTAAACGTTAAAACACACAAATAGTTATCTGGCATGAGTGCCTTAAAGAAATTGTTAATGCCTAAATGCTCTATGCTTTTCAGTGGCCTGGTGCCTGAACTTAAACAGAACTTCAATAAAACTCATACAGAAAAAATAAATGGAATGGAATCTAAGGAGCTCAGCAATTATATTAGAAATGTTTATCTAAGGAGAAAAAACTAAACACCAATTTTTAAATCCTTTTTTATTATAAAATGTAAAGGGACTGAAAGTTTATCTCTAGATTGCACTGGGCAAATGAAATGCATATGTGTTTGTGTTAGTATTCTACAGAGAAACAGAACCAATAAAATATACAAAGAGATTTGTTAAAGGAATTGGCTTAGTAGTAATGGTGGTCAGGAAGTCTCATGATCTGCCTTCTGCAGGCTGGAGAACCAAGAAAACCAATGGTGTAATTCAGTTTGAGTCCAAAGGCCTGAGAATTGGAAGGCTGGTGGTATAAGTCCCTGTCTGAGTCTGGATGTCCCAAAACTAGGAACACTGATGTCCAAGGACAGGAGAAAATGAACATCTCAGCTCAAGCAGAGAGAGTGAATTCACTCTTCTGCCTTTTTATTCTATTTGGACCCTCAATGGATTGGTATACATCCACACTGGGGAGGGCTGTCTGCTTTACTCAGTTTACCAATTCGAATGCTAATGTCTTCCAGAAATACCCTCAGAGACACACCAAGAAATATTGTTTTACCAGCATTCGGGGCATCCCTTAGCCTATTCAAGTTGACACATAAAATTAACCATCACAGTGTTGAATATACACTGTTTTTCCCAAATAATAGAAATGCCATGTGACTTATTCAGCTCTGCTCTTGGTCTGAAAATCCTGAGTGCACACTCTGTATAGCCTTGAAGAACCTAGGAGACTGAGCATATGAGGATCTTGATGGTGGCACACCTTCTCCAAAACAGGTAGCTTTCTGCACCTATTAGAGACTTGAACAAGCAATGAATGAAGCTACCATACTCAGTGTGACGGATTTACTTCGGGTTTATCGTGAGCATCAAGGGCTTAAGCAAGAACACCTGGATCTGATGCAACCAGGTGGGGTTTGTGTGTTAATGATAAGATGCCATACCCACTACTGTGACGTGGGGTAGGGGGTCCAATTTTATCCCAATTACTAATTAAGAAAAAGCAGTTTGCACCCACCTGCCCTTGTTGCTCCATTATTCAGAAGCATAGAAGATTCAGAATTGAAGTAGTAAAAACCTTAAAGGGTCATAAATCCAGTAAAAGGAAGCTCGGTCCCCAATAATAAAATGACCTGAAGCAGCAATCATTTGTGCAGCTGATATTACAAAAAGTAAGCTGTAGATTCTGTATCTAAAGCACCGTGTGCACTCATAAAAGCAGAGACTGATCATTTCCCTAATGTGATGTTGCTTCTGGTCAAAATATAAGAAATCTCAAAGCCTAAGATCAGAGTAGTGGGTGTACACCAAAAATACCTTTGGTAAGCTTGGATAACACAGGGAGACCAAGAACTCTGGCAAGATCTAAATAAAAACAGAGATAGGAAGGGCTTAAACAATTGATTAATCGGACAACTGGAAGTGGACATTAAAAAAATCATTATTAAATTCTTATAATTTGATGAATATAATCATTTCTGACTAAAAATTGACGTCACAAAGGCATGAAGATTAAATGTCAATGCAGTTGACCGTTAATCAACTGGGTTTTGAACTGCATGGGTCTACTTATACAGGGAATTTTTTCAATAAATGCAATTGGCTGTCCATATAGGCAGGTTTCACATCTGCAACCAAACACAGGTTAAAAATACAGTACTCCCAGGATACGAAACCCATGCATATGAAGAACTAACTTTTCATTTCAGTGAGTTCTGCAAAGCTGACTGCTGGACTTGAGTATCACAGATTTTGGTATCCACTGGAGGTACTAGGACCAATTCCCCAAGGATACTGAGGGATGACTGTAATTATTTAAATTAGTAATAATTTAATGATGTGTTTGGCATACAGTAAATATCCAGGTAATAGTAAATATTAGATACATAGTTTTTATTTCAAAGTGGGAATTTAGTGATTCTCAACAGATTCTTGGACTGCTTAATAAAATCTTGAGTTTAATATGAATTATTTTTCTAGGTAAACCAAAGAGGCACACATTAGGTATCTTTTGCTGAATAACAAATTACCCTAAAACTTAGTGGCTTAAGACAACAATATTTATTATCTCATAATTTCAAGTCAGGAATCTGGGCACAGGTTAACTGGGGCCTCTGGCTCAGGGTCTCTTGCAAGGCTGTAATCAAGGTGTTGATGGGGCTGCTGTCATCTCTAGACCTGACTGAAGCCTGAAGAATCCACTCCCATGCTCACTCATACAATTGCTGGCCGGATTCAATTCCCTGCTGGGTTGTGGGGCCAAGCACCTTCATTCCTCATTGGCTGCCGGCTGCACACTGTCCTCTGTTCTTTCCCATGTGGGCCTCTCCATAGGGTGCCCATGGCATGACAGTTGGTTACATCAAAGCAGGCAAGAAGAGCCAGGCAGAACAAGTGTAACAAGATGGCAGTCAGAGTCTTTTTTGATCTAATCTTGGAAGTGACATCCTGTCACTCTTGCTGTATTCCATTCATTAGAAGGAAATCCCCAATCTGGTCTATGCTCAGAGGAGGGAAATGACACAAGGATGTGAACATCAAGAGTCACGGATCATTGGGAGCCATCTTAGAAGTGGTTGCCCACAGGGCAAGTTGAGAAAACACTCCACTGACAGATTGAAGTCCTCAGTTTCACCTGAAGCCCTACGACTATCTAGCTGTTCCATTTAAGCATGCCACTTGACAGAGCTATAGTGTTGTGGTCCACAGCGCGAGCTCCAGAATAGACTGCTTGGGTTTGAAATGGATTTCATGTAGTCAGCATGAACTGTCTGCATGGGAAAGTTACTAAATGTTCCTTATCTGTAGTTTCTCTACCTGTAAAGCTGTGGATAATTATGACATACAGTTCATATTTTGTGAGAAATATATATATGTGTGTGTGTGTATATATATATACACACATACATATATATATGACTACCTGGGGATAATAGTAATAATACTGCCTCTTTGGGTGCTTGTTGAGAGGATTAAATGAGATCATGAATGAAAGTTCTTAGCACAGGCCTGGCTAGGAAGCTTTCAAACCATGGTGTGTATCTACACTTTTTAATGTTTTCATTCCCCTCACTAGGGAGGGGAGCCTCCAATTCCACTCCTGCTATGGGTACATTCCCCTTCATCTGCTCTTCCCCTGATTTCTATAAGGAGGGTTAATTGATCTATGGATGATCAGCAGCACAATCTAAGGAGTGCCCAGTGTTCATGGCAGACAGCCCGTCTCAATCTGGCTATCCGACCACCAGTGTTTCTGTGCCACCTGGCCAAGTGCTAATGAGAAAGTTGTATAGACATTTGTTGCTTCACACAGTAGGTAGAATAAAGGAGTTCACAGTTCCTCAAGAAGATTGAAAGGGACTCTGATATCTGGCATGGACCAAATGCCAGCCAGGGAGCTCTGGCACCCTAGGGGTTATGCAAGGGGAGACAGCTCTCAGAGCCCAGAGGAGTGAGAGCTGTCTCTAAAGCCCTGGGCTGAATGGGAACATTTTGCAAAACTTGCTTAGAAACACTGGTTCCTAAGCAATTGATTCCTGCTGGGGTCCCACCGGGAAAGATTGTTTCTGAACCGTCTGGATGGAAAGGAAATGGTGGCATTTTTAGAGAGAGAAAATAAACTTGCCCTGTTATTTAAACCCAAATACTAGAATAAGTACTAGAATCTAGGGTCCTTTTAAAGTTGTTTCAAAGCTGCAGAAAGAAACACAATAAAAGTTGAATAAGGATTTATGTTATATAGTCATCCATGCAAGCAAGTAGACTGACTGGTAAATAAAGTGTAGTGTGATTATTATAATGTAGGTCACAGACAGTATAAGCGTAGTGAATTTCCTGCATTAGGAAACTAAGCCTCTTATATTAAGTGAAGCACACTGGACATTTAATATGGTTTTTACAACCAAAACTAAGGTCTATAAATGGAGGGTCCTGAAATAATGGTGTGGGAGGAGGGTGGGGGAGTATTCTAAGTTGAATTTCGGGGGAACATATTTTATGGTTCCTTTTAAGTAACAACACCACCTTTCTGTCACATCTCCACCAACTCAAACTACCCCCATTAAGTCACCGACAAACTTGGGATTTAGAGACCTGGAATCATAGGTAGCAAAGACAGATGAGAACTGAATGACAGCCAACCATAAAGAATTTTTTTTTTTTTTTTTTTTTTTTTTTGAGATGGAGTCTCCCTCTGTCACCCAGGCTGGGGTGCAGTGGTGTGATCTCAGCTCACTGCAACCTCCACCTCCTGGGCTCAGGCGATTCTCCTACCTCAGCCTCCCTAGTAGCTGGGACTACAGGCATGTGCCACCACACCTGGCTAATTTTTTATTTTTAGTAGAGACAGGGTTTCACCATAGTGGCCTGGTTGGTCTTGAACTCCTGACTTCAGGTGATCCACCTGCCTCGGCCTCCCATAGTGCTGGGATTACAGATGTGAGCCACTGCGCCTGGCCCATAAAGAAAACTTTTACCTGTGACCCGTTAAACAAACAAACTTGGATAAAGCAAAATAAATAAATAAATAAATGGAAGTCTTTTGAGACAAAAGGCATATATTTTATATATTATGTATTTCATATATATACTTATATATACATATAAACATACAAATAGACATACATGCACACATATACACATAGACATACAGATTCTATGTGTACCCATACATACACACATACCACATATAGATATGACACTGCTCTGAAAGAATGATAAAAAAGTGTATAGTGTTTTGATCTTAAGAGTGAAAGACAGCAGGGTTTAGTATCATAACAGAGTAAATAATAGGTAGCCTGTGATTATGGTGGTAAGAGACAATTACATCCTTTGACTACCTGAGCTTTTAAAATTCAGAAATGTACATTCGTCCAACAATTAAGTGGAAAATGTTACCATGTAATGAAAATGGGTGTCTTTCAACGAGAATGATTTCTCAGAAGGAAGGACTAAAATCCCGGGCATTTTCAGAGAATCATGATTGTTCCGATTCCACGGACAAACATGTGACTTAAAAGACATCCATGGAAGGCACCCTCTGAGGTGCTTTAAAGGTGGCAAATATGTCTGGCCCCGTATGACTACGTGCTGTGATTTACTCTGCAGTGCTCCTGAGAATACCGACGAGCCCTGGAGCCGGATCTGGAGTCAGAGGGAGTGATGGCTGGCTGGGGTCAGCAGGGAGTGGTGGGAATGGGTACGGTGGATGGCAGGAGTACGGGCAGAGGGAGCGTGTTATAGACCAGTTGGGAGTTTGACCCTTGACACAGGGAATCAGAAGTACACGGGTTCCACTTTGAGTTTATACCTTTAAATAACGTGGGACTTCAGACGGTTTAACTAACCTTAACAAACAATTTCTCGCATCCTTAATGGGGGATAATGAGGCCTAGCAGATTTCTTTTACAAGGATTAAATGAGATAATACATGTGAAACACTCCAGACAGTACACAGGACAGTTGAAGCCCTCTACAGAGAGTAGCTACTATCATCCTTACCCTTGTGTTTTATATTTGAAAGTATTTTATGTTCTTTATTTATGGGCCCTAACAATGCCCAGGGATATTTTTAAAGGAAAATATTGGACAGATTAACTTCATAATAAACTGTAGATATTAACTTGCACTTTAAGTATAGCAGAGTGGTTAAAAACTTGGGCTAAAGTTTGAGAAGACTGAAATCAAGGGCCTGTTCTGAAAAACAGATACATCACCTTTAAAGACTTTTGAAGTTCCCTAAGTCCTCTTTTGTTCATCTGTAAAATGAGAATGATAGTAAAAGTTCCTTACTTCTGGGATGACTGGGAAGCATAAATGCCTGTGAAGTGCTTGGCATGGTGACTGATACATATATTAAGTCCTCAATAAATATTAGCTGCTAATAATACTAATACAAATAATTGCATATATTAAAAACCTAAAGAGTGTTTTCTAATTTTTTAAATAAAAACATTTCTCATTTTTGGTGGTGGTCCTATATAAAATATATAAAGCAATAAAATAAAAATGAGCAAATAAATTTAAAAAAAAACAGAGAAAGAAAAACAATCCCATGTATTATCTGAAAATGATTAACATAAATGTATAAAGGGGCTGGGTGTGGTGGCTCATGCCTGTAATCCCAGCACTTTGGGAGACCGAGGTGAGCAGATCACCTGAAGTAGCAAGTTTGAGACCAGCCTGGCCAATATGGTGAAACCCCGTCTCTACTAAAAATACAAAAAAAAAAAAAAAATTCAGCCGGGCATGGGGGTGGGCGCCTGTAATCCCAGGTACTTGGGAGGCTGAGGCATGAGAATCACTCGAACCCAAGAGGTGGAGGTTGCAATGAGCCAAGATCACACCACTGCACCCCATCCTGGGTGACAGAGCAAGACTCTGTCTCAATAAATAAATAAATGAATATATAAATAAGTATAAACAAGAATAAACATCATTATAGCTAAACATCTGGTGAATGCAGAGAATAATTGTTAGATAAAAAATACTCTAATTTATATTGGTTTAATTTGCCCATGCTCACAACTGCTGCCTTATATATGTCTAGTGGAAATATTTGTTTATATAATCAGTCATTTATGTATTAAATATTTTTGAGCATCAGCTAGTTCCTGCTCCCAAGGAGCCTGCTCCCTGATGGGTATGATAAACAATAAACAAACTGACAAATTACACAAATTATTCTATATTAAGAATCCCAGTGAGTACTGTGAAGGAGTATAGAGTACAGTTAGCAGCAAAATGTAATTCAGACAGGGGGATTAGGGAGGGGTTCCCTAAGAAACCAACATATAAGCTAGGACCGGTAGGGTGGGCAAAAATTAGCTGCAGAATGAACATTCAAGGCAGAAGCAACTGGAAGCATGAAGCCTCCCATGTGGGAAGGATGAAGAGAAATCTCCAGGAAACAGACCAACCTGCAGAATTGTGAGCACCGGGAAAAGGTGCTAATGAGGCTACTAGAGTTTGGAGAATTCAGAACACATAGAGTCTGGCTGGCCACATCAAGGGTCCTAGTCCTGAGCCTATGAGGAAAGAAAAGCCACTGGGTGGGTTCCTAATAGGGGAAAAATGAGAAGGATTTTGCAGTTTAATAAAGTAATTTTGACTATTATGTGAAAAAAAGGATCAGAGGAGAGCTGAAGTAGATACAAGGAATTTTATTCAAAAGCTACTGTAGAAGCCCATTTAAGACACAATGGTGTTTGGGATGCTGGTGGCAGATGTGGAAAAAAGTTGATAGATCAAAACTTGATATTTGGTTTCCATTTGTTTGTGTCATCTATGATTTCTTTCAGCAGTGTTTTGCAGTTTTCTTTGTAGAGGTCTTTCACCTCCTTGGTTAGGTATATTCCTAAATTTTGTGGGTTTTTCTTTTCTTTTCTTTTCTTTTTTTTTTTTTTTTTGCAGCTCTTGTAAGAGGGATTGAGTTCTTGATTAAATTCTCAGCTTGGTCGCTGTTGGTGTACAGAAGAACTACTGATTTGTGTACATTAATTTTATATCTGGAAACTTTGCTGAATTCCTTTATCAGTTCTAGGGGCTTTCTGGGAGAATCTTTAGGGTTTTCTAGGTAAACCGTCATATCATCAGCAAATAGTGACAGTTTGACTTCCTATTTACCGATTTGGATGCCCTTTATTTTTTTCTCTTGTCTGATTGCTCTGGCTAGGATTTCCAGTACTATGATGAAGAGGAGTGGTAAGAGTGGACATCCTATCTTGTTCCAATCCTCAGAGGAAATGCTTTCAGTTTTTCCTCATTCAGTATTTTGTTGGCTGTGGGTTTGTCATAAATTGCTTTTATTCTATTGAGGTATATCCCTTGTATGCTGATTTTGCCGAGGGTTTTAATCATAAAGGGATGCTGGATTTTGTCAAATGCTTTTTCTGCATCTATAGAGATGATCATCTGATTGTTGTTTTTAATTCTGTTTATGTGGTGTATCTCATTTATTGACTTATGTCTATTAAACCATCCCTGCATCCTTGATATGAAACCAACTTGATCATGGTGGATTATCTTTTTGATACGTTGTTGGATTCGGTTAGCAAGCATTTTGTTAAGGATTTTAACATCTATATTCATCGTGGATATTGGTCTGTAGTTTTCTTTTTTGGTTATGTCCCTTCCTCGTTTTGGTATTAGGGTGACACTGGCTTCATAGAATGATTCAGGGAGGGTTCTCTCTTTCTCTATCTTGTGGAATAGTGTTAGTAGGATTGGTACCAATTCTCCTTTGAATGTCTGGGAGAATTCTGCTGTGAATCCGTTTGCTCCTGGACTTTTGTGTTGCTAAAATTTTAATTGCCATTTCAAACTCACTCCTTGTTATTGGTCTGTTCAGGGTATCTGATTCTTCCTAATTTAAACTAGGAGGATTGTATCTTTCCAGGAATTTATCTATCTCTTCTAGGTTTTCTAGTTTATTTGAATAAAGGTGTTCATAGTAGTCTTGAATGATCTTTTGTATTTCTGTGGTGTCAGTTATGAAATCTCCTGTTTCATTTCTGATTGAACTTATTTGGATTTTCTCTTATTTTCTTGGTTAACCTTGCAATGGTCTATCGATTTTATTTATCCTTCCCAAAAAACAGCTTTGTGGTTGTAACCAAACACCACCTTTTCCCCAATAACCTATGGAAATAAAAAAAAAGAAATTAGAGATATTAAATATAAACTTAAATTTTATGTATATAAAATTTCTGTATTCTTAAAGAACAAATGGATATAAAAATGTTGTCAAGTAGCTTTACTTTGATTTTTGGGGTCTGTTGTTGGTAAAAGTTATTACTTTGTTTTGAAAAGATGACACGTCTTGTGGAAATTTTTCATACATACTGAAATTAGTTTTTAAAAAAGAGAAATATTTGGGAGACAGAATCCACAGGACCTGGCTATTGATAGACTCCATTGCAAGATGGTGAGGAAAATATGTCAGGATAAGTAGGATAACCACAAGTCCCAGTGAGCAATTGGATAGATGAGGGTGCTCTTTGCTGATGTTGATGCACAGAGGAAGTGCAGGGACATGGCAGGGAAAGTGGGAGGTGTGGCGGTGGTACTGGCGAAATAGGTTAAAATATTTTTAAAAATGCACTGCAAAGGTGAAAAAAAACAATAAAATGAAAGATACAATAATTAAATAGGAGAGTTAGGAAAAGATCAAGAAAATATTAATTACTGAAGGCACCAAGGACCTTAAATGGGGATGACATCTATTAATAAAAAGTGGTTCAGGCTTTCCAAAGAGACAATATTTGCCTAAAAGCAACCACAAGCTCCAGCATTATGTTTAGAATTGCTGGGGAAGAATGTCACTGACCAAAGTAAGTAAAACTACTAGTATTTAGAATGCCCACTGCATGTCAGATACTGAAC
Organism: Macaca nemestrina; assembly: GCF_043159975.1. Taxonomy (NCBI): domain Eukaryota; kingdom Metazoa; phylum Chordata; class Mammalia; order Primates; family Cercopithecidae; genus Macaca; species Macaca nemestrina. Next base: position 119,120,238 of record NC_092135.1, read on the forward strand.
AAAGTATTTCTTATGTATTATCTAATATAATACCCACAGTCCCCTCATGTGGTAGATCTGTTTTACCCATGAGAAAGTGGAGGCTCAGAAAGGACTGGCCACTCAGCTGGTAAGTGGCAAATCAGGTGGTTCTGCCTCCAGTGCTCAAGCACTTTCTCTTTTATTATGTTGCCTGTTATCGCAACATGCATCCTAAGTGACTTCTAGAGGTACCTATGCTACTTTCTCCAATAAAATGTATGGTGATGATTAGCTGATATTTTTGCTTACCTGAAAACAGTCCTTCATCTTTTGTCCATAGCATCCTCATTTTGATTTGAGTAAATCCCTCTCCACCATGAGGGTGCAGCCCAGGGGGACTGTTGATAGAGAGACCTGTGTTTCCTATGACAAGGAGGTAGAGGGGCCAGTGGTTCAGTAAGGACCAATGGAAATTCTTCCTGATTTAAGCTAGGAGAATTGTATCTTTCCAGGAATTTATGTATCTCTTCTAGGTTTTCTAGTTTATGTGCATAAAGGTGTTCATAGTAGTCTTGAATGATCTTTTATATTTCTGTGGATTCTTCCTGGAACTGGAATGAGGAGCAGAGTGAAGCAAAGGCTGAAGAGGGGGAGCCCAACAAGGCTGGCAGGCAGTTCTTGCTGCCTTGATTCTTGCGCTTCCAAATGTCTTCTTTGGACTTCCCTGTTAAGCTCTTCAATTCTTTTTTCAGTAATTTCCCTTTTGGCTTAGGTTAGACAAACTCAGTCTCTCCTACTTTCAACCAAGTAATTCCCACTAAAACATTAGACCCACTTCATTCTAAAGAATCAGGGGCTGTGTAGAGGGGACACATTGCTCTTGAAGCTCTGTCTGCAGCTATTTTGTTCTGGTGTGCTTTGTGAAGGAGGAGAGGGACAAGTTTGCAAACTCCTATGAGTGAGTGCATGAGCAAGGGTGTTGTCTGATACATTTCTATAGGAGTGGTTAAGGGGCAGTGGCTAGCCTCCTTCTAACCTGCTTAATAAAGGGAGGGTTTCATAGATAAAGTCGATTTTGAGCAGAGTTTGGAATAAAGTGGTGTATTTTTTTCACACTACTGTAAAGAACTACCTGAGACTGGGTAATTTGAGGAAAAGAAGTTTAAGTGACTCGCAGTTCTGCAGGCTTAACAGGAAACGTGGTTGAGAGTCCTCAGGAAATTTACAATCATGATAGAAAATGAAGGGGAAGCAAGCATGTCTTACCATGGCAAAGCAGGTGGAGTGGGGGAAACTGCCACATACTTTTAAACCATCAGAACTCATGAGAACTCATTCACTATCATGGGAACAGTGTGGAGGAAACCTCCCCCATGATCCAATCACCTCCCACTATGTCCCTCCTCTGACATGTGGGGATTACAATTGGAGATGATATTTGGGTGGGGACAGAGCCAAATCATATCAAGTGATTAAAACAAAAATTGCTGGTCAATAGGTAGGAAGTTGTTTTGTTAGCATAGAGTTATGAAATTTCTATGTCAGAGATAAACTTTTACTGGGTACACACAAAATAAAATAGTTATTTAAATGTAATTATGTCTAATGAATATTAAGCTGGCAAGGTTTAAATCAGATGCTTCACAATAAAATGTTTTATATGTTTGAATTTTTATCATAACCCATTGGCTTTTTGAGAAATAGTTTCTTCTTAAAAAAAAAAAAAGGTTTGATTCTTCAAATACTTCAAACTCTTCTTTAATGAATTATGTCAACTTTAATCCATGGAGCAATGCATTCTTCTGAGTGAGGATACAGTCTTATTAGAAGGATCATTCCTACAATTCCTAGGTTTTGAGATGACAAGTGAGCATGTGGAATAGGCAATCACTGGAGAATTATCTGGGGAACCAGGTTTCTAGAGTGACCAGAGAAGGGTAACAAACATAGACATGTGAGACTTGTACATGTTCAGAACCAGAAGTTTCCCTAAAAAATGTAAATTTAAGGGTGCACTTTGGGTACGTTGTCTGAACTGCACAAGGAGGCATACTGACCCAGGGAGACAGACACTGTGGGAATAGCTGACTTCCAACATCGGTGATAAAAAGGACTGAGATTCCTACTGAGAAATGGGCTCACACTGTTTTTAAGTTTAAAGGTGGGCACTGCCCTTTCTCCTTTCTACTCGTATCCTTCACTGCAGTAGTCTGTTCGTGGCATCTTTTTCCTTCAAGAGTGTCATTAAGGTAGACTTTTACCTATTTTCATTTTACAAAAGTATTTCAGAAAATGAAAAATGCACTGTCATTCCCCTATGTTAGGTCTTCTCAGAAGAGCCTGAAAAGCACATGTGAATTAGACATAAAACATTAAATTTGCCCTTTTGCCTGGTTCTGAGCACACTGTTGTTGGCATGATGGCAAACGTCTGCTCTTTGGTATGCGTGGGCTAGTACCATGGATTGATTTTTGTGGTTTCAAGCAGAACATTCTACAAACAAGAATCCCAAGCTGGCATAAAACTGAGTAGCATAGTAGACCATTTCACCACTCTCTGAGACCAGTTGCTTGTGGACCCCACAAGGACAAAGACAAGACCAGTCCCACATATGTCAGTCCATTGGCAGAAGGCCTGGCAAGAATAGAACTTTCACATGGCTTCTGTGGACATCCCTTAAATCCTGAGACCTGCACCATTGCTGAGAAACTAGTATCAGCCAACTCCAATGACTCACCCTCTAATTCCTAATATGGCACCTTAACTTAAGGGGACTAGCCACTATCTAACAGAAGGTAGGGAACCATGCTGAGCCCTTTCCTTCAAGCTGAAGACAGCAATGTGTCCTTGTTAAAGGAGCATCAGATCTCTGCATGCAGCAACCTCCAAGGAAACTCTGGCTCTGTTTTGTCACAGATAAGGTCTGCATTCTGTAGAGCCAGACCTTCTGGCAATGGTCTGAACTGTGTGGGGCCCACAAGCAGCTGGTCTCAGAGAGTGGTGGAATGGTCTACCATGTTAGTTTTGTGCCCGTTTGAGATGGCTTGTAGAACGTTTTGCTTGGAACCACTACATCAATATACAGTGCTAGCTTGCCTAGACCAAATGCATGGAACTGGAAACCAAGAGATAGAATTTCCACATGACTTTTTTAGGAAAGTGAGCAGAAAGACCTATGACAGAGTCATGGGTCCGGTTAGTCTGATTGATCCCTGAGCAGGGATGTCAGATTTTGCAAATGCAAATACAGGATATATAAGTATGTATGTAATACTTGGGAAATACACTAAAATTTTTCATTGTTTTTCTGAAATTCAAATTTCACTGGGTGTCTGTATCTTAGCCGGCAACTCTATCCCTGAGACAGGAGCTATAATGAAAGAGAAAGTGATTCCATAAAAGCCAGACTGAAGACAAACAATAAGGAGCAAGACTTACTGTGGCAAAAAGTCCTCTTTATCAAGTACAGCGGGTGGCTGAAGCACATCTGACTCCAAGAAATTTCTCCCATTAAGACCACATTCATTATGACCACCCTAGTTTCTTTGTCAGTAACCTTAACCTATTTTCTATTTTTTTTTTTTTTTTTTTTTTGCCATCATCTTCCACCTTGCAGAGAGAGTTGGCCAGGTTTATCCTGAGAGGTTCTGTTGAATTGAAAAGGCTCACACATGAGACATTCCTTCCTGTCTCCTCTTACCCTGGATATTAACATTCTGTGTTTTCCTAAACTTACTGTTAGTTGAATGCTACCCCTCCAGGAAAAAGAATCTAAGAGTAAGTCACAGTTGCAGCACTCTGGGGAGAGAGAAAAGAAGATTGGAATAGTTGCCATGATCCCATCAAAAACCCCTGCCCAGAGATGGAGAGTGGGAAGGAGCAAAGAGAAAGTTCCTACTTCTGCCCTGCTCTGACTGTGTCAGGCAAACGTAGTGAGCCGCGGCCCTGTGGCAGGCATGGTGTTTGGAAGGACAGCAAAGCTTTGACAGAACAACACGTTTTCTGCATTACTCACATGGAGTAACACAGACCCTGTAGTTTACCCTGTAGTCCCTCCTAAGAAACTTTACCCTCACCTCCAAAAGGAAGGAGACAGAGGGTGAAAGGGACAAGACAGAGAGTAAATATTAAAGCATGTTCAAGGCTAGAATTTATTCACTCAAGAAATGTGGCTGGGCACGGGGGCTCACACCTGTAATCTCAGCACTTTTGGAGGCCGGGGCGGGTGGATCACCTGAGGTCAGGAGTTCGAGACCAGCCTGGCCAGCATGGTGAAAGCCCATCTCTACTAAAAATACAAAAATTACCTGTGCATAGTGGAGGGCACCTGTAATTTCAGCTACTCGGGAGGCTGAGGCAAGAGAATCTCTTGAACCCGGGAGGCGGAGGTTGCAGTGATCTGAGATCACACCATTGCACTCTAGCCTGGGCGATAAGAGCAAAACTCCATCTCAAGAAAGAAAAAGAAATGTTAGTGAGGAAATTTTGCAGGGTTTTTTTTTTTTTTTCCACGTCAGCAGTATATACACCCACCGCCCAGTACCTAGTACCTAGGTGAGCCGTTAAAAAGATTGAGGCCAGAAAAAATACATTTCTGGGCTCCAAGACATAAAGAAAAGCTTCAAAAATTTTTATTCAATGTTTTATAAAATATCTAAAAATGTAGCTTTATTTCAGTTATATAACTTAACTCATAATTACATAAAAAGTTGAAATCAGAAGAATGAAATAATTTTTTTAAATGCCCAAAATGGTAATAGTTAAAATCCTTCCAAAAATGTTTCAGTAGAAGTTATGTTTAATATGGAATGCAAGCGTGTTAAGAAGAAAGGTATTTTTTTAAGTTGTCGCACTTTATATATTTCATATTGATGTCCCAGGGTTTTAGTCATGCCCGCTCTTTAATTTTCTCAAATATGGGAATTAAGTCACATTTTTCCTTTTGCATTTTTATTATATATGGACTCTATGCCATCTGTAGTCCTTTGTTATTGTGAAGTTATTCACTGATAATTTCCCCTTTATTTTTTAGAAGCATTTATAGTCATCATAAATACATTAACTCTGAAAGGTCTTTAATTAATACTCTGGTTCAATCTCCTCATTGTACAGATGTGAAAATTGAGCGCCCAGTGATTAACTTGACTCAAACCACACACTTAATAAATGACAGAGATTAGCATCAAAATTGCGTTTTCTTGTTCCACCTCCAGAGTTCATTTCTACCACAGAATACTAACTTTAAACTAAAACATTTCCCAAACATTTTCCTTCTTTTGCAGAATAAAAACATGTTCTTACGTGTAAAAATGTCATTGACTCATCTTATTAAAATACAGTAGCAATATTATTTGTATACTTTATTCTTCTACCCAGGTACACAATTAGCTGTCCCAACCAATCTAAAGGAAAATTATCCATGACACAGTGAAGATAATCACACTGTTTACTTGCAAATCCTTCTCATTTTCATTCTAAGTGCTAAGTCATGCCAAATGAATTTGGACATGAATGCATTTATTACTTTGCAATTATTTGAAATTATAAAAGCAGATATTAAAATAAAAGTTCTTTTGGGGGTGACTTCAATACAGTGTATTAATTTTAATTACATCATTCATGATCATAATATGGTTTTATCTTTAGCTTCTGAATTTTCTTACACAAAAATCTACTTGTCCAAGAATTTCTATGGAGTTTATAACCAGAGTACTTCAGTGCTCTGAGAGGAGAGTGAAATTAGCACAATAATAGCCTTCTTCTCTTTATAAGAATATTTTAATGTAGATAAAATAAGAGCATATTAGAATCAGATTTATAATTATATAGCAGGTTTTTTTTTTTTTTTAAGTCTGAGCTTCAGGTAGACCATTCCTGCTTAGACTCCTTAAAATGTTTAAATATTCACTATGAATGTCTTATTAAAATATGTTCGACATCTTTTTAAAAGTCTTAAAATAGAGCCATTTCCTTCCAGATTTTAATTTAAACTATTTTCATTGCTTTTTACTTGGGCTTATTTTACCTTTTCAGTTTCTTAAAAAATATTCCTTAGGCTTTGCATTTGTGTTCTTCTTTTATATTAATTCAATCAAATATCACATTACTATTTATAAAACATATATATTTATTTTAAGGATTCAAACTCTTTAGTTTTAAAAAGCCATGGTTTAGACTTGCTGTTGTTTTTGTATACAAGAACACATATGAAAATGGAATTTTAGATAAATCTCTAATTCCTATGCTAGTGACATTTCAAATTCAAAGTAGTTTAAGAACACTATTAGATGAGGCCTTTGGTATAATTTTTGACAGATGGAGATGAGTAAGGAAAAGCCAGTTTTGGAGTCCTTCCATTAACTAGTCATGAAAGAAATGTCATCCTCTTATTCTTCATTTCAACTCCATTCCTTCAAACTTGCCTTTTGTTTGGATTTTATTGTAAAATCCCCTCAAGTTCATCCTTAACCGAGCCCTTATCACCCCAGTTTGTGTCCTTTCGTTATTCAAAATGTCCAGGAAATTCCTTGTTAGCTTTGCTGGCACGCCTTCATGAGAACAAATGTGAACGCGAGAAGAAATTTTACTTTCCCCTGCTACGCAAAGATGTTTGGGGGATTAGCAAGCAGCTTGGGAATGAGTGAAATGGTTTGTGTCTGACCTGTACGTTGGAGAGTAATGACAACCAGTTTTCTCATCCAATCATTGATTGATTAGGGATGGATCCTCAGTCAACAGAACCAAGCCCGTATACTTCTGCCTCTTCAGAAGACGTTTAAGAATCTCAGATTGTTTGAAAATAAACAATGATTTTTAAGAAGTCACCTGGGCCAGATCTCAAATTAGTTTTTATCTCCTCTTACTTTCATTTTTCTCTGTGTTCTAAAGCTGTTCTGTAGAAATATGTAAGTTATAGTGTAACCTTTTAGAACAAATGCATTTTCTCTGACACATTCTCCTGCTAAAGCCTGCATCCTCCCAGACCATGTGCTGTAAAGATAGGGAATGTCTTGACATGCGCGGCTTGCAGGGACTTCCAAACTCTGCTCCACAGAGATCTAGGTATTCTGAATATTTCTTAGCATATCCCCAGTGGCCCCAAGATGTAAAATAGGGAAAAGTGCATAGGACTCCGTGTGCGTGTGTGTGTGTGTGTGTGTGTGTTAGTGAGAGAAAGAGTGTCAAACATGGTTTTACTCAAGAGATTATTGGTATTACCAATTAGAGTTCCTTGTGTCAATTTATTTAAACCATAGTTCTATCTCTTTTTTTTTTCTTTTTTTAGATAGAGTCTCACTATGTCACCCAGGCTGGAGTGCTGTGGCATGATCTCAGCTCACTGCAATCTCCACCTCTCAGGTTCAAGCTACTCTCATGCCTCAGTCTCCCGAGTAGCTGAGATTACAGGCATGTGCCACCCTGTCTGGCTAATTTTTGTATTCTTAGTAGAGACAGGGTTCCACTATGTTGGCCAGGCTGGTCTTGAACTCCTGACTTCAAGTAATCCTCCTTAGCCTCCCAAAGTGCTGAGATTACGGGTGTGAGGCACCATGCCTGGCCCTCACTTGATTTTTACCTTCAATTCATTCACCTACAAAGTATGGGGGCTAAAAGAAGTGATCTCTAAACTCCTCCTAGTTCCAGCACTGTACAATTATATGAGAAGTTCAGTCATTTGCTCTTCTGAAATAGGAAATAGTCATGTGATCAGGTTGCTATTTTTCTTTCTTTTTTTTTTTTTTTGAGACAGAGTCTCACTCTGTTGCCCAGGCTAGAGTGCAATGGCGCAATCTCATCTCACTGCAACCTCTGCCTCCCAGGTTCAAGTGATTCTCCTGCCTCAGCCTCCTGAGTAGCTGGGATTACGAGCATCTGCCACCCCGTCCGGCTAATTTTTGTATTTTTAGTAGAGATGGGGTTTCATCATGTTGGCCAGGCTGGTCTTGAACTCCTGACCTCAGGTGATCTGCCCACCTCGGCCTCCCAAAGTGCTGGGATTACAGGCTTGAGCCACTGTGCCTAGCCCAGACTGCTATTATCTAAATGTGTAATCTTTATTAAAGTGTTTCTCAAATCTAGGACCAAGGTTCCTCATCTGTAGAACTGTCAAGATTTAATCATTTGAAAAGTCTTTCTCAGCTCTCACAATTCTAGGATTATGTTCTTTCTATATACTATCATAAGTATATAGGGCTATAAATTATAAAAGTAGGCTATTTGCAGCCTTTAATTTCCCTCTGTAAGCTAATAGGAAAATTTTAACTTTCCCATTCGTTCTTCTTCGCCCTTCTAGAAAGTTCTTAAATGTGTCAATAAGAAAGTGTGGGGGAGACCTCAGAAGGCTATTAGGAGAAGACAAAGGGGTTTTTCTGGGAGCAGGACATTGGAGCAAGGTGCATCAGAAGAGCTGTGGTGTATATAGGATAGTAGATCAGAGAAGAACAATCAAAATACTGAAAACGTATTTCTGGGCTTTATATATAAAGGTCATGAGTTATTTTGAAAGTGTTTCCTTGCATGAATATGTTCCTCGCATTGAGATATGTCTCCAGAACTTTAACTATAGTGTTCATAGCTTTGTGAGTGTTCTAGAAAGCAGTACTGTTTAATGAATTAAAAATTACCCCAGAATCTGAAGTGTAAAACTAGTAAAACCATTAGGATGTTTCCAAAGCTCACAACAATACCCCTTCTGCTATTCAGTGAACTGCCCCTACCCACCTGCCCACAGAGTTGACCGTGCCAGGCAGAATTTGCCTCTGTGTCCATGAGGAGCAAAGCCATTACTCGCTCAGTCTCAGCCTTCCTGTCACCTGTCTCTCTTGCTCTTGCCTTCCTGCCCTCTTTCTCTCTCCCTTTCCATAACCCATCTCTGCCACACTCTGCGTATCTAATTCACTCTTGTCTTTCTGCCAAACAGCTTTTACTGGGTCCATTTGGATACAACTTTCTCACAGCTCCTGGGCTTATATACACTTAGTAGCAGACGTCAGCAAAGACCAACCAATAGTTTTCAATCCCAATTCCAAATTTACAGCAGAGAGAATTTGGCCAACCCAGCTCTGTCCAGGTGTCTATACCCGGTATCGGCCTCAGCCCGGCAGTGTTATAGAAAAGCCTTCTCAACTGTGAAGCATCGAACAAACATAGGGCACTATTAGTACTCCTTAATTCTCTAAATCTATTGTTTCTAAAATGCTATCATCCTATGATCTTTCCATATGCAGGCTGTGAAGATCTGGTGCTTCCACAATCCTCCAATTTGCCACCTCATTAAGAATTACACATAGCCCATTACCCCACAAGCAAACAAATGCACACTCTGTAACGGGGAAAATCTGGGCACTGAACCATGGGTTCTCTCACTGTGCCAGCCCCACTCCACTGACACGGATTACAAGGCATTATTTACACTGGGCTTCTGTCTCTGAAAGTCGGAATTCTCTAGGGGCCATAACACTTGTCATTGCCCATCCTCCCCATCGGGTGCCCTGGGTGTTCCCTGTCTCCAGGCATTTTGTCGGTAACAGTGTCAATAAAGCAGAGATGGTTTCTGAACAGTTTATGAATGCTAACGAATAATCCCTCCTAAAGATAGCTGACTGAAATGGATCTCACTGCCACAGAGGTAATTAAGGAATATTGCCTAAAAACGATGGAGTGTCACCTCCCTTGTACAAGAAACTTGTCTTAGTCAATGACTGTTATGATCTGAATTATGTCACCTTAAAATTCACATGTTGAAGCCCTACCTAATCCACAATGTGACTATATGTGGAGATAGGAGCTTTAGGGAGGCAACTAAGGTTAAATGAAGCCATGATGGTGAAGTCCTAACACAATAGGACTGGTGTTGTTTATAAGAAAAGGGGGGCGCGGTGGCTTAAGCCTGTATTCCCAGCACTTGGGGAGGCCGAGATGGGCAGATCACGAGGTCAGGAGATCGAGACCATCCTGGCTAACACGGTGAAACCCCGTCTCTACTAAAAAATACAAAAAAATAGCCGGGCAAGGTGGCGGGCACCTATAGTCCCAGCTACTTGGGAGGCTGAGGCAGGAGAATGGCGTGAACCCAGGAGGCGGAGCTTGCAGTGAGCTGAGATCCAGCCACTGCACTCCAGCCTGGGCAACAGAGCGAGACTCTGTCTCAAAAAAATAAAAAAAAATTAAAAAAATAATAAAAAAGAAAAGGGAAGTGATGCCAGCGATTGGTGTGCACAGAGAAAAGGCCATATGAGGACAAAGTAAGAAGGGAGCCTTTTGCAACCCAAGGGGAGAGGCATCTCTTGAAACTAACCCTGCCACCACCTTGATCTTGTACTCCTAGCCTCCAAAACTGTAATTAAACAAATTTTTGTTGTTTAAGCACCACCCCTCCCCCACAGTATTTTGTTACGGCGGCCTGAGTAGACTACTACAGTGACCCTGCTGACACACACTTGAAAACAAAAAATGAATATCTGTCTGTGGCTCAGGCCACCTCCAGAGAAGTGATCAGTTTTTCTCCCCAGGTCAATTTCTCCAATGATATTAACATCTGATTTCCACGCAAGTGACGTGATCAGCTCTGCGCTGATCTGAACTGGTCACTAAGACAAGCAAAAATCCCAAATTGAATCTGCCACCATTTGCTGTTTTTCAGTTGTCTAGACGTGGTCATAAATAGCTGGATGACTGCTCACTATAAATTTTTAATGAGAGATTTTGAAATTAGAAAAGTAGAGAAGCAATTGGAATTTATGGCCCGGAGTTATAAAACAAGCAGGGACCCACCTGAAAAGCCAACGCTGGGTTTCCATCAACTTCCTCACACCAGCAGCTCCCTCGATTATGCAAGTCCAGAATACCAGCCCCATTTTTACTCCCCTGAATCCTCCTAGAAAAATCCCACAGTATCTGTTTCTGATTCTCAGCTTATGGAATGAGAATTTTAAAATTACCCAGAAAGCATCACATATAAGCCAAATTAAAATGATTTGGGGTTGTCTGCTAGTCTAGCTAGGTAGCTCCTAAGCAGATTGGGTTAATGACCCCTTTGAAAATAAGAGGCAGAGACAGACATTCTTCCTGGAGAATATCTATATATTGCAAAAAAAAAAAAAAAATGGGGGGATGTACAGGAATCTTGAAGTTTATTCAAGCACTTGTGGATGCCTGGTTGACATTCTTCTAAGATTAACTATACCTCAGCTTCCTTCTCTCATGTGGATCTAGGTTTTCTAAGCTCTGTTCCTATACAAATTTTGATTTTCAGAAAGCAATATACCTGGACGATGTTCTATTAAAATACACTCACTGAATTAGGCTATATTACTGTGCCCTCAGAAAGGATAAAAACATATTTATATCTATATGCAAAATGTGCATATGCATAAGTATGTGCTGTTGTTTTTCTTTTTTCCCCAAAATTTTAGCAGAACACATTGTGCTTAATATTACCCAATGTGTCTTTTACATAAAGATCCTGGTGATGAAAAGTTTTTTTCCCCTTGTTTCTTTTCACCGAGCTTCCTTCCACAGGCAATAAAAGTTATACAATTCAACATGTTTACCTTATTTTCTTGGCTCCCAGAAATCTTACAGCTTAATTTTATTGCTAACAGCAACAACCAACTTACTAAGAGTTTCTGGAAATTGTCCTTTAATTTTAAGTTTATTTAATTATTTTTAACTAGTTTAACCCAGGGAAAATCTTTTTTGAGATAGGCAGGACACGAAGGATATAATGGAAAAAGTTAACAGCCAGCAGATAACAATTGCCCTCAGCAACAGGGTAAGTGACAGATTTTAGTGAAAAAAATTATATCATTTCCAATCTTGACTCAGTAGAGTGAATGATACACTCCTCTCAGTACAAAGATGATACTAAATGTTTCACCATCAATGGGATATTCTTTTTTTCTTTTATGTAACTGTTACTGACAATAAAACTAGATGCCAAAAACTCTATGAGATGGAAATTGGGGTGGGGGAGTGTAAATGAAACAAGGTAAAGCCCCTACCCTTAGGAGATAAGTCATTCGTCACTTCAGGGAGAAGCGGTGATTGCAGAGCAGTGTGAAAAGTGCTACGTGGAGCGTACGCACAAAATATAACTTTTGTATCAGTTTTTTTTTTTCAGTAGCTGAGTAGATATGCAACCCCTGTCTCCAACTCTTAACTGTACAATCAATCTTTCATTTTGTCACAAAGTCAATTTTCCTAAAATTTTCACTTTCCCATTTAGTTTTCTGGATCAAAAAGTATAGTTTCAACTTTTCAATTTACAGGAAGAAATATAAATGGGCAAGAAAACACTAAAATGGTTCAACTTCACACAAAAAAGAATCTCAGTAAAAAACTAAGTATCTTTTACTTTGCTAATAATTTTACAAAAAAAAAATGATGGGACATTGTCAAAACGTAGAGGAAAAAACACCATTATATATTGTCAATAGGGGACAAATTGTCAATATATTTCCAAATCCTTAATTATGTGAATGACTTTTGATTCAACATTTTTACTTCTATAAATTTACTGTAAAGAAATAATTAGTTATATATCACATATATATACACACACATTGTTACATATATGTGTATACATAAAAACAGCATTATTTATAACAAAACTTATCTAACAAACTATGGTACATAAAATTCAATAGCTCTTGAAAATGTTCAATATCATACAAAAACTTTAATAAAATTACTGACTATAAACAAAACAGGTTGTCAAACAGAATGTCTAGTAAAATCGTACGTGTGTAAATGCGTATGTGTGGGCGGGTGGGTAGGTCATGGATAGATAGAAATACATAAAGACATATGGATTCAAAAATCTGAAGAATATAGAAGGAAACACCATCTCTAAAACAGTGTTTCTCAGCATGTGTCTTTAGGCCTAGTGGCATAATATATCAAAGATTTTGTTAAAACGCGGATTACAGAGTCCAAACGCATCTTCTGAATCAGAGCATCGGGGATGGGGACAAAGGTCATATTAATTTAACAAGTCTCTCAGGTGATGATTATTATGTTGTAGAGAAATGTATCCTACAATTAAAAGGGAATAATATTAATGCCTACTTCCAGTAAAAGTTGCTTTCTGATACAGGAGTCAGCCCAAAGGTGCTCCTTATGACCAAAGTACAACAATTAGTGTAACAATATAAATAACAATAGCATTGAATCTTAAAGCACATAATAAAATACCAATTGTCCATAAGACCATATTGATAAAGAATTGAATAAATTTTTCCTTACAAAATAATTCCAAACAATATATGTAGAGACAAAGGGAGGAACAGAAAAATTACCATTAATCAAATACCACAGTAATTGTTGTAAATAGGATCAACAATAGATGCTAACATTGATGGATAAAAGCTTGAGGGCAAAAAAAAATTATATCTATATATATTTGTACTGTCTCAAAGTATCTATCTTCCTCAAGATATTTATTAATTACAAAGGAAAGATTTTAACTTTATGAAGAAATGTGGCAGATAATACCTTAGCCAAGTAATCAAGGATAACAGCACCAGGAAAAAGAAGTACTGATATTATGAACTCCTTGATAAGATGCACCAGGAAGGAGACATTATTTCTGAGGCATTCTTGCCAAAGAACTTTAATCTCATTATAACATGAGAACATGTTAAGCAGACCCATGCTGAGGGAACAAAGTAAGTGAACAGTACTCTTCAAAAGTGTCAAGGTCATGAGAGGGAGGGAAAGACCGAGAAACTGTTACAGACTGGAGGAGAGTAAGAAAAAATAACTTAAAGAACAGTGGAACCCAAGATATAATCCTAGAAGAGAAGAACAGTAGTGGGAAACAGTTCCAATAAGGTACAATTTAATTAACATTACTGACCGTGGTTCATTTCCTGCTTTTGATCATTGTACAATGGTTACATACGTTATTAATATTAGTGGTAGCTGGGGGAGGAATATAAAGCACAGCCCATACTCTTCTTTGAAGCTTTTCTGTAAAATTCATTTGAATTTTTTTTTAATTGTTAAGCAGTCTCTTAACTTGGCATTTTTCAATTCTCACCAATATATTTGTAAATCACAGACACAGACAATCAAGAAGCCACCAAAAACAAAGTCTCCTCCTAATGGCAGATTCTGAAAGGAATTCCCTCTAAATTGGGCTGCTGATGCTAATAGCTTAGCGACTTAAAAAGAGAGTGAGTAAACTAGCAGGACTGAAAGAATGACCTTTGATCATGATTCCCCATCATCCGCACCTGGCTCTGAAACTCAAAAAGTCTGTTTGAATCTGAAAGCTGGACAGCAGTATCTCCATGTGGAGGAGGCAGGGGCTGTTTAGTTTGGGCAGGCGCCTCCCTGGTCCTCCACTATCTGCCTGAAACACAGTCAGGCTTTGGCATGTGGAATGCTCCAGAGACCATAAGGTGCTTGGCTCCTGCCGCTCCAGAGCTGTGACTACATCTGCAGTTGTGCAATGCCCAACTTCTCAGACTTTCAGGGCAGACCCCTCAGGACCCCGGGAACCAGCCATTGTTGGGAGGCACTTTCCTGTTTTGTACCCGGCTAAGCCTACGTAGAGGACTTCAGCAGTGAATATTGAAGCAGGAGAGGGAAGGAAAACTTGGCAAAGCCACCAACTCGTGTGTGACCAGGTGTGAGAGATCTCTGAGGATTTTTAGAAGTTGTTGGAAATGTCTGGAAGGTATAATGGTACTGAATGAATGGCAAGTGCTGGTGTCTGTCTGTAGAACATGGTTTATTTCTGAGCTCCTGGCATATGGCAAAGGGCCAATACATGTTAGCTATTGTTTTTATTGTTATCTCATTTGTACGCTCTGGCTGGGGAACTGATCACACACTAGTTAAGCCAGGTCTAAGTTAATGAGAACTTCTTTCCCGATGATGCTGCTTGAGTTTGAGGCAGCAGTACGGCAAACACAAACAGGGGAGTCCAAATCAGGGTGTTGGTTCTGGATCTAAATTAAGTTGGACCAGCCTCTGCTCTTCCTGGAGCTTCTTTTTCTTCTATAAATGTCAAGGTAGGGTGGAATTGCCAAGGCTCCCTTTGTTAGCCAGAAAGTTCTTTAACTCCACATTTTTCAAATTCTTTCATTTCACTAATTCTTGGACATGATTATGCAAGCTCTTGACGCTCTGTTCAGTATCAATAGAGTGTAGAAAGAACTCCTGTTAGAAACGCAACTCAAACCTCTCTCCAGACCTGCTGAGTCAGAAGCTCCAGTTGATTGTGATGCTGCTCAAGCTTGAGAAGCACAACTTTGGCTCTCCTCTCATCCCTCAGGGAAGACAAATGATGTCCTAAAAAGAGCTGTGACTTGCCTGAAAGTCTAGAAAATGGGTTCCTATTGGGGCAAGACCTGAATCCAGCTCTGCTCACTACTTGAAGGTAACAATAACAGCCAACAGGGAAAAAGCCCTTCTTACGTGGCAGGTACTGGGCTAAATACTGAATGTGGATACTACGTTTAATACTAACAAAACCATATTTGATAAATATTGCTTGAATTTTCCTATTTAGATTAGGAAACTGAGGTTTACACGAAGGTTAAGTAACTCTGCTGGCACCAGCCACAGAGCTGACAGATGTGGAGCCTGAATTTGAGCTCATTTAGTCATTCTGGAGCCCAAGCCGAACCATTTCATAGCAATAGCTTCTTCACGTCTCCTTCTCCTTCCCCTCCTCTTCCTCTTCCTCCTCCTCCAATGTTGATTCTTACCCTGACTACACATATTCCAAGAGAAACACAAAACCAGGAGGCAAGAACAGACCCTCTTTGAAACATGAATTTTCCTTGCAAGATGGAAGTAAAAATATGTTTTTCTATTAAAACAGACATTAATGAATTAGCAGGTAAAATGTACGCAGAATTTTAAGATAAAAATTGCCAGGTGCAGTAGCTGCACCCATAATCCCAGCACTTTGGAAGGCCAAGGTGGGAGGATCACTTGAAGCCAGGATTCTGAGACCATCCTAACTAACATAGTGAGACTCCATCTCTACAAAGAAATTGAAAAATTAGCTGAGCTTGGTGGCACATGCCTATAGTCCCAGCTACTCGGGAGGCCGAGACACAAGGATTGCTTGAGACCAGAGGTTTGAGGCTGCAGTGAGCTATGATTGCCCCACTGCACTCCAGCCTGGGCGACAGAGGGAGACCCTGTCTCCCAAAAGATAAAACACACAACTTACAACTTTAAATAATACGTAGCATGAGGGTGGCTCCTTCAGCTCACACAACATACATGTAGGGATAGGTCTTCAAACTTGTCCAAGTATGGAAATGCTACTCAGAAAAAAGTTAGAACACAGTACCATGTCACTCGAGGTTGCCTCCCATAATACCGACTGGTTATTTGTGTAATCAAGTAGCAGACATTTAATGAAACCTGACATAAATTTGGTAAGTTCCTGCCCTTTCATATTTAATTTGCTAGCAGAAAGCGCCACAATGCATGACATAAAGTGGGGGCTGAATAGATATCTGGTATTTCTTTTATTGAAAGCTCTCACATTTAGTTCCCCTATTATCTTATCCTTTATCTGTAGCTAATCAAGGTATGTCTTCAAACCAACAATATCAGTATTATGAGATCTTATAATAAATGCAGAATCTGAGACCCCACCCCCTTCCTATTGAATCAAAATCTGCTTTTCAACAAATTTCAGATGATTCGCATGCACATTACAATTTGAGAGGCTTTGCTTATCTCATCGACCTACTCCCAAAGTAAATACTCCAGTCTACATTATTGGTTCTAAAAGAGTGGTCCCTGGACCAAAAGTATCCACATCACCTGGGAACCTGGTACAGGTGCAAATGCTTAGCCTTTATCTCAGATTAGTGAATCAGAAACTCCAGAGGTAGGGCCAGAAATCTGTGTGTAACAGGCCTTCCAGGTGGGTTTCAAACTTTGTTTCATATTAAGAATCACCTGCAAGAGATTTTAAAATTCCTAATGCCCAGGCTTTGATTCATACTAAGAAAAAAATAATCCATAGACCAGTAGCTCTCACCTCTGACAAGCCTTTGATCATCTGACAAGCCTTTAAAACACACCAATGCTTGAGCCCCACCATTCTGAGATTTCAGTTATTGGAGCTGATCCCCAAGTATGGTATCTTCAAAAATCTCCCCAGTAGTATCATGTTATTACCTGTGGTTGCACCACTTCTAAAATCTCAATTAATGTATGCTACTGTCTGACAAGTTCCTCCTATAGTCCTGGCTCACTCTTTCTAGTGCCCTCAACTCCAGCGATTTGGCCCACTGGGACCTGAGATCCATTGATATCTGCCATTGGTGTCAACTGTTCAGTGACCCCCCCCTTCCCCTCTCCCCTCTGAGTCCTCACTTTCCTCCCTGCCTCGTTTAGATTCCACACACTATTATTATAAACACTGCCTTGATGGGCTCTTCCTCCTTCTGTGCCTAGAGAAAGGCTAACCTTGGTTAAATCCAGCTGCTCTCAGATTCCACAACTGCACTTGCACAGCTAAATTTCACAAGGGGAATCCACCTGGCATGTTGACCGGAGACGGGCCTCACTTTGTATTTATGATAGCAAATCTCAAGTGGACCCTCAGTATTGCCAGGCAGCCTGGCAGCATTCCCAAGTTGCTTCACTCCCCGTCTCCCATATGACCAGTTAATATCTTTCCTCTACCCCGAAACCTCAAATCCCCCACCTCCACTCTGCACTCTCAGCCAATAATGACCTAGCTTCTCATTTTACTGAGAAAACAGAAACAGTCTGAGAACATTCTTCTCTGCTTACCACCAACCTTCCACATGGTCTGCATCGATGCCCTTGAATGCCGCCTGCCTTCCTGTGATGGTGGGTGAATCAGCTGGGCTTCTTCTCCACCAGCAGTTTCCACTTGCTCCCAGCAGGCATCTCTTCCTATCCCCTCCACTTTGCTTTTGTCATTTTTTTCTCCCCTCTCCCTTCTCTACTAAATTATTGATGTTTCCTTCTCTACTGGGTCATTATAATTGGTATACAAACATTCTGTAATATTTTTACTTAAAATCCTTTCTTTTTTTTTTTTTTTTTTTTTTTTTTTTTTTGAGACAGTCCCGCTCTATTGTCCAGGCTGGAGTGCAACAGTGTGATCTCCACTCACTACAACCTCCGCCTCCCAGGTTCAACCAATTCTCCTGTCTCAGCCTCCCAGGTAGCTGGGATTACAGGTGCACACCACCACACCTGGCTACTTTTTTGTGTTTTTAATGGAGGTAGGGTTTCGCCATGGGCAGGCTGGCCTCAAACTCCTGACCTCAGGTTATGCAACGCCTCAGGCTCTCAAAGTGCTAGGATGACAGGCATGAGCCGCCACCGCACCCAGCCTCCTCCCACATTCTTGTACATCTCCTGCATCATTTCTTTGCTTTGCTATAAAACAAACCTTGAAGGCATTACCTTTCTTCGCTGTCCTGTCTCTCATTCCGTCTCAAAATCACTCATATGAAACTTGGTCTCAACACCCTCCTTGTTCTCTACTCCACTGAAATTCTGTATTTCAAGGTCACGATTGACCCTTAAGTTGGCACATTCAAAGGTCAGTTTTAAGTCTACATCTTTCTTGATTTCTGAACAGCATTTAGTAAAGCTGACTATTCTTTCCTTGAAACATTTTTTTCTTGGTGTCTGAAAAACCAAAATGCTTTTGTTTTATTTTTACTTTGTTATCTTTCTCTTTCTCAGTTTTCTTTGCTGGATTCTCTTGTTTTCTAACTTCTAAATTTTGAAAGGTCCCAGGCATTAGGCCTCCTCACATATCTTCTGTGGCTACCCTTATTCATAGGTAATCATTTACTGCCATGGAGTTGGATACCATCAACTAACTTAATGATTTCCACATTTGTTTCTACAGCCCCAGCCTGTTTCCTGAGCTTTAGACTCCATCTCTAAATACCTCTCTGTTGCGTTGTGGCTGCTTAAAAGGCATCTCAAACCTAAGATATTTGAAGCCAAATGCTTAGCCTTCCCCCAACAAGTATGTTCCTCCTGGTACTTTCCAACTTCGTTTATGGGCAGACCATTAGCCCAGATGCTCAGACAAAATCCGTGGAAACATCTTTGGCTCCTCTCTCTCTTACTCTCCAGAGAGAATCTACCAGTACCCACTGTGCATTCTAGTTTCAAAATATGTCCCAGTGTTTTTACCAGCTAGACTAATCTTCAAGCCCTGATTTGGCTCAAAACAACCCTACTACCCCATTCTTGCCTCATTCTGAGCGGTACAGACCTGGGCTTTGTATCAGTCCTGGCTTGATCACTTCCTAGGTGATTGACCTAAAGCAAAATAATGTCACCTCTGGAGCACAGTTTCCAGAATTCAAATATAGGCATGTACGTATGAGTTTATATATGTGTATATGCGTACATGCGTACATATGCCTATATGTACGCATGCACGCATGTGTGTAAGAACAACAGATTCCTAGATCTTAAATGTGACTTCTCACCACTTTTACCACTCCCCTTTGTTCAATCCACCACCATCTTTTGCCTGGGTAATTAACAAATGCCTCCAAATTTGTCTCCCTACTTCCTCTGTTGTCCACCCCCACTCCCATTTTCTGTTCTCTGCTAGCAGCCTGAGAGATCCTTTTAGAACAGGAGTCACATCATATCACGCACCTACTCAAATCCCTCCAGTCACTTCCCATCCTATCTGGAACAGCATCCTAAGTCCTCATGACAGTCTGCAAAGCCCTCCATGATCTTGGTCCTGCTGGTCTTTTTTCTCACTCCCTCTTCTCCAGCCACACTGGCCTCTTTGATGTTTTACTAATTCATCAGGCTTGGCCCTCTCTTAGGGCTTTGCGATGGTTGTTCCCTGTCTCTGGAATACTTTTCTGTCATACATCTGCCTTGCACAATTCCTCCCTTTATTCAAATCCTCTCTCAAATCTCACCTCCTCATAGAATCCTTCCCTGCCTACTAATAGAATTCTGGAGCCAGCACGTACCAGCTCACAAGAAGCACTTGTAAGCTTCTGTTCCCATTTCTGTATTCAGTGATGTCACATCAGTAGCGGAGATCAGCCATACTGAGAATACACCGTGAAATCAGAAAATGCTACAATCAGAGCTCATCCTACATTATTTTTATTTATTTATTTATTTATTTATTTATTTATTTATTTATTTTTTGAGAGGGAGTCTCACTCTGTCACCCAGGCTGGAGTGCAGTGCCACGATCTCAGCTCATTGCAACCTCCACCTCTTGGGTTCGAGTGATTCTCCTGCCTCAGCCTCCAGAGTAGCTGGGACTACAGGCACCCACCACCACACCCAGCAGATTTTTGTATTTTTAGTAGAGACAGGGTTTCACCGTGTCTCGATCTCCTGACCTCGTGATCCTCCCAACCTTGGCCTCCCAAAGTGCTGGGATTACATGCGTAAGCCACTGTGCCCAGCCTTTCCTCAGTTTTTGTACTCCCAGGACAACATTACTTTTCTTCCCAAAATTCAAATTTCCTTTCATGTAAATTACTACTGAGAATTCTCAAGGCCAACTTCCTTGTCTCTCCAACATAAAGCTTATGAGCTATCCTACTTCTAATATTACCACATCACTTAGTTTTCTGACCTATTTCTTTGAAAACTGAGTTCACACACTGGACCCAGTCACCATCCTTTGTGGCAAAATTATTTCAATCTATGTTCTGATATATTCTTAGCCAAAGTTTATGTCTCCTGAAATAAGAAAATGAACCTGTGAAGATATAGACACAAGGAGGAGTAGAGGAGGTGAAAAATCGTCTATGAACTTGAAAAGGTCAGTCTGCTTAACTGTTTTTTTTAGTGGGGAGTGGGATCAGGTTTTATAACTAAAACAGATCTGTTCCCCTTCGTTTCCAGCATACGCCTCTCTTTTTCATCTTCCTCTGTCATCTATTCCCCTCTCTAAGAAAAGTCATTCTGTGGTAGAGAATCCATGTTTTAAAAGACATTGACTTAAAACCGGTGCTGTCGGGCTGTTTCTGTTAATGGACTTAATGTGCACAGGAAAGAATGGAATGGACACCTGCTCGATCCCTGTGTTTCATTTCAGGGCCTCATAGGCAATCAATACAGAGGACTAAGATGTATGAAGGTAAATAACGAAGCATGTTTTTGGATTCCCTTGTATCATGTCAGCAGTGTGTATAATTGCTGAGGTTTTCTGAAATGGGTGGCTATCTGAGAACGGCCACGTAGTCATAGAAATTTTGATTGTCACAGAAGCTAAAATGCAGACAATGGCTCAAAGAAATAAATTATTTTATTCTATCTTCCTACTTTGTTCCCAAATGGTGACATGTAAGAAATTAATCTATTGCATTTGGCATAATCTTATAAATATAAAGAGGACATTTTTGCTAATTTTATTAAGAATAATTGAACAGGAAATACAGGGGATTAGTTTTCTCAAACTGAGCCAAGTGACAACTAATAAATTGTACTGTCATTTCTTTCTCCAGCCTATAATCCCTCATATGTCGGCAATGGTCTCACGATTGAACAGGTGTTTTAATAATAGGCTGGAATTTGCTTAAAAATATCTCCCTGAAATGTCCTTTTGAGAGACTTAAAGCTAAGACCCACATAATAAGAATATCAAGCTGGAAAGTTGCTGATCTCAAGGAGGCCTGTCTTTGGGTGTAGACAGAACAGGTGACAGCCAGAGGCTTGCTTGCAGGAGTGCTGAGAAAGCTCTCCTGGCCCCAAACCCTCCCCCACCTGGTTTGGTAAAGCTTCTAATTGAACAATTAGAGATTTTTCTAGGGCTTACTATTTGTAAATATTTCTAACCCAGATGAAATATATTATTTTCAATCCTTGTGTATATCTGTGTGTCTATGTATGTATCTATGTATGTACCTGCGTGTTTATATTTTGTGTGTGTGTGTGTAGGTATGTCTATCCTTCCCTTTTCCAGAAAGAGCAGATTTCAGAAAACCAGATGAAGAGGCTGAGCATGGTGGCTTATGTCTGTAATCCTAGCCCTTTGAGAGGCCGAGGTGGGCAGATTGCCTGAGATCAGGAGTTTGAGACAAGCCTGGGCAACATGGCAAAATCCCATTTCTACTAAAAATTCAAAAAATTAGCCAGATGTGGTGGTGCATGCCTGTAGTCCCAGCTACTTGGGAGGCTGAGGCAGGAGAATCGCTTGAACCCAGTAGGCGGAAGTTGCAGTGACCCAAGACCACGCCACTGCACTCCAGCCTGGGTGACAGAGGAAGACTCTGTCTCTACAAAACAAAACAAAACAAAAAAGAAAACCAGATGAAGAGAACTTGAGGACCTAGAAGTCTGCGTGTATGTCTGTGTATACGTGCTTGTATATGATTATGTGTGTCTGTGTGTGTTTATGTGTATTCTGTGTAGACGGTATATGAGTCTGTTGTGTCTGCATGTCTTTATATGTATGTACGTGTCTGCGTATGTGGTATATGAGTGTGTGTGTGTTTATGTATATGTATGTGTGTGTGTGGTGTATGTGTGTGTGTCTGTGTATGCTCATGTTTGTGTATGCATGTGTCTCTGTGTGTTTATGTATATGTTTATATGTATACAGGCATGTATATGTGTGTGTTTGTATGTGTGTGCATATTTCTGTTTATTTATATGTGTGCATTCATGTATATATGTATTTGTGTGTCTCTGTGTTCATGTATAAGTGTGAGTGTGTCTGCGTGTGGCATATGAGTGTGTCTGTGTGTATGCCTGTATCATTTCCTAGGAGCAATTTTTGATTTTAGGAAACCAGATGAGAACACCAGGAACTTTGATGCAAGAGAAGAAAAAAAAAACCTGTAAAAAGGGAGAAATGTTCACACTACAGGACGTCAGCAGGATGGGAAGGGGCTGTGCCTCAGATCGCTTCCCCCACTTCATTATTTTGTTCGTATCAGCCCTGAGAGTCGGTCTTTCAGACTCGTTAAATGGTGATTTTCTAAGTTTCTATTTACAGACAGGAAACACCAAATAAAACAAAAAATATTCTAATCAGTGACTATGCACAAATTCAGGAGGTTTCCTTAAAAATGTTTATTTTTTATTCATTGTCATTTTATGAAACAGTCACTTGCTGACTGCCCTACCTAAAACAACCCCCTCGCCACACACACTCCCTTCCCTCCATCCTGCTTCATTTTCCATTTATCACCACTCAATATTGGATTGTTTGACTGTATATTGGGAGTCTTTGCCCACAGAATGTGAGCTCAATGTGGCAGCCACAGTGCCAGGAGGGGCACCATTGGCACGTCTCGGCACCCTCAGAGTTCCAACTTTCCTACTCCTTCCCCAGGTTCCTGGCAAGGCCCAGAGCCCTTCATTTAGAGAAGCAGGCACAACTGAGGAGAGGAAGATGGTCCTGGCTGCCCACGGACCCTCTGACTTTGAACTTTCATAGCAGCTCTAGGGCGGTTAGTCCAAAGGTCAGGGATTCCAAGAAGTTTTGCAGAGCAGGAGGAAGACAGAGCATGAGGACATCCTGGAAACTGCTTGCCCTTTGTGATCTAGAGGAGAAAGAGAGACTGAAGCATGGAATAACTTGTTTTATCATGGGCTCTGGGGTCAGGCTCTCTGGAATTTAATACCAACATTTATATCTTACAAGACTTTGGACAGGGTTCTTCTCTGTTCCTCAATTCTCTAATCTGTATGATGATGTAAAAATCTGTAGTATCAACAAGAAAGTTCACATTTGTTTGTTCTTAAAGGTGTGTGTGTGTATATATATGATGATTACAAGGCTTGGAACTTATAAGCACTCAACAAATGAGTTGTTAGTGTTGTTGTTATTATTATTACCAGGCTCAAATTGTGTACTTGTAATCCTACTGCCACTCTCATCACATCTCATAGTCTGCTTGGACCTGGGCAGATAATTTACCAGCTTTTAAATTCAACTGATAAACTAGACTGAGGCTCTGTTGTACATAAGGTAGACAGCGAAATGCTGTGGAAAAATTGAACATGAAGAAAACATTGCCTGACATCTATTTATGACCCAGCAGGGTTTGGAAGACACACAAAAACGCAAAGCAAACCAAAGCAAAGGCACTATCTGATAAATATTGTAGGAGAGATATAAACAAAGGGTTATGGGCCCTCTGGAAGACAGAGCACTTTCAGCTGGAGGTTCATTTATAAGCGGAGAGGCCCAAATCAGGGGGGTGAAAGGTGATCAATGGGAGGAAAAGAGAGTGGAAAAAGACATTTCAGAGATAGTCACAAATCCGTTACACAGGAGAAGAGAGAAAACACTAAGAATAACTTCCTGTATTTACAGCCGGGAAATCTAGGAGAGGGTTAACAGAAAATAATAACAACACTAATCATAACAAAGCAAGAAAAGCTTTTTGGGGAAGAAAAAGGATGCTTGCTCATCTTAGTGAACACTAGACCCACCACTTATGAGCACACTCTTAACTGAATTTCTGCCTTGGCCAAATTCTCCAGCATAAGACGTGTAAGTGTAGGATCATGCATCATATCCATCTCAGCTTCAATGTTCACTGGTCATTTTGACCCTGTATTTTTTCCCCCAACCTAATAATATCGCCTATAGGAACAGTCATCAGTGATTTTCTTCACTGTGAGAGCTAACCATGCTCTATGAATAAAAAAGCAAATTCCCCCACGTTTCTCCCTAGCCCAACTGAAAGTCATCAATAACCCCAGCAAACCCAAAGTAACAAGTGAGACCTTTTAAAGCCACTCAAATAATGCTTGCCATAGATCACACCTGCTACTTAGTAACAGATGTTGGCGTGGCTGTGATCTATTGGGGAAAAATTCACACTCAGTAGCCCTTGTACTTCCACTTCCAACTGTGTTGCAGCTATTGTTAGTATTTTGGCCCAGAATAGACGACATATTGTAGAAACACCAGCTGGCTCCCATGTAAGACACTCAAGTTAATTTTTCTCCGAAGACTCTGCTCCTTTGCTCCTCTGGACTAATTACTTTTGTGTTTATCAAAACAAAAGGGCATATTGCAGAAAAGAGAAAGGGAATTACATTAATCTTCTGCACAAGCCTTTTGGGCCATGGTGAAGGAAAATGAGGGGCCTTGGCAGTACTCAGACCCCGTGTTCTAGCATCAAAGGATGTTAGCACTAGGGGTGAGTGGAGTTTAGGGAAATACCCCCGAGAGCAATGTAAGTGCACCCTTAGAATGACCCTGTACAGCAGATGCAGCTCAATGTGTGTTTCAAGCTACGGAAGCCGGGAGTAGCCAACCGGAGATTCATTCCTTGTGTGAGAGGAACATCTGAGGCCCCCACCCATCCCGTGGAATGCGGGCCAAACAAGGGATTAGGGTGGATGGAGGTTTCCAGGTAGAGGTTGTTAAGGAGAAGGTGTTAAGTGAATTCTATGTAAACTGCATGCTATTTGCTAGCAGTTGCGGTTTTCCTGCCCAGCCCGGGCCATGCACTTATGTTGTCCGGTACCATTTCTGTACATTAGGTAATTCTGTCCAGCCTGCCGCCACTGGACTATCTCCCCTGTGTTTAAGCCCTGAAGAAAACCCCATATCACCTTTGCTGGCTCTGGGTCTCATCTTTGGCTTCTTGAACCTGATGCCTTCCTATTGAAGTTAATAGGCATTGGGCACAACAGTGCGGCCTAATCCCCACAATTTATGGATAGAAAATGGGATGAAATGGTGAAATGACTAACACAAGTTTATTCAGTGCATTAAAGGGAGCACCAAGTATAGAATCTGGTTTCTTGCACTCAGAAATCTTAGCACCAAAAAGAAGAGAACAACTTGGAAGAGAGGGAGGAAGAAGGGAGCCTGTGGCACGAAAAGACCTGTGCTTAGGCCCAATCATTTCCAGGTGCTGAGCCCAGGTGTGGCTGAGAGAATGGTGACCCCAGACCACCAGCGATCTGAGGCCACATCCGCATGTGCTGGGCCAGGGAATCCCACCAGAATCCTCAGGCCGATGGTTTCTTTTTATACAGAGCAGTGAATGTAGGTTAGGAAAAGTGGCTGGACAATTTAACAGAGCAATTTTTCCACCACCTTTTAACACAATCCATGTCCTTCTTAAGCTCGTGTTTCTAAATGCAGGCTGCTGAGGGCCCCGTTCACTCTGCAGTTACACTGTATTTTAAAAAATTGAGGTAGCAAACTGGAAGTTCCTGAAGTATCTGTTAAGAACCTTCACCATCCCTGAATTAAATGGATCTGAGAGAAGTCAAGTCAGTGTTCTTTGCCCTTCTCCCTTAGGATATTAATGCAGGGGCATACGCCTGTCCGTGCAACCAGCATTGACCCTTTATTTTTATTCTCCCACCTCTCCCACCTCTTTCCTTCCCTGACCTGTTGAATTTAGCTTCGAGGGCTTCACCTTGCCCTCTGAAGGAGAGGGTCATTTATTTATTTTTTAGATTTAAAAAAGTTTGGATTTATGGGGAAGGGGTGGGAAAAAGGAAGACAAGAAGTCTCAACATAAACTCGCCCTGCATCCCAATTTTTTCTCCATGATCTCCTCATTAACCTTCAAATGATCACGGGCAAATACGAGCAACGTGCAAAGGTATTGTTAATCTTCTTCAGGGCACATGCAAGCAACTTAATAGAACACAGCTGCTAACTATATCAGTGTCTGTAAAGACCAATACGACCTAACTCTTTAGGTATGTGGGGGTTTGGCTCTAACCACGGTCTCTTGTTATATTGCTATTGAGGAAGACAGAAGTTGTTTCTTCTTTCAGATTAATGTCTCCTAATTCCTAGTCTATTTCCCTGTAATGCAGTAGATGTTCTCAAGGATTCTAAAGATTCTAAAGACATTAACCTACCTTAACATCTCTTCTTGTGATAAAAAGGAAGCTGCCTGTATCGTGACAATGATAATCTTTTGTTTTAAAGGGGAGCTGAGTAATTCACTTGGCTGTGGATTTTAGTTGTTTTTTTTTTTTTTTTTTAAACAGGAAAATTAGACTAGCTGCTTAATTCAACATCAAAAAAAAAAAAAAAAAACCAAAAAAAAAAAAAACAACATAATGAAACTGGCTTATTCCCCCTTAGTGAAAGCAAATTTCCAATTTTACACCTGTGATTGTTCTAGCTGGTCCACTTGATTACTTTCAGCAACAACAGAAGAAGCAAACTGTAGGTTTGCAGAATTGATGAGCCTTCCTAATTAAAGATTAAATCAGCCTATTATTCTATTCAAGGTGTAAGGGTTTTATATGCCTTTTCTTTTCTATATATTTAAGTCAGAATTCAGTGTCATATCTGAGCTCTCTCAAATTACTTATCAGGGTTGTATGCCCTTCAAATGTCAACATCCCTTGGGGCGAATTAAAGATGGCCACCAAATCTTTGTCTCTCTCTTCATAGGAAGAAAAGTCCATCTCCCTCTCCTTGAATCTGGGTTGACCTTGTGACTTGCTTTGACCAATGGAATGAGACATTTTCAACATTCTTTCTGGAAATAGCCTTAGCCAGATCCAGAAGTTCATTAACTGTCCTTTTTTCCTTCCATGTTATCACAGTCAACAGTTTTTAGTTATTCTGCTATTACATAACTTGAGTCTTCTTTTCTCTAACTTCCCAAAACAATTTTTTCACTGCCTTCGTACCCTCACAGTCTCCTTGAGGGTCTTCCAGCTCCCTCCTGCAAGCAGTTCCAAACTCAAGGTTGCCTTTCTGTTTTTTCATGGTGGCAACACACTACTAATGCCAATTCTATTTCACTTATTTGCTACTATGGAATGAACTACTCAAAAGCTTAGGGGCTTAAAACATGAGTGTGTTTATTATCTCTTACAATTCATGGGTTAACTAGATTCTGCTGGGCGGTTTTTCGGCTCCATGTAATTTTCTATGGGATTTTGATTGGGCTGGAAACTCCAAGATTCACGCCCTCTCCCGCACCCCACCCAGTCCCCATAGCTGGCAGGTGATGCTGGTTGTCAGTCAGGAACTCAACTGGGACTGTCTAACAGGGCCATATGTATATGGCCTCTTGATGCAGCTTGGGATTCTTCCAGGCAAGAGAAAGGTTCCAACAGGAAGCACAAGAGTGAGTGTTCTAAGAGGGAGAAAATGGAAAACTCCAGTGCCCTTAATAAGCTAACTGTGCTGGGAGCATAAAAACCGAGGAATATAGGGAGGTTGTAAGGAAAAGGAAAGAAAAGAACAAAAAGTTTATAATATCATTGAAAGCACTTTGCAAATTTCTACTTTTCAAGTACAGAAATTATGTTCAGAGTTGATTTATTTATTCAATGAACAAATACTTATGAGCTAACAGATGTGCACTTTGAGATAGGGTGGTATGCTCTCTGGAAAAAAAAAAAAGTAGAAGGAACTCTGATTTGTAGCAATTTCTGATTCCATGGTTTCAGCTACTGACGTGACATCACTGAACACAGGGATGGGAAGAGAAGCTCACTAGTGCTTCTTGCGAGCTGGTACATGCTGGCTCCAGAATTCTACTAGTGGAAAGAGAAGGATTCTACAAGGAGGTGAGATTTGAAAGAAGGTTTGAATAAAGAGCGGAATTGTGCAGATATGTGTGTGTGTGTGTGTATGTGTGTGTGTATACACACACACACACACACACACACATACATATATATATATATATATATATATATATATATATATATATATATATATTCCAGATAGAAGGAAATAGCCATTGCACAGTCTTGAGAGGGCCATGCCTGCTGAGTTAGAGGAACATAAAAGAGGCCAGCATACCACATCATCCCTTTGGCCACATTCTTTTTTTTTTTTTTTTTTTTGAGACGGAGTCTCGCTCTGTCGCCCAGGCTGGAGTGCAGTGGCCGGATCTCAGCTCACTGCAAGCTCCGCCTCCCAGGTTCACACCATTCTCCGGCCTCAGCCTCCCGAGTAGCTGGGACTACAGGCGCCCGCCACCTCGCCCGGCTAGTTTTTTGTATTTCTTAGTAGAGACGGGGTTTCACCGTGTTAGCCAGGATGGTCTCGATCTCCTGACCTCGTGATCCGCCCGTCTCGGCCTCCCAAAGTGCTGGGATTACAGGCTTGAGCCACCGCGCCCGGCCGGCCACATTCTTTAGGCTAAGGCAGAAGCATCACAGTTCCAGGGGAAGGAACTAAACTCTACTCACTGGTGAAGAATTTGTGGACCCCTTTAATCCACCTCAACCTTCAAATATCGCTTTCCTCTGGAGTGGTATTCTGTAGTTCACGAACCCCTTTCTTTCTCCTCTCTTTTTCCTTTCCTTTATTCCATGCTCTCTCTTTTTATATTAGCAATCCAGACACTTGCAGGTTCTTATAGTATCTAGATATGTAATCGTCACTAACTTTCTAAATACAAGATTACACTTAAAAATGTAGTGTATTAATCAAACAACACTACCATGGTGATTGCTGAAGCTCGTGTCTCTACCTTTGTACATATTATGTTTTCCATGGTGAAAAGTAAGAGAAGAGTGTAAATATTAGACACTGAGATGTACCCTTAAACAATAATCTTGTAGCACCTAGCGGACTTGCAACACTAGTAGCTGCTTCATAATTTTTTTAAAAAAGTTTTCAAAATCCTGGAATACACATAATTTAGTCATGGTCACAGGGAACCTAATTAAATGCATGGACTTACCTGGTTTTGATGATATAGGAGGAGAACACAGTTCTTAAAATATACAATTGTCAAAACCTTAGGAAGCATAGCCATGCAATTGCAGATAGAAACAGAAATACTTGAGGTAACAGAAATGTACTTGATGAAGGTTTTATTATAAAGGCTAATCTTTGAGCTACTACATATATTGAGACTTAAAATACCCAGAATAATATGCCAGATCTGATATGTTTTATCTCTGTATCCTGCTTAAGAATACTGCATGGGATGCTGTAAGCATCATGATGGCATTATCTATTATTATCAGCAATGGCAGCAACAAGAAATGGCCTGGCTGACGCTGGCCTGTATGGTTCAGTATAGGACCCTATTTTTGAGTGCAGTCATGTAACAACAGAAGGCACAGAACAAGGACAGAGACCCAGCCTCAAACAACGACACATATATCCCTATGAGTTTCACCCAAGTCCCAGGAACAAAGTCTTGGTAGGCTGTTATTCCCTGCTGTGAAGTCTACTTGCCAGTTTTAGCATGTTCAACTCATAAACTTATTAAGTCAACAGAAGAATCGATTGAAAAAAAGAAAAAAAAAACATAGTCATATTGAGAGTTACTGACCTGCATCTCCAAAGAGCCTGTGTCTTCAGGTCTCTTTTCACACCATAAAGTTGCCATTGCCCTTGGATATTTTTCTCTTTTGAGTTTATAATCCCAGATGGTGAGTTGATGGCAAACTGGAACCTAGAAAATCGCAGTTTTCTTTTATGTATTTGTTTGTTTCTCTCCTCTATTAGAATGCAAGCTTTCTGAGGTTAGAGCCAATGTCTGTCTTGCTCTCCATTGTACCTCCAGTGTCTAGAACAGTGTTTGGCATGTTTGCTGAGTGATTAGATGCTGAATGACTGAGTTTACTCAGGTTCTGAGTTCAAAGAACCTCTGAGGATGTGGAGAAACAGGAACACTTTTACACTGTTGGTGGGACTGTAAACTAGTTCAACCATTATGGAAAACAGTATGGCGATTCCTCAAGGATCTAGAACTAGAAGTACCATATGACCCAGCCATCCCATTACTGGGCGTATACCCAAAGGATTATAAATCATGCTGCTATAAAGACACATGCACACATATGTTTATTGCGGTACTATTCACAATAGTAAAGACTTGGAATCAACCCAAATGTCCATCAGTGACAGACTGGATTAAGAAAATGTGGCACATATACCCATGGAATACTATGCAACCATAAAAAAGGATGAGTTTGTGTCCTTTGTAGGGACATGGATGCAGCTGGAAACCATCATTCTCAGCAAACTATCACAAGAACAGAAAACCAAACACCGCATGTTCTCACTCATAGGTGGGAGCTGAACAATGAGATCACTTGGACTCAGGAAGGGGAACATCACACACCGGGGCCTATCATGGGGAGGGGGGAGGGGGGAGGGGGGAGGGATTGCATTGGGAGTTATACCTGATGTAAATGACGAGTTGATGGGTGCTGACGAGTTGATGGGTGCAGCACACCAACATGGCACAAGTATACATATGTAACAAACCTGCACATTATGCACATGTACCCTAGAACTTAAAGTATTAAAAAAAAAAAAAAGTATCACTTCCAAAGATGGATGGATACCATCTTTATTTATTCACCATTCGGGTTTCCAAAACTGATGGTAGACATCTTACACAGTGTTACTTGAATAAGGACCATTTCTGTTTGGACAGAGCTCACCTCACAAATAATCAAGTGGCATGTCATCAGTTCAATGGTTCTTAATCTATTCTGGCATGGACTTTACATATTTTCAAGAAAGTTTTATTTTATTTTAAGAGAACTCTATTCAAAAGCATTTTGACTTAAAGTTGAGTAAAGATTTTATATTAGTTAATATCTAGTATGTACCCAAAACTTTGTCATGAAATATATAGACATGTGCATTTATATTTATGTTTATATATGTAAACACTTATATACTGCACTAATATATTTATGTATATATGTGTATATATATACACACACACGTTTAAAACTATTTTATACTTCTACCTACATTCCCCCAAGAAATATTGTTTTTAAAGTGATTAATTAATTTACATCTGGAGTGAGACACATAAATAACATTTGAAAATCTATCAAAAATTCAAAGCATGGCACACCCTTTTAAAAACACCCTAGTGATAAAGTTTTATAAAACACAGCCATTAGCTTCATTTTAATTTGTTTATAGCTATTAACACTAATGACTGGTGTATTAGTCCATTTTTCACATGCTGATAAAGCCATGCCCAAGACTGGGGAGAAAAAGAGGTTCAACTGGACTTACAGTTCCACATGGCAGGGGAGGCCTCAGGATCATGGCAGAAGGTGAAAGGCACTTCTTACATGGTGGTGGCAAGAGAAAATGAGGAAGAAGGAAAAGTGGAAACTCCTCATAAACCCATCAGATCTCATGAGACTTATTCACTATAATGAGAATAGCACGGGAAAGACTGTCACTCATAATTTAATTTCCTCCCTCTGGGTCCCTCCCACAACATGTAGGAATTCTGGGAGATATAATTCAAGTTGAGATTTGGGTAGGAACACAACCAAACCATATCATTCTGCCTCTGGCCCCTCTAAATCTCATGTTCTCACATTTCAAAACCAGTTGTGACTTCCCACTGTCCCCCAAAGTCTTAACTCATTTCAGCATTAACCCAAAGGTCCACAGTCCAAAGTCTCATCTGAGACAAGGCAAGTCCTTTCTGCCTATGAGCCTGTAAAATAAAAAACAAGCTAGTTACTTCCTAGATACAGTGGGGTTACAGGTATTGGGTAAATACAGCCATTCCAAATGAGAGAAATTGGTCAAAACAAAGGGGTTACAGGGTTACAGGGTTCATGCAAGTCTAAAATCCAGCAGGGCAGTCAAATCTTAAAGCTCCAAAATGATCTCCTTTGACTCCAGGTGTCACATTTAGGTCACACTGATGCAAGAGGTGGGTTCCCATGGTCTTGGGAAGAGTCCCCAGTAGGAACTCTGTGTGGGGGCTCTGACCCCAAATTTCCTTTACACACTGCCGTAGCAAATGTTCTCCATGAGGGCCCTGCCCCTGCAGCAGACTTTTGCCTGGGCATCCAGGCGTTTCCATACATCTTCTGAAATCCAGGCAGAGGTTCCCAAATCTCAAATCTTGACTTCTGTGCAATGGCAAGCTCAACACCACATTGGAAGCTGCCAATGCTTGGGTCTTCCACCTTCTGAAGCCACAGCCTGAGCTGTACATTGTCCCCTTTCAGCCATGGCTGGGGTGACTGGGACACAAGGCACCAAGTCCCTAGGCTGCATACAGCACAAGGACCCGGGGCCGGCCCACAGAACTACTTTTTCCTCTAGGGACTCCTGGCCTGTGATGGGAGGGGCTGCCGTGAAGGTCTCAAGCATGCCCTGGAAACATTTTCCCCATGCTCTTGGGAATGAACATTAGGGCCCTTGCTACTTATGTGAATTTCTGCAGCTGGCTTGAATTTCTCCTCAGAAAATCAGTTTTTCTTTTCTACTGCATTGTCAGGCTGCAAGTTTTCTGAACTTTTATGTTCTGTTTCCCTTTTAAAATGGAATGATTTTTAACAGCATCCAAGTCACCTCTTGAATGCTTTGCTGCTTAGAAATTTCTTCTTCTACCAGATACCTTAAGTCATCTCTCTCAAGTTCAAAGTTCCACAAATCTCTAAGGAAGGGGCAAAATGCCTCCAGTCTATTGGCTAAAACACAACAAATTTAGGAATTTATTGGAGTTGATTTCTGTATGTGGTGAGAGAGACAGGGATCTAGTCTTACTCTTCTGCATGTGGCTAGTTTTCCCAGCACCATTTATTGAATAGAGAGTGATTTCCCCCATTGTTTATTTTTGTTGGCTTTATTGAAGATCAGTTGATTGTGGATTTGTCGCTTTATTTCTGGGTCCTCTATTCTGTTCCATTGATCTATGTGTCTGTTTTTGTACAGTATCATGCTATTATAGTTACTCTAGCTTATAGTATAATTTGAAGTGAGACAATGTGATGTCTCTGGGTTTGTTCTTTTTGCTTATGACTGCTTTAGCTGTTTGGCTTCTTTTTTGGTTCATCTGAACTTCAGGATTTTTCTTTCTGATTCTGTGACAAATGACATGGGTAATTTAATAGGGATTGTGTTGAATCTGTATATTGCTTTGAACGCTCCTTTTTAAAAAGCATTATTTGTGCATGTTACCAGACCCTCTATGTGTCAAGAGAGATTTAACCTTCCTGGAGGTTACTGCCATTTGGAGGCAAATGCCAGGTGGACTAAACAGGGTTAAATACTATTGACTGACTAGACTATAGAAGAATGAAGAACTCCTATGACTGAGTTTTCTTTTTCATTCTGAACAAGTTTTTAATCATTTCACTCCTCTAGAATTCACATCTGTTCATGACATAATGCTGTGGGTCAACCTGGGCTCTGTCAAAATGAAGGCAGTATTACCAAATCGCAAATTACAGTATGTTTTACTAACCAGTTTTATAGACTAGACATTTCACTCAGGCAGAAAGGAATTCCCACTGCACTTGAGGGGTAGCAGAGCCTTGAGAACACGCTACTGGTTCTGCTTGGCTCTGTCCAGGCATACCAAAGACAAAGGGGCAGAATAAATTTGGTGAAAGATGAAATCATGAAACAAGCCCAGCTTCTCAGCTTCTTGATTTTAATTCACTCTTATTTGTGAATATGACGATCTTTTACTATGTTGTAGCAAAAAGTTCAAATCTAAAAATAAAACTTCTTCAAGACAAAAAAACCAAAGTCCTGACTGCAAAAGAGAGGGAGAATCTGCTTCCAGCTACTAAACAAAAGAGAGTAAGTCCTAGTTCTGTTTTTTTAAAAAACTTTTTATCCACAAAATACTGAAGAATTAATATAAATGGTCTAGGCAATTTCACGTATCTTTTTTCTCTGGCTTTACTTAGCAAAAATCACATCAAAATATGCATTTTTAAAGTTAACTCTGTCAACTTAGTCACCATTCCAGGTAAAGCTGTACATCAGTAAGTGATGCTAAAAGAAATTAAAAGGAGATGCAAGACTAACAATATTATATCAAAATGCAGGGCCTTTTAAACACATGTGTGTTCATGCGTTAAAAAAAAAAAATGCCAGTAGCATTTAGGTGTATTTAGGTTTGTGCTTAATAAGGGTCTCAGAATTATGGCCCGAGATCTTTTCCTGCTATTATTTTGTTTGCTCATTCATCTATTTCTTGATACATCTGGTCAGTAGTTACTACAAGTCTAGTATGTACCAGGTACTATTCTAGGCACAGAGGATGCAGCAGAGAATATGAGAGAAAAATTCTCCTACCTTCCTACTAAGACAGACAATTAATAAACAAACATATGTGACATCATTTCAGGTAGGAAAAAGTGCTAAGAAGAAACATAAAGCAAGAGTAAGAGTGTAGAAAGTGAGTAAAGTGGGATGCTATTCTAGGTCTGGTCAGGAAAGCTGTCTGAGCAGGTAGCATTTGAACAAAGGGCACAGACTCAGTCTGCTGGAAAACGCTACAGAATGTCATGGAAGGGTCAGTGAATGGACCCAACACACTGATATTGCCACCCAGTCCCCAGGACCGTTTGTCTTAGTCACCAGAACCTCCCTAGGTACTTGCCCTGGGAAAAAAGG
Source organism: Macaca nemestrina (assembly GCF_043159975.1). Taxonomy (NCBI): domain Eukaryota; kingdom Metazoa; phylum Chordata; class Mammalia; order Primates; family Cercopithecidae; genus Macaca; species Macaca nemestrina. The sequence continues at coordinate 119,155,495 of NC_092135.1, forward strand.
CTTCACGATAAGAGAAGAAAATTTAAAATGCAAAAACTCAAAATGGGCAGCAAATAGGATGCAGTTGTTGAGTCTGCCCTGGGGTACTCGCACTCCACAGATTGTCCTTCCAGGTCACCTGCCCAGGGACTCATTGTGTCAGAGCACTTAGGATGTGAGCCACAAAAATAAATAAATAAATAATAAAAATAAATAAAGACTGTAGTATCCATGTCCCCCAAAATTTCTCTTTCACATCCAAGACTAGTAAGAGAAAACACTTGTGTGGTGTAAGGACATTTTATTTGACTTTATGGTGGTATGTGAAATAACAATCTCACACTTTCAGAAGCATCAAAGAATATCATCAGAGTGACATGGTTTGGAAACACATTTGGTCTCTCAGTCACCTTCTTTACCTCTTCTTCTGTTAATAGAACCCCTTCCTCCTATGGGAAACTCATTCCATGTGGGTCCAGTAGAGCTAAACGCACTTCCTGTCACAGCAGCGAGTTTTTGACACAATCAGAGTATACATCCCTCAAACAAAGTAATCAGTGAGGGATGGGCAGGTGATACAAACCAGACTCATTACAATTCTCAGCAGAATGTTTCTTTAGGCACTATTAGAAAAATCTTCTTTTTTTCTGAGACTGAAAAAGCTGAAAATATGTGAGTGTGCAACTGTCAGTCATCATTCATGATCACCACTGAAGAGAAAGTGTTAGTTAGAAGAAAGAGACGGAATCCCTATGACAACATTTGTGAATCCCTAGATCCAGCTAGATCCGAAGACACGTCAACCCACAGATGTACCAGGTTCGTGAATCAATACATGCCTGATTTTGCTTAAACAAGTTTGAGTTGGACTACTGTCATGAGCAAATTAAAAAGACTCACATAATGAGAACTAGGGATCCACAGAGGAAATATCAACAATGAAAAGAAATATACCAGGGGTATCAGGTAATGGCAAAAGTCAACAAAGTGTGCCATGCTGGAGAGCAGAGGAAATGCCATAATGAAGAAGAGAGTCATGCTTGTCCATAGTTACATGTAAGACGCCCAGGGAAGTCGTGCAATGGAAGAAAAGAAATGGTGAGTGGTATTCCAGGTGTTCTGTCAAGGGTCCATTCCAAAAAGTTGCTGTTATTTTATTATTCCTATTAGATTGTACCTAGGCAGATTGATGTAACCTAGGCAATTCTATTTTATTATTATTTCATAAAAACACTTTGATAGTTTTTAGTTATTTACATTTTATTTAACACTTTATTTAACATTTATATAAATTATTTAACATTTTTGGAGCAGACCTGAGGTATGACTTTAATTCAGCACAAGTACCAATTTTGTGCTAGGCCTACATGAGGTAGATATTGAAAAGAGAAGGACAAGATTATTGACTTCAAGATGACACTCCTTTCAACAAACTTATAAAGGTGAAATTTGAGTACCGAGAGGTTTCTTTTCAGGAAACAAGACAACGAAAACAAAATGCTTCCTGAAACATGAATATAAAAGCAATGAGGTAACTGATTAATTTTGACCTACTTGTGTAAATGTATGTGTTTGGGGGGGTGGAATCAAGTATTTTTTAGAGAGTTTTAGGTTCACAGCAAAATTGAAAGGAAGATTTCCCCTGCCCCGACACATGCACAGCCTCCACCACTATCAACATTCCCCACTAGAGTGATACATTTCTACAATCAATGAACCTACATCGATGCATTATTATCACTCAAAGTCCATAATTTACATTCAGGTTCAGTCTTGGTGTTGTACATTCTGTGGGTTTAGACAGACATATAATGGCATGTATTCATCGCTATAGTATCACACATGGTAGTTTCACTGCCCTAAAAATCTTCTGTGTAAATGTGTGTAGTATTTTTAGCACAGGCTAGAGGCACCAGCTGTTCATCCCCCTTACTCTAGATGCTGCCCGGCATCAGTTCCCATCCACTGACGGCAGGTGCAAGGCAGGTGGCTGACCATAATGGTGGGTGCAAGGCAGAGCAGTCCTGAGGCTCTTTCCTTGATAAAGAGATGCCCTTTTTCTAAAATGGCTTATATTGAAAGACTGGCTAAACACAAGAAAATTAGTAATAATAAATGCGCTTTACATGATGTCACATGAATAGCTCAATGAGGAATAGCATAAATCAAGGAGACACCCTTTAAACATGCTCCCCGCCACCACCACCACCATCCTATGACGCTTTTCCTTCCTCTTGCCTCCAGGTTGGTTAGAGCTACTGCCCTGTATTAAGTATGTGGGGATTGAGTAAGGTAGAAAGCATATGTCTTAGACCATTTTGCATTGCTATAGCAAACCCCACAGACTGGATAAAATCGATTTATTTTTCACCATTCTAGAGGCTAGGAAGTCTGATATCGAGGTGCCGTCACGTGGCAGCAGGCTTCTTGCCACATCATCCCATGGTGGAAAGTGGAAGGGCAAGACAGCATGAGACAGCAAGGGTGGAATTTGCAGCCTCAGGTCCTTTCATAATTGGCATTAATCCATTCATGTGGGTGGAGTCCTCATGACTTAAACACTTCCATTAGGCCCCACCTCCCAACACTGTTGCATTTGGGATTAAATTTCTAACACATGAACTTCGGGAGAAATATTCAAATAATAGCAGTATAACTTACAAGGTTTATAAAACAAAGGGCAAAGGAAAAGTTAAAAAAAATGAATGGGAAAGTTGTGGCAATTCCTTTGGGAATGAAACTGTGACTATTCTGAAGGAAATCTCTGATGTTAAGAGGTTAACTCCATGAGAGGAGCTATCACATATAAAGGGAAACAGAATTCCTGCAAAAGAGGTATGAATAACCCACATGCATCTGGGCTTGACTTGTGTGACTATTTTTCTCTCTCTCCCTTCGCCTCACAACCTTGCATCTTCCACAATGTATTGCAACACTCAATAGAATTCATCTTGCCACTCCCATTGCAACCAGGAACATGGCACCTGGAGCAGCTCTGGGCATGCAACCTGACACCTCTGAAACAGGAGGAGGGCTACCTCTTCTCTAAACTGCCAAACACGAACAAGGAAAAGGTCTAAATGTCGTTGAGTCCTCTTGCAAAAGGACAAAGAGCAGAGCTTCTCAGAATTTCCTACAGGGCATGCACGTAGTTAATTTAAACACATTCAAATTAACAGACTGTGTTGACTGAAGGGTGAATTTCTCTCTGTTTTTGGATAAAAACTAATTTCAATGTGGTGGTACCAGACAGCGAGCACATTCCTACAATGAAGTAAACAAATGTTATTGCCTTCACTTAGAGAGTCTTGCCCAATTAGGTTGATTATAATGATGACAGAGATGTATCCTGAATGCACAAGAAAGTAGTAATGCACAGATTTGTTATGTAATATTTATAGACTCTGTGGTAAAACTTCAGATGAATTAAAATATACAGTCTTGTATTTCCATGGATGAAGGCAATGGGATCCACATGTTTGCTAAAAGTAAAAGGCAGAGCCAACAAATTCCTTGACATTTACATTGATAAGACTTTCTCTGAGAAATTGTAAACTCCTGATGTAAACTGCTATTTTAAACAACAGAGAAGCAGCTTGTCTCTGTCACCTGTAAGTTTAACCCCAAATTACAATTTTGTCTTTGCTTGACTTTAGAAACAGTCTCTATCATTTTCTCTTAAATGATTTGACTTAGGAAGGCATGTACTTTATGAAAATAACACGTTAGATTATATTCAGTCTGATTATTTTATTAGTGTACCCAAAGTGTTATTGGTAAGCTGATTTACTCAGATATTGCCATGATGAAATATGGACTTTACCCTGTTTCTCTTTCTTTGTGTTGAGGTCATTAACAAAGAAAGCACAATGTTTAAGACCGCTACTTATTTTAACAATATAATCTATATCATGACTTGATGAGCAAGTACAACATAATAGGAGAGCAATGGTTTTGCACAGTAAAATGTTGGATAAAGAATTTAACCTCCTTGGGCCCCAGTTTCCTTATGTAAAATGATAGAGTTGTTCTATGTGATCTCATAGGTTTTTTCTGCCCTCAACCATCTGTGATCTCTGATTACTAACACATTGGTACTGTGTGTGGTAGCCAGGTTGGAAAGACCCAACCTAGAAAGGCCAAACTGTGATAAACACTTGATTCAGTGTGACAATCATTTGTAGTTATTTGAAAACAAAAATAAGTTACTCATCAAGAACAGGGATATAGTCAAGACTGAGGGAGGTATAAATTAAACAAAATGAAGAAAGACATATATATGTATATATATATGCACATATATACATATGAATATTTATTTAAAATAATATATATTCAATATTTATTTAAAATAAATATTGCAACTTCTTTTGTATAATATGTCTTAGGGGAGACAGTTAATTGTTTAGGAAAATACCTCAGTAGGCATAAAAACTGAAACTGCTTGTGGAACAGAAGAGTCAAGGGGGGCCTCCATTCCAAACCCATGCCTGTCCCTCTACACAATCTAAAATGCAAGAAAGTAACCAGCACCAAGCACCACTTTAATAGCATTTGGCTCAGTATCAAGCTCTCCTTTGCTGATGACTGTATTCATTGATTTGTTGTCTTACATTCATGCATTTCTAACCTGTCGCTACATCACTAACAGACTGTATGGTAACCATACAATGATCTTGGTATCAATACAATTTGTTTGATCATTTCTTTATTCATTCAATCACCATCTATAAATTGCCCAGTCACTGGGAATATAATGACGATTATATATAAACTGTATACTAATATGTTCAAAGTCTAGTACACTGGTTCTCAAATTTTAAATGCACACAAATTACTGGAGAACTTGATAAAACATGTATTTCTGGATACCTTCCCTAAGGATTTTGATTAAGCAGGGAGGGTAGGTGCCAAGACAAAATATATTTTTATCAGGCTTTTCAGGTGACTCTCCTACAGGTGATATGAAATTATCATTTTGAGAAATTCTGAACTAGTATATGTTCTCCCTTCTCCCTTACTGAAATCCACCAGCTTCCCAGGTTTCCAATCCTTTCCAAGGCTTACCTTCCATGCTATCTGCATTTATTCTGCCCAGGATCTTGCCAGCTCTGCCACTTGACTTGTGTGTACATCCCTTAAGCTGCCACAGACTGACCCCAAGCATTACCATAAAAAGACATGAAGAGTAAATACCATGTGGGTTTGTTATACACAGAGATGAAGTGGATTACAGAACTTTTTTAAAGATACATGCAACTAAACTTGTGACTCATCCCAGCAAACAGTAAAGTAGAGAAGTTTGGGTAGCAACCTGATGACTTGATCAGTGTCAGCAGTTTACCCATGTAAAATAAATCCTAATGTGTTTCAGACACATTTAAGACTTGAACAGGCTTTTACAAAAATACAAGCACGTCTAATTACTATCATTTTCTGTAGTCACTTTGCACATAAAAACACAGCTAGTGTTTGATTAGGGACCACTGATTCATGATGATATATATCATATAGATAACAGAGAGAAAATATAAACTGTATTATTTTAAAAAGCTATTATAACTAGATGTTTCATGAAACAAAAAGAAATTTTAAAAAGATATTTAATTAGCAAAGCTAGGCAAAGATGAGCTGATCAGGTTAAGCAGATTGATGGCAGGTTTTGAATTAAATAATGAAACTATTTAATCAACATATCCACAAGTCTGTATTGAGCACTTTTGCAGAGGATTCATGTGTGCATGTATCTAAATAAACTATCACGTGGATAGGAAAGCACAGCTGGAAAATAAATCAGAAAAAATTCTGATATTTGGGTATTGTATTTGATTCATTCCTTTCCACAATTGTAAAACGCACATAGGAGTAAAATTTATGATTCCCATGCAATAGAAAAGCATAATCTTAAGTTAGGGAAATGATGGGACCAACTGCTGGTTTCTAAAATGTGGTGAGAATATGTATTTAAAGAGGACCCTATCAGGCCTTTATTCTATAAAAGAGCTAGACAAATAAATCTGAGGCATCTGAGGGTAATGGCATCTTGAGAGATAATGGATATTCAATCTGGGAGATGGGAAGGAGATAAAACCTTGGCTGGGGTATGCTAAAAAAAAAAAACTTAGACTGGCTGTTAAACTGCTGGATAGACTAGTCCCTATAAATTTTCAAAAGAGTGCCCTGGGTTTTGTCCAGGAGGCTATTGTCAATGAGATACACACTGCTAAAACTCTCCACAGTCCTTCAGAAATTTTAGGAAAGGTTCATACAACACCCACCTCATCCCTGGGGCCAATTACCAGTAGTTCTTGGCAAAACACAATCTTTAATAATCTTAGAGACAACCCATGAAAAAGAGGAAAAAATAATCCATTTTAATTCAATAATTAGGTAGATTCCTAATCTTGTCTACTAGCAAATATTTACCAAATGTTGTCAGAAAAATTAGTTGTAACCTCTATTAGCATTTTTATTTATTTGTAGTTGTTTTGGGAAGCCAAGAACTGAACCCATATATAATGGCGAACTTAATCAAGAAATGTATGTGTTCTGACTGCTCCACCAACTGGCCATTTCCTCGTCTATCTCCCTCTCATCAGGCCTCCCTATTCTCTGAGACACAACATTATTAAAATTAGGTTAATCAATAATCCTACAATATCCTGTAAATGTTCAGGTGAAAGGAAGAGTTGCATGCCTCTCAGTGTAAATTAAAAGCTAGAAATGGATAAGCTTAGTGAGGAAGACATGTGAAAAGCGAGGCCTCTCGCACCAAATAGCCAAGTTGTGAATACAAAGGAAAAGTTAGTGAAAGAAATTAAAGTTAGTATTTGAGTACACACATGATGAGAAAGCAAAACAGCCTTATTGCTGATATGAAGAATGTTTTAGTGGTCTGGATAAAAGATCAAACCAGCCATAACCCTCCTTTAAGCAAAAGCCTAATTCAGAACAAGGCCCTAATTGTCTGCCATTCTATGAAGGCTGAGAGAGGTGAGGAAGCTGAAGAAGAAAACTTGGAAACTAGCAGAGGTTGAGTTTGTGAGGTCTCTGTGACATAGGAGTTATAGAAATAAGCGGTTTCCATACCATAAAAGTCCAAGGTGAAGCAGCAAGTGCTGATGTAGAAGCTCTAAAAAGTTATCTAGAAAATCTAAGATCATTCACAAATGTGGCTACACTAAACAATAGCTTTTCAGAGTAGACACAACACCCTTATATTGGAAAAAGATGTCTTCTAGGACTTTCATAGCTTGAGAAGACAAGTCAATGACTGTCGTCAAAGCTTCAAAGAACAGGCTGATTTTCTTGTTAGGGGTTAATGCATCTAATGACTTTAAGTTGAAGCCAATGCTCATTTACCACTTCAAAAGTTCCAGGGCTATTAAGAATTGTGCTAAATCTACTCTACCTGTGTTCTATAAATTCAACAACAAAGCCTGGATGCATATTTGTTTACAGCATGGTGTACTGAATATTTTAAGCACACAGTTGTGACCTAGTGATCAGAAAAAAATGTTTCTTTTAAAATATTATTACTCGTTGACAATCCATCTGGTTACCCAAGAGCTCTGATATCAATATACAAGGAGATTAATGTTGTTTTCATGCCTGCTAACATAACATTTATTCTACAGCCCATGGATCAAGGAATAATGTTAACTTTCAAGTCATTAGCTAAGGAATACACTTCATAAGGCTAAAGCTGCCACAGATACTGATTCCTGTGATGGATTTGGTCCAAGTAAATTGAAAACCTTCTGGAAAGGGTTCACCATTCTAGATGCCAATATGGACATTCATGATTCATGGGAGGAGGTCAAAATATCAACATTAATAGGAGTTTGGAAGAAGTTGATTCCAGCCCTCATGGATCACTTTGAGGGGTTCAAGATTTCAGTGGAGGAAGTCACTGGCAATGTGGTAGAAATAGCAAGAGAACTAGAATTAGACATGGAGCCTGAAGATGCAACTGAATTGCTGCAATCTTATGATGAAACATTAATCATGAGAATTCACTTTTCATGGATAAGCAAAGTGGTTTTTTGAGATGGACACTACTTCAGGTGAAGATTCTGTGAACATTGTTGAAATGACAAGAAAGGATTTAGAATATTATATAAACTTGATAAAGCAGTGGCAGGGTTTGAGAGGATTAACTCTAGTTTTGAAAAATGTTCTGCTGTGGATAAAATGCTAACAAATAGCATCGCATGCTACAGAAAAATCTTAGGTGAAAGAAAAAGTCCATAGATGCAGCAAACTTTATTGTTGTCTTATTTTAAGAAAATTCTATAGTCATGCTAACCTTCAGTAAACACCATCTTGATTGGTCAGCAATCATCAACATTGAGATAAGACCCTCTACCAACCAAAAGATTATGACTTGCTGAAGGGTCATGTAATGATGGCCCTCTTAAAAGGGCCATGTAATGATGTTTTAGCAATGAAATATTTTTAAATTAAGGTATATACATTTTTAGATACAATGCTATTGAACACTTATTAGACTCCAGTATAGTGTAAACATAACTTTTATGTGCATTGAGAAACTGAAAACATTATGTGACTCACTTTGTTGCAATATTTGCTTTATTGCAGTGACCTGGAACTCACCCTCAATATCTTCAAGTTATGCCTGTATTTCTTATTCTCTTGATTATGGAATGGCCTTGTGACTTGCTTTGTCTCAAAAGAATATGGTTGAAGTGACAGCATGATGACCTTATGCCTTATGATATCCTGCAGACTTCCCTTCTTCCTCTTGGATTCCTGACTGCTGTTAGATTAAGTCATAGTCAGTGCTTAAGAAAGGAGAAACAAAATCAGGGAGATCTCAACTGCCCCAGCCAATATCTTCCTAGATAGGTCTACAGGAAGGTGACCTGCAGAGATATGAGAGAGTCCAGTCAAGATCAGCAGATACTCTAGCTGACTTGTAGCCCATCACGAATACATAAGCAACCCTAGTGTATTAGCACATTCTCACACTGCTATGAAGAAATACCTGAGACTGGGTAATTTATAAAGGAAAGAGGTTTAATTGACTCACAGTTCTGCATGGTTGGAAGGGCCTCAGGAAACGTAAAAGCATAGCAGAAGGGGAATCAAACGTGTCCTTCTTCACATTGCAAAAGGAAGGAGAAGTGCAGAATGTAGGGCAGAAAAGCCCCTTATAAAACCATCAGAGCTCATGAGAACTCACTCACTTGAATGGCATAGGGGAACCACTCCAATGATCTAATCACCTCCCATAAGTTCCTTCCCCTCTTCCCCAACAGGTGGGGATTACAATTTAGATCACAATTCACGATGAGATTTGTGTGGGGAAACAGAGCCAGACAACATCAGTCTGCCCCTGGTCGCTCCCAAATCTCATCTTTCTCACATTTGAGAGCACAATTATGCCTTCCCGACGTTCCACAGAGTCTTAACTCATTTCAGCATTAACCCAGAAATCCAAGTCCATAGCCTCATCTGAGATGAGGCAATTCCCTTCCACCTATTACCCTGTAAAATCAAAAGCAAGTTAGTTACTTCCAAGATACAATGGGAGTACAGGCATTGGATAAATGCACCCATTTCAAATGAGAGAAATTGGCCCAAAAAGGAGGGCTACACTCCCCATTCAAGTCTGAAATCCAACAGGGCAGTTATTAAAACTTAAAGTTCCAAAATGATCTCCTTTGACTCCATATTTCACATCTAGGTCATGCTGATGCTAGGAGTGGGCTCTCTTGGCCTTGGGCAGCTCTGCCCCTATGGCTTTGCAGGGGACAGCCTCCCTCCCAGCTTCCTTTGCAGGCTGGTGTTGAGTGTCTATGGCTTTTCCGGGTGCATGACGCAAGCTATTGGTGGATCTACCACTCTGGGGCCTAGAGGAGAGTGGCCCCCTTCTTAAAGCTCCACTAGGCAGTGTCCCAGTGGAGACTCTGTGTCGGACCTCCAACCCTACACTTCCCTTCCACACTGCCCTAGCAGAGGTTCAGCATGAGGGCTCTGTCCCACATCAGACTTCTGCCTGGACATCTAGGCATTTCCATACATCCTCTGAAATCTAGGTGGAGGTTTCCAAACCTCAATTTTTGTCTTCTGCATACCTGCAAGACCACATGGAGGCTGCCGAGGCTTGCATGCTCTGAAGCAATGGCCTGAGCTGTATCTTGGCCCCTTTTAGCCATAACTGGAGTGGCTGGGACAGAGGGCACCAAGTACCAAAGATGCATACAGCAGGGGGACCCTGGACCTGGCCCAGGGAACCATTTTTCCCTCCTAGAACTCTGGACCTATGATGGGAGGGGCACAAAGATATCTGACATGCCCTGGAGATATTTTTCCCATTGTCTTGGCTATTAACATTTGGCTCCTTGTTACTCATGCACAGTTTTGCAGCAATTTCTCCCCAGAAAATGGGTTTTTCTTTTCTACTGCATCATAAAAAGACAAATTTTCCAAAATTTATGCTCTGTCACCTCTTGAGTGCTTTGCTGCTTAGATATTTCTTCTGCCAGATACCCTAAATAATCTCTTTCAAGTTCAAAATTCCACAGATCTCCAGGGTAGGGACAAAAAACTGCCAGTCTCTTTGCTAACACACAGCCAGAGTTACCTTTATTCCAGTTCCCAACAAGTTTCTAATCTACATCTGAGACCACCTCAGCCTGGACTACATTGTCCATATCACTATCAACATTTTGGTCAAAGCCATTCAACAAGTCTCTAGGAAGTTCCAAACTTTCCCACATCTTTCTATCTTCTTCTGGGTCCTCCAAACGGTTCCAACCTCTGCCTGTTACCCAGTTCCAAAGTTGCTTCCATATTTTCAGGTATCCCTATAGCAGCACCCAATTCTTTGTGGTACCAATTTACTGTATTAGTCTATTCTCATGCAGCTACAAAGAAATACCTGAGACTGGGTAATTTATAAAGGAAAGAAGTTTAACTGACTCACAGTTCCGCAGGATTGGAAAGACCTCAGGAAACTTACAATCTGGTGGAAGGGGAGTCAAACATGTCCTTCTTCACATGACAGCAGGAGAAAGAAGTGCAGAGCAAAGTGGGGAAAATCCCCTTATAAAACCATCAGATTTGATGAGAACTTATTTACTATCATGAGAACAGCATAGGGGAACCACCCCCATGATTTAGTCACCTCCCATGAGTCCCCTCCCCCAACACATGGGTATTACAATTCAGATTACAATTCAAGACAAGATTTGGGTGGGGACACAGAGCCAGACCATATCACCTAGTCTACTCTAAAAGAATCACCCAGCAGACTCAAAAACTCATAAGCAGTGATAAACATTTGTGTTATGCCATAAAGTTTTAGGTATTTTGTTAGGCAAGAGCTCATTGATATTGTCGTTTATATTAAAAAATCAGGAAGTGAATGGAAGGAAACAAAGATATGATTTTCTCTTTTCAACAGGAAAAAATTTCTATGTTGTGTTTTCAGACTACCTATTATATTTGATGAGGGCCAATGCTTATGTTCTGTTAGCTTTGGATATAAGAAATAACCATGACAAAGATGACAATAGCATTGAGAAATGACAAGCTAAAAATTCCAAAGAAATGTGGGTGGAGCTTATGCAGATGGGAGAAACTTTTGCATGCCTAGTCATATTTTGTAAAAGGATTTTCGAAACTGTACCATACATTCGGGCTATGCATCTCATTATGCTATACATTTCATTAGGCTATAGGCTTCATTAGACACTTGAATCAAGAATCTCATTACATACTCCAGACACACATCTCATTATGCCATGCATCTCATTAAGCTCCCAGCTAGGAACAGATGTAAAATAGACAAATTTTAGCAAGGCTTTGATTCCAGCCCACATGGCATTCTCATCAACAACCGAGCAAGGGTGGACCAACAATTGGCTGATTTTTGAATGACACTTGACAAAGAGGAATGAGCTCAATCAGGCACTATTAAATAACAGGAGAAAAAAATAACTTGGTGTTACATTCCACTTGGCTGTCCACTCTAGGAATGTGTTTCTACTGTCAATCAGGAATCATCTATCAGTAAAAAGCCAGAGATGGGGTAGAAGAGGGCATGTGTCTGTAACACTGCAATCATCTGTCATGAGGCAGGCACTCAACAAAGGGTAACATCAATGTCACCTTGGGTTTGGCTTCAACACAATTGTATCTGTTCTGTGTCCCTAGCTGTAATTCATTGTTTGGCATCTTCAAGGATAGGTTCCCTGATGACGTTCCTGGTTAAGTAGTACTTTGGTCACAAATGATAAAAACCTAACTGACTAATTTAAGACTAGCATGTACTGAGGAGCCCAGAGGGTTGGCAGATTTCAAACCCGACTTTATGCAAAGGCTGAGACATCAGTAAGACACCAGTAAGATACATGTCTCCCTATCTTTCAGTTCTCCTTTGCTTTGTGTTGGCTTCATTCTTATGCATGTTTTCCCCATGAGATGGTTTCAGGAGGCTGCAAGCTTCCATCATCCTCACAGATATCAGTTCCAGTGAAAGATAGTGTCTTCTAGGAAGAGATAATCAAATCCTAGGGGATGACTCTCACTGGCCAATTGTGGGTAAAATGATTGTTCAGCCACCAATCTCTGTGTCACAGGAATGGAGTAACCTGAGTTACCAGCTTTACGTTGTATGCCCTCCCTAAATGTAGTCATGAATTAACACTGAAAGGAGGGCTGGACAAACAAGAGAATGTTTAGTAGACAAAAAGAGAGTTGGTCATACAGAAAATGTTCAGTATACAAAAATACCACATCTATGCCTGCTCCATCCTGAGAATACTCAGGTCTGGTGCAATACATGTGCAGTCTGAGAACTTGTGAATTCTTTCCTTGGTCACCAAGAAAATATTTGTCACTAATATTCAAATAAGTGATGTATTTTAAGCGATTAGCGGGGTAGATAAGTGCCATGGATGTTTCTGGGGCTCTTGTGATGACACCAAATGTAAATATGGTCATTCTGTGGAAACTAGGCTAGACAGTAAACCACCAAGAGATAGTATAATTTCCATGTGCCGGCAAGTATTTAATTTTGAAAGGCTAAAATATTTCATCTTACCACTGGCTTATGCTTGAATGTCTTTAGAAAGGGTTAAATTAGGGAACATAAAAAACACAAAAAAAACAGAGGAAAGATAGTTGATTTAATTTCACATGCAGGTGCAATTGTTAAGTTGAATGCCTTCTTGAGAGTAAGTTTGGGTAGAAAAAGTAAAGGAAAGTCCTCAAGAATTTCAGATATTTAATGGTAAAGGTAGAAGGGCAGGTAAGAAGATGTGGAATAAAATGGAAGAAAAGAAGTGTGGAGAAGGTCAGACAGAACTGAAGGCAAAATTCCTCAACTTTATGGTTTGCTTAGGGCTGTCCCCAGGTAGCACTCTGCAACTCTGAATAAATAAACATTTTCTCTAATCCGAAAGGATAGTAGTTTTGTTAGATAGGACTATAAAATGATGTCCAACCAGAACCAGTTATTAAATATTTTCACTGGACTTTTCTAGACAGTATAAGTCTGAAAAGAGTGGGTATCAATACAGTCTTGACCTTCTGGGTCCTTGTGAAGCTCTTTGCCTGTGAAAATATTACAGTTTAAACATTCCCTCCACATTCCTTTGACATGAAGTGCTGTATCTCTGATTGCCCAGAGTAGACAAAGCGGTTTCCTTTTCTAGCTTAGTGGGGTTTTTTTCTTTTCTTTAAAAGATCATTTAGCAGGAAGATGTTAAAGCAGAAGAGAGGTTGGAGTAACTGTTATGGGTCAAATTCTAACTTCATGTCATCATGGGTTCCCTCTGGTACCAAGTTTCACTGAAAACAAAGGCATGAACTACTTCTAATCTTCAGTTGATTTTTTTTACCTTAAGAACATCCTAGAATAGAGGAATTCAATACATTCATGGCCATAGAAGCAGCAAACTTCTCACATACTTAAAAAAAAAAACTCTCATCAAGTCTTATTTATTAATAAATAATAAGCACAAGGACTAATGAAGTACAAATGATAAAAATTTTTAAATGATCGTTCTTTTCCTTTTGTTTGGTATGATTTGTCTTTGAGCTTTATTGGTTTTACTCTTTCAATTAAAATGCTTGGGTTCTCATCACACCATTCCTGAATGCAAATATCAGTTGGTTTAGTATTTAGCTTCCTAGCTCTTTCTTGGCTCTTGGAAACATACCCTTATTCTCTGGTCCATTCTTCACCTACAGATGATTAAGAAAGAGAATTTTTATGTAGTTAAAAAATAGGACACATGTTCCTTATAGATATTTTACTACAGATTCAGAATCAGAAGCAAGCTATTCTCCCATCTTTGTCTTATAAGTGCAATTTTGAAAACACAGACTGAGTTGTAATTACAGGATTAAGGATAAAAGTCAATTTGTTTGCCTGTGAGATTTGTTCCCCAAATTGTCCTGAATACAAGGACATAAAATCCTGAAAGTCTATGCATGGCATATCACCTCCTTACTTCCAAGTTTCTGGACAATTGGGTAGATGGGCTTTGCAATGGATGTTCATGAGAGTAACAAGACAGCCCACGACTCCATTTCCAAATAAGGCATAGGAGATGATTCTTTTGTTTTTTTCCTGCCATCTTTATGCAGGAAAAAAGAGTAAAGGAAAAAATTAATGATTATGTAGCCAGTAAATTTCAAGGCAATAGTGAGAGATGAAAGGGTCTTATCTGATTGTTCATCTCATGCCTTTTAGGAGAACCTATTAGCTTGGAACACAGTCACCTGCTGGTATATGTGGCACATACACATATACACACACACAAATATAACAGAGACTCTCTGGGTTTGGAGTCCTGGACCTATGCAATATCTTTGCTCTTCAAAACAGTCCCAGGATGGCAGTCTCCTGTCTCCATTTTGTTGTGAAGCCCTTGGATTTTATATTATACAAACTATAAATAAAATTTAGACAATGAAAGCTAAAAGGATTTCTTCACTTGGTTAAGGTGGAAGCATATGTAGGCATTAAAAAAAAAAAAGGCATTCTGACCTTTGGGTGAACAGTAGAACTTAAAATGCTATTGTTAGAATGTGGCATGGGGAAAGCATGATTTAAATGTAAATCTTTTATCTCGAAAGCCATAAAAGACTATGCCTTGGAGGTATGAGAAAATACAAGCTCTAATGTGAAGCATATAAAAAAAATTAAAACATTTAGCACAGCACCAAATCTGCTTTTCTGAACCGCATTTTTGCTCACAAGATACTTAGAGTAGATGGCATTTTATTTATGTTTAAAATGAGCTGTTCTTTAACTGTTTAGTCTCTGGTTCCTTGGCCTGGTTCTAGAACTCAGGACATCAGTGTACCCTGAGAATGCCATCTTTCTCCTCCTCTTAACCTCCAAGCTCCTGATGTGCCTTTCAGCCTGTCCCATGAATGTCCCCATGGGTGGACCTGCCCCCTGAAAACTCTCCAGTCTGTCTCTCACCTCCGGGAGCTGCAGAGATAGCCAGGAAGGACGGTGTCAATGTTGAAGGTCATATCTCTATTTTCAAATTCCTTGACTTGCCCTATACCTTTGAGAGAAAACAAATAAGATCCTGCAAATATTTGGACCAAGGCTTCGGTAGGACTGGGCTTATGACAGGTTTTGTATATGGGCCACAGATTGGACACAGTTGGAACTGAGGCTCTTGCCCAGATTTCACTCACTATTTTCCATATGGCTTTGTTGGTGCTGATCATACCTTTTCCAGGACCAAATGCGCCCTCCCCTTTAGGAGCATCCTGCCGGTTCCTCATGTTTTCACCAACTGCTGGCTTTTCTAGGCTTGGCACCAGTTTCCCACACTTTTCTCCCTGCTACCACGTGTGGACCAGGCAGAAGTCTTTTCTCCCTGCTCCTAAAAGAAACCAAGGTCTTATGCAGCTCTGAGTCTGATATTTGTTTCCCTTGGGGTCAAGTCCTCCGGGAGCTCTTTGATTTAAAAATCCTGTCTTTTGCATCCCCTACATGGGCATGTAACACTTATTAAGTTTGTTTAGTGAATGAATGAATGAATGAATGAATGAATGAATGAATGAATGAATTTCCCATGCTTTTGAATTTTAGATGTATTTCTTTAACCCTTTACATAACCTGAAGTAGGCATAAACTTTCAAATCATTTCCTGCTTCCTCTGCCTGGAATCTTCTTCTGTCCTACACCACCTTCTAATCACTGCCACATCCCAGATTAGAAGTGGTTCCCTCTTGTAAACTCCTACCACACCAGTGTGTTCCCTCTTAGCCCTAGTTCAATTTATTAAATGATGATGTCTGCAATTTAACGTGGGTTGTTCTCTCACCTGTACAGTAAGCCCATGAGAACTAAAGATCATATCATATTCTTCACTGTATTTACACCACAAAAACAATGCTTGATGTGTAAAAGATATTATTTTATTAGATGAAAAATGAAGAACAAATCATTGATTTTCAAGGTGCATATATGTTTGATTGTTTCCTAGTTTGCCTAATATATCTTTAGTTATTCCTTCAAAATCTTTTGAAAGTTTTCCCCAAATCTCTGCCACTGGCTCTGACTGTCTTTCTCTGCTCAGAGTTCTTTGCACTTCAAGTTCTAACCCTTTATTTGGTTGCTATGCCCTGGCTTTCACACAAATAGATTCCAGGCAACCTCAATATATTCCCCACGTATATTCTTGTCCACTCATAAAATTTTCTCCTGAATTCTATCTTCATGAAAATGAAACATAGCCCAGAAGGTTTTTTTTGTTATTCCTAAGTATATACAATAACATACATGCCAATTAGTTATCACTTTATGTTTAAGACAATTAACCCTTTGAGGTAGCCATTGCTATCTATTGGGTAGTTAAGGAAAGTGAGGTTCCCTAATACGCAACAGAGCAGCCACTGATTCCCTCCACACTGTACCAAGGATGCTTAGGTCCAGTCATGGATGACCAGCCAAGGATGCCTAGGTCAGATGGCTACCACTTTCAGCAATTTGTACCAACGGCCATAAAAATGTCTATGTCTAATTACCCAATAATTCTCCTTTCAGGAATCTAGCCTAGGAAGATCATCATAAACTGAAAAAAAATTTCACACATGAAAATTCTCCACTGTGCTAGATTAGGTCCCAGGCAACACTATTCACAATAGTGAAAAACATGGAATCAACCTAAATGTTTGTAAATGGTAGACTGGATAAAGGAAATGTGGTACATATATACCGTGGAATACTATGCAGCCATTTAAAAGAACAAGATCATATTTTCTGGAGGAATAGATGGAGTTGGAGGCCCTTATCCTTAGCAAACTTAGGAATGGGAAATTAAATACTGCGATGATGAGAACCAATGGGCACAAAGAGGGGGAACAACAGGCACTGGAGCCTATCAAAGAGTGGAGGATGAGAGGAGGGAGAGGATGAGAAAAAAATAATTAATGGGTACTAGGCTTAGTACCGGGGTGACAAAGTAATCTGTATAACAAACCCCTATGACACAAGTTTACCTATATAACAAACCTGCATATGTACCCCTGAACTTAAAATAAAAGTTAAAGATAAAATTTTAAAATAACAGAAAAAAGAATTTGGAAATAAACTAGAGATTAAAGATATTATAGTAATATTAAATTTCCAAATGTTGAAAACTGGTGTTATGTAAGAGAAAATTCTTGCTTTTAGGACATATGCACTTAAGTGTTAAAGAGTAAAGGGACAATTTGCTCTCAAATAGTTTAGGGAAAAAAAGTCATGTGCATGTGTGCGTGCGCGCGCGCGCGTGTGTGTGTGTATGCATGACAGAGAGAAAGAAAAAGAGAGAAAAAGAGGATAATAAAGCAAATGAGTAAAAGTATAAATGATTTGTAAATTTGAGTAAAAGTTATATGGAAGTTTCCTGTAATAAACTCGCAATTTTTCTGTAAGCTTGAAATTATAGCAAAATTAAAAGTAACAAAACATGCCCTTTGCTTTGTTATTTATAAAAGTGGGAGTAAAATGAAAACAACTCATGTTAAAAATAGAAGAAAGGGTAATTAAATGATGATATATCCACATGATGGAAAATAAAGAAGCCATTAAAATTGTTTACAAAAATAATTATTAAGGAAATGGAAGGATGCTTAATTTATAGCATAAAAAGAGTTGAATAAAAATGGCAAATATGCAATGGTGGTGATTCGAAAACAATAGAAATTGTTGATGGAATTATGGGTGAGTTTTATTTATCGCTGTTTTGTTTTTATTACTTTTCCTTATTTTTGCATATATAAAATACTAAGAATGTATTAACTATATATAAAATTTTCAATTTTTAGTCTTTTTTTCTGATTATTTGTTAAATAATAAAAAATAATTGTGGGCCAGGCACGGTGGCTCACACCTGTAATCCCAGCACTTTGGGAAGCCAAGGCGGGTGAATCACCTGAGGTCAGGAGTTCGAGACCAGCCTGGCCAACATGGTGAAACTCTGTCTCTACTAAAAAAAACAAAAAATATCTGGGCATGGTGGCATAAGCCTGTAATCCCAGCTACTAGGGAGGCTGAGGCAGAAGAATCCCTTGAACCTGGGAGGCAGAGGTTGCAGTGAGCCGAGATCGTGCCACTGCACTCCAGTCTGGTGACAGAGTGAGACTCCATCTCAAATAATAATAATGATAATAATAATAATAATAATTGTGCACCTTGTCCCATGAGATATTTCTCTAGAAGGGTGAGATCAGGGCCCAATGATGTAATACAATCCTATGTCAGGATGTGTCAGTCAGCTTTTCAGTTGCCTTTCCATGTCCATGCTTTCCACTCTCATTGTAAACTTCCAGTGTGGGAAAGCACCATTTTGCTATCATGTTCTAATAGCTCAGAGTTGAATGCAGGAAGCTGCTTCTTGATAATGGAGATGTTTTCCTTTCTGAGCCCTTGGCAGCATATTGAACATGGAGGCTTGGGGGACAGGAAAAGCTGAGTTTGAAAACTGACTCTTAACTAACCCTATGACCTTGAGGAAATTTCTAAAACTCTCCAAGCTTCAGTTTTCTCACCCCTAAGATTGGAATGTTAGTACTTACCTTGTAGTGTAGCTGTAAAAATTAAATGGCAACATACAGGTCTGAGTGGTGCCCAGAGCCCCTCTAACCTGTTAGAGATGGGTGTCGCTGTTGTCATCATCTTGATTTTGTACACCCTGAGATGCCAACAGGAAATGCACTTATAATTCCCTCTAACTGATGAGGAAGAAATTAAAGCCTCAAGGTCTGCACACACATCCTATGTTTTGATTCTTAGTTTTTGGTCATTAAAGAGAGCACAAAGGAGGGCAAATTCGAATTATCATATTCGTAACTTTGCTGTTTCAAGAAATCATATTCTTTCTTGAAATTCAAAACCACTCACCTAACTCTACAGGAAGAGTGCTTCTATGCCTTTCGGATAAGTCAGGCCATAAAAAAAATCCACAAGACTAACAAAGGTCTCTCTTTATTTCCAGTAATGCTGCTCATAGAGGAGTTACTTACTGACAGTCTCCTCCTTTCATACTTCCAAGTTTTCATGGCACACAATTGCTTTCTCCAGAAGATGACACTTGAGTCTACCAAGTTTCCCGGCCAAAGCAGCACATCCCTCCTGCTGAATAAACTGAGACGTGGCAGACAGGGGCCACAGACTAGTGAGCAGAGTCTGAAGACCCCTTCTTCAACACCCCACCCCAGCCAGCAGCATCGTGCTGCGTCTCCTCCAGGGTCACCTGGGTGAGACTGAAATAATCTGGAAAAGGTAAGAATTTAAAGACCAAATATGTAAACATTGCAAGCCCTTTGACTTATTTTCATTTCTCTCTGCAAAAGAGTACAATCAATTCGTAATGTTTCTTAAAGAAATAGTGTAACCGTTTGGCTTGTAGAAAAGCACGAGAAATATTTAGGTTCCTAAGGAAGATGAGGTCCCTTCTTAGTTCTTTGTTTTTTTGTTTTTGTTCTTGTTTTTTTTTTACTCTGTCGCCCAGGCTGGAGTACAGTGGCATGATCTTGGCTCACTGCAACTTCCGCCTCCTGGATTCAAGCAATTCTCCTGCCCCAGCCTCCCGAATAGCTGGGATTACAGGAACACACCACCACACCCAGCTAATTTTTATATTTTTAGTATAGACGGGGTTTCACCACGTTGGCCAGGTTGGTCTCGAACTCCTTACCTCAGGTGATTCGCCTGCCTCGGCCTCCCAAAGTGCTGGGATTACAGGTGTGAGCCACCGTGCCCAGCCCTAGTTTTTGTTGTTGTTGTTTTTTGTTTGTTTGAGGCAGAGTCTCACTCTGTCACCCAGGCTAGAGTGCACTGGGGCAATCTCGGCTCACTGCAACCTCTGCCTCTTAGTTCAAGCGATTCTCGTGTCTCAGTCTGCCAAGTAGCTGGGATTTCAGGCACCCAACACCATGCCCAGCTAATTTTTTCTAAAGACAAGTTTTCACCATGTTGGGCAGGCTGGTCTCAAACTCCTGACCTCAAGTGATCCACCTGCCTCAGCCTCCTAAAGTGCTGGGATTACAGGCGGGAGCCACCATGCCCAGCCCCTTAGTTTTGAATGATTGCCATCTACTGATAAGAAACCATCTTTTGTAAAATGTCCATGAAATAGAATACCCTATCGCAGATTCATCCAAAATTGTGTCTGGAAATTAAATCATTCAGTGATGGAAGCAGAGTGGCCGAATAGCACCAGTGGTCAGGACTGTGATAAGAATGGGGTTCCTGAGTACACATCATAATCCCAGCTTCCAGGGCCTTTCTGCCTCACCAGAAACTGTTTTTCCTGGCGTCTCAGGTTCACTCTGCAAGTTACTAGTTCCTGTCCGCTCACAGATCAGCTGACAGTCTATAAATTCCCCATAAATATTAGCTAACAATAATGATGTGCTCTGCTTCTCCCGAAGGGCATTTGCATCTAAGAATAAATAAACTTTCATGATCCAAGAAAATGAAGCTGTAATGATAGAATAATCAGCACTGAGTCTGAGATTTAATATTATGTTTATTCATTCCACAAACTTTATTCTAGGTATTTACATAGGCTCCAAATCTCAAAGAACTATAGCATAGTGAGAGAAAGCTTATGCTCTAGTCAGAAAGTATTTTACCTAGTGATAAAATATCCTATAACCATCTTTAGTACAGATATTTGCAGGGTTACACAGAAGACGGCACCTGAGATGGGGAGATCAGCAATGCTTAAGGGTTATCAACTGGGTGTGGTGACTCACACCTGTAATTCCAGCACTTTGAGAGGACGAGGTGGGTGGATCACCTGAGGTCAGGAGTTCAAGACCAGCTTGACCAATACATGAAACCTCGTCTCTACTAAAAACACAAAAATTAGCAGGGCATGGTGGCATGTACCTGTGGTCCCAGCTACTTGGGAGGCTGAGACAGGAGAATTGCTTGAACCCAGGAGGTGGAGGTTTCAGTGAGCCAAGATCGTGCCACAGCACTCCAGCCTGGGCTACAGAGGGAGACTCAGTCTCAAAAAAAAAAGAAGAGTTATCACAGGGCACTGTCACGTAGGGAACATTGTCAATTACACATCTCTGTGAGCATTCTTAGGGGCCTGCATCAGGGGTCATGTTCATTTTACCAGTGATTATACAGAAGCACAGAGCGGGTTATTGGCTTAGCCAAAGCAAAACAACCAGTCATGACGGAGCCACTGTTGACACAAATCCATGCTGCTTCTAACTACTCAGTTAGGGCCCATTTTCCCGGACATATTGTGTGTTCAGCCCACCCTCTTCTAAACTCTGATAAGTGTATATACACTCATGATAGGATTCAGACTTCTTAGGAACAGGAACCATCAGTTTGGTTTAAGTGACTCAAAAGTTTTAGGACAAATCTAAATAGAATAATTGTAATATAGACTAAGGCTTCTTTTATTTTTCTTCTGGAAAACAATGGGAAGTGGTAGTCAAAGAAGAAGAAGTGGTAGTCAAAGAAAACAATGGGAAGTGGTAGTCAAACTGCATAGTTTAACTCCAACCCAACCCTTGTTCTGGAAAAAAAAAGAAAATAAACCAAAAAAACCCTGACTTACTGGAGAATAAGTGATATATTAGTCATACTTATAAATATAAATCAAAATGAAAATAAAAATATTTTTATTATTTCTATTTTAAAGAAAAAATTAGGTGAGGTGTAATTTTACCAAAACTCATGAAGCAAGATCATGATGATATCTTCATTCTTTAAATTCTGCAAGAGTCCATTTATTTAGTCCTTTAACAAATGCTTGAAGCCTACTGTGTCCAGGTAGAGGCACAGGCCACCAGGGTTAGAAAGATTCATGCCATAAAGTTCTAGGGTTCGAATAACTCAAACCCCGATGGCAGAGCATCCAGGGAAAAGTAAAACTCAAATTCAGTTCAGTTAGTTAAGTTCTGTCAGGGAACATGCTGGTGAGTAGTCACCTGATCTAGACCTGGACGCATGGATAAAAGTGAACCACCTAGGCAAGGAGGTGAAGCTGACACATGTGTAGCAGGTAGCCAGATGCAGAGACAGCAAAGAGCTGCTGGGCACAGGAGCTGCAAACAATTAAGGGGAGGCATTAGGAGGGACAAAGCGGGATGGGAAACTGAGGCCAGTAACAAAAAGTTGCAGCATCTGAACTTTGTGTTGAGATCCACGGGGAGCCACTGAAAAGTTGAAAAGAGACATGCAGCATATCGGATGTTCAGGGTTTTTGTTTTGTTTTTTGGGACAGACTCTCGCTCTGTCACCCACGCTGAAGTGCAGTGGTGCTATCTTAGCTCACTGTAACCTCTGCTTCCCAGATTCAAGTGATTCTCTTTCCTCAGCCTCACAAGAAGCTCTGGGATTACAGGTGACCACCACCATGCCCAACTAATTTTTTGTATTTTTAGTAGAGACAGGGTTTCACCATGTTGACCAGGCTGGTCTCAAACTCCTGGCCTCAAGTGATCTGCCCACCTCGGCCTCCCAAAGTGCTGGGATTAAAGGTGTGAGCCACCGTGCCTGGCCCAGATGTTCACTTTAGACAGATGACACAGCAGAGTTAGGGAGGACAACAAACAATGACACAGCTGATTGTAGTGGGAAGAGTTACCACACTCCCTTCTGTGGGTAGAAACTGCAAGAGAAAAAGAGACAGTTCTACCTAGATAGAATCAGACCCTGCTATTAAGAAAATTGGTATGACTCAACCTAGATTGAACTAAAATTTACCTTCCCATTGTTGCACAATTTAAAAAGTATTTCAAGTGAGAAAATACTGTGCGAACAAGATTGCTGCAAGATTGTTTTTAAAGAACAAACTCTTTTCCTGGTTTTGTTGAACAAGTAGAGTATTCATTTATGTATCAAAAATGTCCTTGGATAATTACAAATGAGTATTATTTATTCATTAAAGCAGACTTGACAGTTCAGTGATCTTAAAACTATAAAAGTGCATTTTTTTAAAAAAATAAAAAAGAACATTTCAGTAATTTGGACTGGCTTCTCTCCAATTTGAGGATTTACTCTATCAGCTTTAACTGATTTATTCACAACATTAGCAAGCAATTTTGGAATTGTGTAATCAGAATCTAAATAGATCTTAATAGCCCCAAAGAATTAATATGCCTGCTACAATGTGAGCAATTTATTCCTTTCACACCAGTAGATTATGGTTCAATGATTGTGAAATTCCAGATTATTTGTAGGAAAAACATTATATGAACAAAGTCATCTTTTAGATTTGTTTTTGTTGGATTTTGTTTATCTTTGTTGGGTCTCCTCCATCGATAGTAAGACATTCATTTTTCAAATATTGGGCATGACTATGTACCAGACACTGCCATTCATTGCAGGGACCTGGATGTGGAGGGCTTGGCTTCTGCTTTTAAAGGAATCACCATCTGGTGAGGGATACCAGGATATAAACAAACCACTATTGAATGATGCAATCAGTCCCTTAATAGGAGCTTACTTCAGGAGTTATGGCAACGTAAAAGAGCAAGAACTTGACTGTCCAGAGAGTTTAGGGAAGGTTTCTCTGAGCAGAAGATTCTTTGAGGTGATCTGAACAGCCTGATGAAAAGATGTAGCAGATAAATAGCATTTCAGGGAAAATAAATGAGACCATGGAATAATACTGGATGCATTACAGAAAGTATGATTAGTTGAGACTGGACAGAGATGTCTTATGTAGACAAGATATGGGGGGAGAGAATAAGAATGTAGGTAAAACACCTTCCACGGGGCTTCACATTTCATAGTAGGGACCTTGAAGGCAGCTTTCAAAGCATCTATGTACGAATTTTATGCAGGCCACTAATTTCTCTACCCTTGGCGTGTTGTCTGTTTCTGTCCCCATCATTCCCAGAGGTGTTAACATCCTTATCAAATGACAGCGGTGATAGATTCTGGAATATTCTGGAGTGAAGCTTGGTGTCTGCCCTCACATTGCTTACAATATTATCAAATTGTGCTCAGCATATTTAAGTTATTTTTCAGTCCCCCAATGTGCCCACTTAGAGAAGATGAATTAAAACTTTTTTTTGTTTTTGTAGAGCTGGGGTCTTACTATGTTGCCCAGGAGTTGGAGACCAATCTGGGCAACATACTGAGATCCTGTCTGTACAAAACATAAAACAAATGACATGAGTGTATTAGTCTGTTCTCATACTGCTATAAGAACTGCCTGACACTGGGTAATTTGGAGAGGAAAGAGGTTGAATTGATTCACCATTCCACATGGCTGGGGAGGCCTCAGGAAACTTACAGTCATGGCAGAAGGGGAAGCAGGTATGTCTTACACGGTGGCAGGAGAGAAGCATGTGAAGGAAGAACTGTCAAACACTTATGAAACCATCAGACCTCATGAGGTCTCCCTATCAGGAGAACAGCATGGGGAAATCGCCCCCATGATCCAATCACCTCCTACCAGGTCCCCCTCCTTTGACACCATTCAATGGACCTTGCTTATGAAACCATTTTTCCCTCCTAGGTCTCTGGGCCTGTAATAGGAGGGGCTGCTGGGAAGGCCTCTGACATGCCCTGGAGACATTCTCCCATTGTCTTGGCTACTAACATTCAGCTC
The DNA here is from genome assembly GCF_043159975.1 of Macaca nemestrina. Taxonomy (NCBI): domain Eukaryota; kingdom Metazoa; phylum Chordata; class Mammalia; order Primates; family Cercopithecidae; genus Macaca; species Macaca nemestrina. The sequence goes on from NC_092135.1 coordinate 119,180,553, forward strand.
CTCATAACTTCAATTCCTTTCCAGAAAATGGGTTTTTCTTTTCTACCACATGGTCAGGCTACAAGTTTTCCAAACCTTTATGCTCCGCTTCCCTTTTAAACATAAGTGTCAATTTCAGATCATTTCTTTCAAGTTCAAAGTTTCACAGATCTCCAGGGCAGGGACAAAATGTCATCAGGCTCTTTGCTAAAGCATAGCAAGAGTGACCTTTGCTCCAGTTCCCAGTAAGTTCTTCATCTTCATCTGAGATCACCTCAGCCTGGAATTCATTGTTGTTATCACTATCAGCATTTTGGTCGAAACCATTCAGTAAGTCTCCAGGAAGTTTCAAACTTTCTCACATCTTTCTGTCTTCTTCTGAGCCCTCCAAACTGTTCCAACCTCTGCACGTTACCCAATTCCAAATTCACTTCCATATTTTCTGGTATCTTTATAGCAGTGCCCCAAACTCCTGGTACCAATTTTCTGTATTAGTCCATTCTCACACTGCTATAAAGAACTGCATGAGACTGGGTAATTTAGAAAGCAAACAGGTTGATTTGACTCACAGTTCCAAATAGCTGGGAAGCCTCAGGCAACTTGCAATTGTGGCAGAAGGGGAACTGTCAAACACTTATAAAACCATCAGATCTCGTGAGAACTCACTCACTATCAGGAAAACATCATGGGGGAACCACTCCCATGATCCAGTCACCTCCCTCCCACCAGTTCCTTCCCTCAACATGTGGAAATTATGGGGATTACAATTCTAAATTAAATTTAGGTGGGAACCCAGAGTCAGACCATATCATTGAGTGTGATGGCATGTACCTGTAGTCCCAGCTACTCAGGAGGCTGAATTAGGAGGATCACTTGAGCCCAGGAGGTTAAGGCTGCAGTGAGCCATGATTGTGCCAGCACACTGCAGCCTTGGTGACAGAGTGAGACCCTGTCTCAAGAAAAAAAAAAAAAAAAGAAAGAAAGAAAAAGCAACTGAGATTTAATACCAATAATTTTAACCACAAAGAAACAAGCATAGATAATTAGAAATAAGAGAAAATGAGGTGGGAAAAGATATTCAAAATCGCACATATGTGTGTATGTGTGTGCCTGTGTATATGTGTGCATGCATATGAACATATGTACACACATGTGTGTACATGTGTGTGTTTTCTTTCTTTTGCACCCAACTATTTAAGCAGAAGTAGGCTTTTTAAGGTGTGCTATCTTTGGAGTAAGGTATGAACTACAAATATGCAAGGAAAAGCAGTATCAAAGTTGATTTAAATATTAAGACCAAATATAACGTGGGAAGACCCAGAGAAAAGTGTTTATGTCATAATTCTAAGAATGAGGAAGAGTTCAGGTTGATGCAAGAGCTGTTTTCTGGCCATCATATAAAGATATTTAAATCTTCTCTGTGAAGAAAGAGAGAGGGAGAGAGAAAACGGAGAAGAGAGCGTAGTGTGACATTTCTGGGGTTGGATTTCTGCCCCTGAGGCTGTGTCTTCAGTTGTGGGATAAAAGAAGCCCCCGATATATTCTGGGAGATCGTAGATTACACATTTAGCCAAAGAAAGAAAACCTTCTTAGAAAAGCCACCCATTCTTAGAAAAGTCAAGCCCTTCTCCTGCAGGTGGGAGAAAATTGGCAGAGCAGACCTAACTGAAGAAGAGACTGAAAGAGTTCCCAGTTTTTCTATGGCCACAGAACAATATGAAAAAGGAGGCAAAAGCTTTCTGTGTCCCCCAAGAGCAATACAGAGAAATCTGGAAGGCCATAGACTAGTTGAAGCTCATGGTGGGGCAAGAAGGAAGCAGTGTGAGAACCCAACACAAGTGGCCACAGCAGGAGGGCACAGTGACAGCTGTGGCAACACAAGTAGGGAGTGATGACACAGGACTGGTCACTGCTCAGAGAGGCCATTGTGTTAAAAGATGCACACAGACCAATGCAAACCTGTCCCAGATCAGAAGGACTAGGAGAGAAGGGACACTGAATTGACTGAGGAGTTGCCCAAAAGTGCATTCACTTTTAAACCAGAAGTGATTGAATTACCTTGATTTGTTAAAACTGTTATCTGCCACCAATAGAAATGAGATCTTATGAGCTGAGTTGACCTCAGTAACGTAGAAAAAAGTTTTATTTTGCACACCTGAGCTCATCACTGCACAACTTATCTCCACATCGCCTGTGTATCATCTTAAAAGAGGCAAGTGGGACACCCAATATTGTCTCCTCTAAACTAAATGAAATATCAAGAGGCTTAGTTGGTAGAAGTAAAATCAGTGCAGACAGCTATACATTGGCAAAACAGGAAATGAATAAGTTCATTCTAGAATCAATCCAACAAGTTTGAGTTCATTGACCCTTTCCTGTAATACTTTTCAAACTGCATTAGCATCAGACTGTACTTACAATGAATGATATTTTATGATAATGTATTCAAAGGAAAAACGACATTACCAACAAACAGGATCATGGGCATGGAGGATGTTTTTAATAGCTGTAAGAAACAGTTACTGTCTCTCTTAATACTGACTTGTACCAGTGATGCTATTGAAGATAGAAGTTCTACTTGATGGTCCGGTCATAGAAATCCTCTCTATCTAGGGTGGAAACATGAAATAAGAGGCCTTAAATCTCTTGACTTCAGCTGGTCCCACTCCAATCCTGCCTTCCTGATAGGATGAAAACATTTAGGGGCCAGAGAAAATAGTCAATTGATTCCACATGTTGCCTCAGGGGCTGTGGGTAGAACAAGATTATTTCATCCCAACTATCTGAAGAGTCCTCCAGAGATCTAATTTGCTAATGGTCACATCCATGATCCCTCCCATTATGAGACATAAAACACTTTTGAAAAGGGTATGGAGGAAACTAGTCCCATCTTAAAAGACAAGCAAAATGTACAGTGGTTTTGGAGGTCTGTTCACATCACACCTTTTGTAATAAGCCCAGATATCAACAAACACCCTTCTGTATGACACAAACTAACCTTGCTGCCCAAGGCCAAATGTGCCATACAGAAAAATTCATTCCCACACTCTAAATATCTAAGGTGTAAACCAATTGCCAGGGGGAAAAAAGGTGTCACGAAACCTTCCATTACTCTTAACCAGAAAGCAACCAGGCCAAGTGGTCAACTATAGAAAGATTTTTTTTTTTCAATGCAGTCATTATGTTTTAACTGGAGAAAACAAAATTGATCTGTACAAGTCAGGACCTAGAAACAAGTGTGTAATTACTAATTATACACTTAGGGGTTTATTCTCCCCTAGATACAGATGCCCAACTCCCACCAAAATTAATCTGAGTTGCATTCAAGTGTGGAGGGGAGAATGGGTTTCATGGCTGCTCTGCAGAAGTAATGAAATTCCCTTATAAGCCCATGTTGCCTCATAATAATACTCCAATATTGAACCTCAAGTTTGTTAAGTAGCAAAGACTCAATACAACTATTCACTGTGAAGCTTTCCAAGGAAAAGACCCCAGTGTATTGAATATTTCAGTATTTTCTCAGAAATGATTAGCTTTTTAATTACTTTAAGTAAGGGGAGGAAAATTCCTTTCATGATTATTCAGGTAAGTGGTGGAGTCAGGAAATGAGCAGAAACAGAATTTTACCAAATCCTTAATTTGGTCCTTTACTTTTCAACCACATAGAATCAAATATTTCTTAATGAAGAAAATAATGAAATAACATGCTGGGAAGTGTATAAGGTGAAGAAATTGTTGCATGCTATCTACAGTGAAGACTTGGAGAGTGGAAACAATGTAAAAAAAAGAGAATAATGCTGTATTTGTTTACATTTACACTTTATTGGTGGATTACTCTATTGGCCTATCAGAGCGTCTCAAAGAAAGGAGCACATTCTAATAACACATTGTCAATGTTTGCTTACAAACACTTTTCTGTGTCAAACTTTTCCATTCACTGAAAGAAAGTAGTTTATAATGCATCCTAAAGAAGGCATGCTTACTTTTGTCTCTTATTTTTTCTTTTGCTTTATTGATGTCCACACTCTAAAAATTACCTTCGTTATCATGATTAAGTGAACTGCTATTTATTTTTTTCTAATGTTTTACATATTCTTTATTAAATTTTTTTTATTTTTATGGATTTAGGGGTACAAGTGGAGTTTTGTTACCTGGGTGTATTGGATAATAGTAAAATGTGGGCTTTCAGTGTACTCATCACCCAAGTAGTGTACACTGTGCCCAATAGGTGATATTTCATCCATCACCCCCGCAGCCTTCCCATGATTTGTAGTCTCCAGTGTCTATTATTCCACTCTGTATGTCTGTGTGTACCTATTGTTTAGCTCCCATGTATAAGTGAGAGCACATGGTTTTCTACTTTCTGCTTGAGTCATTCCACTAAGGACAATGGTCTCCCATTCTGTGTTGCTACAAAAGATATTATTTTATTCTTTATGAGGCTGAGTACTATTCCATTATTTTGTGTGTGTGTGTGTGTGTGTATACATACACACCACATTTTTTAATCCAGTCACCCATTGATGGACACATAGGTAGATTCCATGACTTTGCTGTTGTGAATAGTGCTGCAGAAAACATACATGTTCAGGTGTCTTTTTTATATAATGTTTTCTTTGGGGTAGGTACCCCGTAGTGGGATTGCTGGATCAAATGGTAGTTTTATTTTTAGTTCTTTGAGAAAGTCTCTATACTGTTTTTCATAGAGGTTGAACTAATTTAAGTTCCCACCAACAACGTATTCCCTCTTCTTCACATCCTCACTAATACCTGTTGTTTTCTGACTTTTGTATAACAGCTATTTTGACTGGCATAAGATGGTATCATTGTGGTTTTAATTTGCATTTCTCTGATTAGTGATGTTGAGTTGATGATGATTCATGAGTAAATTTTTTTTCTTAAGTTTTTTGGCCACTCGTATGTCTTCTTTGGGAAAATCTCTGTTAATGTCCTTTGTCCACTATTTAATGGGGTTGTTTTTCTCTTATTGAGTTGTTTGAGTTCCTTTTAGATTCCGGATATTAGATCTTTGTCAGATGCATTGTTTGCAAATATTTTCACCCATTTTGTAAGCTTTCTGCTCTGTTGACTATTTATTTTAATAGAAACTTGAATTGCCACTCACTGTACTTAAGCATATTTTAAGGTAATTATTTTGTGCTTGTAGATTAATACTCATTGGGGAGAAATTGGAAAATACACAGAAAATAAACCTGTCTTAAACTCTTCCACTCAGATTATCAATGTTAATATTTTCTATCTTCAACTATTTTTTATACTTTTACAAAATTCAGATGCTGAATCTAGACAGCTTTGTATTGTAATTTTGGACATTAAATAGGCACTTCTATGATATGAAATAACCTGTTAAAGCATTATTCTAATTAATGTGATTATTGAAAGCATTATTTTATTTTACCAGCTGGGTCGTTTGGGTTGTGTTTCTCCTTTTCTTTTGTGCTAGAAATGGGGTGGGATCTACATTCTTAAAATTCAATCTGTTTCCATAAAACAACAGCATGTTTCTAAAAGTGAAATTCCATAGCAGGTTGTTTTTACAGGTTCTTCTTTTCTTTTCTTTTTTTAAAGAAAGCAATGGAGGTCCATGAGGAGATACTTAGCGAGAAGCAGAAACACGTTGGAAAGTCAGTTTCCTTCCCACCCTTGGGCTCCCAGTTCTTTCCCAGAGACAACTCGGTTTCCAGGTTCTTACATGTATTTTCAGAAAAATGATGACATGAAGCTTTACTTTAAAGACTTTTTGTAGATTTGTACCAATTTCTTCAGCTCGTTTGTCATAAGCAGTACCAAGAATGAGGTACAGGTGGATGCAGAGTTTAATGGTAATGGTACCTATTGTTTCCGTCAACCACACATACTTTCATTTTCCAGTTCGTTTGGCACTGCTCAGTTGCAGCACTGCAGACCTTGTATGGCTGGTGGCCATAAAGACAATGAGGCCAATTCACAAGAAGCAGAACTAAGTAGAAGACAGGGCATTACACTGGCTTCACCTGAACCCCCAAAACAGGGGTGGTGTCAAGCCACTAAAGCCAACAAACCCACTTTACTTTTTAAAAACTGATTTGAGTTTTGGTTTTGTCACATAACTGGAAGAAACACAGTAAGAGGTGACCTTTCTGTGTGTAACAACAACACACAGAAAAAGGGAGATCCCAGACATCATCCCTGATGGATGCCAGGAGAAAATGCAGCTAGAGAGATGCTTTCAGAAGCGCTGCCCCTGTGAAATAATATACAGTGCTTAGCAGTGACTTGGAAACTGAAGCAACGTATGATGCAAACTTTATGCTGTGCACTATGTGTGTACAGATATTTGTGTACCCTGGAAAGCAGAGAAGCTCTCGCAAATACCCTACCTGGTACAACCTCCAGAGTGAAACTGTTCAGCATGTATCCATTCAACTTAGCTCTATCTGGCTTCTTATTTTCATATAAGTTTTTGTTTTGATTTTTTTTTTTTATTTAGTTTTTTGAGAGAGTCTCGCTCTGTCGCCCAGGCTGGAGTGCAATGGCGCGATCTCAGCTCACTGCAACCTCCGCCTCCCGGGCTCAAGCAATTCTCCTGACTCAGCCTCCTGAGTAAGTGAGATTACAGGCACCCACCACCACGCCCGGCTAATTTTTTGTATTTTCAGTAGAGACAGGGTTTCACCGTGTTAGCCAGGATGGTCTTGATCTCCTGACCTTGTGATCCACCTGCCTCCACCTCCCAAAGTGCCGGGATTACAGGAGTGAGCCACCGCGCCCGGCCTGTTTTGATTTTAATTTACCTGAATCAGGGAGAGAAGATGGAGCAACTATTTTGCAATATTGAGCTCCAGAAACATTTAAAGAGAATTTAAACACAGCCTGCCTTACCAAGTGGGAAGTGTCCATCTCTATCGGTCCTTTCTTGAAATTTGAAGTTGGGGGGCCCAGGAGCAATCTAACACTCATTCATCTGAGAGTGAGATCTGTACTGCTCATTCTAGGACTTTGCTAGGGCAGGCTAGTGGGGAGAATCAACTCAGCTAACAAAGACTTAACATATACACACATGCTTACACACTCAAGTACACACCTACATATGTGTACTCATATACACATGCACACAAATGCTCACACATTCACATTTACAAATATGCCAGCCTTGATAAGTCAATAAGGCATCATAGTGATAACAGGTGCTCACTGTGGGAGAGAAAGAACAAACTGGGACCCACCCATAAGCTTCCAATGTTGCATTTGAACTTGAGTTTACACTATCAAAGAAGGAAAATATGCTAGCATTTTGTCATCCCCTGACTATCATTATTTGTAACAAATCCTCAAGTAATTTAGACTCATTAATGCTCAGACACCCATAATCTATTTGCTCTATTTAGTTGAGCTATTGAGTGAGGTCTAAAAATGCCCTCACCCTCCCACATTACTGCGTTCTGTCTTCTTGATATGAATTGTAGGAGCAAAGTAAACAGAGGGCTCTGTTAGAATTTCCTTTTTTACAAATGAGCCATAAAATTGTCCATTAATCAGTCCTGGCTCCCAGGGACCTGTTTGCATTGTGGAGGTTTCCTTTTCCTTTTCTGATCCCCGTTTTGTTGAAGAGATTACTCAAAAGAAAAAAGAAATCACATAGCAATAAGCCCCAGAGAATAGGCTTAACAAAGCCAGCCTTTTTTCTTCTTCTTCTTCTTATAAGCTGGCTTTGGCTGGAGTCAAATTCTAATCATTCAGCACCATTAAAAACTTTAACATTTACTCTGCTGGCTTTAGAAATCTTTTAAAATATAAAATATTCCTTCTTGTCACCCCAGAGGGCACGGCGTTCCCATCTACTCAAACAAGTACTTGATGTAAGTCTTTTAGCACCATGTAAAGACCTCCTCAGGATCTCCGAGACCAGCTTCCATGGGCACAGAAGTAAGGAAACACTGGGGAAATTTACTCCGAGCTTGGCATTTCAGGCCTCCCCTCACGTAATTCCTAGACAAGGTGTTATTTCTGACAGTTTTTGCATTTATCTTGGGGGTGTTTCCTTTAAAAGACGGAAGGAGAAAATACATATCAAGCTTTGAGCTGTCTGAGAGGAGAGAGGTCCTGGACTGCCTACCTTTCAGGCTGCAGCCTTCTTCTCGGGTGGCTATTACCTAGGACCAGGCCACCTACCTTCCATTTTTCCCATGAAGTAGATTTTGTACGTTCAGGAAGATTCCCCACAAATATATGCATGGTACCAACATTATCAATGCATAGGTGATTTTTAAATATATAGTCAGATATATATAGTATATATTTAAAAAATATATATAGTAGTTATATGTATCTATTTATAGTCTATATATAGTAATCATATGTAAGTGTAGTAATAAAAGAGACAGCAAAAATTGGCTTTAATGGAATTGTAACCAAAGCACGGTCTGTGTTTAGTTTGGGACTGCTGGTCTCGTTGAACCCCTACTTTTCCTCCCTCTAGTCTAGTTCTCCCTTTGTATTTTGCCCTTTATTTACATTTAGTGTAAAACTTCCATAAACTCCCTTAAGGGATTTCTTTATTTTTTCTTTACCTTAAAAAAAAAAAAAAGAAAAGAAAAGAAATGCTAAACAGTTTGTCTAACCTGGGGAGTTTGGCAGGGAAACGAAATAGCCAGTAAAGATTTTTATTTCTAGAGGAGAGTCACCCTGAGGTTAACTTGGAAGCTAAACAGTTTTAAAAGTTTATCTCACAAAAGTAAAAGCAAAATGTTATTGCGTTGCATCCCCTGTGTGAAATAATAGCTATTTCTCCTAGCAAGACCCCATTCTTGATCTGTGAGATGGCATCTAAGGTTTTAAATAAGCTAAGTGTGACTAACCAGAAATTCCTCTTTCTCAGTCATGAACGTTGTTTAATTATCACCCTCGGTGAATTAAATGCATTGGTCTGAATTGATTAATTGTTCCAGAAATCTTCTGAGGAAGTACATGGGCTTCAAAATCATTCTACTTCTTGAGAGCTCCTCCAATAACACTGCACTTATGCACATAAAATTTCAGGATGCCTGGACTTGTATTTGATGTGACTCACTCACACCTAGAAAACCATTTCTCTCATTCAGAGACTGCAGAAGTGTGAGTTCCTTGAATCATTGATCTGATTAGCACAAACATGTTGGATTTTGCTAACATACCTTAAGACTTTATTAGCCTACCGTATTTTATATGTCCTACAGGCTTTGGCAGTTTTGCACATTTAATTGAAATGCCTTGGCTTCTATAGAAAAGAACTTGCTTAAATCAAAAAGGAATTACTCATAATCTCTCTAATATTAACATTTGGACATTTGACAGTACCTGCTGCATCCCACGGTGTTGTATTTATGCAGCTCAGGTCTGAGGTCTCGTCTGACTTAGTATTTGTTTCAGTCAAGCTGTGTGAAATCTCTTGGCTTTCGTGTATACAGACAGGAAGGTCTGCAGGGGTGTGGGGAGACAAAACACTGTGTCCAGAGTAGTAGCCAAGAGAGACCTTCATTATGCATGTTTCCACTGGTGCCCGTGTCACTCAGGAAAACCACCCTGGAAAGGTAGTAAATGAAAGGCCTGCTGCACCGACAAGGGGGCTGCCTCTAGAAGAGAACCTGCCAAGTCAGCTCCCTCCATCTGGGCAGGCCCCACTGACTCACGTGGCTTCCTAAGTCACTTAACCCTGACTCACCTCTGGGCTAGCCAACTACTGCTGAGATCCTCTGCAAGGCAAATCACGTTATCCTTTTTTGAAACAAATGATGCATTTTAGGACTAACACATTCAGGCCCTGGCCTCATTCTCTGGCACGATATTGGAAACCAAAAGCGATTCCTGCTAGGACAAGGTAGCCTACTAAAAGTAGGTGAAAATCTCAGATAATCCACATTCCCCATGTAGCCATTCTACTAATTCTTTCCTTATTGACCTTCACAGGAGAGATCAGGTTGCTTTTGGATAGGGATGCAGGGTTGTAAACATACTCATACTTCCCTCAGATGTGCAGAGGGACACATTCCTTCATTCCTCTGCAGATGTACTCATCTTTGTCACAAACCCATACAAATGCTTGTTGAGATATTGAGAAGAACACCCTATATAGAGTGCAAGTCAGCAACTTAAACTGTTTCCTTAGGGACCAGGTTCAGTTTTTCGAGTTTCTTTTTATTCCCACAGTGCCTCTTAAAGATGGGGTTTGTGGGTTTAGGGAAGGAAGCTGTGTGTCACCTTACGGAGTGGAGACTGATGATGGGAGACGGCTGAAAAACTTTCGGTCTGCTCCTCTGAGGCAGGGTTCTGAATGGCCTCCACTACCCGTCCTGGGTGAATGGGTTATTGGTATTACTATCACTATTGAGTATAACACCAGTGGAGCTAGTGCATTATAACCCTAACCATTACAATGCAAGACTTTTAAAAACTTAACTACACAAGAACTATCAACTATTACAAATATTCCACTAAACTCACACTATCACTTCTCCAATCCAAGTTTCCCTTAGCCAGATACTAACATTGACTACCGACACTTCAATGACATCTGATAGGAGTGGAAGTTGTTAATATGTCTTACTCTTGCAAATACATTGCTAGGGCTCATTCTAGGTCTCGCAGCTCAAGAGTCATTAACTTTTTCATAAATTCAGCTCTAGGTGGAATCTGAAAAGCAAATCCTTACAGACACCATTAAACATAGTATTACCTAAATCTAAAATGAGAAAATATTTATAATAAAGTGAAAGTGATATAATACAGAATCTCCATTTTACAAATGCACATATATGAACACATGTAGACACACACACGTGTATATACACAAAAACAAATGTCAGAAAGAAAAGTCCCAAATGTTAATAAAGATTATTTCATAGCGGCCCAGTTACTAGATGATTTTTATTTTCTACCACGTACTTTCTTGTTTTATACATTCTCTTTTGCTATCGTGTATTTATTTTACATCCAGGAAAAAACCTTGTTTTTAAAGATAAACTTTTATTTTAAAAATTGCTAATTAAATGGCTATATAAGAAGTTCATTTTATAAGCATGAAGACAATGGTGATACATAATAAGGATTTAACAGAAGTTTTCAACTTTTTTTTCCCCAAAGATTAACTTTATGTTTCCAACATTAAGTTCCAAACTTTAAATAAACAAATTGACTTTATTTATTTTTGAGATGGAGTCTCGTTCTGTCACCCAAGCTGGAATACGGTGGCATGATCTCAGCTCACTGCAGCCTCTACCTCCCAGGTTCAAGCAATTCTTATGCCTCAGCCTCCGGTGTAGCTGGGACTACTGGCATGTGCCACCATGCCCAGCTAATTTTTGTATTTTTTTTTAGTAGAGTCAGGGTTTCACTATGTTGGCCAGGCTGATCTTGAACTCCTGACCTCAGGTGATTCACTCACTTTGGCCTCCCAAAGTGTTGGGATTACCTGCGTGAGCCACCGTGCCCGGCCAAAAAATCCAATTTACTTTAAAACAATAGCTTTAATTATTTTTAGTCGCTTGAAAAAATAGTCAAAAAACAGAGAACTGCAAGATTCTTGCCTCTACGAGCAAAGTGAGACAACCAACTTGATTTGCCAGAATTCCTGCCAAAAGCGAGAAAACGTGATCATGCACTGAGTTAAATCAGGCATAATGATATTATTAGGGTCTTTTATATGTTGAAAATTACTTGCAGATTTTCCTTTCTACCTTTACAGAGAACTTTAAATGTGGTGGGACTCCTGAAAGCGGCTGTGATAAACTGTTCAATGAAAAAGCAGAATAGAAAATTGTGATTGTCCCTCAATTTCTGTTATCAATTTGGAATGCATTTGGCTATGGGGAACAGAAAACCCACTAAGCAGAACTGAGCACTAGCTTACAGGCATGTAGGTTTGTGTATTAACTCACTTAATCCTCATCACAACCCCAGGAACATGTAGAATTATCACTGATGGCGAAAAGGAGGAATACAGAGGCTAAGAAACACATCCAAAGATACATGGCTACTAGATGTCAGATCTGGGATTCGAACCCAGCCATTGGACTCTAGGGTCTTCCCCTTCTTAACCTCTGATATTCTGTTTACAGAAAAGGGAGGGACTTCCCATAATATTCAGAAACAGATTCTTTGTTACCTGGGTCTCTTCCTTGGTTCTTGTACACTGGGAATTCGGGGGAAGCATCGGAGACCCAGAAGTCAATGTGTTTGCATTTTTTTTTTTTTTTTAATTTAAAATGGGAGCCACTTGGGAGTTTTGCTAATGCAGCACTTTTTCCACCTTTCTGTCTGCAGCAAGGTTGAAAAGCTTCTTCCTCACAGGAAATAACCCGCAAATGAAATCACGAGACACGGTTGCTCTCCTTGGTGAGCTGTTGGAAGGGCGGACGATTCCTGGTCCATCCATTACCATGTAAATAATTAAAAACCCAGAGCCTGCAGCCCAGGGTGGGCGGTCTGTGGTGGCAATTTGCTTTAAATATTGGTGAGCCTAAACTCGGTCAGTCATCAGCTCCTCCTAGTGGCATTTTGGGCCTTCAAGCAGGAAGCAGCTGAGGTGCTGCTGTCTTTGAGTAACAAAAACCCTGACTGATGAGTAGCTTGAAGTTTCTTCTGAAGTGACAAGACCTTTCGTCACCTCTCAAGCCACAGGACTTGACTCCTCAGGGAAAGCTGCCCCAGCTCTGAGTGCAAAATCTGATTTGGTCAACAAACTACTTTTACACAACCAGGGCAAAGCATGTTATCATCTATGTATGTGACATTTATGATAACAACCAACATTGTATGTATAATTCTGTCCAAAAATAGAGTCCAGGCCGGGTGTGGTGGTTCACGCCTGTAATCCCAGCACTTTGAGAGGCTGAGATGGGCGGATCACTTGAAGTCAAGAGTTCGAGACCAGCCTGGCCAACATGGTGAAACCCTGTCTCTACTAAAAATACAAAAATTAGCCAGGTGTGGTGGTGCATGCCTGTAATCCATGCTACTTGGGATGCTGAGGCAGGAGAATTGCTTGAACCCGGGAGGCAGAGTTTCAATGAGCCGAGATCACGCCACTGCACTTCGGCCTGGGCACTAAGAGTGAAATTCCGTCTCAAAAAAATAAGTAAATAAAAATAGAGTCCAACCACAATTATTTTCTGTTAAAGATGAGTAGAAACATGGAAAAGAAAAAAGACAACGTATTGAGAACTTAAATTTGGCTTTTAATTATGCTCTGCTCTTGCGTGTGAATAAAGCCGCATCTGCCAAACTAAAGTTTAATGATTTCAAATAAAGCAACAAGGCCACACTTGAAGAGTAAAAGAAAACGTGGAAGAAAAGGCTAAGAAGCTGTTCACCTTCCCCATCCTGCCCTACTACTCAAGTCCTCTGTGGAAACGACTTCACATTGTTAATCAGCAGATCTCTTTCAGACTGATGCCACGTGTCACCATTCCCCAGACTTTTGATGGATTAGGTGAAGTTCAGTGTTTCAGTCTCAAAGGATATCTTGACAATAAAACTAAATAGAAGGAGCTGAGACGTCAACAGAGTCCCAAGTGTAGAGTAGGCATCATTCGTAACTTAGAAGGACATTCGTTCTTGGACAAACCCAAATTAGAATAATCTACCTATAAGTTGGGTGTGGTGGCTCACACCCGTAATACCAGCGACTCAGGAGGCTGAGGTGGGAGGATCACTTGAGGCCAGGAGTCTGAGAATAATCTACTTACAGATAATCCAGATTACTGACACAAAGGCGAATGCAAATCACATTGAGAAAAAAAATTCAGGTATCTACATTGCAAGTATAATCAAATAGGAAAAGTTCCAGCTCTAAATTTTGCTGCTGTAAGTATGATCGCGTAGTTTGATACATGATCCATAATCTACTCAACACTGAGTAAATATACTATGAATTTTATTATTGATGCCAGTAGGCATTAAAATTCCACCTTTTTTATGTACCCTGCCAGCATTGATTACAACACAAGGACACACACACACACACACACACACACACACACACACACACCCCCTACTATGGAGCAGCTTTAGAGCTTTAAGAATAATTTGGGCTGCCTCGGAATACCAGAAGCCCTAGAAAACCAGCAACTACACTGGAAGATCTTGAGTAACAAGGGTGGTTGTCTAGAAAAAAACTACAGGCTCTAGAGCCAGGAATAAATCTAGGTTAGGATCTTGGCTCTACCCTTGACAATGTTTTCTCTTAAGCATATCTGATGACATCTGTAAGCTTTAGTCTAAAAGAGTGCCACTAATACCTAATTCACAAATCTGCCCATGAGAATGGAATGATCCCATATATAAACTGCTTAACAGTGCCTGGCACAAAGCAAGCTCCTCAGAACACTTCGTTTCCTGCTATTTTCCTCTCCTTGACAAGGGCTTGTTCTGGTGAATCTCCAGGGGGTTAGGTAAGCATGGACACACTCCTGAGAATTTTAAAATCCTTGGGATTGTTTTTTCCTCCTGACAGTCAGTACTGTTGACTGGTTTGCAACCTCCTGGTGAATTTTTTTTCCTCAAATCTTAGAGTATTTTTGGACTTTATAGATCAGTGTCCTCCCAAAATGGCTCAGCCTGACCTACCCCCAGCCTGTCTCCAACACTCAGTCTGTGTTTTCTTGAAACCTGCGATTCTTTCCTGTTCCAACTACATGTTCTTATTCAATCATCTCAACCAGTATTTACCATATGCCAATCCTGTACTGGGATACAAGGTGACTAAGACAGGCTTGGTTCCACCTTCAAGGAGATGATGTTCTTGCAGAGGACCCAGATGAAAAGTGGGTACATAAATGCTTTAATTATAACTGATACTGTGGCAAGTGCTGCGATGGGGGCTGCAGTAGAGAACAGAGTTGTAAGTGTTGGGGCAGTGGGCACTACCTGACATAGGACATCAAGGAAGCCTCCTTGAGGAGGGACGAGTTAGGCAGAGGTGAGCTGCATAGGGAGCGAGAGACCTCAGGCAGGAGGGAGGCAGAGGCTGTACAGTAGGACCTCTGAAATAAAAACTCTTGGCAACAGGGCACTTTGTCCCCTTCTTCCCTTCTTCCTTTTTCCCTCCTTCCTTCCTTCCCCCCTTCCCCCCTTCCCTTCCCTTCTCTTACCTTCCCTCCCCTCCCCTCCCCTCCTTTTTCGAGACAGATTTTCACTGTCACTCAGGCTAGAGCACAGTGGTGTGATCTCAGCTCAGTGCAACTTCCACTTCCCAGGTTCAAGTGATTCTCCTGTCTCAGCCTCCCAAGCAGCTGGGATTACAGGCGCCCACCACCATGCCCGGCTAATTTTTGTATTTTAATAGAGATGGTTGTGGGGGTGGGGTTCACTATGTTGGCCAGGCTGGTCTGGAACGCCTGACCAGATTCTTGTTTCTAGATTCAACTCCATTCTTACAATCCTGAACTCCTAGCTGAGGATTTAATTGCATATATAATCTTAGTATAGATCTCTGTGACTTCTACCTTATTTATTTATCTATTCATTTAAAATTTTCTGTCTATATGTCAAGAGATCTACTTAATAAACTAGATTCCTTTCGTTTTAACTGAAAAAAATGAGAGAAGAGTGCTGCCTGGAGCCCAGCCTCCTTGGTGTTGTGCTCTACTTTTTTATCTACCCAGGATTTATGTCAATTTGTTGGTCTTACAGATGCTCCTATTGTGGGGAGGAAACCATGGGGTGAAGACAAGGGCTGCCTGACTTCCCAGTTTCACTCCAGGAGGCCCACATCACACCAGCTTCCTCTCTTGGTGCTGTAGACACAGTCACAAGGTGTCCGCCTGTGTCTTCCTCACACCCATCCGCTGGGCAACAGGACTCTTCTTTCTGCTCCGCAGGGTGGAAAATGCGACCACAGGCAGTCCCTTGGAGATGGCTCCCACACTCCATGAAGGTCACCACGGGCATAAGAGCTGCCTGGCTGCGGTGGCCGCCTGTTTTCAGCAGAGGTCTTTAGCCAGCATTTTCTCCTGCAGGGTAGCACTGAGCTTTCTTCTAGCTGATGGCTCTGGAAGGCACCACAGGTTCTTTTTGGCACATTTTCCACCTTCCTCCTCTCCTCCCACTCCCCTCTCTCTCTCCTCACCCCACACAGATCCTGTGCTGATTGACTGCCGTCACCAGGCTTCTGTACCAAGGAATCAATCAAAAGAGACCTACCCACGCAGAACAGCCGCCGCCCCTCCACCAGGCTGCTGCCTCTGACATTTCCTGCGTGCCTGGAATGAGCCTGTTTGGAAGGCTCCAGCCTCCTCCTATCAGTCTGGGCACTCAGGGCTCTGGCAGCAGCTGCCGCTCTGAATGCTGACACCCTGCCATGTCAACACTGGCCGGGCCGATGTTCCTTCACACTCATCTGCTGAGCCCAAATTTCCCCTGCTGGCGGGGCTCTCCCTGTTTGAATGGGCTCCCAGTCAGAAAGGGCTCCCTGAAGTCTTAGCTCCTTGAAGCTCGCACCTTGCAGCCTTCCGGCTAGAGGATGTGGATGTTGGATCAGCTCAGCGATCCTTGGTTCACAAAAAAGAAATTCAATTCAGTGTGGCCTTTCCCAAACCCCCTCAAACAACCTTCTATGCAGATTGAGCCTGCTGGCTTTGGCATTGTCCTTCCGACTTGATTTTTCAGACTGTCTTTCCTCTTTTCTGTGAGAATATCGTGGGGCTCAAGGACCTGAAGGAATTAGTGCATGTATTTCATCTGAACTTTGCTGAAGCTTTTTATTTTAAGCCAAGTGCTTCCTCTGCTGTCTAGAAAAAAAAAAAAAAAAAAATTCTTCTCTTGCTGTCTCTTTTGACCACGCAGATAGCCGCTTCTCATTTTTCTGGTTCCAGCTTTCAGGTAGTTGTATACTAATTGCAACTAATTCTTGAGTGTAGACTAATTAGGAAATACCGAAAACCACAATAAGGTAAAGTTTAAAAACCTCCTTAGGCCGGACGCGGTGACTCATGCCTGTAATCCCAGCATGTCGGGAGGCCGAGATGGGTCACTTGGGGTCAGGAGTTTGAGACCAACCTGGCCAATATGATGAAGCCCTGTCTCTACTAAAAATACAAAAATTACCCAGGCATGGTGGCGGGCACCTATGATCCCAGCCACTCAGGAGGCTGAGGCAGGAGAATTGCTTGAATCCGGGGGGCGGAGGTTGCAGTGAGCCAAGATCACACCACTGCGCTCCAGCCTGGGCGACAGAGCGAGACTCCATCTCAAAAACTACATAAATAAATAAAAAATAAAAGAAAAATGCTTCGTATCTAAGAAGCAAGAGATAATAATGATTAACATGATAGGCTATATCCTTACAGTTTAGTTCCCTGCATTATACACACAAAGAATAAACACACATGGATGACCTTTCTATGCACGAGAAAAGCACCATCACGTAGCACATCTCAGAACCACTTCTGATTTAATATTTTATGAATCCAAAAGGCGGGATTACTCTTTGACCCACCAATTCCCCCCTAGAATGGAAAAGTACATCAAAGTCTATGCGCCAGGTGGTTCATCGCCACCTTTATCATATCAGCTCCAGATTAGGGACAATTTAAATTCCCAGCAATGAGAGATTGGTTAACTAGATTGTGGGATAACTGCGCAATGTAATACTATGAGAATGTAAAAAACGGTGACATACATACGTAAATACACACACACAAACATGGGCATGGAACACTGCTAATAAAAAGGTCACAAATTAGTATGCAGAATATGTTACGTGTATGCATCTATCTCACTTTGGAAGATGATATCCAAAATATTAATAATATTTATCTCTGGCTGGGGGTTTTGTGAGTAATATATGACTTGAGGTTGTGTGATTATGTTAGAATTTTTATAATGAACACTTCTGCTTGTGTAAGTTAATAGGAGAAAATATATTAGAGATGATTTTTCCGTATCATTGTTTTTCTCAAAAATGACTATTAATGGTTCGATACCACTATGTGGTTGTTTATTTCCCTATTTCAACTGCCTTATTGTATACTGAGGACGGGAGTGGGAGGGAATGAGGCTTAGAGACAAGACGACCTGACTAATTAGGAACAAGCCTAGACTAGAATCCAAGCCTCTGTTTCAAAGGTATAAATCCTATGCTGCTTTCCAGTTGTTATAAATCTAGGAATCTCTAATATATCCTACAAGTATGCTGTGTGTATGTGTGAGTGTGTGTATGTAACACATATACACACAATATTTGACCATATTATTTTTAAAGGGAGTTGAAGTTGGCTCATAAAATGGTTGTACTTTTCCAGTGCCCTTTGAACTTGGAAACCATTTCCTACTCGAACCTCATCTCAATTTTCTCTACGCCAGTCGTTCTCCAGCTGAGGTCCCTGATCAGCAGCAAAATCACATGGGAACTTGTGAGAAATGCAAATTCTGCCTCATCCTAGCCCTGTGAAATCAGAAACGCTGGAGAGGGGCCCACCACCTGTGTTTCAACAAGTCCTCCAGGTGATTTGGATGCTCCATTAGGTATGAGACCCTCTGCTCCACGTAAACCAAAGCAGCAATGACGGCAGGCAAAACCAGCACAAACCAAAAACCAACAGAAAAACTGCAGTGGTCTGTGTTTCTTACTACTTTCCTTCCTCAAGTTGCCTTTCCTTCTGCCTCCTCTACCCCTAAATTAACCTAGAAAAATGTGAAGAATGTGGATTCCAAGGTCAGAGTGCCCAGGTTTAAATCTCAATTTCATCCCATATTAGCTGCATCATCTTAAATGAATTATTTAGCATATTTGTGTCCATTTCCTCATCTATAAAATGAGGTGAAAATCACAGTACATATCTCCCGGCACTACTGTATTAGTGTGTTCTCATGATGCTATAAAGAACTGCCCGAGACTGCATAATTTATAAAGGAAAGAGGTTTAATTGATTCACAGTTCTACAGGACTGAGGAGGCCTCAGGAAACTTACAATCACTGCAGAAGGGGAAGTAAACATGTCCTTCTTCATATGATGACAGGAAGAATTGCCAAGCAAAGGGAGAAAAGCCCCTCATAAAACTATCAGATCTCGTGAGAACCCACTCATGATCACGAGAACAGCAGCATGGGGGAAGCCACTCCCATGATTCAATTACCTCCCACCAGGTCCCTCCTATGACATGTGGGGATTATGGGAACTACAATTCAGGGTGAGAGTTGGTGAGAGTTGGGTGGGGACACAGCCAAATCATATCAACTACTAAACATACAGATTTGAGTGTCTAGCTATGCTAAGTATATAAAGCTGTGTGTAAATTATCTCTATTTTCGCTCTACCCATCAGAAGCACTACGTGCTTCTAGTGTCCCCATCCCTGCTCACACTTACAGGTCCGTGTTTAGTCTCCCAGGTTTTCTAGGTTGCTAAGAATCTTCTTATATCCCATGTGTATTAATGGATTACTAGTAGTTGTGGGTTGAATGGAAAGATTTTCAGTTTCTAACCCCCGATTCCTGTGAATGTGACCTTATCAAAATTATTGCCTTTGCAGATATGATCAAGTTAAGGTGACATAATACTGAATTATGGAGGCCCAACAGCTGACATCCTTCTATAATGAGAGACACTTACACAGACACACAAGAAGGCCATGTGAAGCAGAGCCTATGCTGCCAGAAGCCAAGGACAGTCAGGACTCTCAGTCACCACTAAAAGATAGGAAGAGGTGAGGAAGGATCTCTCTCCAGAGCCTTCAGAGAGAGCACAGCCTTGCCAGCACCTTGACTTTGGACTTCTGGCCTCCAGAACTATGAGGCAATACATTTCTGTCATTTTAAGCCACTCAATTTGTGGCAATTTGTTATAGCAAACCCAGGAAACTAATATGTAAGCAACTTGATATAGGAGTCCTATAGCTCATTGTATTAGTTCGTTATCACATTGTTCTAAAGAACTACCTAAGACTGGGTAATTTATACAGGAAAGAGGCTTAATTGACTCACAGTTTCACAGGATATTCAGAAAGCATGACTGGGGAGGACTCAAGAAACTTACCATCATGGCAGAAGGGAAGGAGAAGCAGGCACATCTTACTATGGTTAGAGCAAGAGGAAGAAAGTAAAGGGGAAGATGCCACGTGGTTTTAAGCAACCAGATCTCATTAACAACCTCATCTCATAAGAACTCACAATCACAAGAATAGCAAGGGGGACATCCACCCCCGTGATCTAATTACCTGTCACCAGGCCCCCACCCCAACATTGGGGATTACAATTTGACATGAGATTTGGGTGGAGACGCAGATGCAAACTACATCACTACTTTTCTGGAAGACATGCTTTCAGTATTTTCAGCAATATGGAGAACAGTCTTCGTGAACCCTAAACTTGAAGTCAAAAGACCAATGTCCAAATTTCAACTCTACTACTTGCTAGATTCGTAAATTTTTGTAGATTTCTAAACTCTCTGAACTTAATCTTCTCACATATAAGATCACCAGATAAAATGCAGAGCACACAAATATGAATTTCAGATAATGAGCAAGTAATTTGTAGTGTAATTATGTCTCACATAAGTATGTCCCTTAAGACATAAAAATGTGTTTATTTATGGGAAACACAGTATTAACTAGAAATCCTGCATTTTTATTAGCTAAATCTTGAAACCCCACTCACATGAAAATATAGTTGATAACATCTGATTTGCACTCTTATGGCAAAAATTAAAGGGAAATTACATGTAAAAATGCTTGCTGTGTTTTAAGTGTTCAATAAATGTATGTAATGATAAATCCACAGAAATGGATGATCTTTGAGAGGCTCAAATAGAAAACATAAGCTATTTCGTAGAGGAGCCCTCATATACCACCATATGAATTTTCATAAGCATGATTTATTGGATTTAATTAGAAGAGGAATGTTAGAGGTGAGAGCATGGGTAGCAGTTATATATATTTATATGCAAATGTATAATATACACACATAATATATGTTTATTATACATTACATCTATTTATTTGACAGTAAAGTGTGTGAAAAAATAATTATCAAAAAGCAGACACAAATACTCTGAAGAAACCAGTTTGGAGTCAGGTAGTATAGTGGGAAGCAACGCTATACAGCAAGAACTCCCAAGTACATCATGGTTTCATCAATCATGGTACGGTGATTAATGATGATAATTACAATTCTGTGTCATTGGATAAAAATTAACTTGTGTCTGTTATGTTCTCTTTGTGACAGTAGGGCTATGTGTAGCATTTCAGAAATATCTCTCTCCAAAACAAAAGAATAATCTTCAGTCATCTAGGCATTTCACTCCTCTGCAGATGAAACATTCGCATATTTTAAGAGTGGTCCTCTCTGAAGGTTTAAGAAAATGGTGCAAGTTTCCAGTATTTCAGACAGTTGGGGAGCCCCTCCACTGGCAATTGAAAGATGGTTATTTGTTTTGCTTCCTCAAATAACTGGTCTGGGAAAAGAGTTTTTAGGTTACTAATTTCAAGTCAAAACAAAATTACTAAGTAATTCATTAACTAATACCTAGTGAAAAAAAGTGAGAACAATATAAGGAAGAAAAGTCTCTTGAATATACGTCTGATGGAGTCATATTTTTCCTATCTCTAAATGCCAGAATTCCATTCTAAATGTGGTGTCAATTTTTATGAACCTCATATTTGCAGAACCCTTCAATAGTTTCAACCACTGAATAAAAATGAGATGGAAAATATGGTCTCTTAAGAGCTTAGAAGAAAAGAACATATGCATCCATAAAGCCATGTTGAATCACCGAATATTAATCCCGTAGATAATGGAATTTTATACTTCAATCCTGCATTTTCCCAACTTAATTGACAGCAGAAATCTTTTATTTTTATTTCAATGAATTCGTATTAATATTCAGTGGAACACATTTTGGGAAACACAAGCCACAGGGAACCTGTCACTATTGTCTAACCATTGACCAACTTTTCAGTATTATCTATTGTCTCTGCTTCTTAAACATCTTGAACTTGAACTGTATTGGAACACTTACTATTAAGTTTTCTGAAGCAATAGGTCTTCAAAGTGAGGTATGCATAAGCCAAGGATTGCATAAGAATTTATTGAGGTATTAAATAAAATCAGACTTTTTGTTCCTATTAGTCTAAAAAATAAAATAAAATAAATTCTACAAATATCTAATATGCAGATTGACACTAGTACATGCATATAGCTTATCAATGATGTGTGATCATGACGGCCAATACTCAAAATATTTTTTTTTCTGAAAAGGGTGTGCAGTTAAAAGTAGATAGACCCTTGCTCTAAAGATCCAAGGCTCTTTATTGTTCATGCCTTTCTCATTCTTCTAAAATCTTTCCCTAGTTCTCTCAATACAGGGCAGATCTAATGGATGTCAATGATGTTTCCATTGCCTTTTTTTGTTTATTTGTAAATCTAGTCCACTAAACCATAAGTTCCTTAAAGGACCTTTTTATCCCCTTGAACTATTACAGTATTAGTATTCAATAAAGGTTTATGGAATAAATGAACACATGAACAAATGAGCGGCCAAACTTAGATGGTTAGTCTGAATCACAAAGACAGCCTGAAATAGTAAATCACCTTTCTGCAATTTAGATCTCTTCTGCCAAATTCATGTCTTATCCAGCCAAATATATTTTACCTTTCATTTGTCCAGTTTGTTTTTCAGAGATGATAGCTAGGCAATTCTCTTTGTAATGATTTCTATCTGTAAAACTTAGATAGATGAGAACACAGAAGATAATCACAGCTAGAAATCATAAGCTATGGGAACATGTAAAAATTGTAATTCTTTATTGAGGAAAAGGTAATTAACTGACAGATGCCTTGCCCTAATTATAACACTCTGTCAATTACTTGGCCCCATTTATCAAGATCTCCAACTTCTCCAGATCATTTTGCTGCTCAAATTAGTATGTGCAGGGATATTTTTTTTTATTCTCTTCATTAGACTAATGTGATTCTCCCCTTGGAAGTTCAGAAATGATAGTTGAATCTGGTTTCACCACATAATACTTCTCAGAGCTCTTTCCCATGTCAGGAAAGCCCTTGAGGCATCCCTTAAGATTATTTGTATCTGTATAGAACTGAATTTTTCCATGGATACTTTAATTATATTGAGCCAAAAAATATTAAATTAAGATCATATCCAATTGTTCAAAATAAAGACTGAAAAAAAGAAAGGTCTGCTGGAGAGATTTCTGTTAGAGGAAAGATTCACTATCAACCAGACCTACTGAGTAATAAAAAATAAGCAGCACTGCCCACATTGGTTTAGGTCTTTCAAAATAGGATACATAAGTCTAGAAGTGTTTATCTTTAAATTTGCCTGTAGGAAAAAGTAAATGAGTTTTCAAGGTCCTTTCAAACACTGCGATGGGAACACTGGCTATGCGTGAAGACTACTAAGGACACAGAAGATGCACAGTGGTGATTTATACATTTGTTTGCATTTTATATTGTGCTATGGAGTCAAGAGAGGAGGGCTAGTTCTGTCTTGAAGTATGACTTAGGGAAGGCATTGAGTTGTGGGCTGGTGAAATCACCCCTAGAATACCACAGTCAAGTTGGGGCATCACAGCTCCAGAAAGAAGGCAGTAGATAAATTGGAGGGAGTTCAGAGACAAGCAAAGAGAATGATAAACGTATTGGAAGACATGACTTATGTGGCAAGATGGATGCACCAGACAATACCTTCACAAGTGTGCTTGCCAGAGTGATGACTAAGGTGATAACATGATAATACTTGAAAAGCAGGAACAACCAAGGAGCAGGAAGAGGACTGGGGTTCGAGGTGCTCATCGCTTGAAGAGATAAATAATGATGGTTTTCAAGGATGGGAAAGGAAAGGCCAGTGAATATTAGGAAAAAACTATGCTCACAAAGAGCTTAATTAAACTGATTGGGCTTTTTAAAAAATCGATATTACATGATTGTCCTTAGATTTTTGTGATGTGCTAGAGAAACAAGGAAAGAAATAGAGCCTCTGGGTTATAAGTAGAGGGTAAACCTACAATTACTATGTCTTCTCAGACCATAGGGTCTTTTCAGGGAACCTGCCCAGCAAAGAAGAACTAACCAGGATTACTTCTTGCAATTTTGTTGTTGGTGCCAAATTTTCCACAAATGACTAGGAATTCAGTACATAAAAACATCTGACATTTTTATATAACACTCTTACAGGTATATACAACAGTAGGCATAAACATTTGAAGGAATATAAGGGATAAAGTGTCAGAATTCATAACTCTTTTTAAGGTTGCTTGTTCCATAAAAATATGTTTGAATCTCTAGACCTCAATTTCTTCTTCTGTAAAATAAGTGCCCGAGATAAGATAATCTATAATTTCTTATTTAATTAGAAAAGGATACAACATAATGTTTCTAAGTCACTGATCTTCTTTCAATAAGTACTAATGTACTTCAAAATGTACTGTAACCACATATTTCTTTCTGTCTTCCAGATATCCTTATAATCCAGGGATCAGCAAACTTTTTGTAAAGGGCTAGAAAGTAAATATGTTAGGCTGTGCGTGCCATATGGTCTCTGTAAGAACTTCTCAATTCTGCTGTTTTAATGAGAAATCAACCATAGACAATGCATAAATGGATAGGTGTGGCTGCACTCCAATTAAACTTATTTATGGATACATACGTGAATTTTATATAATTATCAGGGATTATAAAAATTGCTTTTCTTTTGATATTTTCCCTAACCATTTAAAAATGTAAAACCATATTTTTAGCTCAAGAGTGCCACAAAAACAAGCAGTGGGCTAACCTAATCAAACTGCTAAGTAGTGTTTTTCAATTTATTTCTGATCAGCATTATTTGTTATAGAACTAAACAACTTTTGACTCTAAAATTGGCATTTCAAGATCTCTGGATAAAAGGAAGCCAGGGAGAAAAAGTCCTTCAGCCATAATGCACTGTCAGAAATGTATGGAAAGCAATAATGATGACCCTGGTGATAACAAGAAAAAAGTCATTACTATATGGAATTATCCTGGGGCCGCCGTAAATTATCAACTACTTTTGCTTCACCAAAATGATCAGGTAGACTTCCCCAAAAAGAAAGAACGAGGGGAATAAAAAATGAAAATGTATTCTATGCTTCTCTTTTTCCAGGTTTCCCTAAAAGGGTTTTAAAAATCCTCCTTCTGTGCTGCAGAAGAAAAATAGAAAATAGAAATTCTTCCCTAGCCACCGAGGCCTTCTTTTTAGATGTTTAATTCATTCAGGGATCCTTTCTGTAGGTTAGACAATCAGTTGACAGGAATTGGGTATTTCCTTTTACTTTTGAGTCAATAGGATATAAATTAAATGTGACTAAATTATGAAAATTAAAGCAAATAAAACTAAAATCACAATTAGGATAATTAGGTATTCCTCTAAATCAGAATGTCCATCAAATGTACAGTTGAAGCATTCTAAAAATAAGCCACAATCCAAAAGGGGAATTGTTGTCTTCGAATTGATGCCTCCAGCTCAGATAGCAACTCATCAGTGCCGCAACCAAAATGCTTATCCCGGTTTGTCTGGGAGAGAAAGGAACGGTTTTGGTTCCTGATGCTGTCAATTCACTTGAGTAAAAAGGCACACAAAGGAATACATGTATATATTTGCAATTAAATTAAAATTATTGTCTCAGCTTTATACAGTTGAGTAAAAATATAAGTTGGGACTTTACAACTGCAACTTTCACTCAGATTTATAGGAACCATTTTATGTTTATCAATGACTTTTAATAGGTTTACAGCATCAAAACTGGCAATGTTTTAAAAAGTCAATAAATAGCTGCATTATAATTTTGAATGTCTATGTCACACAAAGGTAACAAATTCACTCCTTGTGGGAAAAATATTTCACAGCACATGCATAAACGAATAAAGGAAAAGAAATGTACCTATGTTTTAACGGTTATACGGCCAGTTGAATTACTACCATTTTCTAAATCACATGAAGCAATGCGAATTTACAATAAAAGAATATTGTCTTTGAAAAATGAATTGCAGATTTTGATCACTGCCACTACTTTAACCACTACAGACAGCAAGTAGTCAAATAAGAAAATACTGTATTGTTGATTCTAGTAGGAAATGCATACTAATTTCAATAAATTTATATGAGCTATGAAATAAAATTATATTAGCTACCAGATCTCCAGGAAAATAAAACTGGAAAATACATTAAGTGTGAAAACACACGAAGTTTCAGATAAAATGGAATTGGTTGACTCATGATGTATTAGAACAGTGACACAACAAGAAAGTGCTCAAAAAAGTGGGCGTCCGGAAAGGAAGGGGGGAATACCATTGAACAATATAAATCTTAGGATCTACTGCTCCACTTCTAAATATTCAGAGCCGGACTTCATAAAAATTGCTGTAAAAATGAAGCTGAGTCTAATGTTTACAATCATGGACTTGGGAGCCTGGATTTAACCCCAAACTCTGCTACTCACCAGCAGTATGTCCCTGGGCAAGTTACTTAACCTCTCTGTGCTTTAGTTTCTTCATTTGTAAATGGAACTCGTACCTACCTCATAAGGTTATAATGAGGAGTCACTGAGTTAACATTTGTAAAATGCCTTGTTTAGCTTTCACTTTCCATCAAACAAGTGTTTGATCATGAAATAAAAGTCTTTGTCTCTTGACTTTCGTTACTTCCTTTCTGTTTAGGAGACAAGTCCTCTAGCTGATTACGGAAGTCCTTCATGCTCACCTTAAATCCCTCCAAAGGCCAGTCCAGTCTTCACTCATTTCCTCATTCAGTAACTCCTTCCCTTTCCTCTGATCAAATCTTGCTTTTCCAACCTCATTCTTTCTACTCGTTAAATCTGATAAGCAACTAATCATAGCTAAAATTTTTGAAGTGTGAACTATACTCTGGATACAATGCCAAGTTCTTTCCATATATCAACTCATTTAATTTAATTTAAACCTGTGGGCTAAGGAATCTTCACAATCTGATAGCAGAGGGAAGTAAGACTCAAAATGATGAATACATTTTACAAGATCACACAACCAGCAAATGACAGGCACGGGGACTGAAAAATGGCCACAGTACCAGGGCTGTGCTCTCTTTCACAGTGCATTGCCACATTCCCTCCACTGCGAATCTAATCAGGAGCCAGTGTGGAAATACTCTCTGTTCTGGGTACATGAATGCATTTTAACAAAAACCTCTGCAGACAAAACCTAAATTCAGAATTTCAGTTTCTAACAAACCACTGGGGAAGTGTTGGGGAATTACAGACACTGCTCAGATTATCCTCTCTCATGTGGCTCTGCACACCATTTCTTCTGCAAAGCTTATAGACTTTTATAAGAACTAGGATACATTTGTCACAGGGCGGGAACCATGAAGGGCGTTCTTGTTTCTTTCTTAACGGAAACAAGGTCTCTTCCAACCCTAAATCCCATAAGGAAAAGAATTAAGGCTCCAAAAGAAATGGGCAGTGGCCTTATTCCTCTCTCCCTTCCTCACCCTTTCCCCATTTTTAACCCTGGAATCCAGATTTTAAAAATGGATCTATTATGTTATTTCCTCCCAGGTGAAATAGACAAATATAAATGCACAGTTAGCTACGCATTTCTTCACTGACTATCTTCCTGATAGCTGTTTAGCTTCATCGGAAGGAAATAAAATCACTACTTACTTCTGGAGCATTCTGTGTTCTTGGATCACCCTTCACGAGGAGAAAAAATAAATGTCATGCTTTTGAGGTAGGAAGCAGCAAGTTGATGAGGGGAAGAGGGATTCCAGTTAGCAAAGATGGATGAGGGAATACGTTTAGGAAGTCGAGCGAGTGACTGAGTCATCAACATACTTCGATTGTGACCATTTTACTAATCTTTGCATTTTCAGATTCTGAAGTGTTAGTTCCTTAAGTCTTCTCATTGTCACTGTATGCTGTAAAATCCTACAGCTTATAAATTCAGTTTCAATTTGGAAACAACTTTTCAAGCATAAGCTTTTGACAGGGAAAGTTAAAATACAAAATTAGGGAAATACATATTATCCTCCTCCTCCCCGACCAAGATGCTGACCTGCAGAGGCTGCTCAGTAAAAATCACCATATACACAGGCACCCACCAGACCCAGTTGTGTCTTTCTACGTTACTAGTCATTCATTTGCTTGTAATTCATCATAGTGTGTTTAATTTTAAAATTAATTCCCCAGCTAATTTTAAGATTTATGGCTGAGCCTTTGCCTCAAAAGCTGACTACATCATGAAAAACACTCAATTGAAAAATAATTAATCTGGTGTCTTAAACTGTCTTCGCATTGAGTTTAGATGGGCAAATTA
Source organism: Macaca nemestrina (assembly GCF_043159975.1). NCBI lineage: Eukaryota > Metazoa > Chordata > Mammalia > Primates > Cercopithecidae > Macaca > Macaca nemestrina. Next base: position 119,208,825 of record NC_092135.1, read on the forward strand.
TCAGTCCCATACACTGCATGTAATTTTTGAATACATTGAAAGCAAAAAAAAAAAAAAAAAAGGCAAGCAATCATTTTAAACTTCCAATAGGGCATAGCCTCAAGACGCCAAACATGTCTTTGATTCTGGAAGAAAAATTGCCTCTACCAGAAGGATGCTGAAGAAAGGAATCCCAAAATTTAAGTGTCTTCAATATACTGCATCTCATTTAACTCATTTAACTGCATGGTCTCTGGGGAAGGTATTGTCAACTACACTTTATGAGCAGACAAGGAAATCCAGGCACAGAACAGTCATACAGTTTGCCCAAGGACCACACACAACTGTAGAGACCATGGTTCCCTCTCCAGCCACTCTTCTTGTCCTATGTCACACTCAGAGGCTCATTTCACAGGTCCCAGGAACACGTGAAGCTCTTTCTGACTTAGAGACTGTGCGCTGTTCACTCATCTTTGCCGGATTCTTCTCCTGGCTCCTTCTCGTACTTCAGGTCTCAGCATAGATCTCTTAACGCTTTCCGTGTCCACTCTATCTGAAAATGGAGCTCCCTTTCTATTTGGTCTCAGCGTGTTGTTTGTTTGCTTCACAGCAGTAGACTTTAGAAAACATGTATTTGTTCAATTTTTTTTTTTTTCCTTTCTCCTTCACCTACCCACTTAAGTGTAAACTTCAAGAGGGTGGTTTTCAGGTTCTTTTTGTGCACCCAGCATCTGGAATAGCCACTAATACATCACTACAGGTCCCCAGTAAGTGCTTTTTAATAGATAAAAGACAGGAAAAATAAGTGGGCAGATAGGGATGAGGACTGAGTCCAAATTTGGTCTGGCTGTGGGATGTCAGCTTTTGTATAACTTTGTGGTCTAGGTGGACACACCAGCTGGGATCCCTTGCAGCAAATAGAAAACTCTGCCATGAGGAGTGAGAGATGTGTGATATCACCAGGGACAAAATCACCAGCAAGAGTTGAAGAGTTAAGTCCAAGGACCCGCTGTCAGTCAGTGCTTCATCTGAAGAACTGCTCTAGGTTCAGGGAAGTCCCATGCCCACCAGCAAGAGCACATTGGACCTCTGAGACCCTGTCTAGCCAATGACTTGCTGGTCTCTTTATGAAGTTCAACCTTCATCTTTGTACTATTTCTTTTTCTCGAAGAGTCTTCTTTATTCTCTTTCATTCTTCTCTTTATTGCTGTGTTTTCAAAGCATTCATATTTTCTAATCATCTTATTCTAAATTATATTAAATTTAGTATCATTTAGGCCTATCGTGCTTTATTATTCTTTTTGATACTCTGGTTGGTATTTTTTAATTGGATAAAAAAAGGATTTGGAACCTTTATTTTGCTTCTATAAGCTACTTGTTTGGATTAGTCAGTTCAGGCTGCCATAACCCAATACCATAGACTGGATGGCTTAAACAACGGAAATTATTTCCCATGGTTCTGGAACCTAGAAGTCTGAAATCAGAGTGCTAGCATGGTTGGCTTCTGGTGAGGGCCCTCTTGCTGGCTTGTAGACAGCTGCCTTCTCAGTAAGTCTTCTCATGGTGAGGAGAGAGATAGAGAAACAAAGATAGCAAGTCTCTGGTATGTCTTTTTTGTTGTTTGTTTTATGTTTTTGTTTTTTTGGGACTTGTTTTTGAGATGGAGTCTCACTCTGCTGCCCAGGCTGGATGCAGTGGCACAATCTTGGCTCACTGCAACCTCTGCCTCTGCCTCCCGGTTTCAAGTGACTCTCCTGCCTCAGCCTCCCAAGTAGCTGGGACTACAGGTGCATGCCACCACGCCCAGCTACTTTTTTTTTGGGGGGGGGGCGGATTTTTAGTAGAGACAGGGTTTCACCATACTGGCCAAGCTAGTTTCGAACTCCTGACCTCAGATGATCTGCCTGTCTCAGACTCCCAAAATGCTGGGATTACAGGCATGAGCCACTGTGCCCAGCCAGATATGTCTTCTTATAAGGGCACTAATTATTCCATTAGGAAGTTCCCGCACATGACCTTTTCTAAAACCTATTACCTCCCAAAGGCCCCATCTACAAATACCATCGCACGGGAGTTAGGGCTTCAACATACATATTTGAGGATGGGGAGAACAATTTAGTCCATAGCACTAACTATTTTATGACCGTCTTTCTGTTTTTTCATTTCTTTCAACTTTTTTTTTTTTTTTTTGCTTTGTAGTATTTAGTCATTAGTATGGAATCTCATTTAAACCTTCTTTTTGTCTCCTAGATGTGGCTACTTCATTTTTCATTTTCAGTTTTATTTTAACTATTTAATTTTATCCCTGTTTTTATTTCTGTTGTACAATTATGTCATTTAATTTTTTTAAATTTCCATTTTACGATTACATTATTTGCCTATGTCTTATTGCTGTATTTTTGTGATTGAGATTCTGGGGCTGTAGAGATGGAAGCTCTGATGACAGTTCTTTTTCTGAGGAACAGGGACCAGTTCTTTTTCCATCTCCAGCTGATCATTTATCATCTTAGACTCCACATTCCCTCATCCTAGACCAGTAAGAAAAAGATCTCCACCCCCTCTTTCTCTAGTTCTGCTAACTTGAGGGAAATACATCTGAGTGACTGGAAGGAGATTACCATCTCACATCATCAGCCCTCCACACCTTCTATGAAGAAAAGCATGAGGCATGATACCTGAGCTCTGCGATGCAGCCACCATGCCCCACAGAGGTCATGACCACAGGACTTAGTCTGTGAAGAGGAAGCAACAAGGTGACAGATTCCATCTAGGGAGGTATCCTCCATGCGGTCTTTGTTGGGGACTTGTTGCATAACCTGTTTCCCCTCTTGAGGACTGCCCAATCAGTGCCCTGGACATAGAATATTCTCTTTTAATGGAAGCTGGGTGCCAAGGGACAACTTGGCACCATATTCTTCTTCCTTATTAGGAGAAATATTTTCTTTATTCTGGGCGCACAGTGAACTTCCTTGTATTGCTTTGGCATATGCATTGTATGGTACCTGGCCAGTGCTGCCAGTATATCTGCCCCCATTGGAAGAAAATAGAGTCCCTCTGCTGCAGCACGAGAGGGGTGTGTGCAGTCCAGCACTCTACATCAGCTATTGGGATGAACCCACTAGCCATAGGAGAGCAGCACACACCACACAACAGATTTTGCTGTTCCTCTCCTTTCTATGAGTAAAACATTGTTCCAGCCAGTGCCTTGTATGTTGAATGCTCCTTGACAGCTCCAAACCCATAGTTGATGCAGTGGGCCAAGGTCTGTGGGCTTCTGTTTCTGATGGTTAACATCGTCATCCTCTTTGGATGCTACATGGTAGTAATCCTTACGTGGGATTGGCAGATGAGCCTCACTGCTCAATAGTATTTTAACCAATGAGCAAGTAGTCTTGAGCCTCCATTTATAGCCCTTGAAAGAAAGCATGAAAACCTATAAGCAGGGGCAGGGCTCAAAAATCTTTCTATAGTTAATAAAAATGAGTATTTCTATAGTTAATAAAATAGATCAATTTGACTGCAGTATACTAATTATCACATAGGCTAAACGTTCTTGCAGTTGCTTATTACATAGGTCTCCCTAACTCCCCCACCACACCCTATAAGAACAACAACAACAACAACAAATTCAATGTATTTTCTATTACCTCATCTCCCTCATCAATTGCTTGGTTTAACTTTGAACAATTCATAATTTAACATAACTTAGTTTAATATTGTACTTTTGTCATTTTCATCCCATTGGCTGAGAGACCAAGTACAATATATTTTTTTAGCTTTCTAATCCCAAGACAATGGTTAATTTTATGTGTCAACTTGATGGCCATAGGGTACCCAGATATTTGGTTAAACATTATTCTGGGTGTGTCTGTAAGGGTCGTTTTGGATGAATTAACATGTAAATCAATAGACTAAGTAAAGTAGATTACGCTCCCCAACATGGGTGAGCCTCACCCGATTTGTTGGATGCCTAAATAAAACAAAAGGCAGGGTAAGAGAGAATCCTCTCTCTCTGCTGGACTGTTTCATGAGCTGGTACATCTGTCTTCTTCCAAACTTGGACTGGAATATACACTATTGGCTCTCCTGATTCTTCAGCCTTTGGACTCAGACTGGAACTACAACATCAGCTCTCCTCCACTTGACAGATGGCAGATTGTGGGACATCTCAGCTTTCGAATCATGTGAACAAATTTCTTACAATACATCAATCTCTCTCTCCTCTCTTTCCCCTCTCCCTCTTTCTCTGTCTCTATAGACAGATAGACGGATAGACCTGAGATGCATTCACACACACACACACATGCACACACATACTATATTATTGGTTCTGAATCCTATTAGGTTGATGCCAAAGTAATTGTGGTCTTTGTCATGGCAAAAACTGAAATTACTTTTGCACGAACCTAATACCATCCCTTAGTTACCTCATCTAAGAAATACTAGTCACGATAGTATCTAACTTATTAGGTCACTGAGAAAATAAAAGGAGAAATAAAATCAAAAGTGCTTACCTGTATTACCAGTGCTCAGTAGACACTAATGTTCATTATTCAATAGCTCTAGAAATTTATTGAAAATCCTCACGGTAAATTCAATTTATTTACAGCGTTGATGCCATCAATCAATTTCAGTCCTCCTTTCAGAATATTTGCGTCTTAGAATGTCCTGGTGACTCTCTCAAGTTATCAGTTCATGGGTATTCTACGGAAATCATATCCCAGTGACATCACCGTATGAGGTTGGGATGTTTTTTCCATCTCTAATGTGATTTATTGTCTATTTTGGGAATCACACACAGTGTTCAGTGAAGAACTCAGGTCAACAAAGGACTCTCAGAGAGCTCCCGTCTTAGCTTCGCCTGGGGATCCTGGCAAGGGTGCAGGCTGCCACATTCTGAGTTTTATATAAAAACTTCTCAGACTGCACCTGGCACCTAAAGAATGCTCATCATGTTGAGTCTTTGATCAAAGGACCACAAGGTGAGGGAAAGAGGAGAGGGGATGCACTGGGGATGAAGAACAAATGGCATTTTCTTCCACCCATACAAAAGGAAGTACAAAGCAAGAAGATTCCGTGAAGCAAAGGGAAATATGAGTTCCAACAACACCTTGTGTAAGTTTTTCCAGATGCCATATTTTGTTTGTTTGTTTTTGAGACAGGGTCTCACTGTGTAGCCCAGGCTGGAGTGCAGTGGCGCAATCTCAGCTCACTGCTGGGACTCCCTGGCTCAACCTTCTGGGCTCCAGCAACCCTCCAGCCTCAGCCTTCCAGGTAGCTGGGACTACAGGTGTGCTCCACCATGCCCAGCTAATTTTTGCATTTTCGGGGATGGGATTTCACCATGTTGCCCAAGCTGGTCTGGAACTTCTGGGCTCAAGCAATCTGCCCACTTCGGCCTCCCAAAGTGCTGGGATTACAGGCTTGCACCACTGTACCCAGCCAGCTGCCATATTTTTTTTAACATACCTTTTAAATACTTGTCAAGAAAACCCATGGATAGGTCATACAAAATTTTTTTCATAACTCAGATATATTTCCTTTACAAGTTGAAGAAATGTAAGTATTTACTCTTTTATTTTTATGCCAGAACAAAGGTGTAAATCAACTAGTTGCCAGCTACCTCCCTGACTTTCCATCTTTTTCCCTTAGTAGCTATACAGTTGTCATTTATCAATGACCAGTTGGTTTTATAGGCTTATTATCTGAAGGGGGACTCAGTCAACTATTATCTAACTCAGTCACATATTATCTTCAAATCCGTGGACTCCTTCACATATTTGAAGTTCAGAAAGGTCCCATATAAAGTGAGAGAACTATCTATTGGATTCCTTTCCAGGTCATTCTACATGGCCGTCACTATGATTAAACAATGGAAGTGTGAGAAGTCAAGGGGAAGTAATTAGGCTGGATAAATAGTATGGCCCCTCACACTATGCCTCACGCCATGAAAACGTTTCAGGCCAGGCACAGTGGCTCACACCTGTAATCCCAGCACTTTGGGAGGCCGAGGCGGGTGGATCACAAGGTCAGGAGATCGAGACCATCCTGGTTAACATGGTGAAATCCCATCTCTACTAAAAATTCAAAAAATTAGCCAGGCATGGTGGTGGGCACTTGTAGTCCCAGCTACTCGGGAGGCTGAGGCAGGAGAATGGCATGAACCCGGGAGGCAGAGCTTACAGTGAGCCGAGATCACGCTACTACACTCCAGCCTGGGCGACAGAGCACTATTCACAATAGCAAAGACTTGGAACCAACCCAAATGTCCATCAATGACAGACTGGATTAAGAAAATGTGGCACATATACACCATGGAATACTATGCAGCCATAAAAAATGATGAGTTCATGTCCTTTGTAGGGACATGGATGAAGCTAGAAACTATTCTCAGCAAACTATCACAAGGACAAAAAACCAAATACTGCATGTTCTCACTCATAGGTGGGAATTGAACAATGAGAACACTTGGATACAGGAAGGGGAACATCACACACTGGGGCCTGTTGTGGGGTGTGGGGAGGGGAGAGGGATAGCATTAGGAGATATACCTAATGTAAATGACGAGTTAATGGGTGCAGCTCACCAACATGGCACATGTATACATATGTAACAAACCTGCACATTGTGCACATGTACCCTAGAACTTAAAGTATAATAATAAAAAAAAAAGTTTCAAAAACCTTTAGGCATACTAAGTTTGAAAAAAGCAAAAATTATACTCTACACATAGCATCTGGCACCCAGGTCTAGATTACAATGTTAACCAAACAACGGATGAGCAGATCCAAAGTTCCCTGACTACTCAACAGTAAACAAGATTTTTTTTAAAAGCTAAAAACTACAATAAAATTCATACTAACAAGATGTCTTGTGTTTAGTAAGTACTTGATGTAAATGTGGGGATGGATTGCATACTGCAAGTCATTTAAACAACCAAATAGCAGCAACAAAAGAAGCAATATAATCCATCTTGCCCAAAAGGTAGCTCCACTAGTATGGCTAAAAACACAAACCATAATTCCATGGGATATTGAATTTATAAAGAGGTATAGGTAACGCAAGGATGGAGTATATCTTCCTGTGTTTTATACTTCTCTTACATTTGTTTCATCATTAAATATTCTGATAAACGTAACAATACAAACTGTTAAATATAATTTTGTAAACAAGAGAATTTAAAAACTTCCTAAATATTCATGTACCATATTGATGCTTTAACATTGTAAACAAAAGTAGGTTTTATTTTTTTCCCAAACACACAGTTAGATAGCAAGTGGAAATTTAATTCAACTGGGATTTGGGGGTTCTGTCGCTTTTGATGTATTAATACATGTGGAATTTCTTTTAACCAAATGCATTAGTTGCTTTTTAAACCAGGTACAATGAATATATTTAAATAATTTTTAAGATTATAAGAAACAGGAGGGTATTATAGAGAGATGATTAGAAAGAAATGAGACTGATTTTTCTCATGTGTTCTATAAAGCTTATTCTGAAAGCAATTAAAAGAGATTTTAAAAAATATATATCCTTAGCATCCATGGAACATACATATGTCAGTGCTCCAATTTTAGCCTCCAGCCAAAAACTACCTCATTATTTTAACCTAACTTACACTCTCTAAGTTCCAGTTTCCTCATCTGTAAAGATAATAATAGTATTTAACTCATAATTTTGTGAAGATTTTAAAAGATGATAAATGTCAAAAGTTTGGCATAGTGTCTGACTTACTGTAAGCATGTAGTACCTTCTAGCTGCTTTCATTTTTGTTATCATTATTAATCCCTTTCAAAGTTTATTGGACTTGTTAAAAGTCAATATTTTTACTTGGTATCAAGCAACTTCTGATCTTACCTTTTTAATAACATGGTAGTAATTTATGATGGGTAACCAGATTATTTGGACAGACTATTGGGACAGACTATTCCAGTAGCAAACTTCAATGCTTTTCTAATATGCAGATAGAAGTATTTCAAAAAGGGAAAATATATCAGCAACATGAAGAAAACGCATGAGGAAGTGTGTTGATAATTTCATGTCAAATTAGGAAAAGTTAGCACATTGTAACGTTCACAGTACTGAGCCAGTATAGAGTATGCAGGCACTGCAAATATTTTTCTGCCCAATATTTTGGATTCTCTTTTTTTCATTTATGAAGAAGGAAAGAGTGAAAGAATAAATGGCACCATTGACTTGTTACTTACGACCACATGTTAAGCACTCAAGAACAGCCTGCAAGAGGCCTTTGAATCCTTACTCAGTTGTGCTGGTTTAGAAATCCTTAGGGATTAGCTGCTCATTGACAACTAAGCCTGGGAAATGTCTTGAGGGTTACACTTAGTACCCGTTCTTGTTAATAAATGTTATAATACTTCTCTGGAAAATTAGATACAAATCCTGAGCAAACCAAAATCCAATTCCAAAAACAGCTTTCAAGTGTGAGAGGTTTTCTATCTGTTCCATGAAAATACGAGGAGTAAGAAGCATTAATTGCAAAGAGCATTTCGATATAAAGACTCTGTGGAGCATTCAGTATTCCCTCATGTGAATTTTCAGTAGGAAAAAAAAAATAGGTCTTTCATGAAAAACAATCTCAAACTACCCCCTTCCACTCAGAATTCATAATTATGCTTAATCTGCTGCTCCTCTTGGCTCGCTTACAGGTCCTGTTGGCAGGTAGTGAATACAAAATCAATTTAATGGGGGGTCCCCTGGGAATGGAGCAAAAGTTTGAGCATTTACCGGTTCACAATGGAGAAAGGCCAGCTTTTGGGAGCCCTGAGCTCCACGGCCATGGCTCCCCCAAAGCAGCCGTGCACATGGATGGCTGTAGGTCAGCAACCTGGGAAGGAAGAGGCAGACGCTGGGCACAGGACGGCCCTAGTGTGAGAATGGGAAACAGGACTGCAAAGCTGCATGGCTCACCTGCAACAAAGCCAGACAGGCAATCCCTGGTGAGATGTGGTGATACCCAGCATGGGGTGTGTTCCTGTCTGCTTTCCTTTGGCAGAGGGCTGCCCCAAGGGCAAGCGCTAATGAGACTGAGACGCCTGGAGATGGGAGATGCTTGGGTCCATCAAAGGGCTCATTCAGAGCTGCCCTGTCTCCACCACCCACTCAGGAGCTGCCAAACCAGCTTAAGTTACTATCCTCTTTACATTCCTAAAGGTATGGTTACTTACAGATCCACCGGACAGCCTGGGACTAAAAGAGAAAGCATTTCTCAATGTGTGTGTGTGTGTGTGTGTGTGTGTGTGTGTGTGTGTTAGATTCTGACATTTTGTTGTGTGTATTTTGTTTGTGTTTATGTGTACTTTAATTTATATTTAAAACAGATTTGAAGGAGAGATAATGCTACCAATTCCAAAGAAAGCTCTTTGTTTCTATCACAATCATTCGCTCACTCATTCATCCATTCACGCATTCATTTAAAAATTCTTCAGTATTTAGCGCATTAGATTATAAATCACCTGTGCCCTTTTTAAAAATAAAGTTGTCATCAAAGAGAAATTTCTTTCACTGTGGTTTATAAAAACACTCATTCTCAAGCTGCCAGCATTTTGCAGAAGTATTCCCTGTTTTGCTTTATTCTTTCTTTTAGGAAAAAGATTGTTTTAAATGTCTTCTTTTTCACTCCTAATTTCTGTAAGCCCTTAATCCTATACATAACATGCATGTATATATGTATGTGAATTTATTCATTCATAAAATTATTTATTAAACACCTACTATGTGCTGGGGTCTGGCCTAAATGCTGGGTATGGAAAGAGGAGTAGGATACAGTCCAGACTTCTGAAACTCTCTCTGACAATGAGAAAACGTGCATGTCAACAAGTCCAATCCTGTAAGCTATTAAAGCATCCAAGAGTAGTGTGTATTAGTCACCACAACAACCCCCACAATATAATGTTTTGCATTGAGGTGGGAGGATCTTAGATAGAAAAGGATGCCCAACTTAGATCTCACTGTTACACTTCAGTTTTAATAAAAAACATCAATAACTATGCATTTTATGGATTTATCTCCAGCATCTCTATTTTATTTTCAACAAGCCCCATAATAAAGTCACAGTTAATAAGGGTCACAGAGTATTTAAAGGGCAATAGCCACACTCTTAGTGGGGGCCATAGAGTTCTGGACTGTTCAGATGAAGAGGCCGGGCAGCATGAACTCCAATATGTGCAATTTATACATGAAAAACCTGAGGCCCTCACAGTGAGAAGAAAGGATCATTTGCTTGAGATTAGAATGTCTAGGATCATTTGCTTGGGTCCTTAGATATCTTTAGATTCTATAGAGACCCAAACAGTTCAATATTCAATTAAAAAGAAAAGAACAAAATCCCAGATGATTAGAGCTTGTTTTAAACCATCCCTGGGAAATTTACAAAAAACCAAATTGGACAAAGACCAGGATTTAACATTTTTTCATTACAAGGAACATTTATTACATATTTTGGGGACCTAGCACTTTTTGTAAGAATAGCTGGTTAGATGAAATACAACACACACACCATTTCTCAACTAACACTAAATAATGGCTGTTAAGTCTACCACCCTATCCTCTCAGGTGGTGGTGGTTTAGCTGATACCTGTGTCTCTGCAGCCTTGCCAGTTTATTTATTCCTTTGTTCAACAAACATTTATTAAGCATCTCTTTTGTGCCAGGCACTGTGCCTGTAGCCTTCAAGAAGTATATAGTTGAATGGAAGAATCAAAAATTATATGTGTTGGACAAATTGTAATATGAAGGAAAAGAAAAATACAGCAATGAAAATATGAACGACACTGATATGGTCATATCAGTGACTCTGTAGCCCTACCCAAATCTTATCTCAAATTGTAATTCCCACGTGTCAAGGAAAGGCACCTGGTGGGAGGTGATTGGATCATGGGTGTGGTTTCCCCTATGCTTTTCTCAGAGTTCTCACAAGATCTGGTTGTTTGATAAGTGTGTGTCTCTTCCCACTTCTTTTCTCTCTCTCTCTCCTGCTGCCTTGTGAAGAAAGTGCTTGCTTCTCTTTCGCCTTCCACTATGACTGTTAAGTTTCCTGAGGTTTCCCCAGCCACATGGAACTGTGAGTCAATTGAACCTGTTTTCTTTATAAATTATCCAGCCTCAGGTACTTCTTTATAGCAGTGTGAAAATGGACTGATAAAATAAATTGATACCAGGAGTTTGGGGTGCTGTTATAAAGATACCTGAAAATGTGGAAGTGACCTGGGGCAGAGGTTGGAATAGTTTGGAGGGCTCAGAAGAAGACAGGAAGATGTGGAAAAGTTTGGAACATCCTATAGACTTGTTGAATGGGTTTGACCAAAATGCTGATAGTGATATGCACAATGAACTCCATGCTACGGTGGTCTCAGATGGAGATGAGGAATTTATTGGAAATCATAAAGGTCACTCCTGCTATGCAAGAGATTGGAAGCATTGTGCACCTGCCCTAGAGATCTGTGGAACTTTGAACTTGAGAGAGATTATTTAGAGTATCTGGCAGAAGAAATCGCTAAGCAGCAACGTTCAAGATGTGACCCTGCATTTCCTAAAAGTGTATGCTCATATGCATGAAGAAGAAATGGTCTGAAATTGGAAGTTATGTTTACAAGGGAAGCAAGCATAAAAGTTTGGAAATTTTGCAGCCTGACCATGTGGTAGAAAAGAAAAACTCTTTTTCTGGAGATAAATGCAACCCAGCAGCACAAATTTGCATAAATAACAAGGAGCCAAATGTTAATAGCTAAGTTGATCAGGAAAATGTCTCCAGGGCATGTCAGAGATGCTCACAGCAGCCCCTCCCATCACAGGCCCAGAAGTCTAGGAGGAAAAAGTGGTTTCATGAGCCAGTCCCAGGGCCCCACTGCTCTGTGCAGCTCTGGGATATGGTACCTTGTGTCCCAGCCATTCCAGCTCCAACCATGGCTAAAAGGGGCCAAGGTATAGCTCAGGCCAATGCTTCAGAAGGTGCAAGCCCCAAGCCTTGGCAGTTTTCATGTGGTGTTGGACCTGTGGGTAAACTGGAGACAACAGTGGAGCTTTGCGAGCCTCTGCCTAAATTTCAAAGGGTGTATGGAAATGCCGGGATGTCCAGGCAAAAGTCTGCTACAGGGATAGAGCCCTCATGGAGAACCTCTAATATGACAGTGCAGAGGGAAAATGTGGGGTTGGAGCCCCCACACAGAGTCCCCACTGGGGCACTGCCTAGTGGAGCTGTGAAAAGAGGGCCACCATCTTCCAGACCCCAGAATGGTAGATCCTCTGAGAGGTTGCACTGTGCTCCTAAAAAAGCTGCAGGCACTCAATGTGAAAGCAGTCATGAGGGCTGTACTCCACAGAGCCACAGGGGTAGAGCTGCTCAAGGCCTTGGGAGCCCACTCTTGTATCAGTATGCCTTGGATGTGAGACATGGGGTCAAAGGAGACTATTTCAGAATTTTAAGATTTAATGACTGCCCTGTTGGGTTTTGGATTTGCATGGGGCCTGTAGCTCCTTTGTTTTGGCCAATTTCTACCGTTTGGAATGAGAACATTTACCCAATGCCTATACCCCTACTGTATATTGGAAGTAACTAACTTGCTTTTGATTTTACAGGCTCATAGGCAAAAGGGACTTGCCCTGTTTCAGATGAAATTTTGGTCTTGGACTTTTGGGTTAATGCTGGAATGAGTTAAAATTTTGGGAGACTGTTGGGAAGGCATGATCGTGTTTTGAAACGTGAGAAGAACATGAAATGTGGGAGAGGCCAGGGGCAAAATGATATGGTTTGGCTCTGCTTTGTGGCCCCATCCAAATCTCATCTCGAATCATAATCTCCATGTGTCAGGGAGGGACCTGGTGGGAGGTGATGGATCATGGGGGTACTTTCCCCCATGCTGTTCTCATTATACAGTCTTCACGAGATCTGGTTGTTTGATAAGTGCATGGCTCTTCTCCCTTCTCTCTCTCTCATTCCCTTGTGAAGAAGGTACTTGCTTCCCCTTCCACCACGACTGTAAGTTTCCTGAGGCCTCCCCAGCCATGCAGAACTGTAAGTCAATTAAACCTTATTTAAAAAAAAATAAATTACCCAGTCTTAGGTAGTTCCTTATAGGAGTGTGGAATCAGCCTACTACAAATGCTTATTAGTTTTATTAATAATAGTAAGGCCATTGTACAAAACAAGTATCCACACTGGTGAAAATAAATCAATATAGGAAAGGGAACACCAACAAATAGGAATGACTAACAGACAACTAGTGTCCATGCATCATGAGCATGAGAGCTTTGTGAATTTGGATGTTTCTGTCTTTACTTAGGACCAGTTTAGAAAGTACAAGATAGGCTGGGTGCGGTGGCTCATGCCTGTAATCCCAGGACTTTGGGAGGCCGAGGTGGGCAGATCATGAGGCCAGGCGATCGAGACCATCCTGGCTAACACAGTGAAACCCTCTCTCCACTAAAAATACAAAAAATTAGCCAGGCGTGGTGGTGGGCACCTGTAGTCCCAGCTACTAGGGAGGCTGAGGCAGGAGAATGGCATGAACCTGGGAGGTGGAGCTTACAGTGAGCCAAGATTGCACTACTGCACTCCAGCCTGGGTGACAGAATGAGACTCTGTCTCAAAAAAGAAAGAAAGAGAGAAAGAGAAAAAGAGAGAAAGAAAGAGAGAAAGAAAGAAAGAAAGAAAGAAAGAAAGAAAGAAAGAAAGAAAGAAAGAAAGAAAGAAAGAAAGAAAGAGAAAGAAAGAGAGAAAGAAAGAAAGAAAGAAAGAGAAAGAAAGAAAGAAAGAAAGAAAGAAAGAAAGAAAGAAAGAAAGAAAGAAAGAAAGAAAGAAAGAGAAGGAAGGAAGGAAGGAAGGAAGGAAGGAAGGAAGGAAGGAAGGAAGGAAGGAAGGAAGGAAGGAAGGAAGGAAAGAAAATCTTCATTTGTTGCTCTTTCCTTCTGCTGCTCCAACTTTTTCAGTGATTCTGTTTCAACAAGATCTGAATGGAGTTCTTTTACTGTGGCATCTTACAAACCACTGTGGTTTGGTGTGTTTTACTCCTTCTAATCTCATGTTGAAATCTGATCCCCAATGTTGGAGGCAGATCTTAATGGGAGATGTGTAGGTCATGGGGATAAATCCCTCATGAATAGATTAATGTGTCCCTGGAGGAGTGGTGGTGAGTCTCACTCTGTTAGTTCTCTTGAGAACTGGTTGTTAAAAAGAGCCTGGCACCTCCCCTCTCTCTCCCTCTCTCGCCATGTGACCCGTACACACCTGCTCCCCTTTACCTTCTGATATGAACAGAAGCAGCCTGAAGCCCTCACCAGAAGCATGTGCTTGTGCCATGCTTCTTATACAAACTGCAGGACCATGATCCAAATAAACTTCCTTTCTTTATCCATTACCCAGCCTCAGATATTCCTTTATAGCAACACAAGTAGACTAAGTAGCAACACAGGAAGCAAGGAACACTTGTGTAGAATCCAACACTGTGGCCAGGTTTTATACAGGTTTCTAAAAGGCCTCTGTTAGAAGTAGAGGAGGTATCATCTAATCACTAATTCTGCTGCACAAGGAAATGATAAGCTCTTCTCTCTATGACCTTTTAGTGAATAGGACTCAGGCTGCATTGTGCTTTTTCTTTCCTGAGGTATCCTCTCATTGAGGTTCACATTTATTCTTACTAGGCTAAGACTAACCTCTCTCAGTAATGTTTGGGACAATGACTGCCTGTAGGAGCCCCTCAGTGCTTCCCCTATATTCTCTAACACAGCTTCTCCAGTGTGAGAAGATCTGAAATAGTTTCCACTTCCCTCTACTGCTGCCATGTTTCCATGATCGTTTTCTGTACCTTATTTCCCCTACACTCCCGTACTATGTAACTGCTGAATCACAAACACTTCCCCTTGGATGGTCAGCAAAACCACAGCTTGTCTTACTATCTGTTGCTCTTTGCTTTGGTTCCACTGAAAAATCAGTGCAAGAAATGATGTTCTCTGCACTGCTAGCAGATGTCCCATGCTAAGACCCATGACTGGACTTCCTTTGTTTCTCCTTTGCAATGCTATCTTTTTCCTTTGCCTGCCTGTCTCCCACCTGTTGGTCCTTTTAGAGGATACTCATCTACCAGTCTAGGTGAAACTCAAAGCTTCTGTGACAATGACAAAAATATATACAATATTATCTACACAGAAACATTTGTTCATAACAATACTGTTGCAAGCTTCTTGATCTTTGTGATTTCATCAACATCATTTTCCTTCTCAGGCCTCACTGGCTTCCTTTCTGATCCCTGAGCTTGACCAGGCATCCCTGCCTTTGGGACTCGCTGTTTGTTCTCTCTTCCCTCCATTCTCTCACGATTCTTCCCTCTGCATGGCTGTCAACTTCTTGTCATTAGAATCTTGGCTTAAAAGCTCTTCTAGAAGATGCCCTCCCTTTAGGGCTGGGTCAGAGAATATAAAAGATGGGCCTGGGAAAGTAAGGAAGTATCTAATGATAGAGACATGTCCAGAGGACACAGGGTCTAGCACAAAGGAACTTCCACTTGGACATTCAGATTATCAAAATAAATAATAGTAAACAATTACAAGACACTAAATAAAATGAGAATTCAAGAATTCACACTGACATAAATAAATCCAGAAAGGAATTGGGAAACATAATATAGAAGGAAAGCTGGGATTAGAAATTAACATTTGGAAACTATCATAATAATAATTGATTCAGGCAAAAAGTATAGGAACTATGACTATAGACCTGGGTGAAAGTTTGAAAAGTAATGGTATTTATAAACTATCTCCCCACAAAATACTTACTAATGCAAAGGGAAAAGTAGTACTTTTACAATAAAGAAACATGTCAGATGCTACCTTAGCCAAGCGATCAAAATTCACATCATTAGTAACGGGACAAATTGACATCACGTGCCCGTTAATAGGATGCCCAATATTGCCTAATGGTATTCCTGCCAAAAGTGCAGACTCTCAATCTAATCATAGGGAAACCAGAAGACATTCCAGAACAGGATTGTCTTGTTACTCTTCAAAAATGTCAAGGTCATGAAACACAGGAAAGACTGAGGAACTCTGCTGAATTAAAGGAGACTAAGGAGACATGACAACTGGATGCCACACAGATTCCAGGGTTTTGTTTCGCTGAAAAAGACATTATTTGGAAAATCAATCAAAACTGAAGAAAATCTGTAGGTTAGGTAAGAGTATTGCATCAGTGCTAGTTTCCTGATTTTGATAATTATAAGGTTGCTATGTAAGAAAATGTCCTTTCTTTCAGAAAATGCAAATTTAAGTATTTAGAGGAAAAGGGGCATTATGTCTGCAATTTACTCTAAAATGGTTCAAGAAAGAGAAAGCAAATATGTTTGTATGTCTGTGTGTGTGTGTGTGAGAGAGAGAGAGAGAAAGAGAGAGAGAAACAGAGAGAGTGGAGAAGGCTATTGTGTTGAAATTTCAACACTGGAGAATTTGGGTGAATAATTCTAATCTTGAAACCTTTCTGTAGACCTGACAAGCCATGAAAATTGAAAATTTAAAAGGAGGAAGAAAAAGAAAAAAGTTTTTCCCTGGTCACTTAGTGACTTTACATACCCTATTTCAGTTTTCTTCATGCCAGCTGTCGCTACTTGATATGATTCCTGCCTTCTACATTACCAGTTTATCTGTATATTTTTTTGCCTTCCCCACTAGAATGTTAGCTTTCTGAGACAAGAAACTTGTATATCTTACCTTTGGTATAAATCACCACTAAAACATTCTATTTCTGACCCAAAGTTTCCTTAACTATCTCACTCCATTTAGTATTGTCATCCCAGGTTAAGCTAAACTCAGTTCTTTAATGGAAGAATTTAAGGTCCTTCTAAATGGGTTCTCTACTTCCATTCTTCCTCTGGTGTAGTTTCCTAGCAGCTATAGTCATCAATATATGTAAATCAGGTTCTCTTTTTTAAAAGAGTCCAATGGCTTGCCTTCAGAATTAGAATAAAGCACAAAGTCTAAACCGTGGCCTATGAGACCCCTGGCCTCCACCTATTTTTTCTATTCTGTTATTCGTCATTTTTCTGGCACAGTTTTACATAAAATGCTATTTCCTGTGCCTCAAACACTTCTTTCCCACAAGCTCCCCAATTCATTCATACCCCTGGCTCAGATATCCCCTCTATCACTCCTTCTGATCTATTTAAATAGCCTCCCTCTCCCTACCAAACTAGTTCTTATCCCTTAATCTGAATCATTTGAAAGTATGTTGCTCCTTTACCTCTAAATACTTTTTCTCTCATTATAACCTGAAATCCATTTAATATGTATTCATATGCCTGCTTGTCTCTCCTACACAAAGTTAAGTGTAGTCAGAGCAGAGATTTTGTCAAACTGTAGAACACTTTATCCCCAGCCCAGGCACATAGTAGGTAATCAATTAATTTGTATTAAATGAATCAACAGGTAAAGTTTACTGTAGATGGTAGATATAATAATAGAATGCTTATAAACATATAATATCTTCTTTAGAAAGGCAATTTTTATACCCATTGAGGTGAGACTCAGACTTTTTGATTAGTTGGCTGTAAATGTATATCAGAGATGCTCTTACAACCTCCTCTAATCCTGTAATCACAGTGTCATATAATTACCTCTGGCTAGGTTGTTAGGCTTTGAAAACCTATTTATAGCCCATGGCCACAGGTGTTGCTTGGTTAGGCCCCATCACCCAGGACTAGTCAATTCAGGTTTAGGCCAAGAACTGGTCACTTGCGGCCATCACAATTTCATGATTTCCACTAATACTCCAACATCTCCTAGAATGTTCTTGGCATTCTGTGAGAAGTTCATTATTTTCCCTCCATGGCTTGGGACTGACAGAAATAGTCACTGTGGCAAGCATCACAATTGTATAAGTTCCTTAGAAAACAGGCCATTTTTTTTATGGCCTTTCTTCGTTCCTCTCTCAGAAATTTTTCCCACATTGATGGCAGCAGGACAAACATCTGTGCTTAATATTCAAAAGCCATGGCTTGTATTCAAACTGCTGTAATCCTAGTGGGGGTAAAATATAAACTGGTAGCACCTGAAATCCTTTAACTCCTTCCTGCCCCATTGCTTTATTTTATGGGCCCATGTACATCGGGATCCCACAGTCTGGTTCTGCTAATGATCAGGCAAATATACACTTTCCTAAGGAGTCAGGATGGCATATTGGAAAGGGCATAATTTTAGAGTCATGCAGATTTGGTTTCTAACCCTAGTTTTACTACTGTGTCTGACTAACAAGTGAACTTGGATAAGTGACTTAATCTCAGTGGCCTTTCGATTTTTCAGAGGCTTTAACTTCTGCCTCACAAGGATTTGGGGAAGATTAAAAGAGGAAACAGATGTGTGCCACCCAGCATGGAGTCTGACACACAGTCAATGCCCATTGATTAGAACATGCCCATTGCATTAGTCTGGCACATAGAAGGAATTAAATACATATTTTCAAGATGAATGGGTGAATAAAACCCTGCAAAATGTGAAGTTCATGTGCATTCCTTTTGCCACGAGTTCTGGACCAATTCCATCCCCCAAATTTTCACAAGAATAGAAGTCATAATATACACTGAAATTCATCAGTGTGAATGATTTTAAATTGCTTCATATTTACTCACATCCATTGCCAGAAAGGTTTGAGGGATATATTAGCTCACAGAGATAAAACAAACAAAAAACAAAGAGAAAGCAATACAATTTATTGTCCATTAGCAAAAGCCTCATTTCAGTTGGAAAGCTGAATGTCCTAGCAGGTGGCTCTTCCAGAAAGAAAACAACAACAACAAGTAATCCACAATTAAATTAAAATGAGATCTTCATTAATATATAAAACTAGGGCTGTCCATCACTGTCACTTATTTTACTCTGAGCTGTTTGACATCTAAAGACAACTTGTGTAAACTGAATTGAGAACAGGTCATTATATCAACTAACTGGGGCAATCACACTCCCTGATCCCATTATTTATGGCAGAGACTTATGGGTACTCCTTCAAATCGATATTGTCTTATTTATCCTGTGCACACAGCTAGACTACATTTCCCAGGCTTCATTGCAGTGAGTTATTGCTACAGACTAAATACTAACTAGTCAATGCAAAGTGAGTAAAAATGAGATGCATCACTTTCAGGTATGGTCCATTGAAACCTCCTGCTAACACTGTCCATGTGTCCCTCTTTCTGGCTAAAAGAATAGAGGCAACCTTAGAAACTGTGTGTTGAAGATGGCTGCACTTCTCTAATCCTGAGTCCCCGAATGCCTTTGTAGAGGTCAACAATTTCACCAACCTATTTATCTATGTATCTGCCTTGTTATGTGACCAAGAAATAAACTTCCATTATATTGAATCATAATACATTTGGCAGTCAATCTATTATGGAAATTATTCTGCTCTATGAATACACTGAAAAGAGACAGGTTTTCTCTATCAATCACCACCCTCAGAAGTGAAAGAATTATAAAAGCAACCAATATCAAAGTGGGTACTCAGCATATACAAAATTCTTCAGTTGTTTTATCTTAGAATTCCTTATCCTTACAACATTTTCAGACCAAGTATAGAAATCTTCCATCAGTATTTGTTTTCTCACATTTTATAATGCCTCAATACATCTTACACTGAGCATTATTTAAACTAATACTAAGATAAATATTCATAATCATTTCCACATTTCTATGATCAATCCTAAGTGTTGCTTCCTTAAAAATTTTGCAACCAATACGTGTTTTAAGAATCTTTCTATTCTTCCTTCACTCCATCTGATGAATTACTTGAAAGCAGGGTCAAAGTATTTTATCTATGAATGTCCAGTATGTAGAACAATGCCTGGCATACAGGGGAGCACTCGGTAGGTATCAAGCTCCCTGCAATTCGAGAAACATAGTCATAGGAAATATATTTTATTATTAACTCAACGTTTCTATACTTTTAGTCAATCAATGCCATATAATGTATATAAAATGGTCGCACAGTAATAATGCAAACTTTAAATTTATGCCTAGTGTTCCATTATTGGAACGCTAAGCATGTTGGCGTTATTTATATCCTACTGCTCAAGGTCATCCCCAAGGTCTGATTTTGCAATTCAAAAAATTGCAACCTCAGGGATAAATGGATTAAAGAATAGGATAAAGGAAACAAAATAAATGGCCTCGCCTCTTAATAATAAGCTGCAGGAAAGGCACAACACCACAGGGGTACTGACTTGCAGGAGGCAACCCCAGTAAAGGGCATGAGCCAAACGGAGGAAGAGTCTATCTTCCTCTGGTTTTGTGCCCAGTGTATTTGCACACCTTGCTAGTTCTACTGTTGTTCTTAAAGGCTATTTTAAGACTCAGTAGCTGTAAGTCTTTTTTTTTTTTTTAAGAAGCTTTTCTAAGCCTTTTTGTTGCACAAAGAAAAAGCTGTTTCTCAAAAAATAAAGAGTTGCTGAAAGCCAGAAGCTTTTTATTTAATAGAAAACTCCAAACTCATCAATTTTAATCAATGCTAAATTGGGAAATCTCAGAATCTTAGGTTTTGTATATTTCTTAATATCCCATGTTTTAAAGATTATTTAATTAAATCAGCTAACCTGGAAAAAAAAATAGTCAAGGAGAAAATACAGAGAAATGTCTCAGGGCTTACATAGAGGATTCTTTTATTCATTGCAAAAGCTGCAGGTTCAAGGGCCTATAATCCAAGGAAAATTAGTTCATTCATCTTTAACCATATGCATAGATACGCCTCTCATATTTTTACCCTACCTACACTAATTCATAACTGTCAATCAACTTTTAAAACCTTGATTATGCTTGATGGTCTTGGTGAGGTTAGCTGGCCACATTATAAAATCCTACTAAATATCATTATATTTCCTTCAGTGTCAATGCTCACCACCTAAATGGAATCTTCATTTCAAATTCATACTCCCTGTTCACTACAGCTCAATATGAGAGGTTTTGTAATTATTGTGAAAGTAATATACACTTATATGAAAGTTTTTAGAGAAGAGATGTAACCAATTTCAATTAGTAAAGCAATTGAAATTCATAAGTTTCCTTAATCTTCTTGAAAGTTTTAGTAGTTTATGTTCCTTATTTAATATGGCAGAAAATTTATTCGCTAACTTCTAAAACTTCTAAAACATTTTGGATTTTGTACAGGAGCTCAATCTTGACTACAAATGACTTACACATCTACTCCAACTGTTCAACTTAGTGACTGTATGTGGATGCCACTGTATTTTCAATCTGCTTTTGAAAGCAAAAGTTATCATGCTTGACCTTGTATTACGTACACATACTGTTTTATTTTTTGTTTGATGAGGTTTTACCATTTGTTTAATAAAAATATATCTCTAACATTTTGTGTCAGATAATTAAAAATTACATCTCCTACATTTCACATTTTAAATTACATTTCACATTTTAAAATCTATAAGTTGTAGAATAAAACATTTCCCTCTTATCCCTTTTTCTAATCCATTGCCCCACTTCCCAGGTACCCACTATTATTCATTTCTTGTATATTCTTCCAGAGATTCTTTGTGTACACACAAACACATGCAAAATACCTATTGTGATTTCTGCATTTTTGACATGAATGATCACAGGCTCTACATAATCTCTGGTATCTTTATTCTCATCCTTATGAGAGAACACTTTGAATATTACTCATAATATCTGAAACTTTCTCCTCCAGATATTTTAAATAACAACATTATTTAAAGAAGAAGAAAACAGTGAAAAGCAAAACACTGTATAAAAGGCAAAAAAGGAAGTGAAATTCTAATGTTGAGACAGAGCAAAAACAACCTTGGCAGGCAGGTACCTGGACAATGATTCCACCTCTTCCACCAGCTGGTGACTCCCTTAGATGAACCACCAAAGTTAATTTTTTAAATTAAGGTATAAACAAGAAGCACATTTTTAAAAAAGCCATCTAACAAATATTGGATGGGCATCTACCTATTTTGTAACAGTCCACTGCTAAGGAAGATATCAGCAGAATAAAATGGAAAATCTCTTCTTACAGAGTATATATTCTAGTGGGAGGAGTTGAGTTACTTGAGATGGGTGGTGAGGGAAGGTCTCCGTGTGGGCAATATTTCAGCTAGTTCATGGGGAGACCTGTGGGCAGAGAGTGTCTGGTGAAAAGAATCACGAAAGTTAAGGAGACAAATAAAACGGTAGCAGTGCTTAGGAAATGAGATTGAGAAGCAGGCAGTGTCCAGCTCTGATAGGAACTTGTGGTTCTTGTTAAGGAGGTAGATTCTTTCACAAGTGTGATGGGAAGCCATTGGATGTTTTTAAAGGGGGAAATGACATGTCCTTCTTTTCTCTAGAATGATGTTCATAAATGAACTCCTTATAACAGTTTTGGTAATTGAGTTTTCATGTAGAGGATTTGAGATAGAAAAAGAAAGTCCTATTAATGTGACTTTCCCAAAAACCTGTAGAGAAGGCAAGACTCCCATCACCTTTCCTTTATAAATGCTGATGAAATTAAACAATCTAACCTCTATCCCCTCCATCGTAAGGGCCTCTATGATTGTTTTATAAAATGCTGTAATCCAATAATGTTTGAATCTTGGCATCTGCTACGATCAGTCATTTTGGCTATCACAGTAATTCTTTATCCATTAGCTTTTCAGATAGGGAAAATTAAGGTGTAAACTTATAGATCAATAGAAATGATCTAGAGGTTTATGTCTCATTTTCTACAGAAATTGATATACTTGTGGTGATTTAAAAAACTCAGTGGTTCTCTAAGAATCAAGAGTCACATTATTGAATCAGATATCTTTAGAAAATCTAAACTTTTCTATTTTACTACATATCTAGCAAAGAAAAGATTTCCATGAAATAAAGTGTAGGGATTTACAACATTTTATTCCTAGGAAAGGATGATTTTCAGTTTGCTGATAAGATAAACATTACTAGAATATACTTGTGTTGATAATAAAGATATGCCTTCATAAGTCATTCTGGAGCAAAAGGAACCAAAGGCATGTATTCCTCAAGACAGAAAAAATTCAAACTATTTTCCAATAACAGGAGATTTATTTATCACCTCTGAATTTCTATTAATTTGCTAATGATATCATTTCTTGTGTCAAATAGTGTAGCAACTAAAAGCATTAAGATAAGTTAAAGTAAAGTCTGTATGGGTGCATGTATACCCTTGTAGGATTCTCCAAATACAAGATTATGCTTTTAGGTAGATGATCAAATTGAATACAATCCTTCATTCATACCGGCAGTATGGCAATGTAGGTAGAGAAACCAATAATTTCTAGTCCTTGACATCTGCAAGGCTGTGTATGTGTATGTATTCACTAATTTAAGCTGATATTGAGTTTCTACTATGACTCGCAGGCTATGGTAAGCACTGGAGCACAGCAGTGAGTAAGACAGACAAGACCCCTACCGCCATGTGGCTTACATTCTAGCAAAACCACATTATGAAATGTATTGCTCGTGCAAACTGCACATGTACATTTGTCCTATATTTCTTTTTATTCCATACTTATAATACTTCAAAAAAAATTATAGTCATCATTCTACCCCACTTTAGTTTGATAGGCTCCAATCTCTTAAGAATGAAAAGATACGTAGGCTTATAATAGTTGACAAATATATTTTTAAAGAATATGTTAAAAATTTTTGTAAGTATCTAAAAATGTCTAAGCAAGAAGTTCAGTGGATTTAAAATATCTTGAGATGTTCACCCTCCCTGTTCCTCCATTTGTGTGTGTGTCTTTTTTAATTCCTTACATAGACATATCTATAAGTATATATGGAACAAGATAATGACTATTTTTAAATCAGGTATGAAAAGCATAAAATCAAATCCCTAAAGACAAGTACGGTTTTCATGGATTTATTACAGTTTTAGAGTCATGTTAAAAAGTTTGTTTTTTAACCCCTTTGTGCTCACTATTCTTCCCTTACTGTAACCTTTTCTCAAAGGTGAGGTAGGAGGAGAGAAGAAATACAAAAGTTGTAGGGTTTTTTTTTTCCCTTTGTAAAGAAAAAAAGTCTAGACTACCCTATAAACAAAATGGTCAATTGGTTCTAACTACAAGAAGATTTTTCTCTGGCCACTGAGTCTGATCTCAATGTGTCATTTGATCAAAACTTCCAAAACAATCATTGAATTATAACAGGTACTGGTCTTAGGTCACCACAGGCCACAAGCCCAACATCATCTGCATCTTCACCACAGATTCCATGAGAAACGTGGAGTCCACACGTCAGATTTCCAGTTCCTATGCTACTTGATGTTATATTGAGAATACATATATATATATATATTTGCAAAGGCAGGCTGACTTTCCTTCAGAACAGTAGCTAAATACGTGACACAAACCAGTATTGGTATCATAAATAGTAACATGACTAGAAACTTCTCCAACACTCAAAGCAGCAGAGGAATTCTTTTTCCAAGTCATGTCTTAAAGTGAGGACTTTTCAGATGACCTCCAAACACACTGTGAATTATTGAAGAGTAGGCCTTCCCCAGTTTCCTAATGAATCAGGGTCAGGTATCAGCAGGATTAAGAGTAGAAGGGCAGAGAACATGAGAAGCTACAACAGCAACACACTATCAAACCAAATTCTTTGGATAAAACCATGAGGATGCAGGTATAGGTCACTACCAACTATTCAGGTCTAACAATTTTCTTAATCTCCCCATGCCTAGTTTAGAAAAATACTTTCCCATCAATCAAAATAGATCACTTAATCCCTTCATATGCATGAGAGTCTATGACTTGGAATGGAAAGAGAAGGATTCGGTGATGAGAGATTAGGAGAGGAGTGAGGAGGTTTAGACTTCAAGCCTCACTGTGAATGGCTGAATGGTTCTAACTAACTACAGTAAGAGGAAAGTAGAGGCCAAAATTGATAGTGTTACTCACAGATTTCATGTAGAACTAGGTATAGGGTGATCTCCAGGGCCTTTAACAGAGTGTGGAAGAGCACAAATCTCTTTCAACTCTGCATAAGTCCTGTGATATCTGAGTACCTAGAGTCTGAGAAGCTTTGGGGGCACCCAGGGACATTGGAATTACCAGTACCATGGCCATGGAGAGTTTCCTAAGGATTGTGAGTGTGGATGAACACGTGGAAGATAGAGCCAGAGAAAGTACTAGGGCCAAGTCAGTGACTCCTGCTGTCAGACCACCTTGGGGCTCATATGAAGTATTCCTTTAAGCGCATCCCAAAATAATAAGGGGACCTTTGCATTTCAGGCAGGCCCAAAATGCAAAGACCTACTATTAGGAAGACTGACCTATTGAGCCAGTAGCTGTTTGTACTAACTGGTAGCACAAAAAGGTGACTGTGAACTCACACAAAAGAACCTGAACTTAAAGAATATCAGACTGTACACTTTGAGAGCTGATTATAAGATGGACCTGATGTGATCATCTTGAAGATGTGAGAAATCGCTAGAAGAATATTAAATAATTCTTAGACCTGCAACCCTTGTTTATTCCTCGATTATATATAGGTTTTAACCTTAGATATAAGTATCTTATTTATATATTTAGAAGTAGTATAAATATATGAATTTATACACTAAGTATAAAAATATAGGCATTTATATATTTATAATACCTATATCTTTTTTTTTTTTTTTTTTTTTTTTGATACAGAGTCTCACTCTGCCCCCCAGGCTGGAGTGCAGTGGTGTGATCTCGACTCTCTGCAACCTCCACCTCCCAGGTTCAAGCGATTTTCCTGCCTCAGACTCCTGAGTAGCTGGGATTACAGGTGCATGCCACCACACCCAGTTAATTTTTGTAGTTTTAGTAGAGACAGGGTTTCACCATGTTGATCAGGCTGGTCTTGAACTCCTGACCTCAGGTGATCCTCTCACCTTGGTCACCCAAAGTGCTGGGATTTCAGGTGTGAGCCACTGCGCCCAGCGATATAAGCAACTTATTTAACTTTTGTTTACAGCTAGATTATAGGTTTTAACATTAGATATAGGTGTCTAATGAATAAAAGTATCAGTGAGAAAGGGGATTTACAGTCAAAGGGTGTACAAACAACAATAATGTATTATCTTACACTTCTGGAGGTCAAAAGTCTAAAATATGTTGGATGTGTTTCTTCTCAAAGCTCCGGGCAAAAATCTGTCTCCTTGCCTTTCCCAGCTTCCAAATGCTGCCTGAATTCTTTGGCTCATGGTCCCTTGTCAGCAATGGAATTCCTCCAACCACTGCTACCATCTTCACATCTCTCCTTCCTCTGCTTCTCCTGTTATATTGCTTTCTCTGATGAAGACCCTTCTGCTTCCTGTCACAGGGACCCTTGTGAGTCTATTTCACCCACCTAAATGATCCAGTGTAACCTCCCCATCTCAAGATCCTTTACTTAGTCACATCTGCAAAGTCCCTTTGCCATGGCAAATAAGATACTCACAGGTTCTGGGATTAGGACATGGACATCTTGTTGGGAGGATTATCCAGCCTATGCCAAGGGGACCAAAGGAAACACATGAGAAACATTTGCAGAGATCAATGAAATAAGATCAGCTGAGATGGAGGTCCAGTCAATCCAGCAGTCTAGAACTGACTATGGAAGCAAACATATAAAGCTGGTTTGGCCTCACACTGTTACTCACCTCCAGCTCTGATCCGGAGTCAACACGCAACCTTCTATGGACATGGCTACTCATGACATCTTCCTACACTTCTTGGACATGCTTAACAGCTGCAACTCTGATTGTAAATTATCAACCACATTTGGCAGCTGGCTGCCCACTGGCGCTTTCTTAGCTTGAGAATGACTGTTAAGAATAATGCCATTCACGCTGGGTGTAGTGGCTTATGCCTGTTATCCCAGCACTTTGGGAGGCCGAGGTGGGTGGATCACAAGATCAGGAGTTCGAGACCAGCCTGATCAACATGGTGAAACCCCCAGGTCTACTAAAAATACAAAAAAATTAGCCAGGTATGGTGGCGTGTGCCTGTAATCCCAGCTACTGAGGAGGCTGAGGCAGGAGAATCACTTGAACCCAGAAAGCAGAGATTACAGTGAGCTGAGATCACACCACTGCACTCCAGCCTGGGTGAGAGAGTGAAATTCTGTCTCAAATAAAAGAATCCATTCACATAGCCTCGGAAATAGACATAGCCTCGGCTCTCTGTACTAAGCGGGCATATATCTTTATTTAATTCTCACAATAATCCTAGAGATATTTTAATTATGCCACAATTTTTCTCGGAAAATTCAATTCACATATTATCCAAACTTTGCCCCCAGGTAATAGACAAGGAGTCCATTTCAAGCCATGTCACTTTATGGTCCATATGAAGATTTCTCTATCTGGATACATCTGTTTGGTTCACAAAAGGAGAAGGCTCATGTTATGTTGGAGGTTGAAAGAAATATCACTTTACTAATTAGGAAAGATGAGTTCCAGTGTGGGACGCGACTTGGAGAGGCTCATAACTCTAGACAGTTGTAAAATTTAAGACCCCCTAATCTTTCTTCTTCATTTTATGATGTTGCTTTCCAATCTGGTCTAAGTTTAGAGTCAGACATAATCTTTACTTAGCAACATCAAAGTTTGCTCCAGCTTGAGCATCAACTTGCTTGCTTGCTAAATGGAAATTTAAGGGTTTCATTTTCATATGCTTGCTTGTAACATAAATATGGTCATACAAGGCTCATACAAACTCTCAAAATTGACATTGTGGTCTGCAGAATGTGAGCAAGTTGAGAAAGAAAAAACCTTGGGAAAGGTATGGCATAAAATATACCTAAGAAATAAGGCTAAGTGGAGACATAATACTATTAGGGAAAAAAAAAGTTGATTACATTTAATTAAATCTCCTTAATTAATGTTCACAGTGGGGCTATAAGAGAACTCCCAACAGATAGAGCTCTGAGCAAATTGGACTTGCATTTGACCTCAACCTGTTTTATATTCTCCAAGAATAGTGTACCAACGTGTGTGTTATGTTTCTTTTGTTTTGCTTAATATTGACAAATATTACCTTGGAAGACAATATTATATAAAGGAAGAGGTGGATTTTGGAGGCAAACAACACCACACCTTGTCCTGTTTCTTAAGAGCAATGTGACTTAAACTTCTGTATTCATAAAAAGGTGCTCCCCATCTCACAGTTCTGGGGAGCTTTACTTCATCAGAGTCAGAGACTTGGGCAGTGCACAGTCTCCATTTGACTGGCAATTCCTGACAGCATGTCTCAGTGTATCACATTTGGCTCCAGGTGGGTGCTCAGTAAGTTTTAATTACTTTCTCCTCTCATAACTATTGAGGAGAAATAAGGAATATATAGGCTCCAGAGAGACAGGAAGATTTTCTACATATGTTCACTCCTTTACTTCCAGTGTCTAGATTAGTATTTGACATACAGATCAGAACAGGAGATTCTTCTGTCAGTATTACTTTGTACTAAAGTATAAAAACTGATTGCCTACAGGTTTTGGGGGGAAAACTGCATCTGTGCATAATTGGCAAGGTGTCTTCTACCTTAATCTATGACAGTGGACACAACAATAGAGAGGAGACAATCTATGAAACTTTTCTTGTGATGATTCTCATTAGAGAAATAGTTCTAAATTCACTGGTGTAGTTCTTGGGACTGGTTCTCTTTCCTAAACTGGGGTCAGCAAACTATGGTCTGTGGGCCAAATTGGGCCCACTGTCTGTTTTTCTACAAGTCATGAAATAATATATTTTTTTAAATATTTTTAAAGGGTTGAAGAAAAGTCAAAAGAAGAATGATACATTGTAATATGTGAAATTATATGCAATTAATATCAGTGCCCATAAAGTTTTATTTCACTGCCACACCCATTTGTTTGTGTATTGTCTATTGCTGCTTTCATGCCATAGTGCAGAATTGAGTACTCAGCACAGAGACCACAAAGTCAAATGTTTTGGAAAAGTCAAAAATGGACTTTTGGACTTTGGCTCAACAAGAGGACAATAGGGCCTGTGTTATGAAGAGCATGTGAGAGAACCGGTATTAGTGAGAAAGGGGTCAGTATTCCTTATCTAATAACCACATAACATTATATACCAATGATCTATA
Organism: Macaca nemestrina; assembly: GCF_043159975.1. Lineage (NCBI taxonomy): Eukaryota > Metazoa > Chordata > Mammalia > Primates > Cercopithecidae > Macaca > Macaca nemestrina. The sequence continues at coordinate 119,237,870 of NC_092135.1, forward strand.
TTGAGGTAGCAAAATACTATTTGATGCAAGCTTTTAAGAAGTATGACACACACACAAAAACAGATGCTTTGACTTCAAACTACTGGTTCTTAATTTTTTTCTGAATCATTTATCTTTTTGAGATGGGATAAGCTCTCTGCAGGGAGCTGAATTGTGGCCCCCTAAAATTCATATGGTGATGTCTTACCCCCAATTTCTTAGAATGATTGCATTTGGAGATCAGACCTTTAATGAGGTAATGAAGGCTAAATGATGTCGTATGGGTAGGGCCTAATCCAATCTGGCTTGGGTCTTTGTGAGAAGAAATTTGGACATACCAGGAATGCACATGCCCAAAAAAAGGTCATCTGAGGACTGTGGCCATCTGCAACCCTCGGGGAGAGGCCTCAGAGGAAACCAACCCTGCTGACACCCTGATTTTGAACATCCAGCCTCCAGAACTATGAAACCATGAATTTCTGTTGTTTCAGCCACTTAGTCTGTGGTAGTTTGTTAAGACAACCCTAACAGATGAATACACTCTCATTCCACACATGAAATTACACACGTGATTTTTAAGGGGGTTTGCAGGCTCCTGAAAATTGCATTGTTCATGGGCTCCTAGATTAAGGACTCTTACTCAAATAATTATTTATTATCATTACTTGATATTAACCATATTTAGCTTACACACTATTCCTTGAACAGTTGTTTGTAAGCTCTAGCAAAAGAGACTTATAGATTATAAAAGCTTGTTTGAAAAACAAATTTCTATTATTCTTTCCTTGTGCAGTCTCAGAAAGGCCATGCCTGAAGAAGGCTTAGCAGCTAGATTAGTCCAATCAACCGTGATATCCATGCAAGATGTACAGATGATTCAGCCAGGCTACCCTAATGTGTGGTGCTCTTTCTGGAGTCACCCATCTTTCCAGCTTGTACTCGAAAGGTCTTGTCCTTTAGCTTGTTTGGCAAAACAAACTCTTCTCTCCCATTCCACCAATGCTGTGGGCTTTTAATTAACTCCTTATCCTTATTCTAAAAAAAAAAAAAAAAAAAAAAAAAAAAAAAAAAAAAAACTAGCCATCTTTTAGGTCTGCCAATGGCCTACAATGAAATCTACCTGATTGTTCACCTGGCTCTCCAGCATTCTGATTTTTCTTTCTCTTTAGCTAATTTTTTCATGTCTTTTATTTATTTTGTTTGCTTTGTAAACATCCTTGGAAAGAGCATGGTGCTCTGCCAATTGCTACTTCAGGGGCTCTCTTTGGCCTTTCGGAATTTCAATATAATTTATTGATACTCAGTGGGCACGATGCACGTGGTACTTTCCTCTTGTCTTTATCTCCCAGCTCTCATCCTTCCATTTTGATCAGTGATAACCTGTGCTTCCTTTACTATTTTCTATGTCTCAATGTTACATTGCTAGCTTTGATCAAAGCTCTTTTGATATAGAATTTTGTAATGTAATTTATTCTTGACTGATTATATGTTCTAATCATAATTTGGAAAGAAGTCTTTTTATGCAGTGCTTCATGGTAGCCACCATCTTTATTTTATCGCCAATTTTTAACTCACAAATGAAGTGCTAGAGGAGACATCCCTATTCGGAAGAGCTTCATTTGAGAGGAGTTGGCAAACACTTTTACTACACAATATTTCAACTTAAGCTTCAGCAAACTTCCATAACTCTCAAACTTGGCTAAAGACAACTCAATCTCGTTTCTATTCTTATATACTCAAGTTGAGGAGGAATGAATCTTGCTGCTTAGAAATATGTACTGTGGAAGCAAACAGGGTAGCTTAAATTGAGCTCCCTGGGATTTATTAGCTGTTATCACCTTGGATAAGTTCTTTAAAAACTTTGTGCCTCAGTTTCCTTAGCTGTATAATTCAGTTATTTGTGTCTACATCATCAAGTTATTATGAGCATGATTATTAATGTAAAAATTAGAAGATAACTTGGTCCAGAGTAAGTGCTATGTCAGAGTTCACTATTACCAAATCTTACATGTAATTTTGCTTATACAAATGGGCCCTTATAACATCCCTGTATTTCCTTTTTTTTTTTTAACTGGAGTCTTGCTCTGTCGCCAGGCTGGAGTGGTGCAGTGGCGCGAGCTCAGCTCACTGCAACCTCTGCCTCCCGGGTTCAAGCAATTCCCCTCCCTCAGCCTCCCAAGTAGCTGGGATTACAGGCGTGCACCACCACGCCTGGCTAATTTTTGTATTTTAGTAGAGACGGGGATTCACCATGTTAGCCAAGATGGTCTCGATCTCCTGACCTCGTGATCTGCCCGCCTTGGCCTAACATCCCTATGTTTCAACACCAGCATCCTTGTCATGCATCCTGCTATTGCAGAGATAGTGTTAGCTAAAGTTGTGCACACAGTTCTACATATTCCTGTATTCGGTAGGGTCTGAGATAAAACTATTTTATCCTAAATTATACACAAGAATGAATTCTACTAGGTCTCAGTGTATTTGTAGTGGTCCATTTTAGTATGTTCAAATTACATTAAGGTTATATAAATCTAATAATTTATTTTTATATTTGGTAATGTTGCAAAGACTGATGACAAGGCTCAATTGTCTGTTGGTGTGAATCAATTTGGGCATTCGTATGTGTTCTTGTGTAATTTAAGATGCCTAATCAATAGGTTTATAGACCTCTGAGGGGGAATTATATTTATCAGGCAACATTTTGAAAAGGTGACAAGAAAGAGTAGTAAACTTAAAATAACATCATTTCCAAGCTGCAATAATTAGGTGTCTGGGAGCAGTGCATTTCTCTTCCTTATGCGTTATTCTGTCTATCGTGCTAATTTTTTTTTTATAAAGTAGCTAGTTAATAAAGCAACAAGACAGTTTTTTCAGTATTCACCAACATTTTCTTGATAACTCAAAGAAAATAACTGAATTAGTCCTTTAGAGACAATGAAATGAATACTTAAAATGAATGTGTGGTTTTCTGAACTCAAAGTGAACTCATCGGCTAGCTATTTATAAGGATCTTTATGAGTAGGTCAAGTTTCACAATTGAACTAAAAGCCCAAAATATTTCTACCAAATTATTAAACTTTTATATTTTTTATTCTTTCAGCTATATCATGACTCCACTTTACAAGTGAAAAGAAAAATATGGTTTTAAGGGGACTTACATATTTATTTATTTGTTATATAGTGCAAATACCTTGTGCTATGGTTTGAATGTATCTCCCAAAGTTCCTGTGTTGGAAACGTGATCCCCAATGTAATCGTGTTGAGAAGTGGGACTTTTAAGAGGTGGAATCCTCATGAATGGGCTAATGTTGTTATTGTGGGAATGGATTCATTATAGTAAGATTGGGCTTGCTATAAATGAGAGTCCAGCCCCCTCTTGTGCTCTGACGTTTTCTTGCCCTTCCGTCTTCCACCAAGCAGCAAGAGAACCCTCACAAGATGCTAGCCCCTCGACCTTGGACTTTCCAGCCTCCAGTACTGTAAGAAATGAATTTCCATTCTTTATAAATTACCCAGGCTTGAGTATTCTGTAACAGCAGCATAAAAGGGACTGAGATATCTTGTTTAAACAATTTTGTCATTGAGTAGGACAATTGTTTTTGCATTGCTTTGAAATCTTGTGAGGCGAATGACATAGAATTGTGGTCAAGTTCGGATGTACTTTATAGTGAGACACATGAGGTTTGAATGCCATCCCTATCTCCTAATAGCCTTAGGCTGGTTATTCAACCTCCCTAAAACTCAGTTTCCTCATCTGTAAAATGGACATTATAAGTAACTCTCTTATTATGTTATACATCATGATACAATGTGTGATACATAAAGAATCCATATAGCACCAATGGCACAAAACAAGTGCTTGGTAAAAATCTTTATTCAGGGTAGGAGAGCCAATCAGCCTCCAATGCTTTAGTATCTGTCTCTTTAAGAATCTAGTTTATTCCAGAAGTCTTTATTCAGATTTTATTTTTGATTACTTTAGAGGCTTACTTGCTTGAGCAAAACATAAAGTTCTTTGTAGAAACAATATATGTTCATTTTACAAATCAAGTTGACATCTTGAATAAAGTAGTGACTGAAAATGTCAACTGGATATGGTTGGCATATTTTCTAAACTGATTTCAGTGCAATTTTGTAATGTTGAGTTGGGTTATGGACATGCGGACTAGCACTGAGTGGAGACTAAAGCCTATGAGATTCTCTCTGTGAGTGCTCTTATCTGTCTAGCCTTATGCTAGGTGCAATGGAATATTCAAAAGATCACTGTTTCTCTCTAAAATCCTTCAAACAAGGCTGCAAAAATTAACATAAATATGTGAAATAATTGCAGTATAATATGAGTCCACATAACCATAGAAAGAATGTTCTATAAGAGAGACGGGGAAGAAAAAACATACTAGGGGTTCCATTACTATAACACAGTTGAATCATTATGAACTGGATTGTCTGAGAAGGCTTGGAGGCAGAGGGCTTATTCACTATGAGTGCTGGCAGTGAGTGAACACTCATTGGAAGCTAAAGGAGAAGACACACCTGTTATCAATGAGCATGGAAGGAAGGGAGGTAAGAAGGTACATAATTAGCCTGAAAGATCAGAGTATTTACTTTGACATAGGTTATGCAGAGACAAAAGCCCAGATATAAAGGAAAACATATTATAGAGATTAAGGGCAAAGCCTTTGGAAACACATTCCCCCAGTTCATTCAGCTACTGACCCTTCAGCTTAAACCTGTGTAGCCTAAACCTTACCATGCCTCAGCATCAACATATAAAATAGGGAGGACTTGTTATGAGAATTGAGTAAGATGATGCAAATGAACCACTTTGCACACAGCATGAGACAAAATTAGCAACTGTCCTCATCAGCTCAGGCTGCTACAGCAAAATACCATAGACTCAGTGGCTTAAACAACAGAAACTTGTTTCTCTCAGTTCTGCAGGCTAGAAGACCAAGATCAGGGCTGGGTGTGGTGGCTCATGCCTATAATCCCAGCACTTCTGGAGGCCGAGGCGGGTGAATCACCTGAGGTCAGGAGTTTGAGACCAGCCTGGCCAACATGGTGAAACCCGGTCTCTACTGAAAATACAAAATTAGCCAGGTGTGGTGGTGAGCTCCTGTAGTACCACTTACTAGGGAGGTTGAGGCAGGAGAATTGGTTGAACCTGGTAGGTGGAGGTTGCTATGATCGCACCACTGCACTCCAGCCTGGGCAACAGAGCAAGACTCCATCTCAAAAACAAACAAGCAAACAGGCAAATAACAACATCAACAACAAAACCCTAAAAACAAAAGAAGACCAAGAGATCAAGATGCCAGCGTGGATGAGCTCTTAATGAGGGCTCGCTTCCTGGCTTGCAGACTGCTGCTGCCTTTCTCACAGTGTGCTCACATGACAGAGAGAGCTCTGAGCTCTTCCTCTTCTTGTTAGGGCACTGATCCCACCATGGTGCCTCTTCATGACCTCAACTCAATCCAGTTACCTCCCAAAGACCTCATTTTCTAACACCGTCATATTGGGGATTAAGGCTTCACATATGAATTTTGGGGAGGGGGACACAAACATTTGGTGAATAACAACACTCAATAATGTTGTCTATTACTATATTTTGAGTAGAAATTTTTCCATACATTTTAAAGCTGAGAAAAGTGAGGCCAAGGGAGGTGTAACAGTTGCCAAGGTCACACAGCTGCTAAATACTAGATTTTGAATATGACTCAAGGTCTGCCTAAATCCATAACCCATTTTTCCCACTATACCATCTTGCTTAAGTCCATGAGGTTAAATAACTTGAAGCTGGTTTAGGAAGAGTTGTATAACATCAACATGGTCCCAAAGTAGACCAGTGGATTGAAGGCATCAGCATCACCTGGGAACTTGTTAGGAATGCAGACTGGCCATATCCTAGATATGCTGAATCTGAAAGTCTGGAGTTGGGACCAGCAGTCCAGCAGTCTGTGATTTAACATGCCCATTAGGTTTGAAACCCACTGCTCTAAACTAAATTCTATAGTTTCAAAAGGATCCAGAAGTTAATAAGGCAGAGAATGTTTGTAAATCTTTTTGTGACAAATAGAATAGAAAGGTAAAAAGGAACTGTTGTGGTAGTGACTATGAACTTTAGCCAATGAGGTTTCAAGTCCACACCACCAATCGAACAAACTGAGGACTATAGGTGTTAAGAAAACTATTAGCTAGAATTTGTAGGATAAAGTTGCTAGGACCAAAAAGATCACATAAACAATACATTGAATAAAACTGCACATATACTCATCAAGAAAAAGCAAGAGAGAGTTTTGCACTGACTCTCATGCCTACTGTCTATACCCATCTGCCATCTAGTCCCAGCTACTGTCACTCTCTGCTTCTGCTTCCACGGTACAATTGATAATATTTGGCAGTAAATCAATTGCAACCTTCGTCCTCATCACTGTCCCACCCTCTGTTGTACCCTGACTTCCCTTCTTCACCTGACTGACTGCTACTATCTGCCAGCCTATCATAATCCAAATAAGTGAGGCCCACAAACATTCCACCTACTCTCAGATTGGCTGCTTGTCATCTCTGCTTCTGGAGAGCTTGTATACAAGTGGCTATTTCTACGCTTTTCACACCCAGCAAGAGTCAAGCCCAGTGGTTCAGCACCGGGACCCTGGACTCCCACCTCCTAGGAATAAATCAAAACTACACCACTTACTTGCTTAAATCATCAAATTAATTTCTTTGTACCACAGTCTTTTCATCTATAAAGTAAAAATAAAAGTTATCATGTATATAAAATACTTATCACAGATTGTTACTACATAGTCCTTGTTGGCACATAATTATCTAAGTGTATGAGAGATTTCTCTACCAGACACCTTTTTAAGCCAGTAATAATATAGAAATCCATATTTGTGTCCCCAGTGCCTAGCACAGAGTCTACTAAATAGCAGACACACACACACACACACACACACACACACTTGCAACTAAACCAGACATAAATCATAAATGATGATCTCAACAATGGGATCCCTTTCAAAGATATTAAAGTTTTGTTATGTGCCATCGACTCCTGAAGTCTATGAATTCTTTCTCATACCAATGTTTTTAAGAATATAAAATGAAACGTGTCTAGGGTTACCAAAAAAAAAAAAACCCAATTATATTAAAACACAGTCATTAGAAATACATAAAAATAAATTTGTGGCATAGTAAGATTGTGCTACTTATTACATAACAAAATCTAGCTGCGGATCTAACTACTATAATTTCATGGAAGTGATATGTTTAAACAATACTACGAGATATCTGCAACAGCTGAAATGTGATATGAAAAAACTGATTGCTTTGCTGCAAAAGTAAAAGGCACTGCTAATACTGTGGTGGTACGTTGTTTTAACAGTTAAAGGAAATGCTTAATTTCAGGTAAAGGCTAGTGAAAATGTAGATGTAACAAACATTCTCCTAAGTTCCTAGACCTCACCTCACCGCCCCCCCCCTTTTTTTTTTTTTTTTTTTTTTTTGAGATGAAGTCTTATTCTGTTGCCCAGGTTGGAGTGCAGAGGTGCCATCTTGGCTCACTGCAACCTCCATCTCCTGGGTTCAAGTGATTCTCCTGCCTCAGCCTCCCGAAGAGCTGGGACTACAAGTACGCGCCACCATGACCAGCTAAGTTTTGTATTTTCAGTAGAGGACAGGGTTTCACCATATTGGTCAGGCTGGTCTCGAACTCCTGTCCTTGTGATTCACCCGCCTCAGCCTCTCAAAGTGCTGGGATTATAGGAGTGAGCCACCATGCTCTGCCCCTAGACCCTCTTAACACCAAGTTAAGACCCACAAGCTCGAAGCTTGATTTATAAAAACCCCATGAAATCTATTAATGGAGACTACAATCGTGATTAGATGAAACAGTTGATTGTGTCTTCCATGAGTTTTACAGGCAAAATCGGCTCCTATACCATGAGATATGACTGCCCAATCTGGTTGATGTTGCTGAACAGGCTGTGATGTTTCAGAAACAAAATGGTCTCTCTTGGCCTTTCCTAATGCTTTTTTGCAAACAGTGTCCAATTTAGAAACCTCTCCTTAATGGCTTAATTATTGCATTCAGAAAAAGTAAATATGATACTTTGGCTTTAGTGAGAGAGGAAATATGTCCCATTTACAATGCTGGCACTGTGTCGAAGTGTGAGGCAATTTGCACAAGGGAAAGCTTTTTCTCTTTTGGGCTGGAGCCAGGAATCTTGATAATGCTCCCTTTTATCTGATGAATCCTGAGCGGTTGCCCTGCTAATATATTCAACCTCTTTTAATTCTAATTCTGCCTTTTTAATAAAATACCAAAATCAAACAGGATTCCACATTCCCAAGTTCCTATTTTTTAGATGTCATTAATCTGCATTGCTTTTGCGTAGGAAAAAGATCCAGGAAAGGTGAGAACAGCATTCAGTAATTATACCGAAGGTATGTCTGATGTGCCCATAATTACAACTTCGGTGGACAATTTGAAATCATCTGAATAACTCCAAGTGTATATTTTTACTTAGATTGTTGAAATGAGAATAGTGTATTTATTTGAACTAAAATGGGAATGGGTCTGAAAAAAATAGAAGACTGATGAGCCCCTTCCTAGCTGAGTAACCTTAAACAAGTTTGTTGCATTCATCTATAAAGATGGGGACGGTGCAACGTTTCTTACCGTGCTGTTAGGAGGATTAAATTGGATAACATATATGGAAAACATTATTTTATAAACTAGAAAGCATCATGTGAATAGTATTTCTCGTTATGAGAATATTCGCATTATTTCCTCAATTTATCTTTGCTGGCACAGAACTATCATAGGAAATGATGAAAATTATGTAATCTTTATAGGGTAAAAAGAATTCAGTTTGGTGGAAGTGAAATAAGTTCATTTCTGAAAATCAGTGTCTATTTGATAGGGGAACAGTGACCAAAAATACAAGTGTTTCATCTGAGGAATATTTGAATTGCTAAAATGTAAAGATAATTTTGAAATGCTAGTGTAATTAACACCTTAAAGTGGTGACGATCCAAGGACTGTCTGACTCCATGAAGACTGGCATAGATATTCTCAGCCATTTACTAAACCAGAACAGATTGTCGAGTGTAAAGTTTTACAAGACATGTTTCTAGTTCGAGGATTGGTATCATATGTTTGGTAAAACGAAGGGAAGCTACTTTAACTCTGCTGGTGGGTTTTTTTTTTTTTTTTTCCCCCGAAACATCTGAAATATCAAACTGAACTGGGCCATTGTTTTAAAGTATTAAGGTCAGTGCTCTCAACATTCAAAGCCTTTAAGATCTGTGGAGCAGTGCAAAGAAAAAGGCTGTATATTAGGAATACGTATTTACAAACTAGCCTATAAAATCCTGGAACAATGACAGAAAAAGAAGTTCCAAGTTCCCAAAATAATGAAAGGTGGAAATTTTTCCTTTATTATAAACAATAGCAAAGACATCTTTATTTAAATGTCATTGTATTCTCACCAGCCTGTTCATTAACTTTTCATTCTCTATAATGTTTTGGACTATTAATTCAGTCAATAAGAACAGTTCAATAATTAGTTTTCCAGTGTTATTTATCTTGCCTACTTTTCCCTTTTCTTTATTCAAAAGAGTGGGGCATTTATGAATACACAATGACGAGCTTAATAAAACTCACAGATGTGAGAGATGTATAAGTAGAGGAAAGAGGCCGAAATGGCATTCACATTGTCATATGATTCATAAGTCCTCCTTCCAATTAGGTAGTACTATTAAAACTTAGAATAAAAATAGGTAATAACCATGCTGTATACATTTGATCCTAGAAATTACAATTTTGAAGTGTGCTTTTGCACTATAGATGCCTGAGGCTATAATATACAATTTTTTTTTTTTTTGTCTCGCTCAGTCGCCCAGGCTGGAGTGCAGTGGTGCGATCTCGGCTCACTGCAAGCTCCGCCTCCCGGGTTCACGCCATTCTTCTGCCTCAGCCTCCCGAGTAGCTGGGACTACAGGCACCCGCCACCACGCCCGGCTAATTTTTTGTATTTTTAGTAGAGACGGGGTTTCACCACGTTAGCCAGGATGGTCTCCATCTCCTGACCTCATGATCTGCCCGCCTCGGCCTCCCATATACAATTATTTTTTAAGGGATAAAACTTCTCACACTTTAAAATTGAATTTTGAAAATGAAAGTTGATATGTTTTTCAGAAAAATGAGGGTTCATTTTAAAGAATGGTTTGAGGCATGCAATTAAAAAAACAAAAGGTGTTTCCCCTTAAAATAGGGTCTGATTTGTCACAGCTCATCTTTAGGGACAAGCAGCGTGGCCCAAAGCTGAACGCTGGGCTTTGCTGAACCAGGTGGACCTTATTTTTTCAGACTCACGTCCAGTTTGCTGTCCGTCATCACAGGGACTTAATGTTGAGAACTGACAGGTTTCAAATATTGATGGGCCAACACTGGTGGATTCAGAAACTTGGAACTTGACCAAAATATCCAAATCTCACAAGTCTGTAATATCAGCCTGAAAAACAGGCGGTTTTATAAAATGTCCTCGGTTGCCCTATTTTCACATGGAATAAAATAAAATGCCACAGGAGAAAATTGCTGCTTTGATATTTTAACACATGAATTTTTTGGACTTTCAGCACCTGAATTTACAGCCTAGTTTAAAACAGGTAATACATCTCTGCAAGAGAGACAGAATGAGTTTCTTCAAATGTATTTGACACTTAAAAATTTTACTTAAGAGTATTTTTTCCTCATTTTGTTTCCTTTGATGTTTTTTTAAAATATATTTTTCTACATCCATGATGCACAAGAATATGAAATTCACTCAGTACTTCAGAAAGTGTCATGACCTCTCAAATAAGCCTCCTGTCTCCATGGTCTTGTCTCCTTTTGTGACAGGTACAGTTCCTAGAGTCATGTCTGTCCCAATGAAATCCCTGTTCCTTTTTGCTTCATTGCCTACTGAATTTTTTTCCTCCTATGAATTGAGGGAGGACAGGAAACTTACAATTGTGCTGGCTCTGTGTGTAAATAGAATGCGTGCAAACTCTCACACGCTATGTCATCTAGGGGAGTGATCTAATTTTCTCAATTATTTCATGCTAATGAATTGTTCCTTTTTGGTGACAGTACTGGAGATAGCTGAATGCCTAAGACAACATTTCATATTATCATTTTTAGGTTCTACTGTTATGTGGGGTGTGTGTGTGTGTGTGTGTGTGTGTGTGTGTGTAAGATATGGCTTTAGAACCAGAGTGTACCCACTTGAAATTCTAATGCTAAGAGAGAAAACAGATTTCAGGATTTGAATAACTTCATTTAGTCAATAAAGGGATAAATCATTCTGCAACAGCTATTTTTCCTTGACGCGACTTTGGATTAGAAATTCAGTCCATCTCGGAGAAGCACTTATGCAAATGCTGGTGATAGTGGTGTGGCTGATCACATTACAGTCTCGGGTTACTAGATTACCTGTGTGGCTGTGATGAAAAGATCAGTGTGTTTTCATGCTGAGATGAAATGATGCAACGCATTGTATCATGTCATCAGCAAATGTTATTTTAATAAGACTACAAATCATTGTGACATCAACAGCCTCAAACAAATCTTCTGGATATTTAAATACACTGATTCGTCCCTAAAGGCCAATGAAAAGATGTAAAAAAAAAAAAAAAAAAAAAAAAAGTCTCAATGTCTCATTCATAGAGTAGCAACATCCAGATAGCAGAATTTTTCATGTATTTTAAGCTATAAAGTAACCTATACCTCCAGAGAACAAGTGATACTGAGGCTTTTGTGAGACTGTGATGATTAATTCCCAAACAAGTTAAAATGAGCTCTCAACCTGCATACTAAGGCATGAAGAACAGTGTGGTTTTTTTTTTAATTGCTGGCAAGATAATCAGGAAAATATTATAGGTACACTGTTCATTCCTCCTATCCTTGAATCAGCAAAAAAAAAAAAAAAAAAAAAAAAAAAAAAGGAGAAAGTTCTAGAAAGAGGAATACTGCCAGCAAAACTTAACAGACAACCTAGACTTCTGTAATGCCTAGATAATCAAATCTGGTATTTTCTTATAACAGATTTACTCAAAAAGGCCTGTGACACTACCCGATGGTTTATTGGTTAAAATAGCCTATAATCCTTCTAGAAGAAAACTGAATAGTTCAGACCCTAAATTGTTTGAACACAAGTTGAATTAACCAAGAAAAAATAGATGCATGCCCAGGACTGTTCTAGGGGGCTACAGCAACTCTGTAACAACTGTGACTTCTTCTTTTAAAATATTCATCCCCTACATGGTACGCATGAAACATAAAGACATACAAAATAGTGTATTTAAAATATTACAATTGCATTGCAGATATGATTTTAACACTTTAGTTTACTTCAAATTATTAGAGACTTAGACAAGGAAAAGGAGAAAAAGTAATAGAGTAAAAAATCAATTTGATGTGTCTTTGGGTGTCCTTTAAAAAACTAAATTGAGGGCAGCCTTGCAAACACTTATTACCTAAGAAGTGCCATTCTGTTACCTTCCTAAAAGTAAAGAGGCAAATATGAAGCCACAAATGCCATAATGAGAACTGCAGAAAACTCAGAAGAGCCAGGAAAGGAATCTTGGAAATGCCTTCTGAGATTTAACTTGAACAGCCCTGGCTGGAAGTTCAATTGGTGGGGCAGTGATGGTGACCACAGACATTATCCAAATAAGGGTATTCCAAGCCTAGTTTCTTTGGAGATTTTCAGAACACAAAAGTGTTTATGACGTGTTCTGTCTACAGACGAGAGTTTGTGGCCACACTTGAAGCCATTTTGAGTGCAGATTCATTTCACATTTAATAAGACAATGCCATGTAAAGCGGTGAAAAATTATTAAAAGCATAATTTTGTGGAGGTTTAGGAAGGAATGAAAATAGCTTATTTTTCTACCACCGTGAATTCTCCAACCTCCCTCATGTTGCAGCCTGACCATTGGTGTTTGCACCACAAAAATAAAATATTCCTTCCAAAACAATTGCAAGTGGGATATCTATGACACTAGCCTATATTTCTTTTTCCTTGAGAAAATATTAAAATGTACCTCTTTACCTATGGTTTATTTTAAAATACACCAGCTTCTCTGGGAACTCTTTTATGCTTATCTCCTATCTTTCTTAAAATTCTAGAAATATAAGGTCTGCTTTTTCAGCATTTGCAGTCATGGGGACCCCCGGGATCCCATTGCTAAGTCAGATGGAAACATTTCAATACTGAACATGCAGTATTATTCAACAAAATTTAAAAATAAAAATAATCGTTGAGATTACTTTTGCCTTTAAGATTGGTATAAATATATGTATATATAATATACATATCATATTGTGTGTATATTTGTGTGTATGAAATATATGTATATTTCCTTTTTTGAGACAAGTTCTTGCTCTGTCACTCAGACTGGAGCACAGAGATAGGATCTCAGCTCACTGCAACCTCCACCTCCTGGGTTCAAGCGATTCTCCAGACTCAGCCTCCCAAGTAGCTGGGATTACAGGCAACTGCCACCACGCCCAGCTAATTTTTGTATTTTTAGTAGAGATGGGGTTTTGCCATGTTGGCCAGGCTGGTCTTGAACACTTGACCTCAGGTAATCTGCCCACTTCGGCCTCCCAAAGTGCTGGGATTACAGGCATGAGCCACCGTGCCCGGCCATATATGACTGTATATTATATGACATAATATACTGTAGAAATAATAATATAGTTCGAGTATCCTTTTTTTTCAATCTCAAAGCCTAATGCATATTTCCTACTGACAACTGATTTTTCTCATTTAACCAATTCATAGGAATTGTTCATAATTTATTCCTTATATTTCATTCTTGAAATCTTCTGTGTGTGTGTGTGTGTGTGTGTGTGTGTGTGTACATCTCTCTCTCTCTATATATATATACTGGAAAGTGTATATGTATGCATTAACGCTCTGAAGGGTTACTTTACCTCAACTACCAATACTACAACAAAAAAAAATTTAATCTTAACTTTTAAAAAGACTTTATTTCATTTTTAACCATATCATTGTAAGAATGAGTTCCAAATTGTGCGGGCTGAAGAGGTTGGCATTACCTAGACTGGAACACAAAAACCCCTTCACAACACCAGCTGTGTTTTTGGTAAAGACTCAATCTATGAAGTGCAGCTCACAGAGACTATTGGAAGTTGTAGATTCTCACAGACAATTGAAGAATGCTGCCTCGAAACTTCCTTAAGATAATTAAAGTCAGTCAAGAGTTAAGTAGAAACAACGTCTGGGTTGGTCACCGTTATAGATTATGGAGATAAAATTTCCTCAGGCTGCACAGAGTAACTTAGACTGAGATTTAGAGGATTGGAAAAAAAAATTAAGTTGTGTGGGCCTAGATAAAGTTGCCAATTTTTTATTTTAGGCATTAAAATCATTGATATTAACACCAACCATCCACTTAAGATGATCATTTCTAAAATGTTTCAGAATCAAGAACGAGCCTTGAATTTATCTAAATTTCTTTTTCAATCATTTTGCTAAGGACCAGTGAAAACTTCATCATGGAATTGATCTTTCCCTTTGCTAGCAGTTGCGAATTTCTTAAGTGAATGCACTAGGTTTTGTACTCCTGTACCTGGATCACTCACCATTAATTCTTTCACTCTAACACGACATACTGAGTACTTCTGCAGGCTAGTACTGAACTACGCAGTGACAAACATTGAGGATTGAGAGCAAACAACATCCCTACCCCAGATCATGGACTAATGAATCATATTACCCCTTCTTTTAGCTGTGGGACCCCTTGCTAATTACTTGAAAAAACTTAAAAATTTGGTAAAATGAGAATAGCAAAATCCCCATTGCAGAACTGAGAAGCTAAGTGACACCCAACTGGCATTCAACTTACATGAGTTATTATCATCAAAAATTATGAAGTGTTAAGTTATCTGAGAAGATTTTCCATGGGGAGAAAAAGCAGATGAAGTGGCAGATTATCCTTAGAACATTTCAGGGCACAAAGATAGATACAGAAAAGATGGCTATAGTACCAGCACAGGCAGATGCTTCCCAATGGCACCGACATCAAATAAAGTGAGTGTACATCTATTAAATGTGTCTGGTGAATAATTTCATCAGTTATTGGTAGAAGTATACAAAATCACCTCTTAGAACTAAAATTCACAATTTTTCATGAGGCAGTAGCCCAAAGAATTAGGATAGAAATCCGAATGGTATCATAATCGGACTCCAGAATTACATTTTTGTTAAGCATTGTACAACTTAGAAAATCTAATAAAACATCTGACAAAAGCAATAGGTTCTGGCTGACAGCGTAGCCCGGAGGCATGTGCTCCCACTGACTAAGAAGTTAAGATGTCACAAACTTCTCAGCCCTTTCCTTCACTTGAGTCTCAAAGTATTGGTTGCGAAGTGGAGTAAAGGCACTGTCAAATTTAAATTTTAAATAGATACATATGGAACAACATTAGTTTTTTTAGAAAGGCCTTTTTTTTTTTTTTTTTTTAACTCTCGTCTCATAGAATCCATAGTCCAGAAACTCACACAGCCTTTCCTCAAACTGTGTTAGGGCTTTTGATGCCAGGTATATTTTTACCTACATATATTTATGTGAAAAAGTATATATACATATTTATATATTATATATGTATATTTTTTTTCACCTATATTTTCACCTATACACAAAATACAACTTTGCAGAAACTTTAACTCCCACGGAAATGAGATTCTAAATGTTTCCCAATGGGATGAGGGGTAAGTTTTGCAATCTCTCCCCTGGGTCCTCCTTTTCCCCTCAAGTATGACACCAACCGTGGATTCAGGGCCACAGCACCCTCAAAAATCTGCCTATGTTTGTATGATTCTGACCCTCAGATTCTTCATTTTTACTACAGTAGTCTTCACTGATTTATTTACTTTGTGCAAGTTTTCACTAAAAAGCTAGGTACCAGGGCAAAAGGTAAGAGTCAGACGGACAGTTTAGGGATAGAAATTTAACAAAAATTGCTCAATAGGCAGGGTTTTGCTCCTAGGGACAAACCAAACTCCTCCTGTAAAATCAGTCCCATTTGTGTCCACTGCAGCCCAGGGCTCCCTGTGCCCTAATGCCCCATCACACTGGTCAGGTAAGAAACGAACCCACATTTCACATTGCAGGAGAAAATGAGGGAAAGGCCAAAACTAAATATGTAGCGATGGAAGGGCCATTTTGCTTGAAGTTTCCAATCTTCTTTCTTATTGAGATATTATTGACTATAAATAACAACATATTTCAACGTAGAAGTCATTGCAACTAGAGTAGACTATCTCTTGAACGCAATTTTTTTTTTTTTTAATTCTCTAACACGTATTTGGGTCGCTTTTAGTGCAGCCTATGGCTTGTTACTGCAAAGCTTCATGTAAGGTCAAAGCCCCTTTTTTCAGCACACACAGTGGTTTGATGGTAGCTCCTCCCACAACTGCTCAGTCCTGAACACACTTCTATTTCAGCATCCTCACACAGATCTTTCTTTTCATCCCTTTGGGCAACTCCTTACAGCTTTACAAATGGGTGGTTTCTGTCCAGGTCGTCTCCTCTCTAGGTACCCTGTCACCACACACACACACACACACACACACACACACACACACACACTCACACACATACATCCCACCACCACCACCACCATCAATCCACCCAGTACCATGCACCACACTTAGGAAAGAAGCAGGAAGTTTTCAAATACTGCTTTTCTCCCCTTAGTCTGTTCTCAAAAAACTTCCACAACTCTCACCTGTGAATTTAATTTAAAAAAAAAATACAAATCTTAGCTTAACAACTTAAACCCAACCTTACCTGTTACTCTTCCTTGTACAGATGTCATGTTCATTCCACTTTGGTCAGCTTAGCATTTTGGAACATGCAGTGTGCTCCCTGCCCCCCCCCCCTTAAGTTGTTACCAGTTTCTCTATCTCAAATCTGCCCTCTACATCTTCTCCAAGAGTTGAAGTCCTCCATAGCTTTTAAGGTCTAGTTCACCTCTAGACTTAAGGAAAAGGCTTTCTTGGGAGTGTCACTTTTCCTAATGCTTTCTGAGAGTCATTTTGGATGTGCAAAGTGTCCTTCAAACATGTCACAAAAATATAATAATTTAGAATTATTCAGAATCTGGTACAATATATTAGAGAATTCCATATATCTCTGTTTTTTTTAGACAAAGATTTAAATTTTTAAAACTATTGTCACTTAAACATAAGGCTGAAAAAAGGCTAAACTAGGATGTGGTCGAGAAAGCGTACAGAAACTCTACTCCTCACGAATGATTACAATCACTGTTCAATCAATTCAGAGAAGAGTGTTGAGGAAAAAAGAAAGAAATGGTCCCCAGATCTTTTGGTGTACACCCAAGCCCCCTTCTTTGAAAAACTGAGGAGAGTCTGAGATGATCACAGCCAGTGGGAATCTACAAGAAGCCAGGAGAGAAAAGAGAAATCATCTCCATTTGAAGTCTCACACAGCAGGATGGCCGTGTGGTGCCGCTAAATCTTAAAACTCACACCCCATTTCATGAACTAATGAGACCTGTTCTGAATAATGATTCAGGTTTATCAGTGAGGCAGATTGAATTCTCATTTGATGAGCAGCCAATTGATGAAAAAGGGATTCCTAAACAATTAGAAATGGAGAAAGACGATACCACGGAAGCAATTCATTCACTAGTTACTTTCTGAAGATACAATAAAGACTAAAATATGCACAGTTCCAGCTGTCATGGATCCTAGGGTCTGGAAGTTGATGTATTATAGTCAAGACAGGAGGGGTGAGAGCTTTTTAAAAAAGAAACTGGTAGTTAATTCCAGATCTGGGCCCCATAGAAAATAAAACCTTGCCAATTAGAGAAGTGAGATTGGGTTGTGCTATGTCTTTATTACTGCAACATAATTGTGTCTATTAGTTGATCCTCCCTTGCACTGATTATATCACATTCCTTCACTGGTTATATAATATGCAACCAGATGAAATGTATAGGGTGTTTTGGAAAAGGAATGAGGATGGAAAACTGGTTGTGAAGGAATAATCCCCTTTTTTTTTTTTTTTTTGAGTAGTAGCATTATTCACCGAACACACGTCTTTATATTACAATGTTATTTTGTTCATTCTATGAAATAGAAATAATTCTAAAAATCCTTGCAAATATTGATAGATAATGGACTTCTTTAAACAAAGGAACATATATAACATATATACATATGTAGATATACACACAAATGCATGTGTACACATGCATATAAGACACACATAGCTATAACATGCATTGCACTGTCTTCAAGGAGAAAAAAGTCTATTCTAAATATATTAATCTTAGGTCATTTTCTTTTTGACTTAAATCTTTTTTGTTTCATTACCTTTACTGACTATTTAATAAAGATTTCCAATAGATAATACTTACTCAGCAAGAGTGTGGGGACACAAATATTCTATATAGTGCTGTTGAAAAGACAATTGGTAAAAACTTCCTGGAGAACAATTTGGCAATACAAATCAAAAATCTTAAAAATATGCATATCATTTGGCCTATAAATTCTACCCTAGATGTATATTAATATATGCATCTATCTATAATTTCACTACTCGATATTTCTACTCCCTAGTCCATTAAGATTATCTATCAAAGTTTGCAAAGATTTCTAGAAATTTTTTTGTTTATAGAATGAGCAAAACTACACTGTATATAAAAGATACATGTTCAGTGAATATACTACTACTCAAAAAAGGAATTATTTTTACACAACCAGCTTTCTCTCTTCATTCTCTCCTGTGGTGTGAGACTTGAAGTGGATAGGATCTGTGTTTTCTCTCCTGGCTTCTACTAGAATCCCACTAGCCATGACCATCTCAGAGTCTCCCCTGTTTTTTATAGAAGGGGCTTTGGGTGTATCCCAAAAGATCTAGGGACCATTACTTTGGGGTTTTTCTACTCCCCACTCTTCTGTAAGTTTATTGAATGGTGATCATAACAATTCGTGAGCAGTAGAGTTTCTGTGCTCACAAATTAATAGTAGATAGTAGGTATATCCAGTAGTGGAATTTATAGATCAAATTATATATCTATAAATACATTTCTCAAAAGGCATATAAATATACAATGATGTATTTACAAGGATATTTATTATAATGTGGTCTGTAGTAGAAAAAACTAGATCCCATCTCTTATTTATTATAAAGTACAGTATGATAGTCATAGAATGCATTTCATTCTGTATAGTCATTCAAAATGGAGGCATAAATGTATATTGGCATGAAAAGATGTTCATGATACCTGTTAAGTAAAAAAGGGATTGTAAAAAATGGTAATAATGATAACTAGTATTTGGATAGTATTTACTACAAGAGAGGTATATGTCTCTGTACTTTATATATGGTAAAGTCACTCACTTCAAACTCTTTGCTATTGTCCCTGGTTTATGAATGAAGAAATCAGGCCTAGAGATCTTCAGTGATTTGTAAAGGGTTGAAGAGCAAATAAATGACAGACATGAGCTTTAAACTTTCACAGTCTGGCTTCAGAATTCGCATTTTCCATGTCTCCAACATGATACTTTTCTTTGTATAGACACATGCGGGGTTTTACTCACAAATTCACCTTTATATGTGTGTATACAAAAAATAAAAAATTAGAATGATATTTATTAAGATTTTAATATGATTATCCTTAAGTGACTAGATTTTTTTTTATTTTAATTTCTGTTTGGCTATGTTTTCTGTAGTGAACAATATGTTACTTTTATCCATTTTAAAGAGGTGAAAAATGTGAAAAGACTACAAATACATTCCGCTCAGCACAGCTTAGGTGTCTACCATGGGGCAGTCGTGCTGTCCTCCTCACCCTGCTGCTGGAAATAGTAACAAAGAGCTCCCAAGGGTCACAAATAATGCACAATATGGAAAATCTACATGGAGATAATTGAAAGTTGAATTTATTCTCTCAGCTTCTGTGAAAGTGAGACACCCTGAATATTGAATTACTCTTTCTGGCCACTGAATTATTGCTTTCTTACAAAATACTAAGTGGTGTCACAATGGCCTGAAAGAGTGAATATGGCATCCAAACGCACCTGACTCATATAACTAGGCAGGTCAATTTTAGAATTTGCTGGTCTTGGGATTAATGTCTGGGTCCTAATTTACATGGAAGTGATTATAAAGTACAGCTTGTCATAGTATCAATTTTATTTTACTTTCAAATTTAACCAATATTGTTTGTTGCCATTTTTAAAAAATCCAATAAACTTTAAGAGAGGAATGTGGAAGACACCTGAGAAAGGCATACTTCTTAAATTCATCTGCTCCAAGTGAAATTATACCATGCTTACTTCAGGTCTCAGAAAGAAGCACTTTTGTTTCTCCTGGTAGAACATACCAGCAGTATCTTCCAATTTTATTCAAGTCATATTGTAATATGGTTTCACTGTGTCCCCATCCAAATCTCATCTTGAATTGTAGTTCCCATAATCCTCACATGTCATGGGAAGAACCTGGTGGGAGGTAACTGAATCATGGTGGTGATTACCCTCAGGCTGCTGTTCTTGTGATAGTGAGTAAGTTCTCATGAGATCTGATGGTTTTCTAAGGGGCTCTTCCCCCTTTTTCTTGGCACTTCTCCTCACTGCTGCCATTTAAAGAAGAATGTGTTTGCTTCCCTTCCGCCATGGTTGTAGGTTTCCTGAGGCATCCCCAGCCATGCTGAACTGTGAGTCCATTAAACCTCTCTCCTTTATAAATTACCCAGTCTCGGGTATGTCTTTATTAGCAGCATGAGAAAAAACGAATACATACTGTTTTTGACTTTTTAGTTATCTCTCTAGTAAAACAAACTTGAAATCTCTATGGTAAAGTGAGCATCTGTCAATGGATTTTCTCTCTCTCTTTCTTTCCTTTCTTTTTTCCTACCTTCCTTCCATTCTTTCCTTTCTCTCTCCCTCATCTTCTTTTCTTCCCTTCTTCATTTTTTAAAATAACTGTAATTCAGTTTTTATATTCTTTTACAAAATCTGTCCCACAAGTAGATTACACAATCTGAGCACAGCTCCCTGTAACCCTACACGTGCTTCCAGGAAAAGCTACGTTTTTGAGAACTGAAACTTTAGCCACCACTGCATGCTGCTCTTGTCTGAGCTCTGCGATTGCTTCGTTATTTCTCCCCTGAGGATTCAATGCATTTGGTTCAAGCACCATTGAACGTGATGCTGTATTAATTGCCCTGGAGGGTAGCGAGGCCTTTGAACTGTGGCTGTGAGGAATATTTTGCTGTAAGACATGTGTCAGCACTTGGCTGGTTAACTCTGGGGCTCGGCTGTGCAGCATGCTGGGACCAAGGATCTGGAAAACTACTTTGCATCCTAATCTTACATCTGTTTTCCATCATGTAGTGAGATTGACTGGCTATTCTAAAAGGGAAGCATCATTTTGAAATAGCCAGAGTCTACATACAAATATTGTACTGTCAAAGAATATTAAGCATTTTCCATCATTTTTTCAAGTTCTTCCAAACAGCTGGCATGCATAGGTGAATGGGTGATGCAATAGATTAATTGTCTGACCTTTCACCCCAAGAGAAATTGTCTGTGTGTAAGCTATATGTCAGCATTATGATACTAAAACTTAAATTGAAGATGATGCCTCTGCTTTCAATGAAAACAAAATTGCACTTTTCATTGGCCTAATTTTGAACCCATTCTACGTTCCACGTGCCACTTGGAGCTTATTCGTATTCATTTCGAATGCAGAGTAACATCTCAAATGCAGTCAACACCTTTCTTTCAAAGAACACAGTCAGGTCTATTCACCTGGAATAGTTTCTTCTTCCTCCCAGCCCTCCTGATTCGTAACTGCCATTCACATTGCTACAGATGGCGACAAGTAAGAAAGTTTACGATTACATAGTAAGTCTACAGTTATAATTTCAGATTGTATCTCAGAGCTATAATTATATTTCTGGACTTCTAAGTAGCAGATCAATTTGTTTCCTCTGGATGCTGTGACCTCTCCAATAATATTGGTCATTCTTACTTCTCTCATTGACTCCCAGCTTTACAATGGTTATAGGCACACTTCATAGATGCCTATGGTGCAGTTGGGAAGAAGACAGCAAATGCTAAATTTAAATGGAAATGTCAGTTTTTAGAGTCATTTGTTCTCCTAAAGTACTGTGATTAAAAAAAGTGAAAATAATCGTTGAGTAACTTTCCACACACCTCTTTAGAAGCATGATCCTCACAGTGTCTACATACTTTCTGCTTTTTAGAGAAAGGGGAAAGGTGGTAGAATGTTAGGCCTCGAAATAAAACTTCCATAGCGTCTGTAGAAGGAGAAAAAATGACTGATCATGTGTCGGTTAAGCATGGTGCTTGGAAACCTCAAGCAGTGCATTGTGCTTTTCCTTATTCTTTAATTTTTAATTGGTTAACAGCTTGAGTTATGGAAATGCCACCATATTCATGGTTGCAACAGAGCTGACAGAGTGTGCTGAAAACTGTACTGCTTTCCTTGATTATTATTATTTTTTCATTCCAGGTTTGATTTTAGCAAACTCTTTGCAATCTGGGATCTGGCACATAAAGACTACATATGCTCAAGACTAATCCTAGAATAGACGGCAGTGGAGAGTGGCCCAGGGGACAGGTTTAAATCTTTGATGTTTTACATAGCCAATCCCTTCAGAGTTCTGGGGTCTGTGGTTCGTCTTCTTTCTTGCACTGACCTTTCTTGGAACCCTTCTCATCAATTTTGGGGCAGAGGCTTCACTTGTTTGATAGTTATAATAACTCATTAACAAGAACACATGCCTTTTTAAAGATTATCATTTACTCGTCAACTATTGAGTTCTCTCAGTATGCATACAAGAGAGAAGGTAGTTTATAGATAGGATCATTATATAAGAAGCCATGACCTGGTTATAATATCAGCTAGTGTCTAATTGGTAAAATAAGACTACAAATGTTGACTGAAATGAGAGAAAATGCATGCGGACGTATTTCATAATCTTAAAGTATTTCCACAATGCAAGCTATTATTCCAAAGTAGAAAGGATTGGCAAAAGAGTTGGGAATCTGCAAAAGTGCTCGAGTTGACAACAGTAATCTGTAGTCAGAGGGTGAAAAGTAAATTTGCAGTCTGTGTTTTAGGGGCTTGGCTAATAAGCATCACCCTGGCATAACAGAAAAAAAAAAAAAGCATCAATTTGATTTCTGGCTATCAGTCTTCTGAGGCAAGTCACTTAACCTCTCTGAGCTTAAGTAGGTTTTTCTGTATATGGGGGAAATAGAATTTGCCCTATATGTCATTGTGAGCCTTAAATGAGATGGTGTTTATAAAACACGGCAAAAAAAAAAAAAAAAAAAAAAAAAAGAAAAAGATATTTGGTTCTCAAAAAATGATTTCTATCCATTTTTATAATAATTATTGTGACTACTATTATTGTGATATGTTACCGTTACAACAAAAATTCCTTTATTTATAGCCATAGCTTCTTTTTAGAAATAAAGAACAAAGTCTGTGTTATGGCTAAATTTACAATGATTAAACCACTTGTTTTTTATTTTAAGCTAGTGTGACATTTCATGGAAACATAAAAGCTTTTCTTTCTTTTTTTTTATTACTATACTTTAAGTTCTAGGGTACTTAAAACTAGGGTAACAAACCTGCACAACATGCAGGTTTGTTACATATGCATACATGTGCCATGTTGGTGTGCTGCACCCATTAACTCGTCATTTACATTAGGTATATCTCCTAATGCTATCCCTCCCACAATAGGACCCGGTGTGTGATGATCCCCTTCCTGTGTCCAAGCGATCTCATTGTTCAATTCCCACCTATGAGTGAGAACATACGGTATTTGGTTTTCTGTTCCTGCGATAGTTTGCTGAGAATGATGGTTTCCAGCTGCATCCATGTCCCTACAAAGGACACGAACTCATCCTTTTTTCTGGCTTCATAGTATTCCATGGTGTATATGTGCCACATTTTCTTAATCCAGTCTGTCACTGATGGACATTTGGGTTGATTCCAAGTCTTTGCTATTGTGAATAGTGCTGCAATAAACATACATGTGCATGTGTCTTTATAGCAAAATCTTTTCTTTTTAAAAAGCATACATCGTAGGATGTTTGACAGAAAAATAATTCTTTTATAAAACCTTTAACTGTGAAGTAGTACTAAAAATATTTTTAAATAATTGAGAGACTAAGATCTAGCATAATGATCAGCTTTTCTTCTTCAGACATGTTTTTGTTTTGTTTTATTTACTATAATATTTGCAGTCCGAAGTTAAAAATGTATGGAGATGGCAATAAATTCTAGGAGCAAATTAAAAACATGTTAAATTAAATACAAATTTACATGTTAAACACATGTAAAATACAGAAATGCATATAAAATTAAATACATATAGTACATACATTATATGTTATATATATAATTTTGTTTTAATCAAGTTTCATATATAGTTATGAAAGATGCACGTATCATTAAGAGCAAAGTGGGTTCGCCATCTACTCTTCATTAAAGTACAAGAGTTAGGATAGATTTATGAGAAACAAAGAAAGGTAAGAATAAAGATGGATATTGTATACACAAATATTTATTAGCAAAAAGAATTGGAAAACTTGAAGATCCAAGGATTGTGTCATGATTAAGCCAATAAAGATATTGCCTAAGATAAATATGTATACCAAGGTTCCCACACCCTGGGCCATAGACCGGTACTAGTACTGGTCCCCGGCCTGTTAGGAACTCCGCCGCACAGCAGGGAGTGAGCAGCAGGTGAGCAAGCGAAGCTTCATCTGTATTTACAGCTGCTCCCCATCACTCGCATCATCACCTGAGCTCCGCCTCCTGTCAGATCAGTGGTGGCAATTAGATCCTCATAGGAGCACAAACCCTATTGTGAACTGCGCATGTGAGGGATCTAGGTTGTGAGCTCCTTATGAGAATCTAATGCCTGATGATCTGTTACTCACCCCCAGATAGGACCATCTAGTTGCAGGAAAACAAGCTCAGGGCTCCCAGTGATTCTATACCATGGTGCATTACATAATGATTTCATTGTATATTACAATGTAATAATAACAGAAAAAAGTGCACAGTAAATGTAATGTGCTTGAATAATCCCCAAACCATGCCCGCTTCCCCAGGTCTGTGGAAAAATTGTCTCCCATGAAACCAGTTCGTGGTGCCAAAAAAGGTTGGAAATCACTGATATAAATGTTAGTTTCCCCTTATCTTCAGGACATACGTTCCAAGGCCCCCAATGCAGGCTTCTAACCATGGTATGTGGATAGTACCAAACCCTAATATACTGTTTTTTTCCTATAACTACATACTCAAGTTTGATTTATAAATGAGGCACAGTAAGAGATGAACAATACCTAATAATAAGAACAATTATAATCATATGTTGTAGTAAAAGTTATGAATGGGGTCCCTCCCTCCCTCCAAGGTCTCTGTAATATTTTTGGAACATGGTTGACCATGGGTAACTGAAACTGAGGTTAAGGAAGGACTACTATACTTTATCATCCAAAGCCCTCATTTTATTATTGTTTATATACATGTATTCTTCAGTTATCAGCTCAGCCAATGGTAGAAGTAACTCTAGCGCTAACCCAGGAAGAGCCCTTGATAAAGAAAGGTCTGTGAATGGGAGGAGCTGGGTTTAATGCATGCAGCCAGAGGCCCTTGTCAATGTCTGGCCCCTGTGGCTGGGAGGCACAGCTTCTCATTCATTCTTAGTAGCATTGTATCACATTATATTTTGGTAACTCTTGACTTCATGGCATACCTTTTCATACATTCGTCTGTAGATTATTTCATTTATTTCTTACAGAAACTTTAGATAAAGGAAAACAAGGCTCAGAGGAGCTAATGCATTTTCCAAGAAAATAGCAGCTTTCAAATTCAAGGGTCTTTTCTTTCACACTACAACTGTCTCTGAGGTAAAACCAGATTGACTTCTAGTTACCATCTTCCTCATCTTACAGAACAAAACAAAACAAAACAAGACAAAAACCACATATTGACAGTGAATCTCTGGGGTTTAACTATAGTAATCATAAGTACAATGGCAATCATAACTCAAATAGGCTTTAAAAACTATTTACAAAGTATTAAGCCCTACATAAGTGTTTGTTAAATAAAAACTGAATTAAAAATGTTTTTCTTGAGTACAGGAATAAAACTCTGTTTTAGAATTCAGGATGGATTGATGGATATAACCCTTCTTAAAACTCAAGTCAAGGGGTACAAAGTTTCAGTTATACAAGATGAACAAGTTCCAGAGATCTACTAGACAGCATAGTGTCTATAGTGAATAAGATGTATGATATACTTAAAAGTGTGCGGAGGGTAGATTTTATCTTAAATGTTCCTATCATCACCATAATCATTATCATCATAAATAAAGCAGGAAGAAAATTTGAAGTTGATGAATCTGTTTATGGCATAGGTGATGGTGAGGGTTTCACGGATGTATGCTTATCTCCAAACTCATCAAATTGTATACATGAAACATATACAACTTTTTGTATGTCAACCTTCCTCAATAAAATGATTTAAAAGGAACAAAAAAAAAAAACTTCAAAGGAGCAGCATGCCACAATTCCTTAAGGAAGAGGTTTTATAAACGACCCATCTTCACACTAAGTACTATTTATGGAGAAAAGACAGCACTGAATTCCAAGTGGCTAACAATTCTAGAAATTGTAGTGTACATGCCACTTTAGCTGAAATCTGACTTAGTAAGTGGTGAGTCTTCTAAGATCCCTGACCTGGTTCTTTTCTGTCAGCCTCCCTAATCTGCCAACTTCCCAAGACCCTCTCCAGAATGGAGTAGTACCAGCTTATCTGGACAGACCTTTGCCACACCTTTGCAAAGCCTTCTAGTTACCAAAGACCAGTATCCTCATCCCACACTTGCCTCAGGCATGGCTTCCAATAGACTGCACATAAATATTCTGGTCTGACCAGATTCTTATGGAGAGGATTCTTATGGAAATTATCTGATGCTTTCCTGTACATTTTATCACATTATTCTACAGAGAGAGAATATCTCCATTTTCCTCTTGCCACTCAGATTGCATCCCACTGCCAGGTTCTGAGTCAAATCTTACCACCTTCTCAGAACTGGTAGCAAAAAGAGGTTAACTTTTAAATTCTTGGTTCTATCATTTATTACCTATGTGACCTTGGGCAAATCATTTCCCACTGTGATTTTGACTTTATCTGTAAAATGGAAAATGCCTACTTAGAATTTGTGTAAGGATTACTGAAAATAAATGTAAAGCACATACTAGGAATTTAATAAATGATATTTCAAAAATTATAACTCAAGGAAGAATTGCTCTTTTTAGCTCCTTAGAATTTATCTAGCATTACTTTTAGCATTCTTGCTTCATGCTGTGTTAGTTTAAAATAGATATCCACCAATTACTTGATCCTCCTTTCATCAAGACATTGAGTCTAATTCCTTCACCTTGAATATGTGTTGAGTGGGGCTGGCCTTAGTGACTTGTTTCCAGTGAATGGGATGAACTGGGCAGGACATGATTCGATTTGCAAAGCCAGGTCACAAAAGGTGATAGAGCTTCTTACTGGCTCTCTCTTCTTTGGGGACACTCGTCTTTGGAACACAGCTATCATGCAGGTAAGGAAGTCCAGGCAACCTGGAGAAGCCTGTATGGAGGAGAACCGAGGCTCCCAACCTTCAGCCTCTGCTGCACTTCCAGGTAGAAGCCAGTCCCTGTCTTTCCAGCCTTGTGAGCAAGCCATCTTGGGAGCACCTCCTCCAGGCCACAGCTAAGCTATTCCACCTTGCACTGAGCAGAGCAGAGACCAACCTTCCCTGACAAACTCTGCTCAAATTGTAAATTCATGACCAGAATGAATGATTGCTGTTTTTTTAAAGTCACTGCATTTTGAGGCCATTTGTACTCCACAATAGATAAAAGGAACAGTACCTATATTCAATGCCACGAGTTGGAAGTCACCATTATATAGGCAGACGTCCAAATCTCCTTAGAGAATTCAAACATCTGCATGTTAACAACATTCAGAGTTTAATAAATGCTTTGTTATTTTTAATTAGCTTAATTGATGTGGACATACTCATATGACCAAGGGAATTAGTTTTTCCTTTGTTTATTTGAATTACATAGGTATCTATGGCTAGAAAAATAAGGCATTGCAGCAAAAAAAAAAAAGTTATTTTTCAATTTTCTCCTTTGAGATTCATATATTGAAGTTAAGGTGATCAAAACAACTTTTAAGAAGCTGTTACTTAAGCTGAAAGTTACATTTTACAAGCTAGAAAATTGCTTGTCACCCTGAAATATTTGGAAGAAAAAATATATAGTATTGGAAGTTTAAATAGGTAGAGGTGACATTTTCTCATGACAGGAACTGTCTTTTTCATGTACCAGCTTTCGTTGTTCACCACTGATTATATGACAGACTGGTATCCCGAGTTTTAAAAATGAAGAACAAAATATAACCTTCTGAGTGGATTAGTTCTGAGATATGGAACATGAGTACAGCCCACTGAGTTTGGTATTTTGGAGTCTCAGAAATCCTATACTCTTCAATAAAGTAGGGGATGCAAGGAAGAGGGAGCTATTCAACCATTATAAATTATTTAATCATTTCCTTTACCTTCAAGGAGAAAATAATATAAAGAGAGAAATTCTATTTCTTTTTTAAAATAGCAATAAAAATATGGCATGGAAGTATAAGCAGACTCATGTAAATATATAGTGCCCAGTGGTTTCCAAAGGGTGGTTACTAGAAACGGACCCCGAAGAGAAGCCCTGCTGAATGCCACGGGGAAAAGTTAACATTTAATGTAACAGCCTGAAAAAACCTGCAGACAGCTCTAGGGAGAGACAGATGTACTAGTGGTCCCAAGAAGCTTTCACATCTCCCTAAAAAACTGAGTCAAGTGTTTGAGTCATTTTCTATGCAGTATTTAAGGGCCAGAAGGAAGATGGAGGCGTCAATCTGGTTAATTTAGGCAAAAGCAGAATGTAGACTTGAATGAACCAGGTAACTCTGCTTGACTGTATACTTTTTTCAGCTGAGTAAACCTGATTCTAGATCATCACTATTTTTGTTAAAATGTGGGGTCAAGTTGGCATTAGTTATATCTAGGCTATTTCTCTGTGAACACAAAACTATTCACTTATTAGATGTCACCTATCACAATCCGTTCATAGGTCTACGCTGTGATAGATTTCAATCCTTGACTCTGAGGTTTGTAGGTAGGTCAAGAAATAAATCCTATAAATGTGAAGTGGGAAAGAGAAGCAGAGGGTAGAAAGAATGTAAATGACAATAATCTAATTTACAAAGAAATCGGTATTGTAGAAAGCACTTTCATTTCATTATACTTTCATATAATTATATTTATAATGGTAAATCATTTATATTAATAATTGTATGTTATATATTAATTAGTTTTTGAAGATTATTTATAATAGAGACCCAGGTACTGAGATGAATTGGTTGCAGACTTGCTTTATCATATAGGATGTTTATCTGCTTCCTTCCTCAACTGTACAGTCAAGGCATTATTAGACTGTGGGGAAACTAAGCTTCTTCTCTGCATGAATACATTTCTATGTTAACTTCAGCAGGAGAAAATAGAAAGAAGTTCTGTATAAGTTTAGAAAAAACTAATAAATCAGCTCTACATAACAACAAATGAATATCCATTCCAATTACGCATATCTCATACTCTCCAAAAAGCTGAAATTAAAGATGGATAATACCAATCTGGGACTTATTCTGCTTTTTAAAATTAGACAATTGTGTACTAAAATAGCTATTTTAAAGAAAAAAAGACTAGTTAAACTTTTTAAATCCCAACTGTCAACAAATATATTTCTATGAACTTTAGAAATGTACTTTGGCAACCATTTACCAAGACAGCTTATTTGAGGGACACTTAACAAGTCAATTGTGGAATAAATCCGACAGATGAAACATGAGTGTTCTGCCTGACTTTGTCTTATGAAGTTGCCTTGTTAGAAAATTTTTAAAGCATGCTTGGAATTTTCAGTCCTTGACGTGATTTCCATGTTGATATTTAATCTGATTAAGTTTAAACCATCTGCCTATAAATATTTGGTAATTTTTTTCCCTAGCTTTTAAAAAATCAGATATACAAGAAGTAAAATATAATAAACCAACCTGTGGTAATTTCATTGAATTGTGGTATTTTAGGATCATTTCCTGTCTATGAGAATTAAAGCCATGTTAACATATATGTGTATATGTTACACACACACACGAGTATTTTTTAAATTATTCTATAAAGTTTCTTCCTTTATAGAATGGGATGGGACAATGTTTATAGATTAGAATTCAAAAACCAATGAGAACAAGATTCAATTTTAAGTTACATTTACACTTTCTATTCTCAAGTGAAAAACCAGTTTTATTTATTTTATATACAATATCACACAGATTAATGGGCCTTGATAGCAAAAGCTTTCAATACACTTCCGCTTTTAAAGTAATAACTTTGATAGTGAATTTTTTGCACTTTTATTCAAAAATATGTGTATATACTAAAATATACCATTGAAATATTCATATAAACATATACTTTTCATAAGTTGATATGACTGTGAAAATAAGGCTAAAAATACCCAAAGATATATTTTTGATTGTGTGTGTGCACATGTGCAGTGTGTGTGTGCACAAATAATTATTTTTAATATCTAACTAGTGGATAAATGTTTCAACCAAAGGCTGAAGGAGGAATGTCAGAATTCTTTTAAAATCTGGCACATGCTGAGGTCATTTGAGTGGGTTATAAAATGACTTCTGGGTGCAGATTGCTGGCTTCCTCTTGGCCTAGAAAAAGTTATAGTTTCAGAATTCTGTTTAAACCGGTAGGAGTCTTTGGTAATGGATAGGTTTAGTGTTTCCTAGGAAGAATGGAAGAAAAAAACATTATTCTTAAATATACTTTGCAAAATTACAACCTGCAGGCTGAGAAAAGTCATAAAATGGAAAACATTGCCATTCAACTGAGTAAAAACGACTTCCCTCTTCTCTAAGAATGTTATTTGTATTTATTCTCCATATTAGAAGAAAAAAATAACTGCCACCCTCTGCACTAATAATGCATTTTAAGTAATTCCAGTTTTTAAATGGCATTAACACCTACACAGAATCCATACCTCTATTTGTGAACAAACATTTACAAGCATCATTATTCAGAAGCCATTTGAAATATAAAATGATAAGTAAAAATAACACCCTCAATTTGTGTATTTCAGTCATTTTATGTGACCTTTTCTTTCATATCCACTTCGCTGTTTTTCTTTACCAACCTACAGTATCAAGCATAAAAAAGAGAATTATTATTTCCAGTCTATTCAAATAGTTGATTGGTTTCATCTTATAAGTCATACCTAGCCTAACTGACACTTTAAAAAATATGTCTTTTTCCAAAAAAAAAAAAAAAGGAGAATGAAAAGTTACTTGTAAGGAAAGGAAAAATATCACTGAGGGATTTATTGTTTGATTGGGACACCTGTAAATCTCTAGTATCAGCTCTGTGCTGTCCTCTGCTTATCATTTTATTTATCTCCTGACATATACCCCTACATCTGCACTGGGAGATTCCATGGTTTTTTTACTCCCACGAACCCCAATCCTATATCCCTACCCCTCAACAGAAGCAGATGGTCTTTCTTCCTGCTTTCCTGAACAGCGGCCAAATAAACTGTTTTCCTCCACTGACATATCATGTGTGCCTTCACCCTCCCTTTTAATCCCTAGTCTCTTCAGAAGACGTGTCCTCTCCCCGTTCATTGCTCACTCCTGCACCTGTGTTCTCAAGCTCTCTCTTTTCTTATGTCTCATTTCTTTCTACTCATTATACACATGTGCAGGTCAACTTAATTATAAAAATAACATTTTCCTTCTCTCTTGCTACCTCTTCCATCTATTAATATTATTTTTTCTTTTACTGCCCTTGCACTGCCTAGCTATTTGAAAGAGAAGTCTATTTCTTCCATCGTTCCTCTTCAAATACTCTTTTTCCTTTTAGTGGGTGAAATACAGCTTTAGTTCCTCTCACTCTGCTGAAGACCTCCAAATGACTTCAGAGATATTCCTTAGACCTCATTTTCTTAACCTTGCTTGGAAAAGTGGCAAACACTGAGGAAGAGAAGCCAACTGTCTACCAAAATGTACTCACCTCTCCTATAGCACAGTCTTATTGCTAGAAAGGGGCCTCCTGACTCTTGTAATTGCATCTGACTGTGGCTAGTACTTGCCAATGGATAAGCAGAAGGACACAATTCACTTTCAGATTAAAGAATTTCCCACGTCTCTTTCTTTCAGCCAACAACGGCAAGATCCTCATGGGTGCTGGTGCCACCAGATGGAAGGACCCATTGTCCTTGAATCACCTGCGAACCAGGACCACCTGTCTTAGACTGTTGTGTAACAGGAAATAAACTTCTATTGTGTTAAGCCATTAGAATGCACTTGTGAGTGGGTGACCATACACAGCCCATCCTAACCGAAGCAGATACTGTAGACCAGTATCTTGCTGTGAAACGCGTTTCTCCCTAGGATTTATGGTATGTATCTTCCTGGTTCTTCCACTCTGTCTGATACCCCTTCTCAGTCCCCTCTAATTATGTCTCATCCAATTCCAACTTTATAAATGAACTGATTCTGGCCTCCAGATTTTTCTTTTATATCGCTAGTCTCTCCTTGTCAATGTTCTCTTTCATGTTTACCTGCCCTTGGTTCCAGTGACCATCTCCATGAACATGACTTCAAGATCCATACTCCTGGCCCATTAACTAATTTTCATAGCCCTACCCTATTAGGTAAATTCTGGTTGCTTGAGCAAGCAGAGGAAAACTAATAGAAATTTTTTGAAAGATGGAAAAAAAAATCAATCAATCAAACGTGGGAAATGTCAGAATCAGGACATCTCATGTAGCTCAGTTTGAGGACTTTGGGGTCTTCCACATCTTCTACTCTTAGCATAGTTTATTCAATATACTGTTTAGTTCAGCTGACAATCTTTTTATAGCAAGATTTCCCTAGTGAAGAAGGCAGTGTGCTGTTTTACATTCTGGTATAAGCTCCTTATCTAGTGCAGGCGAGCACTTTGATGGACACAAGCCTCGGATGCTACCACTGACATGAAACAGCTACCAGCCACTCCCCTAGGCATAGAATCAGATTGGCCGGCTTGAACAAATTGCTTTAAGCTAGAATAGAATCATGTGTTGAGTTTTAGAAGGATTACAATCCTTGGAATGAGGTTTCCACTTGCACTTCATCACAGACAATGTGACCCTGAAATGTGGCCTTGATTCTCCAACAGTAGCTTGGGACTGAGCTAGAATCTGGTGTTAAAACTGAATATAAGATAAAACCTAGCTAGCTCTATGTTTGATGATTTGGTTACAACATGAATGATTAACATAACTGATTACTTATCTAAGGTGCTATATCATGTAGGAAATAGTTTCCCTGTATCTCTGCATTCACTTCTCACAATTATAAAAGTATTATTAGCATGTCTGCTTTATGATAGAAAAACTTGAATCTAGAATGATACTGTTAATTCTTCCTACCCTAGATAAATAATTGAATGACATAAAAGCTCAAGAATACTATATTAGAACTTTATTTTTTTATTTATTTATTTATTTTTTTTTTTTTTTGAGACGGAGTCTCACTCTGTCGCCCAGGTTGGAGTGCAGTGGCCGGATCTCAGCTCACTGCACGCTCTGCCTCCCGGGTTCACGCCATTCTCCTGCCTCAGCCTCCCAAGTAGCTGGGATTACAGGCGCCCACCACCTCGCCCGGCTAATTTATTTTGTATTTTTAGTAGAGACGGGATTTCACCGTGTTAGCCAGGGTGGTCTCGATCTCCTGACCTCGTGATCTGCCTGTCTCGGCCTCCCAAAGTCCTGGGATTACAGGCTTGAGCCACTGCACCCGGCCATATTAGAACTTTAGTCATGACTGAAATTCCACAAAATAGCTTAATACAACTGAAGAAATTGATTACATTATGTTAAAGGATCATTATTTTTTCATTCAACAAATATTGATTTTTTTTCTATGTCAGATACTGTGCTTGCAACTAGTAATATAGGGACATAAGGTTTCATAACTCTTCCAAAGAAACTCACAACTTGGCAAGGAAGAATGACAAGTGAACTCAGGGAGTGTGGATGACCATGTTAGAGACAGGAGTAACGTGAGTTGCCATAAAGATCTACACGAAAGCATGGAATGAAGCACACATCTAGCCAGACATTATGGGAACAGGGAGAATTCCAAAAGGCCATGCTGAGTTGACTTTCACTTTTGTAAATATTGTATGATAATAAAAGTAGTATATGTAGAATGCTTCTAAAGTACAGGCAAGTCAAAAGAAGAAGACATAAGTCAAATGCAATCTTTCCACCCAGAGATAATCACAGTAAACATTTGATATATTCCCAGCTAATCTTTTTCTAGGATTATACATACACAGTTTTAAAATACAATGTAAATCATACTATATATAGTGTTATAACCTGCTTCTTCACTTAGTAATATGCCATAAATATTTCCAATGCCATTAAAATGTTCAGAAAATCTTGTTTTTCATGGCTATATAGTATTTCACCATATGAAGTGTATCAATTAAGGTTGTTGGTTGCAAGGCATAGAAATGGACTCTGGCTGATTTAAGAATCGAGGAATGTATTAAAAGGATATTGGGTATATCATAATAGCATTGAGAAGGCTAGAGATCCAGGCTCATAAAATGGTGTGAACAATGGAAGGCATAGAACTTTCTGGTAAAAAATATTGCTGTTGCCACATCTTCCATCTGGATGCTGCAGCTTCCAGCTCAGCACCACAGCCACTACCGACCTGGAAACTAGATGCTGCTTCCAGCGTTATCTTTTACCTCTTCCAGACTGAATTTTCTACTCTCTATGTGTCTTCATGTAATTAGTTCCCAATTCAAATCTGAGGGCTAATGAATTTCATTTGGCTGAGCCCAAGTCAAATGCTGATGTTCTATCAGAAAGGAAAGCTGGGTAAATAAGTGTCATAGGCTGAAGTGTGTACCCCCAAAATGTGTATGTTGAAGTCCTAACCCCCAGTTCCTCATAATGGAACTGTATTTGGAGATGAGATCTTTAAAGAGGTAAATAGGTTAAAATAAGGTCATTAAGATGGGCTCTAATCCAACATAACTGATGTCCTTATGAGAAGAGGGAATCTGAGGACAGGCAGGTACAGAGGAAAGACCAGGTGAAGACGCAGGGAGAGGATGACCTGTAGGAGTTCCTCTTTCAGCTGTTCCGTATGAAACAACATCACACAAGTGTCTGTCTTTAGTGAACATGAACAGATAGTTTAACAACTAAAATTACCTTTATAAAGAGGTTCTCACAACCAAACTGCAAATTAGAATCACTGTGGGAAGACTTTTAAAATATCAACACCAGGGCCCCATCTCTAAAGATACAGTTTTGATTGTTCTGGGGTGGGGCAGAGTCATCATTATTTTGTTAACTTCTCAAGTGATTTTTGTATACAGAGCCAATTTCTTTAAATTGCTTTAAAGCAACTTAGGGGAAAAAAAATCAGAGAATTAACTTTAGAAACTGAGCAAAGTAGTAATAATATCTCTTCTAAATAAGTGAAGTGCTAGAATATGTTCAAAGATTTTAAAATCATTATCTATACAACAGTAATTCCTTCCATACTAATCTATAGATTCAGTGTAATTGTAACCAGAAGCTGAGAAGGATTGTTTAGACAACTTGACAAGCTCATTTTAAGATTTTTATGAAAGAGAAGGGAACTCAAAATAGCCAAAATATTCATGAATAAAGAGGGGGAAAATTCTCCCCTCCTCAAATACTTAGACTAAGAAACTATAAGAATTAAGATGATAGAGCGAGAGGCCGAGAAAAACAATTGGCAAATAGAACAGAGAATCCAGAAAGAAATTCATGACTAAGCAAAAGAGAAATATGCCATAGAGGTGGTATGACAGATTGCTACATATAGAACCCAGAAATTGATATTTGTATGGAAAAAGAGAAAAAAGATTAAAAACATTCCTATATCACACAATACATAAAAATCAATTTCAGATGATAAAAGACATAACTATCAGTAGAATTTTAAAGATTTTAGAAAAAAGGATATATAATCTTACATTAAGAAAAGATTTTTTTTTTCCTTTTTTTTTTTTTTTTTTTGAGACAGAGTTTCGCTCTTCTTGCCCAGGCTGGAGTGCAATGGCATGATCTCAGCTCACTGCAACCTCCGCCTCCTGGGTTCAAGCAATTCTTCTGCCTCAGCTTCCCAAGTAGCTGGTATTACAGGTGCCAGCCACCACGCTTGGCTAAATTTTGTATTTTTAGTAGAAATGGGGTTTCACCATGTTGGCCAGGCTGGTCTCAAACTCCTGAGCTCAGGTGATCCACCAGGCTCAGCCTCCCAAAGTGCTGGGATTACAGGTGTGAGCCACTATGCCCGGCCAAGGTTTATTAAATAAAACATTAAAAGGTGTTAATCATAAAAGCAAACTTAATAAATCTTTTTTTGGGGGAGATGCGGTCTCATTCTGTTGCCCATGCTGGAGTGCAGTGGCACAGTCAAAGTTCATTGCAACATCCTGGGCTCAAGTGATCCTTCCACCTCAGCTTCCTGAGTAGCTGGAACTACAGGCATGCACCACCACACCCAGCTACTTTTTTGTGTATGTATATATTTGCGTGTGTGTGTATATATATATTGTGTATATATATATACAATATATAGTGTATATATATAGTGTATATATATAGTGTGTATATATAGTGTATATATATAGTGTATATATATAGTGTGTATATACATAGTGTATATATATAGTGTATATATAGTGTGTGTATATATATAGTGTATATATATAGTGTACATATATAGTGTGTATATATAGTGTATACATATATACTATATATACACATATATATAGTGTGTGTATATATATATATTGTGTTTGTGTGTGTGTGTGTATACATTTTTTTGTAGAGATGAGGTTTTGCCAAGTTGCCCAGACCGGTCTCAAATTCCTGGGCTCAAGCTACCCATTTCCTCAGCCTCCCAAAGTGCTGAGGTTACAGGCGTGAGCTACCACACCCTGCCTAAATTAAATCTTTTATTTTGGAAAAAACAAACAATATACCTAAAAAGTTGACAAAAACATAAAAAAGTCGTTCTAGACAAGATAATTTGCGTAGTCAATAATATGGAAAAATGTTCAAACTTATTATAATGAGGACAACATATATCAAGATCAAAATTAGAAATCATGTTTAACAAATATTAAGAAATCTGGTAATTCAAACTACTGGATGTCTTATACCTGTTACTGAAAATATATAAATACATTGACCACTTTTGATGGTAATACAGTATTATACATATTTTTCTTATCTTATGACTGCAATTTTATTTTTTGATGCAGACCAATAGAAATCATTCTACATATGCTTCAGAATAGATGTATAAAACTATTCATAGGAAAAGGTTTATAATAGCAAAATTCTGGAAAAAAAGTTTAAAACTCTGTAATGGAGAAATCTATGGAGAATTGTCATATATTCATGATGTGGAATATTATGCAACAATGAACATTTAAGAGTAGTTACTTGCCACCACATGCATGCAAGAATTAACACGTTGACTGAAAGCACAAGTCTCAGAAGCCTACATGAAGGATGACACTCTTAAATAAAGCTCAAAAACAAAGGCACACCATATGCTGTTAGGCCTTAAAAACTATGTAATCAAACTAATTATAAAAATAAAGGAATGACCAACACAACTGTCAGGATAGTCATTACTTCACCGTAAGGTTGGGAAACAACACATGGATTGATGTAAAGTGTTGATAATATTTTAGTTCTTAGGTGGATTTTGATGTTCACAAGATAAATTACATGTATAAACAAGAGAGGTATGCAATCATATTTGGTTATGAACCAAGAGCTATAATAGATCCAATTCTGTGGACTTAATTAATCAGTATAATTTCCAGTGTTGTTTTTAGATCTTAGCAACCACTGAGGTGATATTAAGATTATTGCTGATTTTATTTATATACTTCCTGAGATTAAGAGTGGCAGTCAATGGGCCAGATGTTATGGCTTATACCTGTAATCCCAGCACTTTGGGAGGCTGAGGTGGGCAGATCACTTGAGCTCACGAGTTTGAGACAAACTTGGGCAATAGGGTGAGACCCCCGTCTCTATTAAAAATAGAAAAAAAAAATTAGCCAGGTGTGGTGGCACATGTCTGTGTCTGTGGTCCCAGCTACTCGAGAGGCTGAGGTAAGATGAGTGCCTGGGCCCGGGGGCCGGAGTTGCAGTGAGTCAAGACTGTGCCACTGCATTCTGCCTGGGCGACAGAGTGAGACCCTGTCTCAGAAAAAAAAAAAAAAAGTGGCAGTTAATGTAGATGCATTTGTATTTGTTGAAAGGGGAATATATTATTGTATTTATGTATTGCTTGAAGCATGGTTTGAGATATTTTGGTCTCAAATAGCAGAACTCACAATATACAATGTCTTGAGAACATGAAAGGTACAAAGTTCTCGTAACTTGAAAATTCCAGAGGTAATTAAGCTCAGGTTCTGTTTTGCCTTCATGTCTCTGCAATTCTTTTAGCAACACCTTTCTCCTTTTGCTAGCCTCATCCTCAAGTATTTTTTTTTTCCTTATGGTTTCAAGACGTGCATCCATCAGCGATGTCATTCAGAAGAAAAAAATCCCAAACCACAAATTAAAGTTTCAGCTAGAAAACACCACACACAAACTCTGGTGTACCTGGCCATGCTTGTGCCACTCCCTGTAGAAAATGGAGGGAAATTACATTGATTTTCTTAAATCAATCTCTTGAGTCAAGGGTTGATGAAAGGCAGTATCTGTATCCCATATAATCTGAAATTCTGGGGTTCTAGTAGGAAGGACAAAAGGGAAATGTATGCCAAAATATTCACTGCATTTAATTAGGAGTTACTTAAAAATCAATCATGTTTTAAATATCAAAATTAAAGTTAGTGGCAGAAATTTTTCATATATATTATATATTCATTCTTTAGGAACCTCTTCAGTAGTATCATATAATCCAATTCCTAGCTCTGTTTTTATTTTTTATTTTTTATTTTATTTAATATTCTGTGGAAGTAAATTTGACTACAAGAACAAGCATTTCAAGCCAGCAAAGCAATAATTATGTAATTCACTTTTACTAGCCAAAATGCAATGGGGTTCAAAAAACCTCTCTTACTTAAGAAGCTTTAATAATACTAATTTTTTAAATCATAAAAGAAAGTACACAATGTTTAAGGAGGCAATTTACTAGCCTTCTAGATGAGTTCCTAATAAAAAGCTGTTCTGCAAATGAAAAAGGAAACAAAGAACTTAATGTACTTAGATTTCCAGATTTCAATGGAATTTCTTCCATCACAAATTATTTCCTGCTCCTTGATCTTCACAAGCCAGTGTTTGCTATCTGCTTTAAGTTTTTGACAAATTATTGCTTTATACTTAAATAACCACATTCACAAATGCCATCTCCATGAAATACAAGGGTCCATCATCAGATAATTAATGTAGCAAAGCAACTGTGGGTACCAGTGTGTCTCAAGTGGTTGCTGTACAAGGCTAACCTCCTTGCTTTGACATCATAAAATGATAGTGTACCAAGTTTCAGAGGGCCTGTTTTAATTAAAATATACAGGCATTGCTAATAAGAATGAAATGTCATCAGACCTGAAAATCTCTGTGCAAACATTTTCAGTGCTATTATCCTGCACTATAACGCCACACTTCATTGTCAGTGAGGCAGGCAGAATAAGAGTGCCTAAAGATGTCTATGTCCTAATCCCTGGAACCTATAAGCATGTTACCTGATGTGGCAAATGGGACTTTACAGCTGTGATTCAGTTCAGGGCCTTGAAATGGAAAGATTGTCCCGGGTTATCTCAGTGGGTCTGACGTAATCACATGGTCTTGAAAAGCGAGAATCTTTCCTGGTTGTGATCAAAGGGTGATTTCTACCCAAGAAGAATCAAAGGTGGAAAAATTCTGGCTCTGAAGATGGAGGAAGGAGTCCAAAAGCCAAGGGATGTGGGCAGCTTCTAGAAGCCAGAAAAGGGAAGGAAACAGACTTTACTCTAGAGCCTCCCTAAGGAAGGCAGCCCTGCCAAAACTTTGATTTGATTTTAGCTCAGTGAGACTCATGTCAGACCTCCGGAACCATAAGATAACGAATTTGAGTTGTTTTAAGTCATGAAGTTTGTGGCGATTTGTTGCTACAGCAATAGGAAATGAATACAGTCA
The DNA here is from genome assembly GCF_043159975.1 of Macaca nemestrina. Classification (NCBI taxonomy): domain Eukaryota; kingdom Metazoa; phylum Chordata; class Mammalia; order Primates; family Cercopithecidae; genus Macaca; species Macaca nemestrina. The sequence continues at coordinate 119,278,303 of NC_092135.1, forward strand.
GAAAATACTGCAATATGTGAAATATATTCAAAATGTTAAATACATACAAATTACTTCTCATTTAAATGAGGTTTTATATACCTTATAGGTTGATTGTGACATTTGCTTTTTATTTCTTCTGCAAATTCCCAGTTCCTCCGTTAAAAAAGAGAGAATTTCCTTTAATAGGATTTATTAGGGTAAACCTTTTTTGAATATTCTTTATTTCTGAATATAATGAGATTAATCATAATTAAGTAACTTTGAAATGCCATTTCTGTAGTTCCTTCGGAGCTTAACTATAGCGCTTGATTCTGTTCTTAGAGTATAAATTTTGAAGTGTGCCTCCCTGTGGGTGAAACAGACTTCTATAAAAGTGTCAGTCAGCAGGCAAAGTGCTGAGCTCTACCCTTTACTGATTTTCCATATCGTGGAAAGAACCACCCTAAAATCTGGATTCTGTCACTCTGCAGAATCTGCTCCATCCCAGGGATGTAAAGCAACATTGCACCCAGGGATTGCTACTGACATGTGGTACCTCCTGAGCAGAAGCGTGGGAGGCTGATCCTGACCACAGACCTGGTGTGTGTACCCTGTTGTTTTTGTTGTCATGTGCTGAAGGACTGCACCCCATCACCTTGGCTCCCACTTCATTTCTGCATTACCCACCCCACCTGCAAGGCTTGTCCCGTAGTGACTTCCATGCCAAGTCTCATCCTAGTTACACCCTGTTTGCTATTTCCAAATTGTTTTGCTTTCCTTCTAGAAAATGTAGACAGAAGGATGCAGGTGTTTTGCCCACATCTGCATAATGTAACTCTGTGTATGTGTGTGTGTGTGTGTGTGTATGTGTGTATATATATATGTGTGTGTGTGTGTGTGTATATATATATATATAGTTGTTTCCAGGAGCCCCTCTCTGTGGGATAATGTCTCTGTAATTCAAACGCCTACCAGACTGAAGGCAGCTTTTGTACACTTGGCTTCTGAAAGAGCTGCTGCTTTCGTCTTGCATGTAATAAAAACGTGATATCCGTCTAAGTTTATGCATATTTGTTCATATCCTAGTATACAGCAACTGCAAGAAATACAAAGACCACAGACAAGTTCTAGGACTTGCTCTAGAGAGAGAAAAAGTATATATTTATGCTATTTCATCAGCCTCTTTAATCACCTTTATCATAGCCAAATAGGACTCTGTTCATAAAATCCGCACATTATTTTCCACCATAAGAAATTGCCTGATTTTTCTGATTGTACAAGAGAGTGCCCTTTTAGAACAATACATTAAATTAGAAGATAATACACATTAAAAAAAAATCATGAAATCTTACCGCTCTGAGATTACTTCCAAGAATAGTATGTAGAGTGTTCTGTGCTTTTTATTGTTTGTTTTTGGTTTTTTTTGACAGAGTCTTGCTCTGTCACCCAGGCTGGAGTGCAGTGGTGTGATCTTGGCTCACAGAGGCCTCCCAGGCTCAAGTGATTCTCGTGCCTCAGTCTCCCAAGTAGCTGGGTTATAGGCGCATGCCACCACACCCAGCTAATTTTTGTATTTTTTTTTTTTTAGTAGAGAAAGGGTTTTGTCATGTTGCCCAGGCTGGTCTCAAACTCCTAGCCTAAAGCAATCCACCCATCTTGGCCTTTCAAAATGCTTGGATTACAGGTTTTAGCCACCATGCCTGGCCACACCACATCTTCAGACACAAACAGATGTAATTTTACATAAAGGAGTAAACGAGATACCAAGATTTCTGGTTTTGCTATGAATGCTTCTAATGTTTTAAATTCAGCTATTTTTGTCAGTGTTCTTGCTTTGATTTCTTATTCCCTCTCTCCTAATTTTTACATTTCCCCATTAACATATTTCAGTCATATGTATGTATGTATATACGTATATGTTCCTGCATTTTGGTAGTGTTTTGTGCTGCCAAAAGTGGGGATTTGGAGGAGATACAACATTTGCTTTAAAAAAATACTTCAATAAGTTTTCAAAATGCAAAGTTTAGCCTGATGTCTAGTATTGATTGAGGGAGAGGAGTTTCTCTGCCTAGAGAAGAACAATTTAGGGAAAGAGTTAATGATTTTTACCTAGAGCAGGAACAGAAGGTTTCCAAGGTGAAGAGAGAGAGAGAGAGACCTGAAAAAGTGGAGGTTTATACCCAGTAATGGGATGGCTGGGTCATATGGTACATCTAGTTCTAGATCCTTGAGGAATCGCCATACTGTTTTCCATAATGGTTGAACTAGTTTACAATCCCACCAACAGTGTAAAAGTGTTCCTATTTCTCCACATCCTCTCCAGCACCTGTTGTTTCCTGACTTTTTAATGATCGCCATTCTAACTGGTGTGAGATGGTATCTCATTGTGGTTTTGATTTGCATTTCTCTGATGGCCAGTGATGATGAGCATTTTTTCATGTGTCTGTTGGCTGTATGAATGTCTTCTTTTGAGAAATGTCTGTTCATATCCTTTGCCCACTTTTTGATGGGGTTGTTTGTTTTCTTCTTGTAAATTTGTTTGAATTCTTTGTAGGTTCTGGATATTAGCCCTTTGTCAGATGAGTAGATTGCAAAAATTTTCTCCCATTCTGTAGGTTGCCTGTTCACTCTGATGGTAGTTTCTTTTGCTGTGCAGAAGCTCTTTAGTTTAATGAGATCCCATTTGTCAATTTTGGCTTTTGCTGCTGTTGCTTTTGGTGTTTTAGACATGAAGTCTTTGCCCATGCCTATGTCCTGAATGGTACTACCTAGGTTTTCCTCTAGGATTTTTATGGTATTAGGTCTAACATTTAAGTCTCTAATCCATCTTGAATTAAAATAAATTATGCTGCTATAAAGACACATGCACACGTATGTTTATTGCAGCACTATTCACAATAGCAAAGACTTGGAATCAACCCAAATGTCCATCAGTGACAGATTGGATTAAGAAAATGTGGCACATATACATCATGGAATACTATGCAGCCATCAAAAAGGATGAGTTTGCGTCCTTTGTAGGGACATGGATGCAGCTGGAAACCATCATTCTTAGCAAACTATCACAAGAACAGAAAACCAAACACCGCATGTTCTCACTCATAGGTGGGAACTGAACAATGAGATCACTTGGACTCAGGAAGGGGAACATCACACACAGGGGCCTATCATGGGGAGGGGGGAGGGGGGAGGGATTGCATTGGGAGTTATACCTGATGTAAATGACGAGTTGATGGGTGCAGCACACCAACATGGCACAAGTATACATATGTAACAAACCTGCACGTTATGCACATGTACCCTACAACTTAAAGTATAATAATAATAAATAAATTTAAAAAAAAAAAGAAAAAGAAAAAGTGGAGGTTTGCCAGGGCCCATCAGGATCAGGTGGGGAGGAAACCTGGCCAATGAGGATTTCTTCTCGATAGGCACAGCCAATGGACATGGGAGGCAGGCAGAGGTTGTCTTTTACACTCTCGCCTATACTGTGATGCCTTGTAATTCCCCCTTATCTGCAATTTTCAGGAAAAATCTGTTACACTATCAGGAGCCACATGATGTTACGGAAAAGAACAACTAAGAGACCCATGCCATAAGGAAACGTAGTAGAGTAAGAAAAGAGGGAACAGTGGCAAGGCTGAATTAAAAATTCCATAGAAGCAGGAAATTATAGTAAAGAAACAGCCCTCAGAGAATCCTCAGAAATTCTGGAAAAGGAGTGGCACTGTAGCACATGGAATCAGAATGATGCTTTGAGTAGTAAAGGAAAATGTTAATCAAGGGAACTCCAGGACTCCAGAACACTGAGGAGGCTGACAATTTAGATGAAAACTTCTTTAGGGTGAATTTTTATAAACACAACTACCAAGTCAGTGGTAGTTTATATATCATTATCTCTTCATTATATTCCCATGGAAATGCCTATGTAAAGTTCTGTTTTTATCATATTCCAGAACAAAAGTGTCTTTTTTTCTTCTTTGTCAATTTGGTAGGTAAGACATTAAATACACTGGTAGAATACATTTGCAGTTCATTGACTTCTAATGACGTTGAAAAAACCTTTACTTTCTTTATTTCTACTTAGGTGAATTTAGATATCATAATTCTGAATTCAATCATTGGGTAATAGCCAACTAATCCAGTTATCTCCCTATAAATATATCCTACATTTTTTAACATGTAATGTTATAAATGTGGTAAAAAGGACATTTTTTAAAGTAGGACTAAACTTGTACGGTAGAATGAGAATAGATTTATTTTACTACAAAGCTGGCTTGAGTACAGTTATCTGTAACAAACAACAAATAGTTTTTTAAGTAAATTTTCAATTAATTTCTCATTGGTATATGTTGGAAAGTTGGAAACCCTAAGATAGATGTGGCCAATAGAATGAGTTGCCTGTGTTCTGGTCAGATTGGGATCTCTTTTCTACTACTGTTATATTCTGCCTTCTTTGGGTTCTACATTTGAGGTAGGGATGAAAGGGATTGAAATCTGCCGTTTGCTGGGGGTGGGGGGGAGGGATGGGAAATTATATATATATACACACACACACATATATACACACACACATATACACACACACACACACACACACACACACACACATATATATATATATATATTTCCCAGTTAGGGCTTGGGCCAAAACACAGATCTTCTATGGCTCAAAAATATGAAGCCCATGAATCTCCCTGTATAATACTAACTATTCTCCTTCAGTTCAGGATGCATTTGTCAGCTTGGGTTGCTATCACAAAAAGCACAAACTGTGTGACTTAAACAACAGACATTTATTTCTCATAGTCCTGGAGGTTGGAAGTCTAAGATCAAGGTGCTGCCAGGATTGCTTTCTGGTAAAGCCACCCTTTGTTTCCCGATGGCTGTCTTCTGACTGTGAACTCACTTGGCCTTTCCTTTTGCACGCGGACAGAGCGCGGTGGGGAAAGGGGGTAGGGGAGGCCCTCTGGAGTCTCTTGCTCCTCTTTTAAGAACACCAGTCATAAAAGATTCGGGCCTCACCCACATTCTTTCAACCTTAATTATGTTCGTAAAGGCATTATCCCCAAATACAATCATATTGGAGGTTAAAGTTTCACATGCGGATTTTGGGGAATGCAAGTAAGTTCACGGCACAGGAGCTCAAGTTTTACTGTTGATGTCACATCCAGGAGTATGTAGGTTATGCTGTAGCAGCAGAGCATTGTGCGAAGAGATGTAAGGTGGATTTCCATTATTGCAAGTGTCAATACTGGTTTTCATTGGGAAATACATAATTCCAGGCTGAGGGATAAATCAATGGGATAAATTGATAATCAAGTTTTGGAATAAATCATTGTGCATGTGAGAAATGAAAGACTGTATGAGAGTTAGTAAACAAAATCAGAATAAACATATTTTAAAAATCACTCCTACATACCAAAGCTAAGTATTTCCAAGTTAAGACTACAAATTGAAAATGGCTTAAAAGATTGGGCTTTTGTTAATATATTGATGCATTAAGAAAACCATCAGCAAACATTCCACACAGGAATTTTACCTTTAGTTCTTCCGACATTTACAAAGGTCCCCTCCTCCCTCCTCTTTTTATTGTGAGTTAGGGGCTTTCCAGCTGCCAGGCAGCTTTGAAGTTACATATCTTCCTAGGACTACTGACTTCCTCCGGAGATATCTCCCTAAATCCTCTTAGAGAATACGATGCTCAGAGCTTTTGTTCTATATAATCACTCCCAGTTAGAAAGAATAAACTCAGGACCAAGCAGCTTGGCTGGGTGCTTAAAGCCCCTGCTCCATGCAGCCAGACACAACCAGGTGTTGCAGGATTCTGAGAGGGGAGAGAGAAGTTCCTCCTGCCCTGAGAAGGAGCAGTTTTCACCAGCAGTATTTTTACTTGAAATCATCACCACAATCTACACCAACAGGCAGGGAGACAGAAATAGGCAGCTGCACTAGGTAAGAACGTCAAGAGCTGACAGTGTGTGTGGACGCATGCACGAATGCACATAGGTATGTATATATGGATGGATATGTATGTTTCACACACACACATACCCACACCCCTAAGAGTTTTATATTTTCTTGTGTGCATCTCTTTTTTTTTCCTTTGAATACTATTTACCATATCATAGAGCTCTCACAGAAAAACAAGCATCAACACATTGTTCTCCTCATTATCTCTGAGGCTTCTTTAAATGTTGAGGGCTACTTTTATTTTAGTATTTAAAATAAAAATTGATTTGGTATTTCAAAGGCACCTGAACACTTTCCACCGAGGTTCTGTATGTTATCCCTTTGTTTATGAACTTTTAAGATCTCTAGACAATTCCAGAGCCTTTCAGTTATGTTCTCCAACATAACTTCAGCTGTTACCAAAAGAATGAATCATTAAATATGGGCCCGAGAAGTCCGATTCTAACAGTTTCAAGAAGTTTTTCTAATCTGATACAATATTAATGATACAGATTTTTATATAATTTGTTCTCTGAGGATAAAGAGAAACTTTTACGCCCTTTTGAAATGCCACTATAAAACAAAATTAAAGAACACCTTATAATCCTAACTGGGAATGACAAAAATTTGATGAAATGTCTAACTCCAGATGTTATTTTCTACGATTAAGAACGTGTTGTGCTACCACTAATGCAAAAGATAAGTGACCCGCTGGGCGCGGTGGCTCACGCCTGTAATCCCAGCACTTTGGGAGGCCGAGGCGGGCGGATCACAAGGTCAGGAGATCGAGACCACGGTGAAATCCCGTCTCTACTAAAAATACAAAAAATTAGCCGGGCGCGGTTGTGGGCGCCTGTAGTCCCAGCTACTCGGGAGGCTGAGGCAGGAGAATGGCGTGAACCCGGGAGGCAGAGCTTGCAGTGAGCCGAGATCGCGCCACTGCACTCCAGCCTGGGCGACAGAGCGAGACTCCGTCTCAAAAAAAAACAAAAAAACAAAAAAACAAAAACAAAAAAAAGATAAGTGACCCATCTTAGAGATACTGTGGGATCATGAAATGTAGAACAGAAGTGACCCAGAGCTCAAGGCACTGTCTGTCCACAACTCTCAAGTCCACTCTTCAGAGTGCCCTGCAAAGTGGACAGTCTTTCTCCAAAGCAAATTCTGCTTGGACTGAGCCTCTCTTTCAGCTTTTTAGCAATCATTGTACCTAGAATAATAAGCTTTTGGCTTAGTGTTATTTTAGGTCATCTCAGGCTTTCTGTACACCGTAGAAGACTCAACTCATAATACGAGAATCTTTGAGATTACCACCAAGTACACTATCGAGGAAACTGAGGTACATCATTCCTGGGGACTGCCCAAATTTTCACTGGTTACTTCTGAAAACTGCTTTTCTCCCATTATGGTATGTTAGAGATCCAAATGGGCTCTGGTTTGCTTGACTATCATGTACATTAAGATATACTGTTAAGAAAGCAGAAGCATGAGAATAAGTAGAATGTGGAAGAATTTTAGAACAATGAAACTACTTTGTTTGATACAAGAATAGTGGATACATGTCATTATACATTTGTCAAAACCCATAGAATGTACAACACCAAGTGTGAACCCCAATGTCAGCGATAGACTTGGATGATAATGATGTGTCAACAAAGGATCATCCCTTGTAGTGGGGATGTTAATAGTGGGAAGGCTGTACATGTGTAAAGGCAGGGAGTATGCGGGAAATCTGAACTTCCTGCTAAGTTTTGCTGTGAACCTAAAATTTTCCTCAAATATAAAGTTTTTTGTTTTGTTTTGTTTTTTTGTTTTTAGACAGAGTTTTGCTCTTGTTGCCCAGGCTAGAGTGCAATGGCGCGATCTCAGCTCACAACCTCCACTTCCTGGGTTCAAGCAATTATCCTGCCTCAGCCTCCCGAGTAGCTGGGATTACAGGCTTGTGCCACCATGCCTGGCTAATTTTGTATTTTTAGTACAGACAGGGTTTCTCCGTGTTGGTCAGGCTGGTCTCAAACTCCCGACCTCAGGTGATCCGCCCCCCTCGGCCTTCCATAGTGCTCGGATTTAGGCGTGAGCTACTGCGCCCGACCATAAAGTTTATTTTTTAAAAAACAGATGTGATACATAAAATATGTTTTATTTTTCCTCAGTTCCCGTCACATAGCTCCTGAAGCCCTTGGAATTTTGTGAGTAATAGGAGGCTCTTTTTTATTCACAAAGATACCCATATTAAATCGATAGAGCAAGATAATATAACAGTTTTAAATATACATACACCCAACATCAAATGACCTAAATATGTAAAGCAAATATTAATAGATCCGAAGACTGAGATAGACTGCAATACAATAATAGTAGGGGACTCCAACACCACACTCTGAGCAATGCACAGGTTACCCAGACATAAAATCAGTAAGAAAACATCAGGCTTAAATGACTCTAGACCAAATAGTACTAACAGACATATGTAAAATGTCAATAGCAGTAAAACATAGATTCTTCTCAAGTACACATAGAACATCCTCTAGGATAGATCATATGTTAGGCTATAAAATAAGTCTTAACAAATTTAAAAAGACTGAAATTATATCAAGTGTCTCTTCTGACCCACAAACTAGAAATTAATAATAGGATGAAGTTCAGAAAATTCTCAAATACATGGAAATTAAACAACATGCTCTTGATCAACCAATGGACCAATGAAGAAATTAAAATAGAAATGTAAAAATATCTTGAGACAGATGAAAATTGAAACATAACATATCAAAACTATGGAATGCAGCAAAAGAGGTTCTAACAAGAAAGTTTATAGCTATAAATGTCTTGCATCAAAAAATAAGCAAGATCTCAAACATCTTAATGTTGCACCTCAAAAAATTACAAAAACAAGAACAAACTAAGCCTAAAGTTAGTAGAGGGAAGGAAATAATAAAACTACAACAGGAGTAAATAAAACAGACTAGAAAAACAATTTAAAAGACCCATGAAATTAAGTTAGTTTTTTTTTTTTTTTTTTTTTTTTTTTTTTGAGACAGAGTCTCGCTCTGTCACCCAGGCTGGAGTGCAGTGGCCGGATCTCAGCTCACTGCAAGCTCCCCCTCCCGGGTTTACGCCATTCTCTTGCCTCAGCCTCCCGAGTAGCTGGGACTACAGGCGCCCGCCACCTTGCCTGGCTAGTTTTTTGTATTTTTTAGTAGAGACAGGGTTTCACTGTGTTAGCCAGGATGGTCTTGATCTCCTGACCTCGTGATCCGCCCACCTCGGCCTCCCAAAATGCTGGGATTACAGGCTTGAGCCACCGCGCCCGGCAAGTTAGTTTTTTGAAAAGATGAAGTCAATAAGCATTTAGCGACACTAAATATAAAAAAAAAAAAAAAAAAAAAAAGGAAAAAAAGCCAGATGCATGAAATTAGAAATGCAAAAGGAGACATCACCACAGATATCACAAAACTACAAAGGGTCATTAAGGACAACTATAAATAACTACACACTAATCAACTCAAAAACCTAGAGGAAATGGATAAATTCCTGGACATTTACAACCAACCAAGATTGAATATGAAGAAATAGAATATCTGAACAAATTAATAATGAGTAAAAATATTAAATCAGTAATAAAAATTCCCTAATCAAAGAAAAACCCAGAACCTGATGTCTTTACTGGTAAAGTTAAAACAGTTAAAGAACTAACATCAATTCTTCTCAAACTCTTTCCATAAAGTGAAGTGGAGAGAATACTTCCAAACTCACTTTATGAGGGTAGCTTTTCCATGAAATCAAAGCCAGACAAGAAAAATACAAAACTACACGCTGATATTCCTGATGAAAATAGATGGAAACATTCTCAAAAAACATGTTAGAAAACTGAATTTAACAGTACATTAAGACATCTTTCATCAGGATCAAGTGGGATTCATCCCAGGGATGCAAAAATGGTTCAACATATGCAACCTAGAAATGTAATACGACACATTAACAGAATGAAGGACAAAGACAATATGATCATGTCAATAGATGCAAAAAAAAAGCATTTGACAGAATTAAACATCCTTTCATGATGCAAATGCTCAACAAATTAGAAATAGAAGGATGTAACTCAACACACTAAAGGTCATATATGATGATCCCACAGCTTATATCATACTTACTGGTGAAAACTTGAAAGCTTCTTCTCTAAGATCAGGAATAAGACAAGGATGTTCACTCTCACTACTTCTATTCAACATAGTACTGGAAGGCCTAACCAGAGCAATTAGGTAAGAGAAACAAATAAAAGGAATCCAAATTGGAAAAAAGAATGTTAAATTGTCCCTGATTACAGATGACATAATTTTATATTTAGGAAATCCTAAAGACTACACCAAAAAAAATTGATGGAATTAATAAATTCAGTACAGTTGCAGCATATAAAACCATCATACAAAAATCAATAGTGTTCCTATACACTAATAGCAAACCATCTACAAAAGAAATTAATAAAACCATCTAATTTTCAATACCTACAAAACCCACAAAATATTTAGGAATAAATTTAACCACAAAGGTGAAAGATCTTTACGCTGAAAACCATAAAACATCAACAAAAGAAATTAAAGAGACAAAAATCAATGGAAAGATATTCCCTGTTCATAGATCAGAAGAATTAATATTGTTAAAATGTCTTTACTACCAAAAGTGATGTACAGATTCAACATGATCGCTATCAAAATACCAATGACATTCTTCACAGAGATAGAAAAAACAATTCTAAAATTTGCATGGAACCAAAAAACATCTGTATTAGTCAAAGCAACCTTGAGCAAACAGAGCGACGTTAGAGGCATCACACTACCTGACTTCAAAATGAACTAAAAGTTGTAGTAACCAAACCAACATGATACTGGTATAAAAATATACCTAGACCAGAGGAACAAAATAAATACCTTAGAAATAAATCTGTTCATCTATAGCCAACTGATTTTCAATGAAAGTGCAGGAATGCACAATGGAAAAAGGACAGTCAATTCAATAAATGGTGCCGGGAAAACTGGATATCCACATGTGGAAGAATGAAATTGGACTCTTATCTCATATCGTATACAAAAGTCAACTCAAAATAAATTGAAGACTTAAATGTAAGACCCAAAACTGTCTAACTACTAGAAGAAAACACAGAAGGCAAGTTCCACGACTTTGGTCTAGGCAAGGATTTTTTTGGATCTGACCCCAAAAGTAGAGACAACAAAAGAAAACTAACAAATAAGATTACATCAAACTAAAAAGCTCCTGCACAGCAAAAGAAACAGATTGAAGAATCAACCTCTATAATGGGAGAAAATAATTGCAAACCACACATCTGATGAGGGGTTAATATCCAAATTATATAAGGAACTCAAACAAATCAATAGCAAGAAAACAAATAACTTGATTTAACAGTGGGCAAGGGATTTGAATAGACATTTCTCAAAAGAAACATATGAAGGGCCAATAGGTATATTAAAAGATGCTTGACATTACTAATTATCAAGGAAATGCAAAGCAAAACCACAATGACAGATCATCTTATACCTGTTAGAATGGCTACTATCAAAAAGGCAAATAAAATTGCTGGCAAGAATATGCAGAAAAGAGAGTTCTTACACACAGTGAGACTGTAAATTAGTACAGCCACTATGAAAAATAGTATAAAGGTTCCTCAAAAAATTAAAAATAGAATTACCATATGATCCAGCAATCCCATTGCTGGGTATGTATCCAAAGGGAATAACATCAGTATGTTGAAGAGATTTCTGTATTTCCATGTTTATTACAGCATTATTCACAATAAAATAGGTGGAATCAACCTAAGTATCCATCGACAGACAAATAAAGAAAATATGGTATATATACGCAATGGAATGTCATTTAGCTATTAAAAAAGACAGAAATCCTGTCATTTATAACAACATGGATGAACCAGGATGACATTATGTTAAATGAGATAAGTCAGGCACAGAAAGACAAATACTGTATGCTCTCACTTGTGTGGAATTTTTAAAAGCTGATATCATAGAAGTAGAGAGTAGAATGGTAGTTACCAGGGGCTGGGTCAAGGCTTGGGGATAGAAAGGGCAGTTAGTAATATGTTGGTCAAAAGATACAAGATTTCAGTTGGGTAGGAAGAACATGTTCAAAAGATCTATTGTGCAACATGGTGACTACAGTTAATAACAATATATCGAGTTCTCGAAAATGCTAAGAGAATAGATTTTAAATGTTCTCACCACAAAAATGATAATTTTGTGAAATAATGCATAATTAGCTGCATTATTATAATTAGCCATTCTACAATATACATATATTTCAAAACATCATTTTGCACACAATAAAGACGATTTTATCTGCCTATTAAAAATTAAACTGAAAAAAGAGCCCCCTTTGATCACATCTGAGTTTATGCTAATGAGATGGCTTTTAGTGGGGCCCCTAGATAGCCTCAGGATGGCCCTCGTCACCAGAAAGACCAAATGAGTAGAGAGGTGGAAACTTCAGTTCCGCCCACCAACCTATGGAGATGGGTAGAGGGCTGCAGACTTGAGTTATAAAAACTCTTGGATAATGAGATTCAGACAGTGTCCCAGTTGGTGAGCACATTGAAATCTTGGGAGGGCGGTGTCCCCAGACGGGACACAGACGCTCTGCACTACCCTCCACCCGCAACAGCTCGCCCTATGTATCTCTTCTATTCGTCTGTTACTGAGTTGTAGCCTTTATAATAAACCAGCAATGTCAATAAAGTGTTTTCCTGAGTTCTGTGAGCCTCTAGTAAATTATCAAACCTCGGGAGAGGGTTGTGAGAAACCCTGGTCAGAGATACCAGAGGTCTGACACTTGAGACTGGTATCTGAAATGGGGGGTCTAGTGGCAACACAGTATATGGAGTCTCCCACTAACTCCAGAGCCCTTTAACATATGGGGTCTGTCACTAACAGTATCAGAATGGAATTGAATTACAGGACACTTGGTGTCAGAGGATTTGAGAATCTCATAACATGTAAATACAATTAAGGAGCGATTAAATGAAGTTGGACATAAGCATTAAATACAACATTAATCTTTTCAGTTTTAGGGCATCAAAGACATAAATTAAAAAGGCTCCTCATGTTCTAGGACTACTCCTAAATCAAGATGAAGAGCAAACTGCAAACCAATGTAGCAATGATTATCCAGAATACACCTAGACAAACATGCTCTCTTTATCGGGTCTAACCTAGCCCTTCTTCTCTAGTATTCACATCCAAAGACTGTATAGATAGAATGCACAGTTGTCTTGATGGTAACTGAACGCATACACAGGACCTACCGTGAATTTCATTCAGTGTTTTCTGTAGCAGAAGTATGACTCATAGTCATCCTTTACACACATAGAATACTTTTTATTTACAGGCACTTTTATATCTATTATTTCATTTGATTCACTTATTTACAACCAGTGCTGCTCCTGCATTTTGAATGTCATCAATCAAATTCAGAATTCTAGGTGGAACGCAAAAAGAAATTCATTGCTCTGTCAGGTGTTCCGTTGCCTGAGTAGCACATATACATAAATGAACAAGCTGGGTGGTCCCATTCATTTTGCTGATTTTGTGCTGTGCCTTTGCAAAACTGAAATTGTAATTTAAGAGGCCTATTGCACAGCCTCAGAACAGCAAGACATTATTTGCTTCAAACTCAATTTGCTCCTGTGTTTTCAGCCCAAAGTGGAATGCAAACATCCCCTAGTATTCTATTTATGTCTCAAAAGAATCATATTCAACAAAGTCGCTGCAGATGATCAATGATGAAAGATGTCATTAGCATAGGTGGTTAAAATAGAGAAAAAAGAAAACGTTCTTGATAATTCCAAAAACTTAGAAAGGGAGGGCAAAATGGAGGGTCACACTTAGATTACTGGGAAATAAAATCACATGCTTCCAGGACTAATTCAATAAAGATGAAATCTAAATAAAAGGGGACTAAAAAACATTTTTTTTTTAACTCACATTAAGAGAAACCACTAATAGCCCCATGCTTGAGATAAGGAAAATGTTAATAGATATCAACCTGAGATCATCAAAGAGTCAGAAAGTAGTTTAAAGAGAGTTTATTTAAGCACACAGGTTGAGGCTGCAGCCTGGGACACACTTCCAAGTTGTCTTGCAGGGTGCTCTGGAGAGCAAAAGAGAGGCTCAAGTTTACAAAGATAAAAATGACCAATCAGCAGAGGAGGTGATTACAAAATTTTTCATCAGGAATTTGTATTGGTTTACATAAATAACATTTGTTCATGATGGCTATACATTGTTGAACTATTGAATATTCGGCAACTTATGTCTTCTTGGTGTCAGTCTAGAGCCTGCACAGCAAGTGGCTTAAGAGGTAATTCTTTAGCTCAAGGGGGAATGAGACATAGGGGCTATTACATTTTAAATACTTTTGTGGGCCTGATTATTTAAAAGAGCTCTCATTCCTCAGATAAAAGGTTTTTTTTTTTTCTTTTTCAGAGACATGGAATGTATTTCATCAGATATATAAGACAAAGTATTATAAACTAAAGTGCAAATGTGAGTCCTAGAAAATTCTTAGTCATCTTCACCTGAGCAAACAGTCGAAGGACAGCAATTCTCAGCCAGTCACTGGGGCCCTGTAACAAACCCTCTGTTCCTTGGGGGTTCCCAAGGACTTATATATCTTACAACAAATCTGACAAAGTGAACAAGCAAATCACATATATTATTAATGTAAGTGCATTTATATCATTCAAAACATATGTACTGGGAAAAAAGCCCTATAACTTTAGCTATAGTTTTTAGTACCCAACAAAGTGATCAAATCCGTTAACATTCCTCTGGATTAAGACAAATTCTGCATCTCAAAAACCATGGAGAAGCTGCAGAAGCTTAAAGAAAGGAATTCTAATATGAAAATTTAACTCTAGATCCAAGTCACTTCTGACCTGACAGAGCTGAGCAGGCTTCTCTTGCGAATGACAGTGAGAGAAAACCGGTATCTGGAGTCACCTGGGGTTCAAATCCCAAATCTCCCACTTAGTCTCATTCGCTAATTGATAATATGCTGACTTCTATTTTAGGTAATGAAATGAGATAACACTAATTTATAAAGTACTAACCAGTTGAACAATATTAATACTAAGCAGGAAAACAGAATGTGGATCTATCCAGCTGTGTTCAGGGACAGGCCAATCTAAACTAAGCATGTCCAGAAAGCAAGAGGTGACATGAAGGACAATGTTGAGCATGGGTGTGTCAACTATTTACCGAGCGCCTATGATATGCCAGGTACTGTGCTAGCAGCGAAGTGTACAATAAGCAGAACAGAATCCTTGCCTTCAACGTGCTAACCATCTAGTAAAACAATATCATATGGCAGGTTTTCCGCAGAGTTTCAGGTTAATGGATGGTCTGCTCAAAGGTTTGAAGAATACTGCAGTAAAAAATAATAGCTCTCTTAGTGACCAGCACTGCTCTAAGTGTTTTACATATATTCACCCGTTTAAGCTTTCAAACCATCCAATGAAGTAACTGCTATTATTATCCCTGATTTTACTGACAGACACAGAGAGGCTGAGTAGCTTGCTCAAGGTCACACACAGCAAGGTTTTTCAGAACTTTGCATTTTGAATTTCTTAAAAAGATTGGAGGCCGGGCGCGGTAGCTCACGCCTGTAATCCCAGCACTTTGGGAGGCCGTGGCGAGCTGATCACAAGGTCAGGAGATTAAGACCATCCTGGCTAACACAGTGAAACCCTGTCTTTATTAAAAATACAAAAAATTAGCCAGGTGTGGTGGCACGTGCCTATAGTCCCAGGTATTTGGGAGGCTGAGGCAGGAGAATCTCTTGAACCTGGGAGGTGGAGGTTGCAGTGAGCCAAGATCGCAGCACTGCACTCAAGCCTGGGCAACAGAGTGAGACTTCGTCTCAAAATAAATAAATAAATAAAAGATTGGAATACAAATATTTCCCCACTTTTTTGATTACAGAAAATTTTATCGAATGGACCATTTCATAGAATCAATGTTTTAAAGAAAATACCGAAGAAAAGATGATGAAACAAGCTAAAAGGAAAGAATAAAACTTTATTTCCAATTCTACTGTGCTGTATGTCATCAGCCACATTAAAGACTTAGCTTATTTCATTCATTTTGAGAAAGTTAAAGCCTCAGTACACTACCTCTATTGTCTTGCCTTTGTGCCCAAGGGTTAGACTATTACTTCTAACAGATTTGGGACTGAAAATGGTACGAAGATAGCACCATGGAACAGAAGTCAAGGCTGGCTTTTCAGCACACCTAGTAATGACTGCATCCTGGAGACGGGGATCATTACAGAGCTATAACTTAGAGAAGCAAAAGAAATCTGACAAGTCTTTTTCATAACAAGATCAAAGAGATTGTGACAGATTGTGAAAATACAGCCTTATTTTTCAAGTTGCTAATTTGTCTCGTTGCTGCTTCCCCGAGAGAGGCTGCTTATGAAGGGCCCTTTCATGGAGGAAGTTTAACAAGTGGTTGAGGATGACCTTCTCAGCTGAATGGTTTGAATGGCTTAACCTTGGGTGAGCAAATAGGGCTTTCATTGATTTGCAAGTGACAAGGTGCAAAGGGGAAAAGAAACATTTTTTTATTTGGAACCTGAGTTTTTAGCAACACAATCACAGGTCATTATGGGTTTCTTGAAAGTAAAGTAGAAGGTTACATAGGCAATTATGTATCACCTATACTCAGTTCTCAAACCCAGTGAATAATACTTGAATTTGAATGTTCTTTTATCCCTCCCCCAAATATAAATATTCCAAAAATAATCAATGGCAAAATGGTCAAATTGCTTATTACCTTGGTCAGACTTAAGCAGCTCCTTTTGTGACTCATATGACACATTTTAATAAAGATAAATTTCATAATACTGCACTGTGATTAATATAGTCCCTTTTCTGTACAACAGTTTAATAGAGGTCAAATTTGAGAAGGGTTTTTAGAAAGCATTCCAAATGCATTAGATATATCCAACCAAGAATTATGAAACCAAAATAATAATTAATATTCATAGGTCCCTGTACTGTTTACAAAATACAGAATGTGAGAAAATTGAGAATGCTAAAGGTGAGTGGATGAGAGGCCTCCTGACTGATGCTTCTGTTCTCTCAAAGAAAGATGAAGCAAGGTCGTCAGCAGGTAAAGCAGGGAACAGGAACAGGAGATGTGGTGGAATGCCCATCTGAGATCTGTGGCCAGAAATTTAAAGCAAAAATATTCAGCAAGCATGTGTATTTTTCTTTGGGAACATTTGACTCAGATACAAGCCTAAAGTACAGAAGAGTATATTAACCAGAGCAGAAACTTCTGTGAACAACATTGTCAGGAGAGAAAGAAAGGCAAAAGAGTTATTAATTAATTAATTAATTTATTTATTTATTTAGAGACAGAGTCTCACTCACCCTGTCACCCAGGCTGGAGTGCAGTAATGCAATCTCAGCTTACTGCAACCTCCACCTACCAGGTTCAAGTGATTCTCCTGCCTCAGCCTCCCAAGTAGTTGAGATTCCAGGTGCGCACCACCACCCCTGGCTAATTTTTATATTTTTAGTAGAGACGGCATTTCACCATGTTGGCCAGACTGATATCCAGCTCCTGACCTCAAATGATCCACCCACCTTGGCCTCCCAAAGTGCCAGGGTTATAGGCATGAGCCATCATGCCTAGCCTGGCAAAGGAGTTACATTTGCAAGAAAGTGTTGTAATTACATACAATAGAATCTTATCTGTGTGTGTGTGTGTGCGCTTTTTAAAGCAAATGAAAACACAAAACAGAATAACTGAGACTAAGATGGTGATAGATTTGGTGGACAGGAGGTCTTACAAGGTCAAAGGCATGAACGTGGGAGTCCGTGGCTTAGGTGCATAGAAGATTAGATCATTCACCTTTGTATAGATTATGTCAACTGCTACCCATCAGGCCAAAAGGGAATTGTTATTGCCATTTTACGGATGAGGAAAATGAAGCTCAAAGAATTTCAATGTCTTGTATAAAATCACAGAGTACATAATAGTGGGAACCAGGACTAGAACCCAGGTCTTTGAACTGCAAATCCTGGACTCTCAACAGAAGAATAAGGATAATTTTCTAAGAAGATGTTTTATGACATCTCCACTACTCATTTGGTTCATTACCCTCCAAAAGAATGCCTTTTCTGGGAGGGGAAGGAAAAAGGGATGTTTGGATTAAAATGCTGAATGGTATAGCTGCACAAGACTAAAACTGTACCTCTTTGTGACTATTCCCCGTCCAACATGGGAAAATAAAATGTTCCCGAGACTTAAAAAAATAGTTTCAGTGCATCATCAGAAGGTGTCTAGGGTTCAATTTCAGATCCTGCTTACATATTAGCAGTACTGCAGAACAGAACTAGTATAGAGCTACCTATGAAAGCCCTTGATCACAAAGAACCATGTCTCCCACATGACAGTGTGACTCTCTGTTTACGAGCCTAAGTTTAAAATTGCTTCTGTTCCTTAAGGTTCCCAGGGATCCTCAAGAATGCACATGAGAGGCATCTGATCCAAAACACATGTTATTCTTGCCTGTTCAAAGAGATGGCAACCACACTGCACTTGAGTTTTCAGTGAAGGAAAACAAGGTCTACTTCTATTTCATGCTTAGGGAAGTAAGAAAATTTCAAGTGAACAAGTTCATTTCATTCCAATGTAGACTGTGAATTTGTCCACTTAGACAGATATTGGGAAGAATACACAAAGCAGCCAGGCCTTATGATCCATTCAATGCTTTTGCTTTATGGATGCAGACATTTACTTATTTGTTCCCTGTCTTCTTTTTTAAAGAATATGAAGTACAAGAACTCCCACTATCAGTATGGGAAAATATAAGTAAGGATGAAAAACCAGAGCTAGAGAAAATGTACATATGAATATAAAATAAAGATGAGTGAAAAAAAGAAAGTACAGATGTACAGGCTGGGAAGGTCTCCCTCAATGCAATCATTGATCTGTAAATGTGGCTTAAACTTCCTGGAGGTCACTGTGGGAGGATGGGGAAATCTACCAAATCAGGTTATTGGTTTAATAACCAATATTCATTATTTAAAACCAGGTTTTCACATCTCTGAACTTAGAGTTCTTCCCCTCAGGGTTATTTCTTTACTTCCTCATAATGAATGCAGGTGCAAGCCTCAGATCAGCCTGCACCTGTTCCCTGGACTGACCTCACCAGAGAGCCAGTGCCACCTGCAAAAGGAAACCCAGGATAGGGAAGAGCTGTTACTCAACAGCTGCCTTGAAAAGTGTTCTGTCTGATTAATCTATGATTACCTCTATTTTGGTTTTGTTGTTGTTATTAATGTTCTTAGTGGTTAGTTGGTTTTTATACCACCTTTTCCAATATCTGTATCTTCTGATTTTCACATCACCTTTCTGACTTGTATATGGCCCTGGAGTGTCCACTAAGGCCCAGGATACAGCTGCACAAGTGTCCACTCCCCGCTTCCTTTGGTGTCCTGTTCCTAATTCTTGGATAATTCCTGACTTGTATATAGCCCTGGAGTAAAGCCCGGGATACAGCTGCACAAGTGTCCACTCCCCATTCCATTGGTGTTCTGGTTCCTAATTCTTGGATAATGACCCTCATATAGTCCTGAAGAGTTCAAAGTCTTCTTTCCCAACTCATACTACTGAAACTGAGTGGATTTCAAATGTATCTTTAGACTGAATTTAAAACTCAGTGACAATCTTCCAAATAATGACTAACAAAAGAGCCTCGATGAATGAGCAAAATCATTAATGGAAATGGGTGAAACAAGATAAAAAAGACCCAGGCAACGCCTATGTCTTTCTCTCCTCCTAAATCAAAGGCCATGCATTGTCGATGTGTTATTAAATATATTGATCTCATTTGTGTTGTTTGCAACATGGCCCTAAAGCTTGGGGGACAGGTAGAAGACATGTGCAGTCAAATCTGGCACTGTGCCCAGCAGAACATTTACTTCACAGATGCAATGTTACTGATGATGAAAACTTTAGAAGGGTGGAAATAATTTGGAAATCCTTCAGAGGAAAGCAACAAAGATAGCTATTAAACAGTTGAAAATGATCTACACTTAGGGGAATGTTTGTAGAACTAGGCTATTTAGCCTGCAGAGGAGGCAGTTAAGTGCAGCATGATAGTAAATCCATGCTTACATGGTATCAATTATAAAGATCATAAACAACTCTTCTCACCTTGACCCATTACAGAACAAGGGAGAAAGAACCTGAGTGGCAAATCAAGAATTTCAGCTCCATCCAAGCCAGATGCATCTATATATGCAAGAGCTTCTTTTGAAAATCAGAGTTTTAACGACTAGATTTGGATTTTGTGGCAAAGAGATTACAATTCATCTCCTGAAACAAAAAAAAAATAGAACAGCAACCTCCTATCTCCCAACATCTCCATTTTACAATGAAAATATTTATTGCTCATCAGCTGTAATATTCTTTCAGATTTTATATATTATATATATATAAAATATATAAGTATATATACATTATCTACATATATAGAGAGATAAATTTAATATCAGACACCTGGCTAGAAAACAATAGGCAGAGCGTATTTGATTTTGTGCCTGAAAACAGTTGTTGAAAGTGCTCAACTCCAGCACTTTACTCCAGGAACACCTTATAATAGTCATTTTCAGCAGTCTGTTTAAATCCCCTGGATTATCTATTTGAAGCCATAAATGTGCTAGCACCCAGCAGCTGAACCTCCTGTGAACCCATGTTATTTTTTAAGGTTGTTATAGATGGATTTGGTTACTAATTTTTTATGGAGCAGGGACACACTGCCACATAATATAAACAATTTCTCCTTGTGCATAAATCACCCTTGCCCTGTGTGGTAGAGGAGCCCTTGGAACAGCTGGCATCTGAGGATGGCTGTTTACTTAAGACTTTGTTCTCAAGTCGATAAGAACTGTCAAGCTAAGGAAGTATATATACACTTCCCTTCATATATATATATACACACACACACACATATATATACACACACACACATATATATACATATATATTTCATATATGGGGACATCGCAAACACAAAGCATAAAATCTTCAACATTTAGGCTTCATTTCAGTATTTGAGGAATAAACAGGTCCATTTGGTTGGATTTAGCTCTGCTCAATTAAAGCTGAATTTATGTCATACCATCAAGCATCGGTATTGACATTTGGTGGCATTCAAGATGTTATTTACACTTAGCGTACTGAATGTCCGTGCAACTGTTTGCATTAGGTTCAAGCCTCAGGCTCTTTGTTTGTTGAGGTTCACCTAACGTAGTTTAGCCCCATAAAGATTCCTGAAAGAGGCTCTTTGAGCTAAAGCAACTCCATAGAAAGTCATGCATGTGAAGCACAAAATTTATCAGCCATCTGTCAGGAAAATGTATCCATATGCTTCTTAGTGCATTTGTCAAATCAGACATCAGCTCAAGCCCTCATAATCATGTTGAAGAAAGAGCAATTCTCACCTCGCCCCCCCATCAAATCTGTTGACCTTAAATGACTTCCTATTTTACTGTTTTCTCATGTATTACTAACATTTAATTTTCTTGATAATCCTCAGAAATATCATTACTCCTAGTTTATAAGTAAGAAAATTGAAGCTGACAGAGATTGAGATTTGCCCCAAGGTTGCATAACCAGCAAATGGTAAAACTCATGAACTCTCAGCAAAGCGAACAATACATTACCCGATAGTTACCTGCTACTGGGGTGGGGAAAATCCACACACACACACACACACACACAGATATATGCATATGTGTTTTGGGGTTTTTTTTAGACAGAGTCTTGCTCTGTCACCCAGGCACACTCCACCATGCCCAGCTAATTTTTGTGTTTTTTAAGACGAGATCTCACCATGTTGGCCAGGCTGGTCTCCCACTCTTTTTTTTTTTTTTTGAGACGGAGTCTGGCTCTGTCACCTAGGCTGGAGTGCAGTAGTGTGATCTCTGCTCACTGCAAGCTCTGCCTCCCGAGTTCACACCATTCTCCTGCCTCAGCCTCCCGAGTAGCTGGGACTACAGGCGCCTGCCACCACGCCCGGCTAATTTTTTGCATTTTTAGTAGAGACGGAGTTTCACCGTGTTAACCAGGATGGTCTCGATCTCCTGAGCTCGTGATCCACCCGCCTCGGCCTCCCAAAGTGCTGGGATTACAGGCGTGAGCCACCGTGCCCAGCTCCCACTCTTAATCTTAAGTAACCAGCCCACCTCAGCCTCCCAAACTGCTGGGATTACAGGCAGGAGCCACCATGCCCAGTCATGCATATATTTTTATATATACCTATATATGTGCATGTGTGTGGGTACACAAACCATAAAGTTAGCAAATGTCCCTACCTCTTTGCTTGAACAGTTTAGAATTTAAAAAACACATATTTAATCAAAAGACTAGGATTTAATTTCTCCATACTTTGAAGTTCTCAAAAGGTCCAATGAATTGCAGATATTATTAGACTTAACTTTTCAATAGGAGAGGACTTGCCCTGTGACTTACTTGGCACAAAAAACAGGAGTCATTTTTGTCTCCCTCAAAGCTTTCCATGTCATTGTCATATTCTAAATACTTAATGAGTTGAATTTTCTCATATTGCCCTCTACTTTTACACTGCTGAGGTGCCAGCCAGAGAAAACTGGAACTCTTCCTATTAGTCTCTTCTTTGGCTCAAGACACTAAAGGCTACGGCTCTAGAATACTAATATACCATCTGACGGTGATGAAACAGTGGTTACCTATTAACGTCTTAGCACAAGCTAAGTTAAAAAGTAACTAGCCAAACATATGGCAAGATTTCAAGAGACTGCCACTTCAGGTAGATAAGTTTTTGTGTGACAGCTGGAAAGGTCTAGACAGAGTCAGAGAGTTTAAGCTTATCCCACGCTTGTCCAGAAGATGAGGAGTCAAAATCATTGCCAGACAATAAAATTGCATCAATAGCCATGAAGAGTCAAGAAGGTCCATCTAAAAAGATGTGACTCAAACATGAATCCAGGGCCTAAGGAGAAGAGCATTGAATCAGATTTCTTCTGCTGGCAAACTTGCTAAATATCCCAGTTTTATGGTGTAATTTTTTAAAAATGAATCTGAACTACTCAAATTCATATAATTAATTACTGCCAGTTTCTTTACTTGTACAGTGTTAATTAATCCAGCCTGCCAGCATGATTCCTGGAAGGAACTCATATAACAATGGTAGCAGGGCCAGATTCTAGTTCCTGACACATCCACAGATTCATGAGGACTAAAAAATTGTGAAGGCTGGGTGTGATGGGACATACCTATAATCCCAGCAATTTGGGAGGCCAAAGCAGGCAGATCTCTTGAGCTCAGGAGTTCAAAACTAGCCTGGGTGACATGGTGAAATATGGTCTCTGCATGAAATAGAAAAATTAACCAGGCATGGTGGTGAATACCTGTACTCCAAGCCACTAAGGAGGCTAAGGTGGGAGTACTGTTGGAGCCCAGGAGGTGGAGGTTGCAGTGAGCTGAGATCATACCACTGTACTCCAACCTGGATGACAGAGTGAGACCCTGTCTCAAAGAAAAGAAACAAAGAAAAAGAAAAATATGTAATCTCCTCATCCCAAACCAAAATTCTGACATGCCCACAGTTTGAGTAGGATATTGGAGATCAGGATTTAGAGTTGTACCATACAATGTGACAGCCACTTGTCATATGGGGCTATTAATGTAAATTTAAATTAAATTAAAAATCAGCTTCTTAGTTTTACTAGGCACCTTTCAAGTGCTCCCTAGCCATGTGGGGCTAGTGGCTACATTACTGGGCAGCACAGATATCGAACATTGTCTTCATCACAGAAAGTTCTATTAGACACCACTGCCTTTAGAGAACAAAACGTGATATTTCTCTAAAAGTGGACTCCAAGATTGATAGCTCAGGAGACAAATGGCAGCCTGAATAGGGACATAGAGGTCAAGTGTAGGATTGCTTAAGAATACTGGCATAGTGACTTCTGAAATTCACCAGGGGTAAGTAATGGCACACACACCTCAAATATATATTTTCACTCAGCTTCACAGGGTGTTTAAGGAACCCGGCCTTGTTCTAAATCGATCAATGACAGATTAGGTAGAAACTTGAACATCATCAGTAACAAATTGTTTTGCCTCTTTTGGCAGAGAATCAAATTTCCCCCACATGAAAACATGACAAAGCTGTTTTAGCCTGTGTTTCTAGGACACAGCACTCCTCCTCATCTTCCAGATCCAGGAGGTTCCCAAACTCTCTAAAGTGCTTGATGCTTCTCTCCTTTCCTTGAACCTCATGGCCCTGCCCTAGTACAGTTCCTTTTGCAAGAGTCTCCTAACTGGTTGCCTCTCCCACGTCTCTCTCAAAGCACCTTTCAACTTGCCCCTGGAGTTTCTCGCTTAAATACACATCTGATCATTTCCTTCTCCATTACAGGTGATTGCTAACCCTAGTATCCTAAATTTTCTAGATTCAGGGGTTCACTTTTAATGTCCAAATTAAATAGCAAACACACACACATATACAAGTCCTTATATTATATAACTTATTTATACAAGATAAGGGTATAGGTATATCTATATATGAATTCATTCCTGGACATGAATAATATACCTGCCATCTTTTGCCCTAATCAGTCACTCTTGTGTCCTGTTTTTGTTTTCTTTTGTTATCTGACAAATGTTTCCACAGATTGGTGCCATCTCCAGCACCATCGGATAAAGTAAGAATGAAGCTTTATTCTTCATCTAAAGACACTGCTAACCCAAAGCTACATAAGGTTTAGTACTTTACTCTTTTTTCCTGACAATCTGAGGATCGCACAAGAAGGAAGTCATGCAGGAAGGCAAATTTAAAGCTCCATATAAAATACTATGCTCCTAAAGTCCATAAACCCTACCTGGTCCACAAACACCCCTACCGGCTATCTCTTCATTCAGTACCTAGACTGAGGTCACGCGATACGGTTCTAATGCCCACTCTGATCTAAGCGCCTGTTCCCTTGTTCTTCCTTGCCGAAGTCCTAGGAGCACAAGACCCTACCTCGTCCTCCTAAAAGTAAAAACTCAATTAGCATAACTTCCTATTCCAAAAAATGTTTCTTTATCCTGCACAACTGTCTGACTTCTTGGGCCTGAATTTTACAACTTGATTTTATATGAATAAAAATCATAATAAAGTACTTTTCAAATATGAAGATATTCATTCCCCAAAAGACAAATTATGAACTTAAAAATTTTTCATAAAATAGTATCAAATCCATAGCATATGGGACAAACTCTACATAATATAGTTGAAGGAGAATTAAATGCCAAAAGATATTAGAAAACCAGCTGCATTTCTGTCATTACTGGATGTATAATCTTGGTCAAGTCAGGTAATCTCTCTGCATTTCTATTTTTCTCATCTACCAAATGAGAATATG
The DNA here is from genome assembly GCF_043159975.1 of Macaca nemestrina. NCBI lineage: Eukaryota > Metazoa > Chordata > Mammalia > Primates > Cercopithecidae > Macaca > Macaca nemestrina. The sequence continues at coordinate 119,303,702 of NC_092135.1, forward strand.
ATATTGTATGCAAAAAATTACAAGCTGTGATACACACATTTCAATGTCATAGTTACCATGATTATTATTATTCAAGCATTCAAGACACACTGTCCTCTATTTTTTTATTCTTATCTTCTGGTACTACCCGACACAAACATCAGTTAAGATGACTCATTTTTTCCCCAACATATACAACCCTTTCTCACCATAAAACACTTGTTCTAAAGCAGGACCTACAAACTACAGCCTATGAGCCCAATCTAACCCAATACCTGTTTTTGTATGACTCCAAGAGGTGAAAATGGGTTTTGCCCATAAGAGATACCATCTCACATCAGTCAGAATGGCTATTACTAAAAAGTCAAAAAAGAGGCAGGGCGCAATAGCTCACACCTGTTATCCCAGCACTTTGGGGGGCCGAGGCGGGCAGATTATGAGGTCAGGAGATCAAGACCATCCTGGCTAACATGGTGACACCCCTCTCTGCTAAAAATACAAAAAAATTAGCCAGGCGTGGTGGCTGGTGCCTGTAGTCCCAGCTACTCAGAAGGCTGACGGAGGAGAATGGCGCAAACCCGGGAGATGGAGGTTGCAGTGAGCTGAGATTGCGCCACTGCACTCCAGCTTGGGCGACAGAGCAAGACTCTGAGAAAAAAAAAAAAGTCAAAAAAGAACAGATGTTGGTGAGGTTGCAGAGAAACATGAACACTAATACACTGTTGGTAGGGGTGTAAATTGTTTCAACCATTGTGGAAAGCAGTATGATGATTCCTCAAAGAGCAGAACTGCCATTTGACCCAGCAACCCATTGCTGGGCATATACCCAGAAGAATATAAATTATTCTACCATAAAGACACAGGCACGCAAATGTTCAATGTAGCACTGTTCACAATAGCAAAGACCTAGAATCGATCTCAATGTTCATCAATGACAGACTGGATTTAAAAAATGTGGTACATATACACCATGGAACACTATGCAGCCATAAAAAGGAACAAGGCCATGTCTTCTGCAGGAACATGGATGGAGCTAGAGGCTACCATGCTTAGTAAAATAACACAGGAGCAGAAAACCAAATACTGTATATTCTCACTTATAAGTGGGAGCTAAATAATAAGAACGTATGAACTCAAAGAAGGAAACAACAGACACTAGGGTCTACCTGAAGGGGGAGGGTGGCAGAAGGGAGAGGAGAAGAAAAGATAACTATTGGGTACTGGGCTTAATTCCTGGGTGATGACATAATAGGTACAACAAACCCCCATAACAAGTGTTAACCTACATAAAAAACCTTCACATGTACCCCTGAATCTAAAATAAAAGGTAAAAAACAAAACAAAACAAAACAAAACAAAACAGGTTTTGTACTTTTAAATGGTTAGGAGGAAAAGCAAAATATGAATATTATATGACATCTAAAATTATATGAAATCAAAATTCAGTGTCCATAAAAAAGTGTCATTACAACACAGCCCTGCTCATTCCTTTATGGATTGCCTATGGTTGCTTTTGGGCTAAAACAGCAGAGTTGACAAGCTACTGTAGAGAATAAATGGCCTGCAAGGCCTAAAATGTTTACTGTTCGGCATTTTACAGAAGATGTTCACCAACTCTACACTGAAGGTTCCCTCCTTAGAATGCCTTTCCTCATGTCTTCTTTGACCACGACAATGTGCAGTTGACCCTGAACAATGTGGGGGTCAGCAAGCTTTTGTGTACGACTTTCTGACTCTCCAAAAACTTAACTATGAATAGCCTACTGTTGACTGGAAGCCTTACCAATGACTTAAACAGTCAGTTAACACATCTTTTGTATATTATAGGTATCATATACTGGATTCTTACAACAAAGTAAGCTAGAGAAAAGAAAAAGGTATTAAGAAAATCATAAGAGGCCGGGCGCGGTGGCTCATGCCTGTCATCCCAGCACTTTGGGAGGCCTAGGCGGGTGGATCACGAGGTCAGGAGATCGAGACTATCCTGGTTAACGCGGTGAAACCCCGTCTCTACTAAAAAATACAAAAAATTACCTGGGCGAGGTGGCAGGCACCTATAGTCCCAGCTACTCGGGAGGCTGAGGCAGGAGAATGGCGTGAACCCAGGAGGTGGAGCTGGCAGTGAGCCGAGATCGCACCACTGCCCTCTAACCTGGACCTGGATGACAGAGTGAGACTCCGTCTCAAAAAAAAAAAAAAAAAAAAAGAAAGAAAGAAAATCATAAGGAAGTGAAAATATATGTACTGTTCATTAAGTGGAAGTGGATCATCATAAAGGTCTTCATCCTCATGCTTATCATGTTAAGTAGGCTGAGGAGGAGGAAGAGGAGGGGTTGGTTTTGCCATCTGTATATGAGCGAACCCACGCAGTTCAAACCCATGTGATTTAAGGGTAAACTGTATATACTTATCAAGACCCGGCTCAAATGCCACCACCTTCATGGGGCCTTCCCTGCTACTTATGTCTAAGCTAGAAATTCCTCCCACAGGCTTTATAGCACTGAGTGGCACAAAATGGGTTCTCATTAAACATCTATGGAATGAATAAGTTAGTATTTCATTTTCCCTTAAAACTATAATATTCTGAGGAATAGGGCAGTCACTTATAACAACTTCTATTGCAGCATCTAAAATTGTGTTTTTCCTGTTGAAAGTATTTAAGTAATATTTGCTGAAGAAAACATAGCTACTACTACTAACAGTGACATTTTAATAAGAGGCTACAATGTTCCATACATGAAGCAACTGACCACAGATGCATGGGTGAATTTAGATAGAACTAAAATGACTCAGCCAGCTATAGGCTCTTGAGTAATAGTAAATGGTTAATTTTTAAGCCACTAAGTTTTTAGATGGATTGTTTCACAGTAATAGCTAACTGATGTAAAAGGTAACTATGAGAGGTAAATAAAGTCTACCACATACTTGCCATTTTATCCTTGGGACTTAGCAGAAGTATTTTATCCCATCTCGAGTCTTAATCTTGTCTTCTTATCACATAAACACTGCCTGGGCAGCTTCAGTGCACTGGGAACCTGTACTCTAGCCTGAATACTCTCTTCTTAGTGCTTCCTTTGTGGGAATCTTTTCTTCAAAACCATTGCAAACATCACTGACATTTAGATCAAAGATTGTCTACTTTCTCTGCCAGACTTTAGCTGAGTGAGATATGTTCTGGAATCTTGTAGTGGAATCTTGCATACCTAGACGTAGGTAGCAGGGAAGACCCCCCTTGGGAACAATATTAAATGTGGTGATGAAGTCAACAACAGTGTCAGAATGTGCCTCCAAACAACCACAGATTAACAAAGGAACCAGAACCATGCATACCCCTTGATTTTGATCATCCCACCAACCGCTGCTCCTAAGGAATACAAGCAAACCATCTAGGGAACTGCCTGCTGTAACTCCCTAAGTCTCTGAAACCAAAAGCCACAAAATCACACCTACCAGGAAGCATGCAACATCTATTACATAAAAATGACTTACAAAGAATACAGAGTTGGTTCAAAACAATTTCCTGGAGGATATGTGTTTTATCACTTATTTTCTGAGCTCTATGTGAAAACTGAGTTTCCTCCCACCAATCCCAACCTTAATTCAGCCAGATTCCTTTTAAAGATCTGCCTTAGAGGATTGAGAGACATGCTAGTCTCCTGATACTGGCCTTGTAAAGAAGGATAGGCACATAATAGATTGTAATTGAAATGGGAAGGCTTCATTTTACAAACACTCAAATATTTGATTTAACAGTGTTCCAAGATGTATAATTCAAAATTGGCCTGAGTGTGAAGCTTGAAATTTTGGTACTTCTGTGAATGAAGCCTGCTGTTTAGTTTTGTTTTAACCAATGCTGTTGCGTGTTCTTATTTCCACTAAGGGTTAAAATTTTAATTTAGTCCCTGTCAGAGGCATGCCTCATTTTGTTCACATACATGGAAAAAGTGAGCATAATCTATTACCATGTTTCATTGTTTCTCTTTTCCTGTGGTGTCCTTGGTCATGTAAAAGAACACATGACTGCTTATTGTAAACCTCTGTGACAAAGTCAAGATATTCCACCTTAAAAATATCTCAGGTCTTCAAAGGCCCTGTTGGGCAGGACATTTCTTAAGGTTAATTTGCAATCAGTCTTTCTCCTTCCTAAGGAAAAAGGGAGAGACAGATACATAAGCAACTTTTTAGGCATTCAAAGAGTTGTTAGTAAAGACCCTGAGTTAGCGGTACATCCTGTTTGCAACTGTGTAGATAAACTATGGTTAAATGCACAAACTGCTATATATCATAATTGGATTTCAAAATAAGTAGGTTTCAAAGGAATGCATTTGTCTTAGCTTTGAGAACATGATTTTTCGAGAGAATAACCAGGTCCTTAATTATACCACGTATAGAGAAAAATTTTTAAATTGAGCTTATGGTCTTAAATTCCTATTTTTGTGTGTGCTTGTGTGGTCTTTCCTATGCATCCCTGGCAAAGAGGTTCAGCATTTTCCTAAAAGTTTGTGTTTAGGAAAAGTCCAAAGTCTAGAAGAAAGTGCATTAGGGAAATACATTAACACCGTGTCTGAGAAATTTCACCTTTTCTTTTTATCCATAAACAGGATAGTTGGGCCTTTCCTTACTGAATGAGAGGAGGCAGTGACATTACTCTCTATTCCTCATCACTCATCCCACTGAATTCCAGTGGGTAAGGACACTATAAACACACAGCTGTAAGCAAGAAGAAGTAGGTAGCATGTCTAGTATGTTTAATCTTAATAGCCATTGGCACCATACCTAGAGTTAATTAGAGTAGTATATTTTGACATCGTCATCCAAAGGTGCCTATCAAAATGTAAATTTTGTTTTCTGGGGGTTTTTGTTTTGTTTTTATCAAAATCATATGCCCGAGTCATGTCGTGCCTCTTATTTCACCCCGACTCCACTCCACGCTGAGACTGCCACTTTGTAATGTTCAGTGTATTACTTGTATTTTTATGAGTAATTAATATTTTTATTTATTCTAATCCCAGCAGATACAGGTACACCTTGAGATAGGTATACGTTGATGTCATAGGCATTTAGAGGTAGAAGGGAAAGATCTCAAAAGGGCAACAGGTTGACATGTCTTGCTTGGTCTGTGAAATATTTATCCACATTATATGTTTTAATTAAATCTGGATTTCAGGCATCTCTTGAAAAATCTGCACATCTGGAATAATGGTTTGGCAATAATCTAGTAGAATAGAGTACTGGAATGGCTACCCTGTTGGGATGTGTCTACTTTCTAGCTCACCACAATTTCCACCATTCCCACCCTGCTTGCTTCACTGATTCCCTTTAACTATTTCATCTCTGTAAGCATTGAGCTTAGTGTGGGAGCTCAGTTTTGACGCCTTGTCTAGGATGTGCAGTGATGCTTTGCAACAGGACTACGGAGGAAGCCACTCAGGTGTCCCGATACAGGAGCTGTTTCATGGAAGTGGGCAGAGAGAGGTGCCAAAGACAAGTTTTACACTCAGCATGATTTGCATGGGGACAACCCACCTAGGTACTAAGAAACAAAAAATCATCTGCAAAATAATTGCCTACATAAAACTTTGTCTGAAAATACATGTGTGTTTTTTTAATTATAAAGAACAAAATACTAAGAGATTTAAGAAAGAATGGTACTTTTATAGCAGTCAAATAGAAATGATTGGCTGAAAGCAGAGTAGTAATAATCTCCAGTTTAGAAGTTATAACTTTTAAATAAAAATAGTTCTGGCAAAGAAGAAAAATGTTATTTAAGAAAAGTTTGGGACAAAGGAGAGTACAATTTTGTTAGAATAAACAATCACGGGTTTAAGAAAAGAGAAATTTAGATCTAGAGACATATGCGATAGCCATTTAAACCATTTATGAAGTGATTTTATACTTTTACCATCATTAGTCAAAGCACCAAGCAATGGCTAAAACACCTAACACAAAATCATCATATTACAATTCTGAAATGTTATATTGGAGTATTAACACACCTTTTAGGGAACCATAAGTATGAACATTTAAAATGAGTTTGCTTGTGAGGAGATTTCCATTTCAAATGATAGGAAACAATTTACACTTGGGTTTGAAAAATGACTCAATTCCAACATCATTTTAGATTCTCCCGGTAGCCTGGGAGAATCCAGAGGGATTTGGGTAGCCTGCTCAATTACAGTTGCCCTTCTCCCTTCCCCCAACCCTATCAAGACACTCTTTCAAGTTTTACTTTATGAGAACAGGTAATTTTTGCAATGTGCTTTATCCTCTCTCTGCCAATGTCAAGCCCCAAAGGCAGTGAATTACAAATTGCATGACTCAAATCTGGGACAGAAATAGCTGGGGGAAACCTGGGAGGCATAGGTAAGGTAGAGCCTGTCAGACAATGAATGCCAAGTCTGGGTCCGAGAGAAAAATTGCTGAATGCAGGTCTGGAAGATAAGCGCTAAACAATGGATCAGAACCAAATAGGCAAGCAAGGGTGAGCCTTTATAAAATGAATGCTAACATCCAGCACTGAGTTCTTACCATTTGCTGGCCACTGTTCTACACTCTTTGCATGCATGAATCCAGTTAAGCCTCAACACTAATAAGTTCTATTATTAGCAAATGGGAGCCCAAAGATATTAGGTAACTTGCCCAAGGTCAGACACTATTGGAGGTGATAAAGACAGAAGATGTGAACCTAGTGGTTACTGAATTTAGCACACCTGCATGTTCCCACGGTAATGTACAGTCTCACTTGACAGCAAGCAGAGGGTTGCAGAGTTATCCTGCAGAACATTCTGTGATGATGGAAATGTTCTACAACTGCCCTGCCAAATATAGTAGCCACTGGCCCTTGAAATATCACTATTGAGCAGTTGAAATGTGGCAGGGTGATTAGGTAAATTAGGTAGTATGAGGATCTGCATTTTTACATTTCCATTTTGTTTCAATTATTTTACATTTACTTTTTTATTTTTTATTTTGTTTCATGTTTTGAGACGGAGTCTCGCTCTGTCGCCCAGGCTGGAGTGCAGTGGCGTGATCTCGGCTCACTGCAACCTCTGCCTCCCGGGTTCAAACAATTCTTCTTCCTCAGCTTCCTGAGTAGATGGGACTACAGGTGCCCCCCACTACACCCAGCTAATTTTTTTGTATTTTTAGTAGAGATGGGGTTTCACCATGTTGGTCAGGCTGGTCTCGAACTCCTGACTTCATGATCTGCCCGCCTTGGCCTCCCAAAATGCTGGGATTGCAGGCATGAGTCACTGCACCCGGCCTTAAATTTACTTTTAAATATTTTCATGTGGCTAGTTGCTATCAAGTTGATTGGACAGTGAGGGTGAGAGGCCAGGTGCACCCCTCATCAGGAACTACAAGAACACAAAAGGTGGTCCTCAAAAGGAAGGCAGATATTTGGAAAGCCAAAGTCATCTTTCTGATCAAACAAGACTCCTGTTTAAAATCCTCCAAAGGCTCTGTACTGCTTTCAGACAAAAAATGAAGACTACCCTTCACCCACCATCCTGCACCCCAGCTGCCACTCCTCAGCCCTCGGACACACCCCCAAACTACACCCTACACTTCTTGCAGTCACGATGCAATCACTCTTCCCTTCACCTACTCCAGGTCTCCTCTTCTCAACCTGCGCATCTCAACTTTCAAAGCCCAACTTCAGAGCTTCCTCCTCAAGAAAACTTTCCTCCAAACTGAGTTTGGTGACAACATTTCTCCGCTCCCTCAGTTCTGCCTGGCATTTTTTTTTTTACAGACCTCCTTCAGACATATATTGCAATGCTTGCTATTTGGATTCTCCCCCTTTGGAAGATGTAACCTCCTTGAGGAGAGAGACTCTGTTTTGCATTTCTAAATTCTCAGTTTCTGATCTGTCTACCATTTGGGCCACAGCAGATGTTCCAGAAATGTTCATGGAATGAGGGATTGAAAATCTGCCAGCAACAAGGCAAGCAGAACAGCCCCCTTAAGTCTCTGGAGAGCTGAAGCTGTTCTTGACTTGTATTATTGCTTCCTGGACCAGTGCTACGAGATTGAAGGTCACAGAAAAACTCACTGCTGGGAGGATCAGCAGCTTCTGACAGGCACAGTCTGATATTTATTTTCTTTATACCTCATTTCATATTTAGATAGCACCTTACTGATATTATCTCTCTAATCTTTCCATTAGGAAAGTGAGAACAGAGGAGTGAAAATGACTTGTTCAAGGTTATGAAAGGCAGAGAGCAGTCACAGAAAATACTTTAACACTTTCCAACTAATCCAAGGCCCTACGTGCATAGGATTTAGGATGTGCTACATTAGCACTTAAAAATGACATGCTAGAGAGTAATTACGGGTTGGCTCTGTGCCTTGGTCCTATACCTGGGATGTCCGAAGGGATCATATATGTCTGCCAATTTTGTACAGATTGGTGCACGATAGAGTTTAACAATGTGGCAGTGGACGAACGAGAAAGTAGGGGTGGGAGATGCGGTGTGGGGATAGAGAACAGCCACAAGACCATGACTAACAGAGACAAAGGCACTGAGAAGAGTAAGCTCTAATGCCATAAGGAAGGGCAAAGATAGGGTCAACAAAGACCTGGAAAGAAGATGATAAAATAAGTCGTAGTAATAGAATGAACAACAGAATCAATAAATACTAAAACTACAATTACAGTTCTTTTTTTTTTTTTTTTTTTTTTTCTTTGTTTGAGACAGAATCTTGCTCTGTCACCCAGGCTGGAGTGCAGTGGCACGATCTCGGCTCACTGCAACCTCTGCTTCCCAGGTTCAAGCGATTCTCCTGCCTCAGCCTCCCGAGTAGCTGGGACTACAGGCACACGCCACCACGCCCAGCTGATTTTTGTATTTTTAGTAGAGAACGGGTTTTCACCATGTTGGCCAGGATGGTCTTGATCTCTTGACCTTGTGATCTGCCTGCCTCTGCCTCCCAAAGTGCTGGGATTACTGGCATGAGCTACTGTGCCTGGCCCAGTTATTTCTTTAGTACTTATGATGTAAAGGTGTATAACACGTTGTTTTTAATTTTCACTCAAATTCTAAAGGCAAGCATTACCATGTCCACTTTCTGGATGTGAAAACTGAAGTTCAGAGAAGTTAAGCAAGTTCATGCATTCGTGAAATGCATGAGAAAGTAGGGGTGGGAGATGAGATTTGGGAACAGAGAACAGCTGCGAGACCCTGATGATCACAGGGACGAAGGCAGCGAGAGGAGTAAACTCTAACGCCATGGGGCAGGGTAAGGGTAGTGTCAACAAAGACCTGAAAAGAAGATACTAAAATAAGTGATCATAGTAGAATGAACAAAAGAATTGATAAATACTGGAAATACAATTACAGATTTTCTCTTTAGTACTTATTATATAAGGGTGTATAACTGTTATTTTTAATTTTCACTCAAATTCTAAAGGCAAGCATTATCATGTCCATTTTCTGGATGCGAAAACTGAGGTCCAGAGAAGTTTAAGCAAGTTCAGTGTGCACAACTATCAGATGGCAGAATCCGGTACTGAGCCTGGTTTATTTTCTTCCGTGCACAAACGTCGGGAGAGGCTCTCTTGCCTCGGATCATTCAGTATCTACCACCTACTTGTCCCACTGTCCCATTACAACTAAGGCAAACATTCATTTTCAGTGAAAACCAGGCTCCTGTGCACACAGTCCCTTCCCTCTTTGTATAACTAGCCCAGCCCTGCAGGAAATTTCAGCAAATCTGATTAGTGTATCTCAGGATGCCAGAATCTCCCAAATGACTGTAGTACTGGCTCCATAACGTTTTCTGCTCTCTCCAGTGTCTTTGTTGTCCAACTAAAGTGTTTAAATTATAGCATGGTGGTGCAAAACTTATTCCCTGACAGTCTACTTAAAGCTTTTTTCTAAAAAGTACCCTATTGTTTGACAGAAATAAGTGTCTCTAATTAAAAGTATCAAGAAGGGACTCTAAAAAAGGGTAAAACTGTTTTTTCCACAACAAAACACTTCTGCTCACTGCCATATGTGCCCACTTATGCCCCCATCAAAAGAAGTTCGTGTTTACTGATGAAGAGATAGAGGCCCTGCTGGAACCTGTGCAGTCCTAGTAACAATAGAGACAAAGTGGTCGGGTGTGGTGGCTCATGCCTATAATCCCAGCACTTTGGGAGGCTGAGGCGGGTGGATCACCTGAGGTCAGGAGTTTGGGACCAGCCTGGGCAACATGGTAAAACCCCATTCTACTAAAAATACAGAGTTAGCCAGGCGTGGTAGTGTACACCTGTAATCCCAACTACTTGGGAGGCTGAGGCAGGAGAATTGCTCGAACCCAGGAAGTGGAGGTTGCAGTGAGTTAAGATCACATCATTGCACTCCAGCCTGGACAAGAGGGAAACTCTGTATCAAAAAAAATAAATAAATAAATACAAATAAAATAAAATAAAAATAGAGACAAAGCACTAGCACCAGAATTGTAGATTTTTCTGGCATCCAAATTTCTATTCACTTTCAACCCAAAATTCTATTCATTGTTTCTTCTTCAGGAACAAAGAAAAAAACTGAGGGAAGAGTGTTAAAAGTCCATGCATATGATCTCATTTCACAGTCATATTTTTTATTCCCACTGAATACTCAGAAAACTGAGGCTCAGAGAAGAGATCAAAGTTTACAAGGATAGTATCTAGAAGAAGGAAATCTCATACCCAGTTCTTTTCTTGGTCTTAGAGAAGAAACTGGGTGAGTAAAATGAAGAATCTATGGCTAACTAAATAGCAGAGTTTCAAAACTTAGAGTTAATGTTTGGTTCAATTCCAGTATTTTATCAGATAGTTTCAGCCTTTGTTTCTCCTTTCCTCAACAAAGTTGTGAAGAAACAAGCCAGGACATTTGGGCTGGCCTCTGTATTCCAGACCATCTTATCTTTCCCCAAGTACACACACAGAAAACCACACCTCATTGTTCCATGATCTAGCCCTTTGCTACTCAAAAGTATGGTTCAATAAGGCAGCAACATTAGCGTGACCTGGGAGCTTGGGAGAAATGCAGAATCCCAGGCCCCATCCAAAACACATAAAATTCAACAAGATCGCCCCTGTGCATATTAAAATCTGAAAAGCACCCTTTTCCTAATCTTTCTTTAGCACAGATGCTCCATATAGGAGACTAATTCTATACTCCCCATTTTTTTTTTTTTTGTTTTTTTGAGACAGGGTCTTGCTCTGTCACCCAGGTTGGAGTGCAGTGGTGCCATCACTGCTCACTGCAGCCTCAACTTCCTGGAATTAAGTGATCTTCCTGCCTCAGCCTCCTGAGTAGCTGGGTTACAGGCATACACCACCACACCCAGCTAATTTTTGTGTTTTTTGTAGAGACGGGGTTTCGCCATGTTGAACAGTCTGGTCTAGAACTTGGGCTCAAGTTATCCACCTGCCTCGGTCTCCCAAAGTGCTAGGATTATAAGCATGAGCCACCTTGCCCAGCTTATATCCCACTTTTTTCTATCCTATTAGCAGTGAAAATAACTCTCTGCTTTGGTATGAACTGGCTAAATATAGGCTTCTCCCCAGTTAGCTCAATTAAATATCCCATGGCGCTACAAGGTTCTTAAAGAATAATACTGTTGGCATCTTAGCAAGCCAGTGAGGGAATATTTTATTTTGAATCTTATTTCTGTTTCTAATGGAAACCACGTCAGCTATGGCCTCTTCTCCTTAAGCCAACGGACATTATTGCCTTCATCTTCTTTTTGAGGCACAGTGTAAATAACACCATGCTCAGACTGATGCACAGTTCATGGCTAGTTTATGGCTAGCTTCAGGACCAGCTCAGCCACTGCACAGCCCAACAATCATGAGCTGTGCTTCAACCTGCTTTGATCTCAGCTTCCATCTTTATAAGACAGGGATGTTAAGTGAGAAGAGAATTTTTAAAATGTCTCTCACAGAATATTCATAGAGATTCACACACACATACACACATGCAAATACATGCATACACACATGTACTCACTTCAAGCAGGCTCACCTTTTGAGAAATACCTCTTTTGAAAACTTAAAATACACTTAAGTAATAAAGGGCCTGAAAGTCTTGCAGCAAAACAACAAGAGTTTAAGCAAGGCTTTCTTAAATTATTGTCCAAAAATGACCCTCACCTTCTGTCTTTTTTTTTTTCCTGCTTATTTTTACACTTTGAGAAATACTAGGCTAGAAGACCTCAAAGGACTCCTCCAGCTATTACATTCATTACCATCTCATCATTCTACCATTTTGCCGTCTCATCACAGAGGATTCTGTTGATTTTTGTCTTACTGGTTTTCAAAGTAATTGCAAAATTTGTAATCATTATTTGAACCAAATTTTGCTTTAGAGGACAATAGAGTCTCCACAAAATTCCTTTGCTTCTTGTTTCTACTTTCCATACACTTGAAGCTGGAGCAATTCACTGACTTGGTACAAACAACTTTTACTCTACATGGCCCAAATCATCGCTGGCAAAGTGAACTCACATTTGAAATTACTGTTTTTAACTCATTTTGAAGTCTAGATTTAAAGGGATTCTGCAGCACTTGTTAAACTGGACATACTATTAATTGAAGGGAATGCACAGCAAAATGCACCTTTGTCTTTCCAGAAATTCTTTCAATGCAGATTCTGGCACTAGAAAATTAACACTTTTTTTTTTCAAAATACTTGAGAAAAGGTTCTCTCTTCTTCAGATTGTAAATACGTTCACTTTTCCCTAAGAACTGCCACTACATTGATGAGACCATGCTGTTTTCATCATGGCCTTCCTCCTTTATCTTGATAATACATTTTATGACAATAACTATAACATAGTGACAAATGATAAAACACTTTTAGCCATATTTGATACATCACTCAATATAGTTCTATCCTTTTGGGGAACAATTCGTTGCTGGGTTTTCTTCCTGTAACTTTTTTTTTTCTTTTTTCATTTGACAGCTACAAAACAAACAAACAAAAACCTTTCAATAACTCTGTAGCAATCAACAATTAATCAAAGTGAAGTTTTTCACAATAGGACAGCTGGGTAATAAAAAGTTTGTATAACTGTATGGATACCAAAATCATCTGAATTAGGCAGAACCAAACAATGATAAGGTTAATCAGATTGCTTATTTCAAAGTATAAATAAGTTTTCCGAGTGGGTCAAAAGGCATGTTGTGATGGTTTAACATTGAGTGTCAACTTGATTGGATTGAAGGATGCAAAGTATTTTTCCTGGGTGTGTCTGTGAGGGTGTTGCCAAAGGAGATTAACTTTTGAGTCAGTGGACTTGGAGAGGCAGACCTACCCTCAATCTCAGTGGTCACCATCTAATCAGCTGCCAGCATGGCTAGAATAAATGCAGGCAGAGGAACGTGGAACGTGGAAGGACTAGACTGGCTGAATCTTCTGGCCTTCGTCTTTTTCCCATGCTGGATGCTTCCTGCCTTTGAACATCAGACTCCAAGTTCTTCAGCTTTTGGACTCTTGGACTTATACCAGTGGTTTGCCAGTGGATCTCGGGCCTTTGGCCACAGACTGAAGGCTGCACTGTTGGCTTCCTTACTTTTGAGGTTTTGGGACTTGGACTGGATTCCTGGCTCCTCAGCTTGCAGACAGCCTATTGTGGGACTTCACCTTGTGATCGCACGAGTCAGTTCTCCTAATAAACTCCCCTTCATATATTTATCTGTCCTATTAGTTCTGTCCCTTTACAGAATGCTAACTAATACACATATCCTCCTCCATCAGGGAAGGTGACAGGTATAAAGTGTTTTATTTCTGTGAAAGGAATCTAAGGATGAAAGGATAAGGTTCCTATGCCTACTGCATTTTCAAAACCTATTTTCTAGTTATTTGAAAACCTTTTATAGAATTCAACTGTCTCTCCCTGATACCTCATGCCCCCACACAGGCATGAATGTATGTTTATGACGTGAAAGGCGGGTATTTGAAGGAAGTCTGTCTTGTGATCGCTTGTTGAGCTGCTTAATGCTGTGTGTGACCAAACCAACCTTTCATCAAAGGAGCCCTTGTCACAAATCTCAGTGATTTCAATCATGAGATTATTTTTCTTATTTTGAATGCAAGTGTAAACAGAATGTGAAAAAGCTCTTTTAAACTTTTGGAAACCATTTGAGGGTTTGTGTGCCATAGACATGCACAATCTTTGTGTTAATAAAACGCCGACTGAAAATTTTCAATTCTAAGTCCATTGTTTCAGAAGATTGTTCTAAGCCATGGTAATTTTATTCCAATAATTTTCATTTAGTTATCACTTCCCATTGATCTAACATGCTTGCCTATCCTTCATAATAGTCCAGCCTGACAGTACGTATTTGTGAAAAACGTCTGATTACCTCCAATAAAGATGTTTTGCTAAAGATTGACTTGATTAATTTATTCCCCCACATTTTTTTCCCTTTAGAACTTGCAGGTCTATAATTTACAAGCTATATCAACTCACCTTACTAGCATTACCACTGGAGTCTAGTCATACAGGAGAATAGCTCCAGGTGCTAGAATCATTAACTAAGAATATTAAACCCGTAAATAAGATCTTTCTGTATGTGTTTTACCAACAAAGAGTCTTTCGTATTGCCACCAATTAACGCTAAGAAAATTAAACATCATTTACAAACAAGATTAAAGACATTTTTCCTTCCACAACCAATTAAGAAAATCAGAAGGAAAATGTTTTGATTCATGCTCATCATATATATGTAAATACATCACATAATGGCTCATATTCAGCAAATATGAAATACCAAAACACAAATGGAAAATATTTTGGCATCTGTCCGGCCCTTGAGCTGGCTAACGCAAAGTGTGATATGAACGTGTGTTAGTCCTGCTGTTAAACGTTCACTGATCTGTATAAATTAATTGCAAACTATTATTTTTCAAAAAAACAGTGAACTTTCAAAACACAGAAAAGGAAGAGCCTGTTCCAGTTACTCACATTTAACAGAAGATGAGAGGAAAATTATCACTGAATAGTTGATCCAATGGAAGATAAAAATTGTCTGGCTTTTGGGCAAAATGGCATGGTGAGTTCATACTTCAAGGAATACACCCCATACAAGCACAACAATAACTGATAAAATTTTTTAAATGAAAATTAACGAAAGCAAGAGGAGCCATCATCTTTGTCCCGAAACAAAACAATGATTCCTACTCATATAGCTGAAATCAGGGAGAATGGTGCCTTGAAACTGCTGGCATCTAGGCCCAGAATCTGTGGGTAATAGAATCAAAAGCAGCCCAGGTCTTGTAATGGACTAGCACTAGGATTGTTATACTAAACTGAAGTCTTGGGAGAAGTTGCCCCAACCTCTCAATTTAACTAAAATCACCCGCAGAGAAACTTGGCTTAGTAAAATCTGCAGCATCAACCAAAACAACATTGCATGGGAGCCCTAAAACACCAAAACAAGATTTGTACTGACCTGAGCATGAATGGGACCAGGTGGAGGCAACTATAAAATGACTAGACTGGAATAATCAGGCAGAGAGAGAGAAACAACTCCCATTCAAGATGAGCACGCAAATGAAAATTCCAGAGCCACTGATGGAATTAACACTGAGGAAGAGAGTAATAAGGATATGGGCCGTATATCCATTTTCTCCTATGAGCAAGTTGTTAGTCCTTAACTGTGTAATTCCAGCATGTATGCACACCTGCTAAGGGCTATCTTACTAACATAAGGGTGTGTATATGTATGAATTGTGTGTATATGAGAAAATATGAAACTATGGAAGCAAACAAAAACATGCCACACTCTAAATTACACTGATAGTAAAATAAACACCGCCAGTTTCAGAGTCACTGAAGAATGATTCCATATGTGGCTTTCCAGAATTCCAAAGTAATTTTCTTTAATATATAAGTAGATAAGAAATGCTCTTGAGTATATTGAGAGGAGAAGTTCTACCATGTTAGCATTTATAATTTTGGTCCTAATGAGAGGCAAGAAAACACCGCACTAAGAGTTAGATGATTTAAGCTCAGATCCAGGCCATACAGTTTGCCAGATGAGTGACCTTGGGTAAACCCTGTGGCCACCTTTCAATCTCATTTTCTCATTTGTAAAATTATCTGACCACCTCAAACATGGGCGTATAACAAGAAATGATCAAAGCACTTCCCCGCTTCATCAAATCTTACAAAATGAAAAAAGAAAGATATATATGTCCATATTAATGCTTGAAAATGAGACAGAATATCATTTATTGTGCTAGAGAGTATGAGGAATTCATGAGAATAGAAGCTGATAGACTTGTACTGATGAAGCAGAAGCAGAGAAACCACAAACTGAAACATGCTCAAGAGGAGAGAGCTCTTCCAGAAATTCCTAACTCAAATTCAGAAAAATACACGCAAGAGCAGGCCAAACACGCTGGACAATTATCAAGAGAAGAAATTAAAGAACTTACCCATCCTCTGCCTACACTATGTACCATGAAACAGTAGTATTTTCTCCCTACTTAGACATTAAGGTAATACTTTCTTTAAAAAAATAATAGAGGACAGTATATTTGGAGAGGGAACCTAAAATGGGTGTTGATTCTAGACAGCACAGCCCAGCCTGAAGATAGAAGGGCAGTAGCCAATTGAGCATGCTCGGAGCACTAATCTCTGAAATGGGGTTGGGATATAAGAACCCCACTGAGCAGGCACTAAGAACGTGGCCCAGGTAACTTACTAGGGGAAATAGGAGTCCCCATGTGCAGAAGAGAATCTTGTCCTGCACTCTGCTTCTCTTCTTCTGTAACAACTTAAGCAAAGGCAGGGTATTGAAAATAAAATCTACATCCACTAACAGTGATCCAGATGAATCAAAGACAAGATAAAATTATAACCCAACATAACAAGAAATGAAGGAAATGAACCACATGATAGATAGATACAAAATTTATTAAAGAGAAAATCTATCTCCTATGGGGGAAAAACAATAATGGGACAGAGAAAAATCTAAGAAGCTATCACTTCTTAGGTTTTATAAAATTTATAAAATTTTATAAATTTCTTTTTATAAAATTTTTTTATAAATTTTTTTATAAAAATTTTTTATTTTTAAATTTTTAAAATTTATAAAAATTTTTAAAGCAATATTTAGTGCATTTATTTCATACTGCTGAGTACAAAATGACCACAAATTTAGAATCTTAAAACAACATATATTTGTTATCACATGTTCCCCATGAGTCAGGAGTCCAGGTATAGCTCAGCTGAACTCTTTGTCTAAAAAAATACATATATTTTTTTAGATAGAGTCTTGCTCCATCACCCAGGGTGGAGTGCAGTGGTGCTATCTTGGCTCACTGCAACCTCCACCTCCCGGGTTCAGGAAATTCTCTTGCCTTAGCCTCCTGAGTAGCTGGAATTACAGGCACATACCACTGTGCCAGGCTAATTTTTGTATTTTTGGTAGAGACAAGGGGTTTCACCATGTTGGCCAGGCTGGTCTCGAACTCCTGACCTCAAGTGATCTGCTGCCTCGGCCTCCCAAAGTGTGGAGACTACAGGTGTGAGCCACTGCACCTGTCCTGCATCTTATCTGGAGCTCAGGATTCTCTTTTCAAGCTCACATGGTTGGTGGCAGAATTTATTTCATTGTACCCATGGCAGATTTCTTTTTCAAGGACAGCTTGGAGAGAGTCTTTGCCCTCTTGATCCTGTTTTAAAGAGCTCACCTGATTAGGTCATGCCCACCCAGGAAAATTTTCTTTTGGTTAAAGTTAATTGATTAGGGGCCTTAATTACATCTGCAAAATCCCTTAATCTTTACTGTATAATGTAACATAATGACGGGGTCATATCCCATCATCTTTGCAATATTCAGTTAGAGGCAAGGTATGTTTCTACCCATACTCAAGGGAGCAGATGATACAACATGTAGGTCATTAGGGATTATAGAATTTTGCCTGTCACAATAAGAAATATGGAACACGTAAAATATCAAAATAAAAAGTAAAAACTCAAAAGTTGAATTATTTAAGAGAATAGATATCTGGAGACTAAATTTAGATCATTGAAACATAATTTACATACATCAAAATACACAGATTATAAAGAATACATTTTAGGAATACATACCCCAACCAAAGTTTTCTAGTGCTTCTTCTTAGACAGTCCTAACCATTTCTCTAGCAAAACCTTTTCTGATTTCTATTACCATAAATTACTTTTGCTAGATTTATAATAAAGGTTTAGAAAGTGAAAAATCTAGCCTCGTTCCTAACCTTATTGAGAAAGCATCCAATATTTTAACATTAAATACAGTGTTATCTGTAGGTTTTCCATAGATGCCCTTTATCAGGAATTCCTAGTTTGTTGGGGTTTTAAGTCATAAATTGGCAAATATTATTAAATGGTTTTTCTGCATCTGTTAAGATTTTTTAAAATCTTAATAAATTACAGTAATTAATTTTTGAATGTTTCACTTGATATTATTATCTATTCTTTTTTAAAAAATTTTTTGAGAGACAGCATCTTTTCTTGCTCTGTTGCCCATGCTGGAGTGCAGTGGCCCAGTCGTTGCTCATTGCAGCCTTGTCTTACTGGGCTTAAGTGATCCTCCTTTCTTGTTCTCCTAAACTGCTGAGATTATTGGTGTGAGCCACTGTGTCCAGCCTATTTTTTTTTAATATATTGGTGGATTTAATTAGTATTCTAAGGGATATTAGGATACAGATTTTCTTTAATTGTAAAGCCTGTCTGGTTTTGGTATTAGAGTTTAATTGGCCTAATAAGATGAAATAATAACATTTTTCTCCTCTATTTCCTGAAAAATAAATGTATGTAGAATACGTGGTTTTTCTTTCTTAAAGGTTTCAGTTCACCATTAAATAATAGGGATTCATTTATAGGGGGGTAATTATAAATTCAACTTTCTGAACAGATATAGGGCTAGTATGATTTTCTATTTCTTTTTGTGTCAGTGTTCCTAATTTGTATTTTTCTAGGAATGTGTCCATTTCATCTAAATTGACAAATCACATGAAATTATTCATGATATTTCCTTATTATTTACTATCTAAAAAAATTCATATTCAGGCATCCTCTTCTATTTCTAGTAATTATCAGTTTAGCTAAGGGCTTATCAATTTTATTGATTTGTTCAAATATTCAAATATTAGTTTTGTTGGTTTTTCTCTATATGTTCATTTTCTATTTTATTGTTCTCTAGTGTTACCTTTATTATTTCAATATTCTACATACTTTGGGTTAATTTGCTTTCATTTATTCTATATACTTTGGGTTAATTTGCTTTGGTGTGAGGATTAATTGACAAAGAGCAAGGTTATAAAAAGTTCTAAGGCTAGGCGCGGTGGCTCACGCCTGTAATCCCAGCACTCTGGGAGGTCGAGACGGGCGGATCACGAGGTCAGGAGATCGAGACCATCCTGGCTAACCCGGTGAAACCCTGTCTCTACTAAAAAATACAAAAAAAAAAAAAAAAAAAAAACTAGCCGGGCGAGGTGGCGGGCGCCTGTAGTCCCAGCTACTCCGGAGGCTGAGGCAGGAGAATGGCGTAAACCCGGGGGGCGGAGCTTGCAGTGAGCTGAGATCTGGCCCCTGCACTCCAGCCTGGGCGACAGAGTGAGACTCCGTCTCAAAAAAAAAAAAAAAAAAAAAAAAAAAAGTTCTACATTTTGGTGGGCATGTGGATAAATGAGTGCATGAATTTGTCAAAACTCATCAAATTGCATATTAAAATTTTTGTATTCCACTGTATATGAATTATCCCTTGACAGAACTGAAAACAAATATTAAACTCTCACTGGTATGTTTAGGTTTTGCAGTTATTAACAATTCTAAAACTGCTTTCCATGTATTCTAGACCTGAGCAAATGAATATTTATATTAAAGATAATTTAAGCCAGGGTTTTTACCACTAGAGGAGAAAGTCACAAAGTGGAAAATAGCAAAACCTTGCAGAGTTAGTTTGGAACTGGAAGTACAATGTCTTTAACTGACTTCCAAATGTTTCCAAAAATAATATACTCTTTGTGTGCGTGTGTGTGTGTGTGTGTGTGTGTCTAGAGAAAGAGAGAAGGAGCAATAGGGAAAAAATAAAGAAAAATATAAACAATTGGTAAAGAATATACAATAGGTCCTGGTCCTATGCTTGCTCTTTTTCCTGAAATAAATTTTGATAGAATATAAAACTTTAAAAGTTACAAAAAGTAAGTTCTGCTATATGACTGAATATTGACCTATTTAATCATTTAACAGGGAGGTGCACTCGTAGCTGGAGACAGGATGATGAGACTGGCTCTGATTCCTGCCTTAGGTAGGCCTGTCAGTTTTTTAGGATAAAAAGGTAAAGAACAGAAGCACAGGGAGCATTCTCTGGAAAGAAAACTGTTAGGATATGTTTGTTTTTGAGGGACCCAAAATAGAAAATCCCTTTTCCTTTAAGAACACTTGCTGGAGGGGGTTGGGGGAGGGATAAAATTAAACATTGGCACAACGGTGCTGGAAGCCACTTTAGGAAGAACTTCTATAACCTTTTCAGTAATTTTCCATGCCCCAGACAAAAAAATTTCTGTAATTTTCAGTTCTAAAAACAAATTGTCCTTTTTCTAAGAACTATGCAACATGCTCATTTCCACCTTTTTCCTTTCCTAATTTTAGAACAAAGCAAGCTGTTATTAGGTTGTCTTTTTGTATTTATCATGTAAAAAACTCCTGCCGAAGCCTTTCTTGAAAACTGAAATAAATGTGGTATATTGTTTTCTTTTTCATTTTCCTTTTTTTTTTTTTTTTTTTGGTATGTGCACGTAAAGGTAAACATTTCAAATTGCCACAATATAATTTAATTCCTCTCAAAGTCTGACAATGCCTCAATAACAACACATTATTCAGGGGCCTGTTTAAGGTTCCTGCCTCCATTTAACTTTTTATCTAAGTATTTACCTATTGTACTTTATCCCAGATTCTATAACAAAAAATACACATCATTTTGCTTCTGAGCTGGTAAGAACATGCTTATATAATGCCAGGAAAAGAGATTTCCTATTTTCACCTCCAGTCTGACACTCAGGACTCCAGAGAGCCTATTCGGTACGACTGTCACTTCCGGTAAAGTAAACTTGAACACAGCTTTAAAGCCAAAACCTTTTTTTAATTGTGTAGATTTCTGTTGGAGGAATAGACTTCTTATTCCTAAAAAATATATAGAAAGCATGAATAGTAATTCAGAGATGAGTATGTTCTATTTCTAATAGGGCATGTTTTTGGTACTACCAGATGTTAGCATATTCTTAATTCAAATCATCAGGTTCAATTACATCACTAGGAAGGGCTGTTGTATTCTTCCTGTATTTGAGCTATTAATAAAATATGTTTTTAATTTTAAAAATTGCTTGGCTTTGGTATGGGGCATTACTCTGGGGAGGTGAAAATACAGGAAAGCAAATCAACATATTTGGACCACTAAGGTTTTCGAAGAAACACACTAAAATAAATTTCATATAATTTTACAGCCATTTTCCCTTTAAACTCTATGTTTCCTGTGATACAATGCTGATTTAAATCTACTCATTAATCCTGATAGTGGCATTTTAATTACAGGTGTATAACAGGTTAACAAACCCAACACCATTTTAAATCCCTGAAAAAGAGAAGGGTGTGTGTGTGTTCATGTGTGTGTGCATGCATGCACGCATGCATGTGTGCATTTGTGCACACTATGAAAACTGTCAAATTCTTTTCTGCAATCCAAAGCCTCTCTATTCACGACTTGAAATGAAGGGAATGCACCCGATGGGAAGCATTCGCCCAACCTGTGCACAAATGTTTTGGCTGTGAACTATTGGAGACATATGGAAATCATTTTCCTTACATAAAACATGGCTGAGATAAGTAACACCTAAACAAAGGTTTCCAGGATCTTCAAGACCAGTTCAGAGTAAAGGTATAGCCCTACTATTCTACTTCTTAAATGTCAGTGATCCAAAGAAAATGATAAACTTATTTTTTCACTCTTAAAAATAGACTTATTACAAAAGATTATTATTTACTTAAATTATTTTTAAATATGCATACTATTGCTATATGGTGCCATTTTATTTTACTGATTTTAAATAGAGGTAAAGGTTATATTTCACATTGAGGAAACTAGAAGGCAATTTTACCTAAGTTATAGCCAAGAAGGAATATATTTTTTAAATTACATGAAAAAAACCTCTAAGGCAGAGAGAGCAAATGGGTTTCACACTGAAAGCCACTTTTAATCAATTCATAGTGACTATATGAAACATGGATTGAAAAGGAATCTGAAGTGGTGACCAGGCTTCAAGGGAATGAGAACCATTATTGATTAATGATGTCTGCCATGGGCACTAGACTGGAAAGCTGCAGCACTTCTCTTATATATTTACCAAACCTAAGCATGGTGAAATGTTGTCAGCTTTTAAGTACATATTCAAAAATTATGACTTAAAAGAAATAGTTACATGCTTATAGACTATTGGTGAGAATGTAAATTAGTTCAGCTACTGTGGAAAGCAGTTTGGAGATTTCTCAAAGAACTTAGAACTACCTTTCAACACGGCAATCGCATCACTGGATATATATCCAAAAGAAAATAAATTGTTCTACCAAAAAGACACACACACTTGTATGTTCATCACCACACTACTCACAATAGCAAAGACATGAAATCAACCCAGATGCCCATCAAAAGTGGATTTGATAAATAAAATATGGTGTATGTACACATGGAATACTATACAGACATAAAAAAGAACAAAATCATGTCCTTTGTAGCAACATGTATGCAGCTGGAAAGTCATTACTGAGTGACTTAATGCAGAAACAGAAAACCATATTATTCATATTCTCACTTATAAATGGGAAGCTAAACATTGAGTACCCATGGGCATAAAGATGGCAACAACAGACACTGAGGACTATTAGAGGGGAGGGAGGGAAAGGAGCAAGGGCTGAAAAATGAACTCTTGGGTACTATGCTCACTATCTGGGTGACAGGATCATTCATATCCCAAACCTCAGCATCATGCGGTATACCCATGTAACAAACTTGCATATGTACCCCCAGAATCTAAAATAAAACTTGAAATTATGAAAAATAAAAAACCAGTTACAGATATTCTAAGAACTATGAATTTATAAAAATAAAATAAAATAAGCATGAGATCAAAATGAGACAAGTACATAGGCTAAGCCATACAACTCATGTGCACCATAGAAGCAGCACAGTTAGCCCTTGATTTTTTTTATGTGCCAGTTGAAAGGGAAAATCCAGGCTACATAATTCACAGTGCCCCTAAGATAAAGAAGAATCATTTTCCAGGTGATTTACACATGTTCTTGATATGAAGATTGTCCAAGGATTTTGCTCCAATAAATTATAAAGATAAAAGAATGACATATAGCCAAGAATACCCTTAACAAACATGTAACAAAAAATGTAACAATGAACTTAATAGGCTTGTTTTGATCATGACTTTTCATATAACTTGATAGAATGCCACTAAAATAGAATTTAAGAACAGCAATTTTGCAAGAGACCAACCAAATGTGCTCTCTACTGATCTGTGTAAGTTATAATTTTAATATCCAAATCAAGAAATCTTTGAATATTGATTTAGTATGTAGGTAACTACAGAGTGGCTACAAGCTTAAGACTGTTCACTAGCAAGTATTTGGAATGCATTAGTTTCTGTCGCCAGGTATAGATAAATCTGCATGCCTTGACAGTCAACCTGATTAGATTAAGGGTGAATTCAGTCTGGCTTTTGAAGCCCATGGCTGCAGCTAGGAGGCCAGCTTTTCTCCTTCCCACTAGCAGGGGATACAACTTTCAACTTCTACCTTCTCTGTAAAACACGAAGTGTATAACATGTCCCAGTTTTTCTTTTGTTTTATTTTCAATTCACTCCTACATCCAATGGAACTTTACTTTTTAAAACAACAGAATATAATAATTTGACAGTACAGAAATGTATTATTGAGAAGCCTAGTTGCATAAAGAGAGAGTCACCCAATCAAGGAAGTTAACAAAAGCATTTGTGAATCCAGGTCGCTTCTCTCTCTAGCCTAGAGCTTTTGAGTTTGGGTTTATGAATCCTCATAGGCCAATTAGCTTAGCTGGTTAGAGCCTGGTGCTAATGATGCTAAGGTCAGAGGCTTGGTCCTCTGGGAGTCAGTGCACTTTGAGTAGAAAAAAATAGAACAAAATCATTTCCACAGCCATACCTTGGACCTTTAACCAAAGTCATCCATCTCTCAAAGCCTCATTCTTAATCCCAGCTGAGACCAGATAGGAGCACATGGGTGGCTCAAGGCCACCTTTCACTACTAGCTGATTTTCTGATGGTGGGCTACTTCTAAAAAGAAGAAATTTTATGACTTCTGCCTTTTAGTCAAATTAGATATGCTGTTTCCATGCCAAATATACATTGATTTTTCTAAGTTAATTTCTACTCAATTCAACAGAGATAATGAAATCCAGATGTAAGTAGGCAAATACTAACATTTATTGAACATCTATTCTGTCAGGCACTTTTGGATACCTTATATACGTGAGGTCATTTAATACTCACATCAACCCTTCTGGAGAATGGACATACATGTGCATATAAATAATTATGTAAGCAAATATAAATAACTCTAAAACTGGGTTTTGTGTATTGGAGTCAGACAGGCTTGAATTTAGTTCCCAATCCCTTAATAGCTATAGTGTCAGGTAACCTTATGTGAGGTTTTTTGTTGTTTTTAGGTAAACGGGGGATATTAATAATACTTATCTCACATCATAAAGATAATGTTAAAATTAAATGGAAGGATATACACTAAATTTTTAGTGCAGTACCTAGGACACAGAAGTATTCGAGAGAGAAGGGAAGAGAGGAGAGGAGAGAAGAGAAACTCAAGTAACTTTTTCCATGTTCTTGTATCTTGAGAGTGAGACAACAATATTTTAATAAAAACACTCAGCAGATTTGTTTTCTTTGTAAAGGGTAAGATAGTAAATATTTCTGATCCCCCTACCCCCAACCACTACTCAAGTCCACCATTGAAGAAAGAAAGCATCCATAGACAAAAAAATGGGCATGACTGTGTTCCAATAAAACCTTACCAAAAGAGGAAGAAAGCCAGATTTGTTCCACAGGACATAGTTTGCCAACCAACCCTTGGTCTAAAAGTGTTTTATGCTCTTTGGTTATAATATTAATAACCTATTAAATTTAACCTTGCAAAGTGAGACTTTTCAACTCTGAATGAGCTTTAATGTTGCATTACTGTTAATTTTCTATTGCTATCTTTCAAAGCTTCTTTGTTCAGCTAAATTTGACCATAATTACAATGTTGTTAGAAATGAATAAAGAAGTAGGGAACAAGATAAATTTAAAAGAATTTACCAGGAAGAAGAAATCTCAGCATACATCATTTCTTATATATCAGATTATTGATAATTAATAAATCAACACAATGGACTTGGATTTTGCAATCAGGTACTTCAGAGTACAGAGTTCATCTTATTTCTAGAAAAAAATCATTGCTTATATAGGGGTTATGGAAATCTTCGGATTTTTCCTGCCACCTAAACATTCTGAGGCCCAAGCCCAAGTATCTGTCGACTGTAGGAGAATATTCTCAGCATTGTTGGCAAGATTGTAGTTTTGAGTCTGACATTAAAGTCTTTAATCCATTTTTGAGCTGATGTTTGCATAAGAAAGGTCTAGTTTTATTCTTCTGCAAATGTATATTCAGTTTTCCCCGAGTCATTTGCTGGATAAACTGTCTTTTCCCAAATGTATGTTCTCGGTACCTTTGTCCAAAATCTGTTGGCTGTAAATATATGGGTTTATTTCTGGGTTCTCTATTCTCTTCCTTTAGCCTATGTGTCTGTTTTCATGCCAGTATCAAACTGTTTGGGTTACTATAGCTTTATAGTATATTTTGAAGTCAGGTAGTGTGATGCCTTAAGATTTGTTCTTTTTGCTCAAGCTTACAATGGCTATTCAAGATTTTTGTGGTTCCATGTGAATTTCAGAATGCACATATTTTGATGTATTATCTTAACTGATTTATAACTTGTTTACAAAAGGACATAATTTGTAATACTCTTTTCTGGCCTTGACACAAAGAGTTTCCACTAAAGATAAGAAGTGGTCATTCATTAAATAAAATGTTTCAAAGTCCAATAAATCCTAACACCATTTAACTTAGCATGTGTAAGCTAGGTTTACCTCAGTTAGAAAAAGGGAAGATGCTTTACATGAAGAGGGAAAGCTTGCAAAGAAAGAAGAGGAAAATACCAAGGCCTTTGTCAATATTTTGATAAAACACATAAAAATAGAATAATTTGATTTTGTTTCATCTGTTTCCATTTGGTCTGCCTCTTATATCAAATACATTTTGCACCTCCAAGCTCAGTGACTACTCTGTTATTTTTATTTTGTTATTATTTTATTTTTCTTTTTAAGTCTGGAATATTTCGAAAGAAGAATGTTGGCTACTTCCTAACTTAGACTGCCCTAATAGGGCCACAGTATTCATACAAGAAAAGATTTTGCCATTTCTTTCTATAAATCTCTGACATAACCCCAAAACTCAGGTGAAGATTCCATTGTGTGCTATCTGCTAAGAATAACACCATATTTGTATCACTGTGATTTCTGTTCCTTGGTACAAATGATTAGAAATAGGTGAGAATGAGGCTATCCCCTCCCCACTGTCTCACAACTACCTGGTGAAGAACATCTGCTTTCTTCTCCCTCTCACATGTGTTTAGGCAATGCTAGAATATTTCTCCTTACTTGTGACAACTTGAGTTTCTTAGCATCCGGGAGAAATAATATCTTAAAATAATGAAATACCAGCTTTAGCGAAGAATGGCTAAAAAATTTAACACTCAAGATGGGATTAATTTCTAGCAAGTCCATTCATTCATTCATTCATTGCATCTGAATATACATATTCTGTCTCCCCAAACTCAAGAGCTTACTGAGAATGTTCCATTCAGCAAACTCTATATAATGACATCGAAGAGGAGCCCCACTAATCGGTTTCCAGTTCCAAAGGGTCAGCACAATCCAATTATACTGAAAATCTGGTGTGACACATGAGAAATTTTTTACCATTTCATGTGCATTGTATGGCACTGCCAAAATGCTTTGGCAAATTTGCTTATAGATTATTTTTAAAAATACCACCTCTGTTTGGCATTATTAATATCTAACAAAGAAATACCATTGTTCAAAGGAATGGAACAGCATGTCTCTTCACCTTCAACTCAAAAACAGAGATATGACTTGGGTCAGCGGACATTTACAGGAAGGTAACCAACCTGGCTGAGAGAAACATGCTAGATTATTCCAAAATGTCAGCAATATGGATGGCAAGTGAAATAGGCCTAAGACCTGAAAGAACTCTGACTTTATCCAATGGAGATTAGACTCCAGGACAATAAGAATTAAGATTAACACTTATACTTCTTTGAAGCCATTACATGTAGTTGCTTTGGCTGAGATATTAATGTAAGTTAGGAGGATTATTGGAAACCAGTATAATTATATAATGTGCCTAGGCCCATAGGGTCATACAATTTTTCTATGATAAACATAGTGGTTAACATTTAAATTGTTTTATTTTCAAAGCCAAACTTATATTTAATATCTTATTTACTTTACCCAAACTTTGGAAAGCTGGTAGGTTGAACATTAGCATTTCTACTTAATATGTAAGGAAACTATTACCCAAGATGGTTCATACCACTTCTGTTCAGAGAAGTGGATAGCAACAGGATTCACATTTCAACCATTAAATCTTCCAAATTTAATTTTTTTTTCAATAGAAAAAGTTGTGCCTTTTAAAAATAATGTTCAGAGGTGAGTCCTAATATTTTGCTGGTGATTCTTCTTCAAATAGTTTTTAATATTCACCAAACATTATCATTGTATAGGCAAAAACATACACAAGCACAAAGACCTTGTCAAAGTCCAATATGCTACAAGAGGAAAGTGATTTCTTTATATTTTGAATTTTTCTTTGTCACTTTTAAACTCTACAGCCACTGTAGATTCCATGGAAACACACAAACAAGGGAAACCAAACAGGAAGCCCTCTATTTTTTTATTATCAGCAGGAAATTTAGCTCAGGAAGTACAAAAAAACCTTGGCCATTCAGAATCCTTAGGGAATAGATCCTTCCAGAAAACCAAGCTTTGGAAATCTCTGAGGGCAAATTCCCTTAAGTCTTGAAACCAGGTTATTTAATTATTTTGAATTGAAACATTCTGAAATGTACTAGGCATTCCCTGCATGTTTAACTGAATTACTTATTTCTTGGCCAAAGATATTTTAACACAAATCATTTACATTATACTACCTAAATGCCCTTAGATTCGAGGAATGTAATGCCCAAGAAATGTAAGAAGACTTCAAAGATTAATTCAATCATCCAAGTTTGCACGTGTGTATATGTGTATGCATGCTAATTGTGTTTGCTTTTGGAAGATTTTCTGTCACTTTCCTTGCAATCAACTCTTGTTCAATCTTTAATAAACCCTCTTTCCCCCTTTTAATAAGCAAAATTGAGTATAGATAACCAAGCCTGTTAAAATTGTAGTAAGGTAAGAATAGGCTACAGGTGGAAACCTGACCTCTTCTATGGACAGCTAGAATATGGCTTTATCTCATGGACTCTGTGATACCTCAGTAAAATGAAAACCAAATAAGTATTCTTTGTTTTGCAGTCTGGATCCAATTGGTGTTCTTAACCGTGTAGACACAGTCTAAGACAGAATGGTTTCAACAGATTTAAACATAATGGTTTATAATAATGGTACAACAGACATGCATGTGAATTCAATAATTTGGGTCCTTGGGTTTTTTAAAGAAAATAAGGTCATATTCAAATTTTTCTTGGAATCAAAACTATCATAACTTGTAATTTTAAAACTACCAAGTTAAATTTCAGCAATTAATGCATTAATTCAGGAGTATCTACTAAATGGTAATTATATGCAGGCACTACCTTGTGTTCAATGTACCACTAAATTGAGCCACATTGACATGTGTGTTCTTAGCCAATTTTATTAATTTGGCCATTATTTATTAATTTATTAATTTAAACTGTTACTTATTTAGTTATTCATGCAAGTGTCTTCTATTTGCAGAGACTATGCCAGATCTTGAGGAATTAATGGGAAACCAAAATAGATACGCCCCCAGCTTCTTAAGCAGCCAGTGTATTCTTGGGGGAGTGAGACAATCAAATCACCAGGAAATATGTAAAAACACACTGTGGTCAGGACAATGTACAGGAGGTACAGAGGCTCATGAGAGCACATTCCTGAGCATTTGAGTGAGATGTCAGCGAGTCTCCTTCCAGGTAGTCAAAGTTTAAGGTAAAAGCGAATGAGTTAACCAGGTAAAAGTAAAGACTCTGGGGCAGGGCTGGGATACATGTGGGGCACCCACAGAAGGTTGCATGGCTGAAGCTCAGAAACTGAGCAAGGGAATAGAGCAATGTGGACACTTGAGAGGCTGACCGGATGATGAAATGCTTTATAAACCTGGTAGAATAGATTCTCTCAGAGATACTATTTTTAACCTGCGGATGGGAACTTATTGAAATAGTAACTTGCCTTCAAAGAGCAATATCAATGTGCAATAGAATAGAATAATTTCATATTAAAATATGAATGAATTTTACATTTACATGAAATATAAAAGAAGAGAAACATGTATTGAAATGCCCTCCATGATCCCTTTAACCGTTCCTGCATCCTACATGGATGTACCTTGATATGAACTCGTATGCCTACCTCATTCAATACCATGCAATTTCAATTTGTTTTATGTTTTTCTGTATTGTTTCCCATCTAGAAAAGTAATACAAGATGATCTCCAAATTACACTCCACATCAAATGAAGAGAGGGCTCATCTAGACAGAGCAGGAAGAGACCAAGAGCACCCCATCCTGACTGAAGGGGAAAGATACCAAAAGGGCATGCCAAATTAAAGAATGATATGGAAATCTCTACAATGAGGGATTTCAGAAGAAAACGGAGCTCATGGATTATCAGCTCAATTAAACTCTTGGAAAATATTATAGGTAAACATTTAATATATGTGTCAGAACACTTGGGGAAAAATTGTAGTGAGTACATAGAAAACTAAGAAAAAATTTTAAAGATAATAATTCCCTTCAGGAAAAGCAAAGAATTGTATAAAAAAAGGAATCAAACTTGTAGAGTACTTCTTTGTTCAGGACAGGCCACTTCATGTAAATATGTACAACTGGACACAAGAAAAGACTGAGAGTAGGGTGTGTGTACATGTGTGTGATATAAGATAATTAAATCTTCATAAGTAGTTTATATATTCAATTGCTGATATACTGATAAAAATCACCATTAAATATTATTTCAGAATATAGATTTAATTTACATTATATTACATTATTATAGTACTTAATGTAATTAACCCAAAGAAGTGAAACTAGTAAGTACAGAAGGAAGAAGAGAGCTGCTGTTTTTGTTTATACATTTTATAGGACAATTTGACATTTTAAGACATATGGATATGATGTTTTCAGAAACATTAACTTTAAAAAACAGACATATGCATATATTTCTCAAAGTATTTGAATTTATCTGATCAGTGTAAACTAAAATTTGGACTAGCATTTAGACAAAATTGAAAACAAGATAAGTCATTTTGGAAAGAGTGTACTGATATTTTCAAAGCTCTGTTCTCCCCGCATTTCTTCTCTTATATTTTTTTCCTATAGCAGTTCAGGAATTGCTAATACTGCTCTTGAGGACATTTCTCGAGGTGTGAGTTTAAATGGTAAATATCTGTCTTGAAAATCTGCCAACAGATGACAAGTAAGGAAAGGGATGACTTGCAGCTCCATTATTCTGAAATAGATTTATAAAGACAAAATATGGTTCATAGAGGTCAGCTTCAGGATTCAACCTGAAATAGTCACAGAACTACCAGCTCCCTTTGAGCTTAGGAAACGTACTTGCAGCACCTGAATGACATGACCTTCCTTGTACTTTAGAAATTATTAACATCTCTGGCTTACAGATGTTTAAAGATCAGAAAATTAAATGGAAAATATCACAGAAATACTACTAATTATTCCTAATTAGTCTTAGAAGATCTGTAAGAGCACAGAATTATTTGAAAGGCTGTTTCATCTAAGACACTTATTCAAATTCATGAACACTCTGGAGTAAAGGTCAGTGGTCAAACCCTCATGACTTGTGGCTCTATGATGAAACTGTTTTTCCAAGAGAAGTAGTTAGAGATAAAATGTTCAATAAGCAGTTATTTTAAATCCATTTTTTCTAATTTTTTTTTAATTTAGCAATCAGAAATGATTGGGAAATTCTGATAATAAAATAAGAAATTCCAAAGACAAATTGTACTCAACGTCATCAGTGCAAATTATGTACCTAATTTCCTTTTGTTCCCTATATAATGTTGTGCTTTTCCACTAGTCCAAAAATTTTTATAGAAAAAAATATTAATATCTACATGATCATCTTCTTAAGGCTGAAGGAGTAAGGATGAACCTTGTTGTGTTAGTCAGCAGTCTAGTTGCAAAACTCAGTATCCACTCTGCCTGGTTGAAGCAGAAAAAAAATTTATTGTAGGTTATTAGGTGTTCACAAAATCTACCTGAAACCGGATAACCAGGCTTATGTGCTACGCAGGAGAACCTTTGCTGGAAGTTTTGGCTACAAGAGCCAATACAACATGATTAGCAAAACCTCATCACATTTGGAGCTTCTTCAGTGAAAGCACTGTTGCAGTTTCTGAGGGTCCCTGCGTGGCATGAGTGGATACCGCATGAGTGGATACCGCGTAGGATTAAACACCAAAAGCTCTGCCACCTCTGTTCCCTAAAAATCAGACAATTTCTTTCAGAAGATGATCCCTGCACACACAGCACCTCACTGTGCTCACTTCTGAACTGAGGTCCTGCCTAGATCATTGTATGGCCGAAGGTGACAATGTATTATACACTTGGACCCTGTCTGGGATGTAAAACTCTCACTAGTACATGGAGGACGTGGCCTTCATAACCCAAGAATCTCTCCGAACTTGAAAAGACAGACAAAAAGGTTCTGGGCAACCATGGCACATGGCAAATGTCCACTCTTCAAATGCCACAATAAATATAATTGGTTCAATCCCTAGCTAGTGACAATCAATGCTAAGGAGTTATAAGTAAATCACATTATAAAGCAAGTTTCATAGTCGGAAATTCAGGCCTGCATTTAACTGAGATGAGACTGTGGTAATCATATGGCCCAGAGCAATGATATCTCATGGGATACCATGTGGGTTCCATAGTGAGTGATTTTCCACGGAGTTATTATGGAATAATGATGACGATAATGATGATGGTGATAATAGTGATGATAACTAACGTTTAGTAAATGTTTTCTATCTCTTGGGCACAGTGCTGAGTGTTTCAAATAAACGAACAACTCATTTTATGTAACAAACACATTAGGTTGGCATCATAATATTCCCATTTTACTGATGAGGAAACCAGGGCTCAAAGTAGTCAAGGAATTTACCAAGAGGTAGGTGGAGCTGGAATTTGAAAGAAGGCGAATCTAAAGAGCACTGGAATTCTATAGCTCGAAAGCCTGAGAGTTCACTTCCGGCTCTGTCACTAACATAAAATTTTCTCCTCCGAGTCTTGGTTTCTTTCTGTGGAAAATAAGATTTGAAACTCCTGTCCTCCCTCTTCTACATAGTTATTTTGAACATCAAATATGCTAAGTAAACTCCAAGTTGTTATTAATATGTAAGGTGTTTTTATAACCAGTCATTCAGAAATGCTTTTCCAGATCTTGGTTACCATTATTTAATATTGTGTTATAAACATTTGCTTGTTTGTTCTCTAGTTTCCATATCCCCTCCCTTCAGGTAGCAATTTCTCCTCGGAGGAATCTCATTCTAGCCATTTCCTGCCATAGAGTATGGATGGAAACATTCTTCCGGTCAGCTTCGGGAACATTTCCTGATTGGCTTAAGTCAATATTCATGTCTGATTCCACTGACCTCAGTGATTGGCTCGGAGCATGCCATCCAATGAGAGCTAACATGATTACAGGAGACGTTTGCAGGTTTCTGGAAATGAGGGTGTCTGCCCGCTTTTACAAAAGCTACCAGAAGAGATCTTTCTCTTTAAGTAGCATAAAATGAAACTCCAAGGTCTGAAGCTTTTTGTTTTCATGAGAAGAGAGCTAAAGCTGGTAGGGAGCCACCCTGTAGAGCCTGAGGGAAGGACCAAAGGACAGCGGACGTAGAGGGGAAAATTGGGACCCAGGCAACATCACCTGAGTCATGAATACAGCATAGGTTGAATCCTTATTATCTTCCACTGGACATTTTGGTTACATGGACCCGTATATTTCTTTTTTGTCTTGGCTAGCTTAAATTAGGTTTTATGTAACATTTACAACATAATATTGCATAGGCTTTTCAAAATAGTATTTTGTCCTATCAAAAAATAGCAATTATCCTTCAACCTGTTTACATTTTTCCATTTGAAAGATCCCATTTAAGTAAATATCCAAACAACTCAACGGTAACAATTACCTAAATAGTGATCAAGATCCTTCACAATCTTACGATTCCGTGTATAAACAATGCATTTCCCATCTTCTCCTACTACATTCAAATCAAAATAGTGACGCTGGAAGGAATCATTTAGCCCGAATCCCTCATTATACAAATGGAGAAGCTAAGATTCCTAGTGAAGTGACTTGCCTGAACTCAGCTAATTATTTCCAAAGCTAGGGCTAGAATCCAGGTATTCTGATCTTTTTTTTTTTTTTTTTTTTTCTGGCTTATTAATTCATAACAAAGAGACTGCTGGATCCTCTTTCAGTTACCTTCAGATTAGAGCCTATGGCATAAAATTTTGAATCCCGTCAGTATTAAGAAATATCTATCCTTTGAAGATGGATTCAATTTTGGGGAACAATCAAAAGCCATTTAGAGCCAAGTTCAGTAAACAAGGTAGGTAATCATACTAAGTAATTCAAGTATTGGTCCAAAAATGGTGTAACACTGAAGTAATGAGGCTGATTTTTTTTTTCCTTGTAGCTTATAAACCAGCTTTTATGTCATTATATTAAAATGGAAATTCATTTGACATTCAAAATTCATTTTGGAGTGATATTATTCACAATTTGATTCTGTCATGTTTCTTGGATTTTAAGGGAGGCTCTGCTAATATTACTAGTTAAGATAACAGCAACAACATGGAATTTTTCTTGCTTAAGTAGATATAACTGAGAAACAAAGCAAATAATGCAATTTAACTGTAATTTGTGTGATGCTTATATACCAAGCACTAAAGCAGACCTTGATATAAAGAAAAGACATACATGACACTAAATATTTACTCTTAACTTCCTATTTTAATGAAAAGAAGTTGAGACTCAGAAAGGTTCAGTAAACTTAGTAAAGATTCTTGATTCCCAGGCCAGCTATCTTGGTAAAGAACCAACCTATATTAACATTCCACCCCTGATATAATTAAATTCTAAATAAAAACAGTCTTTAGCCCACATTGCTAGTGGATTGGCCCCCAAAATTAACAATGCACACTTACAAGCATGACCCAGAATATATAAACTTATAGTTCTATTTAATTTCAGAAAATAAAATAGACATGTTAATATAGAATGTGGAAGCAGGGGAATGATATTACCTGGAAATCATGAAGATAATGGAAATTAGAAAATCTACAAAAAGGAATATGGAAATTTGAAAAGTTGAGTGAAGAAAAGATCACTGTTAGTATTAATTGGGCAAAGCAATGAAGGAGAAGACTGTTTTATAAACAGGGTACCAAGAAAGCAAGAAAGGTTTTCCAAAATACTCTGGGGAAAAAAATTAGCCAGTAATTCTGAACCCTTATTTATGATTTCACATTCACTATACAATTTAGATAGTCATTTGGTTTCATAATAGGTTTCCACTATAAAATCTCTGAGGGTGGTCTTCCAGGCACCAGTTATACAATGATAACTCCTCCCATCGTACAACTTCCCTGGATCCTGCCAGAGACCCGGTGCCTTAGGCTTATGAGACTGGTTTCCTAGGGAGCACCCCTGCTGTAGATTGAGGAATTGGCATTCTATCCTGGCATAAGCATACCTGTGGGGTTGATATTCAAGTTCAGTTGAATAGTAGACCTGGGTGTCCAGACCTAGGGACAGAAGTGAGCTTTGTTAAAGTGCTTTTAACAAAGTAGAGCATGTTAAATTTTCCCAAATCATTGTGGACAGAACTATCTTAAGCTAAAACTGTAATCTTAGTGTACAACGACAAGCTTAGGTTGCTTCTCTTGGCATTGGACATTTTACAAGAAAGGTAGAAATGAGTACTCCAGAAAAGAGGTGGAAAGGGGTGGCTCCCATGTATATGGAATATGGAAATGTACACGGTGGGTTATGTTAACAAACACGCACCTGTGTTACATCGAGGACGACCAATGTTTGATGATCAGATAGCTGTGTATTCCACCTTACTTTCCTTTTTCCCTTCCTCCCAGTATATGTCAGAAACTCACAAATGTGCAGTGACCTGAAAAACCACATGAACTATTAAATAAGCCAGACCCTTCATGCATATCTTACGGGAGAAAGTGAGGAGACTGAAGATACGCAAGATTGATGTTCAGTAATTGTGCACAAGTGTGGCTCTACTGAGACAAAGAGGTGGTTAGCTATTTTAAGACCACCCCTGGGTATGTGCATGCTGTGAAAAGTTCCCTAACGTGATTCTGATATGCTCCTTTACCTTAGGAGAGACTCCTAGAAGACAAGAGTCTGACTTAGTACAGAAATAAAATAGTCAATAGGTAGTGTGGCGCCTACTGTTGCAGCACGATATTTAAAGTCAGGCATGTTGCAAGGCGGGTGGATCACTTGAGGCCAGGAGTTCGAGAGCAGCCTGGCGAACATGATAAAACCCCATCTCTACTAAAAATCCAAAAATTAGCCAGACTTGGTGGTGGGCGCCTATAATCTCAGTTACTCAGGAGGACGAGGCAGGAGAATCACTTGAACCTGGGAGGTGGAGGTTGCAGTGAGCCAAGATTGGGCCACTGCACTCCAAACTGGGTGACAGACCAAGACTCTATCTCAAAAAAAAAAAAAAAAAAAAAAGAAAGAAAAAGAAAAAAAAAATTCAAGTCAGGTATGTTGGTTTTAAAATATAAACTAGACACTATGAATTTGGGGTAATAATCACTGTGAAACTCAGTTTTCCCATCTGTCAAATGGTTATAATAATGCATATGACAGAGGATTTTGTGACTATTCAATGAGACTATATGTAAAAGGACCAAAATATGACTATTTAATAAATATTAAAGAAAAAAAAATTCTTAACCTCCCTAATGATTAAAAAAACTTACAGCATCGATAGGAATTTTTGTAGGTGTAGATAACAGAGTTGGGATAAAATTGAGTTCTCAGTGTAAGAATACAGTTTTCCCATTTACACATTTAACTATCAATATCTAAAAATTCCATAGGACAGGTTTTGTTTCTCATGTGTATCATGCTTAGAATAACAAAGGTTAAAATGTCTCAATTACTTCCTTTATTTAAGTGTGAGAAACGGGGGAGTAGGAATGCAGGGTGGAGTTACCTAAAGTCATCTTCCACTGACTCAATTAAAAGTATCCTGGCATAACAACAACAACAGCAAGTGTATAACACTTTGCAGGTATATGAGCATCTTTTGTGTCAAAGTCTACCTCTGAGTAATCTGTAAGTCTTCCTCCTGCTTTTAGCGATAGTCTAGAACAAGGATTGAAATCAAATAATACCATTAGCTGAATTCGTATATTTAAAATGTACCAATTCTATTATTAGTTCAGACACACAAACCTTCCTCTCTGAGGAAAATGGGATTTTCAGACACATGGCAGTAAATTTAACCTCAGTTGTCTTTTAAAATGTAATCTGAGAAAACAAAATAACAAAACTTTTATTTACCTTTAAATGTAATTTTCTTGGTTTCTCTGCCACCATAAAAGATTTTCAGTACCAATCTCTATCTTATACAATGTGTGTCCAAGAAAAGAAAGAGTGATAATTATCAGTTCTGTTTTATGAGGTTATACCATAAAGCCAAATGGGACAAGAAGAGTATGTTAACATAACTTTGGACTAGTTCAGTGGCTCACACCTGTAATCCCAGCAATTTAGGAGGCTGAGAAATTAGCTGGGCAGGGTGATGGGCGCCTGCAATCCCAGCAGAGTGAGCCGAGATCACGCCACTGTACTCCAGCCTAAGCAACAGAGTAAGACTCTGTCCCCCCAAAAAATAATAATAGTAATAATAATAATAAATGTTTGTATACTCATAAGAACATAACCAAATGTATGTTATTTGGTAGTGGGGTAATTACCGGGAACTTTTACTTTCTACATCATATATTTTGACGGTGTTTAATTAATTTATATAATGATCCTAAATAATTTTATAATAAACCTGATTAATTTTGTAATCAGATAAAATCAAATACAAATTTTATGTAAAAAACAATTTGTTTTAACTACATGCCCATGCCTAGGAATCTTTCCTCTAGGAATTTAGCTCAAGGAAATCATAACACTTAAGAACTACATTGTTAAGCATCCATGCAGAAATGGTAAAACGTTACATAGAAGACTAAGGGAGACCAGGCGTGGTGGCTCACACCTGTAATCCCAGCACTTTGGGAGGCTGAGGACGGCAGATCACCAGAGGGCAGGAGTTGGAGACCAGCCTGGCCAACATGGTGAAACTCTGTCTCTACTAAAAACACAAAAATTGGCCGGGCTTGGTGGCAGGTGCCTATAATCCCAGCTCCTCAGGAGGCTTAGGCATGAGAATTACTTGAACCTGGGAGGCAGAGGTTGCCTGAGCCCAGATATTCAAGACCAGCCTGAGAAACAAAGAGAAACCATGTCTCTCCAAAAAATACAAAAATTAGGCAGGTGTGGTGGTGCATGCCTGTAGTCCCAGCTACTCCAAAAGCTGAGGTGGGAGGATTGCTTGAGTCTGGGAGGTTGAGGTTCCGTGAGCCATGAACATGCCACTGTACTCCAGCCTGGGCAACAGAGCAAGACTCTGTCTCAATTTTCGTTTTTTAATCTATAAGCATATTTATTTTTTAAAAAATCCACAAACATACCTTTGGAGGTTGTATCAGTCAGAAACTACTTTAGGTACTCCAAGCACAGAGAATTCAATACAGACAATTTATAACACAGACGATTAAAAAACGTGTTGTTGTTGTTGTTGTTGTTGTTGTTGTTGTTGTTGTTGTTTGAGATGCAGTCTTGCTCTGTCACCCACGCTGGAGTGCAGTGGCTCGATTTCAGCTCATTGCAACCTCTGCCTCCCAAGTTTTTTAAGCAATTCTCCTGCCTTAGCCTCCCGAGTAGCTGGGAATACAGGCGCGTGCCACCACGCCTGGCTAATTTTTTGTAATTTTTTTTTTTTTTCAGTAGAGATGGGGTTTCACCGTGTTAGCCAGGATGATCTTGATCTCCTGACCTCGTGATCTGCCCGCCTCGGCCTCCCAAAGTGCGGGGATTACAGGTGTGAGCCGTCGAGCAACTGAGAGATTAGCAATAGCAGACAGCCAATACCAGCCCTAGGGCAAAAAGTACAATGACAAAAGGTGGTTTTACTGGTCCCAGAATTAGGGACCACACAGCCGGGCAGGGAGGATGGTGAGTTGTCTGGTAGGATCTGAGAACCACATGGTGAGGAAAGTCTTAGGAAACGGAGCTAGAGAGGTGATGTGGCCACCCCCAGACACTCAATCGGGGCAGGAAGGAGAAGTCATAATACCCTCACGTTTCCGTTTTCCATTTTCCCACCCTTCACTCTGCAACCAGTGGTACTTCTGCTGACCAGACCTACTCAGAAGCTAGTGGTCAATAAAGAATAGAAAATGTAGGCCAGGAGTAATGGATCACACCTGTAATCCCAGTGCAATGGGAGGCTGAGGGGCATGGATTGCTGGAGATCAGGCATTCAAAGCCAGCCTGGGCAACACGGCAAAACCCCATCTCTACAAAAAATACAAAAATTAGCCAGGTGTGGTGGCGTGTGCCTGTAGTCCCAGCTAATTGGGAGGCTGAGGTGGGAGGACCACTTGAGCCCAGGAGGTGGAGGTTGCAGTGAGCTATGATCATGCCACTGCATTTCAGCCTGGGCGACAGAGCCAGACCCTGTCTTAAAAAAAAAAAGTTTTCTGTACTACACAACAAAGCAGAAGGAATAGACCAGACATTGAACAAGTAAATAACTGAAATTATGAACGTGCAAAAACTCTCAATATAATATGTGCAATTAATCTATCAATGTGTTTTAAAACATCATAATCAAGTCACTTGATTAAGGAGTGCCACAGTCATTCCACATCAAAGAAACAATAAATTTAATTTAAAAACAGAGTAGCAGTAAAAAAACTATACATGCAGAAAAGTCATTTGATAAAATTCCTGACAAACTGAGAATAAAAAGGAATGTTCTTAACCCAATGAAGAGCACCAACTAAGCCTAGAATCCTAGAATAAGCATAATAAATTATTAATGATGTAATTTTCAAAGATTTCCCATTCCATCTGGAATGTTATAAAGATGTCCTCTATTTCCCATTTATTCAGCATTATAAAACAGACTCTAATCACCTTTTTAAGAAAATAAATAAGCACATGATTTTAAAAGGAAGAGGTGTTATAATTTACAGATGTCTTAAATTTTTTACAGAAAAACCTAGAGATTTTACAGATAAAACATTAAAACTGGTTAGAAAGTTCAGCGCATTTACATAATATAGTTAAAGATAAAAATGTAATAGCACTCTTATACACTAGCAATAACTGACTGAAAAACAGAACTGTCAAAAGAGAAATTCATAATAGCCATCAAAATGTAAAATATCTAGAAGTTAGTTATCAAAATTATACAAGTATTTTAGGCAGAAAATTTTAAAAGTTGCCATAAAATGAGATCTCAGTAAATGTTTGTGTATTCCATTTTCATGGAAGGAAAAGTTCAATAAGTTGTCAATTACCCCACCAAACACAATGCAACTCAAAAAAAAACATAATGAATATGATTCTTCATTAGATTAACAAAGGGATTCTAAAATTTACATGAAGATAGACATGAACAAGAACACACAAGACTATTTAGAAGAAGATGGGGAAAACTTGTCCTATAAGATACCAATGCTTACTATGCTTTAGTAATTAAAACTACATAGTTATGGCATAGCGATAGTCAAATACATAAGTGGGACAAAATAGATAGTCTTCAAATAAGTACTAAATGTTATTATATGCAATAGGGAAGACATTACTAAATTGGGAAAATGAAATGGTCCAGTCAATAAATGTTGTTGGGACAACTGGCTTTCCATATGGAAGGAAATATAATTATATCCCAACTTCACACCATGCATGAAATTAAACTCCAGATGGATTAAAAAACAAACAATGAAAAAGTAGAATTTAAGTTATTGAAAGAAACTGCAGAATAATATATCAAATTTTTACAGTTTGAGCATACTGGATTTCCCTAGCACACTGCACTTAGGTCTCTGCTGAAATGCCAACTCCTTGGTCAAGTTTTTCATGAAGAATTCATCTATGGCTATGTACCCTGTCATCTGATTTCATCTCATTGTATTCTATAAATTATATTTAAATGCTTATGCAGTGTTTACTATGTGCTAGGCAGTTAATATACTATACTTTATATACTTTGTGTGTGTGTGTGTGTGTGTGTATATATATATATGATCATTTAATTCTTCCAAATTATTGAAGACATTTCATATATAGTCAAGTGTGTTAGTCTGTTCTTATGCTGCTAATAAAGACATACCCGAAACTGGGTAATTTATAAAGAAACAGAGGTTTAATTGACTCACAGTTCCATATAGCTGGGGAGGCCTCACAATTATGGTGGAAGGCAAGGAGGAGCAAGGCACATCCTACATGGTGGCTGGCAAGAAAGAGCATGTGCAGGGGAACTCCCCTTTATAAAACCATCAGATCTCCTGAGACTTATTCACTGTCATGAGAACAGCTTGGGAAAGACCTGCCTCCATGGTTCAATTACCTCCCACCAAATCCTTCCCACAATAAATGGGAATTAAGGGAGCTGCAGTTCAAGATGAGATTTGGGTGAGGACATAGCCAAACCATATCATCGACATTATTATCTACTTTATATGTGAGGAAACTGAGGCACAGAACAGATAATGAGTAACTGTCCTCAGCTATTAAGTGGCAGAGCCAGGATGCAAACCCAGGCAATCCAGCTGCAGACGCTGTACCTTTAACTTTGTTGCTATGTTGTCCCTTCTGTTTTATTTTTTCTTTAAAATAGTTATCAATACCTGAGATTAAATTTGCAGTGAGTATGGTTATCTGTATCTTGCCTAAATTTGCAATGAGTATGGTTATCTGCATCTTGCCTATCTTTCCTATTACATTTTAACCACTATAATCTTTAGTGCCTAGAAGAATGCCTGTAGCATAATAGATGTTCAGAAACTATTTTTGAATGAATAATGTAAAACAGGAGAAAGAGATTTCTTAAAGAAATTACCAAAACTAGAAACCATAAAGTAAAATGTGATAAACTTGACTCCCTCAAAATATAAAATTTCATTATTCGAAACTATACAACGAATAAAATTAAAAAGTAAACAACAAAATGAGAGAAGATATTTGTAAGGCAAGTGATTAGAAATCAGGAAATATATGAAGCATTTCTACAAATCAATAAGAAAAATATCTAATAGAAAAATGGAAGAAAACAAACTATGAATACACAACTCACAGGAGAGGTGGAAAAGAGTAAATAAACACGAAAATTTGCTTGACCTCTCTAGTAATTAGGGAATTGCAAATAAAAACAGCAACCAGATAATATTCCCCACATTAGAACACTGAAAAAACTTAAATAACTGAGAATACCAAATATTAGCTAGAATGTAGAGATGTGGGAGGTTGCAAAACTGCTGATGGAAGTATAATTGCTTCAAACATGTTGAATAATTTAGGAATATCTAGTAAAGCTGAAGATGTGCAAACCTTATGACCCAAAAT
Organism: Macaca nemestrina; assembly: GCF_043159975.1. NCBI lineage: Eukaryota > Metazoa > Chordata > Mammalia > Primates > Cercopithecidae > Macaca > Macaca nemestrina. The sequence continues at coordinate 119,345,825 of NC_092135.1, forward strand.
TTCTATTTCTTGGTGCATATTCACCAATACAAATACAGAAAGACATAGGTGTAACTGAAATTTACTGTACATTTTTGTATAGTTAAAAATTTTAGAAAAAGAAAACTAAAGGTCTCTCAGTAGATGAACAAATAATATGGACAGTCCCTAAGAATACTGTACACCAGTTAAAATGAAAAAGTAAGCATATGGATGAGTATGTGCCTAACGAACTCATCCATAAATGACAGCCATCAGCTCAAGACAAAATACAAAGACAACTACTGGAGGACTCTGGAGATTTATCTAAAGCGAGGAGACTTTAAGAGGAGTCAAAACTTGGAGAAGATGATGAGCATAACATGAGGCCCCTGTGTTTTGGAGGCTGTGTCCTGAAAGCAGTCTGTCATGGTGGCAACTGCAGTGGTGTGGGCAGCTAAAATTCTGGATGAAGCAAGCATGAAGGGAGCTGCCAGAGAGCAAGAAGAACCCCAGCAACGAAAGGGTGACAGAAGAGGAACCCCTAACCATGCATAAACTCCCCCTACTTCTGGTTGATCCCTGAACCAAGCAGGCACTGGACAAACTGAACATACTAGGAACCAAGGTTTATACACTGTTGGTGGGAGTGTAAATTCAGCCATTGTGGAAAGCAGTGTGGCAATTCCTGAAAGAACAAAGATAGAATTACCATTCAACCTAGCAATCCCATTATTGGGTATATACCTCAAGGAATATAAATTGTCCCATCATAAAAACACGTGCAAATGTATGTTCATTGCAGCACTATTTGCAATAGCAAAAACATGGAATCAACCTGTTTCCAGGTTGATGGACTCAACCATGCCCATCAATAGTGGACTGGATAAAGAAAATGCAATATATATACACCATGGAATAGTATGCAGTCATTAAAAAGAACAAGATCATGTCCTTTGCAGCAACATGGATGGAGATGGTGACCATTATCTTAAGAAAACTAACACAGGAACAAAAAACCAAATACCTCATGTTTTCACTTATACATGAGAGCTAGATAATGAAAACACATAGACACTAAGAGGGAAACAACAGATACTAGGGCCTACTTGAGGGTGGAGGACAGGAGAGAGAGGATCAGAAAAAATACCTATTGGGTACTACGCATAGAACCGAGGTGATGAAATTATCTGTATACCAAACCATCGTGACACAAGTTTACCTATATATAAAACCTGCACATGTACCCCTGAACCTAAAATAAAAGTTAAAAGAAAAATGAGAGAAAAAAATCCTTAACTGAGCTCAGGCATGATATCTGAAAATGTGTGTTACCCAAATTTACTCCCTCCTAAACAGAGACAGCAATACTTTGGGTAGAACAATGTAATCAAATTGAGTTAACACAACACAACATTTTCAAGGTCCTGGATAATATCCCAAAATAAGATTTTTTAAAAGCCAAGAAAACGTGAACTATTCTCAAGGAAAAAGATAAGTAATAGATGCCAATACCAAGATGACCCAGATTCTGAAACTATCAGACAAAGTCTTTAATGCAATAGCTATAATGATGGTCAGTAAAGACAAACTTAAAGTGAATAAGAATACAGTAAATTTCAGCAAAGAAATAGAACATATGGAAAAGTCCTAAAATACATCATCCAATGTTAATTGTATTAACTTTATTACATATAAAATACAACTTTTTAATATATTTTAATAATATTTACTAAGTGGTCCTATAGAAAATTAATCTATTAATCAACTTGAAATAGATTAATGAAAAGCATGCAACTTGAATACAGAAGAAAAAAAGAAAAATAATAAAGAGTTTCAGAGAGTTGTGAAACAAATTCAGAAAGCTTAATATGCAGGTAGAGTACAGTAGGAGAAGAGACAATGAGACAGGGAAAATAACTTGGGAAATTTTCAAAAAATTAAAGGTATATCTACCATATGATCCTTGGCATTTTCTCAAGAGAAAATGAAAACATGTCAAAACAATGACATGTACATGAATGTTCATAACAGCTAAGTTCACGGTGGCCAAAAACTGCAAATAGCCCAGTGCCCATTAAAAGGTGAGTGGATAAACAAAATGTGGTCATCCATGCATTAGAATAGCACTCCTCAATAAAAAGGGAAAACATACTGAAACATACAATATCAATGAATCTCATAATCAGTTTAAGGGAGGAAGGTGGACACAAGGAAATGCATATAATACATACAGAATTCAAACTAATATATAGTGACCATCAGCAATTCAGTGGTTGCCTTGAGTGAGGGGCAAAATGAAAAGGAATGAGGAATATTTTGGATGTGATGGAATTTTTTTTTTTTTTTTTGAGATGGAGTCTCGTTCTGTTGCCCAGGCTGGAGTATGGTGGCATGATCTCGGCTCACTGCAAGCTCCACCTTCTGGGTTCACGCCATTCTTCTGCCTCAGCCTCCTGAGTAGCTGGGACTACAGGTGCCTGCCACCATGACTGGCTAATTTTTTTGCATTTTTGGTAGATATGAGGTTTCACCATGTTAGCCAGGATGGTCTCAATCTCCTGACCTCATGATCTGCCCGTCTCAGCCTCCCAAAGTGCTGGGATTATAGGTGTGAGCCACCACTCCCGGCCATGATGGAATGATTTATAATTTGATTTTGCTGGTAGATTTATGAATGTACAACTTATTCAATTGTGCACTTTAAATAGAGATCATTAGCATACGTTAGTGCTAAATAAAATTGGTACAAAAATAAAATGAATATATGAGATATACATATGTGAATATATTCAGTAAATATATAATCTAGTTCTTAATATTAAATAAAAAGCTACTTATAGAAGTTGATCCATAGCTACAGTATGATACCACTTGTATACAGTTGTAAAGTACACAAAAATACCATGACATATATTTTATATATGATCATACATATGTCATATATGTAACTATATGTTATATATGGGTTATGGATAAATTTTTATTTGTTCAGCAAATATTTGAGCACCTATTCTACTAAGGTTACCAAAGATACAGCAGTAGTCAAAACCTCTGCCCTCCAGAAGCTTCTGTGCTAGTACATTGAAAGTTTACATAATAAACTTCATGATAGTGGCTGTTTCTGCATAGGGAGTGAAGAAAGGAGAGAGCTAAGACCGGGAAAAGCTACATAGGGGATGTAAACTTTAAAAATAATAATTCTTATTCTGAAGCATTTCGAAAAAGGTCAATATTTGTGCATTTCAAGTGGCGAAAACATGAGTGTGTCATATTTGGTCCTTTGCAATGTTCTATATTTGTTTTAACATACAGTCAAATGTGGTAAATCTAACAACATGAGGAATTAAATTATGGATCTAGATTTAGCATTGATTGACAGATAAATAAAACTAAATCTACACCTCCATTCAAGCTTCATTATTTCCTTGACTTTTATAGAGATTGAGAAGGAAAAGCCACATACTCTGAGAAATATTAGAGAAAATGTGTCTTCTGTTATTTGAAAAGGGCATAAATGTGGGTGAGGGGAATTTTTGAAGAACAGATGCCAAAATATTAGGAAGTTATTTCTGTGTATTGCAATTTAGGGAACTTTCTTAGTTTGTTGTTGCTACTATAGGGAATATACCTGAGACTGAGTGATCTAGAATAAAGAGATATTTATTGTCTCTCAGTTCTGGAGGCTGGGAAGTTCAAGATCAAGAGGCCAGTATCTAGCAAGGGCCTCCTTGTTGCGTCATCTCATGGTAGAAGGCAGAAAGTCAAGAGAGGACAAGAGAGAAGCTGAACTTGCCCTTTTATAACAGCACCTATCACTTCTCAAAGGTTCCACCTCTTAGTACTGTTACTATGGCAATTAAATTTCAACAAATGTTTTAGAAGAGACAAACATTTAAATCCTAGCAGGGATTCTAATTTTTTTATTAATTTGTTTCTGTGTATTTTCTAATTCTTTAAGTCGTGTGAACATCTATTACTTAAAAGAAAAAAATGTTTAAAGTAGTACTAATAATATTAGTTTAAGAATATTGTGATTACTACCTGAAGAGCCCTACTATATTTATATATTGAATGTAAGTAATCATAGCCATCTAATTACATATAAAAACACAAAAGCTGGCATCAAACAATGCAAGGCAAAAAAATAATCATTGTAGATCCAAAATATATACAAGTGTGAGAAATTTTTATTATATGCGTATACATATATAGACCATTTTTGTATCTATATTCTTCAGATATTTACACTAAATAACTGTCTAGAGAATCTTTGGTTCAAAGAGTTGCTAAGTCGTTACTATTTACACATTTCCAAAATGGGCATCATTATACACAAATCATTTTGCTTTGTGTTATTTAGTTCAGATTTTTCAAGAAGAATCACTAGGTCAAAAGATACAACTTTTTTTAAATGTATCTATCTATTTGGACATTTTCTTTATTGCCAAATTCTCTTTCCAGACTAAGGTACCAATTTACACTCTTATGAGTAGCGTATGAAACTGCCCACTCATTTACCTTGGATAATTGAGTATATTTTCAAGCTTTTTTTTTTTTACTTTCACAAGAGAACCAGGATCTCTTGTTCTGAAATGATTCAGGTTAAGGTTGTGCCATAGTCAGCCCAAGCCAATTACTTCCCTAGATTTCTCCAGTTTAGAGCCACTCACTCTACATGCTCCTGCATCACTTCATCTAACTGAGATTAGGTTACATTGGCCTTCAAGGGGAGCTTCAAGGTCACTGGAGTTCAGCCTTTGGAGTATGTGCCGATGCAGGGAGGGGCATTTCCACTTCCGGTCCTCAGTGGCTTAGATTGCCTTAAGGCTTACCCGTCATTCTGTGGTATTCAGAGCAGTTGAGAGACAGACGTCAGCACCTCTCCTACTTATCCCTCCCACTGTCTTCCTGAGTCATTGCTCAGTGTTATATGTGGGATCCTCAAAACCTAGGGATCAGAATTCTCTTTTTTACCCTAGCAATGGTTAAAACTATAAATGTCTTTACCGTTTAATTCCTTTTCTACCTGGGTTAGAAACACTATGTCCTCTTTCCCCATGCCCTGCCTTGCTTATTTCCAGCCTCTTTCACTAATAGAAAATACAGATAGTCTTCATTTAGATGTTGAAATGTGTTTCTAGAGTTGGGAACATCTACTGATCAATATGGGGGAAAGTCCTTTACAGCAGAGTGCCTATTACATTCCCAACAACATTTAGTACCTATTGATATGCAATTAACATAGAATTAAGGGTTTGTTAAGTCATGTCTTCTATCTTCCTCTCATTTTAAAAAACTGCTTTAATAGTAGATTTTGATTGAAACTAGGCAGTGGTTCTTAATGAAGGTACTATTGCCACCAGAGAACAATTTAGACATGTAGAGGGATGATTTAGAATCATAATGATGGAAGGACACTACTGACACGTATGGAGGTATGCACCAGGGTTGCTAGGTGGGCAACAGTGAACAGGACAGTCTCAAATAAGTAGTAGTATACTTGCAATTAACTAGGCTTGGATGCTCACTCTTCTTTGATATATAGACACAGAGTATTATTTGCATGTTCCTAATACACAATGACTATTTCAGAAATGGAACTGATGAGGTGAAAGGAAAATTGGACTTTGTTTTACTTAGAATATTAGTAAGTGTTTTTCACCATTTAAGAACACCACAGCACTCATGTTAACATCAAAGCAATCCCACCATCAGCATTCCCATAGATCTACGCATAGGCACCAGCATCTGTCAGATCCTGTTTTCTATCGTGGTTGTGACCTAGCAGATATCTCTTGAAATGTAAAAATGGAACATATATATATATATATATGATTTTTCTTATAAAATACATATCCTTTATTTCTTTATAATATTACAGTTAGAGTATGATATCGATTTATGAATTTATATATGTAGAAAATAGCTTATAGATTTTATTTTATTTCAGATTAATATCAGGGGCATTACAAAATATAAAAGAGCACATTTGGTTGAGATAAGGCTAAAATCCCTCTGTCTAGAGAATAATCCTTAGCCACCCAACCAGCCCCTCAGCCTAATGAGTAGGTAAGTGTGCACCTTGACCTCCAGCCGGGTTCTTGAACTGGAAAAATAGTCCAACATTTGTTCATCCTTTGGAAAATGAACTGTTTGCCAAGAATCAGAAAACCATCACCAGAAAAAGGATAATAATAGTGTATTCCCTCTTTTCTCTCTCTAGCCCCCCCCCCCTCTTGGTCACTGTCCCCTCCACACTAATCCCGCCCCCACACATGCATCCCTCTCTCTGGCAAACAAAGAAACTGCAAACAAAGCAATAACTCGGCAAATGCTGCTCTGTTGGAGAAAAATGAAGGAAGAGTTGCCCAGGCCAAATGAGCTCTCTCCACACCAACCAATCTTTTTTTCTCTCTCCCTAAGATGTCTTTACTCTTTTCCACATTGACTTAACCTCTACTTGTTGTCCGTGATTTTGCCCAAGTCCTGCGCTCACTATAAAGCCCTTCTTGGAAAGCAGGAGCCATGCACAATCATGTTCCTTTGAACTTCTCAGTTCCTTTGAACTCATCTCTCCCTCTCCCCTTAGAGCTTATCTTCTCAGCTCGATTCTAAGCTGTTTAAAGCGAGGAATGTGTTTACGTACTGTTATAGCTTTTAAAATGTCTACCAAGTAGTGGCATTTAGGAATTATTTGCTCTGAATTGCATTTTGAAGTCAAGTAGTATGGTGCCTCCAGCTTTGTTCTTTTTCCTCAAGATAGCTTTGGCTATTCCAGGTCTTTTGTGGTACCACACAAATTTTAGGATTTTTAAACATATATTTCCATGAAGAATGTTGTTGGTATTTTGATAGGGATTGCATTACATCTGTAGATTGTTTTGGGTAGTATGGATATTTTAATGATTTAATTCTTTCAATCCATGAACACAGAAAACTTTTCACTTATGTCTTCTTTAATTTCTTTCATCAATGTTTTATGGTTTTTGTTGTAGAGACCTTTTATCTCCTTGGTTAAGTTTATTCCTAAATCTTTTTGTAGCTATTGTAAAAAAGACTTTTTAAAATTTCTTTTTCAGAGAGTTTGCTCTTGGTGTATGAAAACATTTCTAATTTTTGTATGCTGATTTTATATCCTGAAACTTTATTGAGTTTATTATCCTGATCAAAAGAATCAAAAGCTGAAGGCATCACACTTCCTGACTTCAAAATATACTACAAAACTATAGTAACCAAAACGGTATGATGCTGGCATAAAAACAGATACATAGATGAAAGGAACAATACAGAACCCATAAACTCATGCATCTACATCCAAATCATTTTTGACAAAGGTGCCAAGAACACACAATGAAGAAGGACAGTCTCTAATAAATGGCTGTGACAAAACTGTACATCATATGCAGAAGAATGAAATTAGACCCTTGTCTCGCACCATATACAAAAGTTAACTCAGAATGGATTAAAGACTTAAATTTAAGAGCCAAAACTATAAACTTCTAGAATAAAACCTATGAATATGGGCAAGAACTTTGTGGATAAGAACTTAAAATCATAGGTAACAAAAGTGAAAATAAACAAACAGAATTACATCAAACTGAAAAAAAGTAGGCACAGCAAAAAAAAAAAAAAAAAAAAAAAAAAAAAAAAAAAAAAAAATCAGTGGAGTGAAGAGACAACCTACAGAATGAGAGAAAATACATACATACATACATACCTCATAAAATACAAATTGCATACATCAGATAAGGGGCTATTATCCAAAATATATGAGGACCCAAAACTACTCTATAACAAGAAAACAAATAACTATTAAAAAATAGGCAAAGAACTTAAAGAGACAGCTCTCAAAAGAAGACATACAAATGGTCAACAGATATATGAAAAAATGATCAACATTTCTAAGCATCAGAGAAAAGAAAATAAAAATTATAATGAGATATCATTTTACCACTGTTAGAATGGCTATTATTAAAATGATGAAAGATAAAAAGTAAAGATATGGCTAAAAGGAAACGCTTATACACTGTTAGTATTAGTGTAAATTAGTTACAGCCATTTTGTAAAACAGTATGAAGGATCCTCAAAATACTAAAAGTAATCCCAGCTACTCCGGAGGCTGAGACAGGAGAATGGCTTGAACCCAGGAGGTGGATGTTGCAGTGAGCCAAGATGGCGCCATTGCACTCCAGCCTGGGCAACAAGAGTGAAACTCAGTCTCAAAAAAAAAAAAAAAAAAAGAATTATTATGTAATCCAGCAATGCCACTACTAAGTATATGCCCAAATGAATTGACATCAGTATGCTGAAAAGATATCTACACTCCCATGTTCATTTCAGTCCTATTTACAATATCAAAGACATGGAAACAACCTAAGTATCCATCAATGGATGATTTCGATTTTAAAATGTGTGTGTGTGTGTGTGTGTGTGTGTGTAGATAGACAGATAGATAGATACATACATACATACATATATACATACATACATACATAGAGAGATAGATAGATACTATTCAGCCATTAAAAACAAAAACAAGAAATTCTTTCATTTGCAACAACATGGATGAACCAAGAGGACACTATGTTAAGTGAAATAGTGTCACAGAGAGATAAATAATGTATGATCTCAGTCTTACATGATATCTGAAAGAGTTGACCTTGTACAACTAGAGAATAAAATGGTGGTTACTAGAGTCTGGGTGAGGAGTGGGGGAGGGTGACTGGGGAAAGAGGAGCTGTTGGTTTGTGAGTACAAAGTTACAATTGGGAGAAATAAGTTTTGATGATCTTTTTGCACACTGAGGGAATATGGTGAATAATAATATACTGTATATTTTTAAATAGCTAAAAGAAAGGATTTTAAATGTGCTCACCACAAATGATAAATGTTTGAGATGCCAAATATGTTAATTACCCTGATTATCAAAATATATATATGTATTGAAATATATTATACCCCAAAGTATGTACAATTGTCAATTAAAAATAAATTCTTTAAAAATTATCTGCTGATAAAGAAGTTGCAGCTCTAACATTTGCCCCAATCAACACTTTTCTTATAAACAGATTCCCAATTCCTTTTCCCAGATGTGCCTAGCAGTGTTTCGGGCATTTGTTACTCTTGGGAGCACTGACCAGCTTCAGAGAAGGCAACTGCCTCTGTGAACCCAGGGAAGGAACAAGGGACCTGGAATGATTAAGAGCAGTAAGCTGTATGTTTCACACTGAGGCAGAACATTAACACACAGCATCCCTAGGTTCTGAAACAGCTGTCACATACTCAGGTGTCTATAGGGCAACTATATATTCCAATTTGTCTGGAACTGTCCTGGTTTTTCTCTTTTGTCTCAACATGATTAGTTACAAAGACTTTCATGTTCAACATTTTCAGGTGTGGACATGACACATTGCTCCTGATGGAGGGGCTCCAGGCGGGCACCCCACATAGGTAAGGCAGGCAGATGAGGGCTGTGGAGCTCTGGAGAGAGCATGGCAGGTACAAGGAGGTTCCTGTCTATGGCTGCTACATGCAGTTGTTGGGCCCGATGTTGTGAGATCTTTGTATGTTTCAAGAGAAGTCAAAAATTATACTTTCAAGTGTCGGGAACTAATTCTGTTAAAAGACTCTTGATTTAAAAAATTAAAAACTGTGAGGATCAGCTTTGGCCTAAAGGTGCTGGTTTAAAAGTGTTCAGTAGAAAAAGGAGATGACTATACTTGACAATAATTTATTGTATATTTCAAAATAGCTAGAAGACTTGGAATATTCCCAGCACAAGAAAATGATAAATGTTTGAGGTGCTGAATATCCCAGTTACATAGCTTTGATCATTACACATTGTATGCTTTTATGAAAATGTCATATGTACCCCACAAATATATAATTATTATCAATCTACATAAATTAAAAATAAATTTCAAAAATACTTTTAAAAAAGCTATTCTCTGTAAGGGACTACCTGGATCCTGGTCCTTCAACCCTTGAAGATGTCTATGAGCTTTGTTCACTTTATTAAGGAAAAAATTAGAATTAGGGGTAAGAGGGTCTAAATGTTGGCTAGCAGTGTAACCTCAGAAAGACAGTCACAAACTTACGCCGTCTGGTCCACAAAACAATAAACATGGGCTAGATGCCTCCTAGATGCCTCTAAGCTCTAAGATTCTGTAATTCTTTCATTCTGACCTTAACTCTTGCTTTTGTTTTGTCTAACACATTCATCATCCACCCTGAGAATCCTAAAAGGGTGTTAGTTATATTTTCTATTTCTTAAAAATGAAATTTGTTCTCCTATTCATTTATCAGGTGTCTGGCTCCTAATAGATGTACTATTAATACTGATTACTAATAATTTTAGTACTGAGTAGTGCTAAAATATTACCCTAAAGCATATATAACTCAATTAATTTTTAACCCAATAATTGAATGTCTATCCCTTTGTATGTATTATTACTATTATTACAAATTATGCATAGGCAAACATTTGAAGAAAACATAACAACTTTTTACTGGATTTGTGTTAGCTAGTGAGATTACGGACTTTCCTTTTTACTTCTCTGTTTTTCTAGTTTTTGGATTTTCTTTAATGCGATTACATTGCTTTAATAGTAAAAGTATTGAAATACTATTTTTAATAATAAAAATTATATATAAATGATCATCACAGATAAATATATAGAAAAAGTACCATAAAGGACACACAGCAAACCACAAATTATGGTTACCTTGTTTGAGAGAAATGAGATTTAGCAGGGAGATATGAGCATAATTTAGTTCCCTATATACTTTTGTATTATTTGAAATTTTTATACAGAACATTTATTCATGCATTATTTATGAACTTAAAATGAATTAATTAAATTTTAAAATGAATTATTTACCTTGCATTTAGAGGAACTGAGGCTTTCTTGATTGTAGATTGCTTTGTCAGTTTCCTGCCAAATAGAACCTTATGTGTCAGTCCCAGTTTCTGCATCCTATGAAAGACTGGCTGGGGAGAGGATGTGACTTGTCCAAGTAGTAAAGAATGTTGGAAACTATGTCTGGGCTAAAATCCGGTACTTGCCTAAACTGAGTCTGTAGCATTTTTATTTGGCTTTTTAAAACTTCTTTCTGAATTAGCATGCATTTATGTTTTTAAAACGTTTGATTCCTTTCTGTCCTGAAATCTATAAATCTTTCTCTAATGTGACTGTAAGAGATAAGGGGAAAACATCCATTTCCTAACACTTTTGTTGTTTAGAACATACATGATTAAATAGATAATTATTATTATTTTTCCTTTTGGGGAGAAGGTATAGGGAATATAGATAACAGTTGGATTACTCTTTGAATATACATCATAATTTACTTCCTTACATAAATTCAACAGATCCATGTCTGTGTGAGGCAAAATACATAGGAAGTTTGTTACTTGCCATTTGTCTCTCTTCAAGTCCAAAAGAGCCTAGCTGGAATTGCTGCTCCCAAAAGCAAACAGCATTTTTTTTTTTTTTTCCAAAGCAGTCTGTTTCTTGCACAAATCTTTCCAAAAAGAGTCATCTATTCTTTCTTCTCTTGAAAGTTACAAAAGCGTCTTTCTTAACTACCATATTTTTACCTTCAATGTAGAGTCAAAGATAAATCTTATTTGGAATGTAATTTTTTCTTTGAAGACTATGCACTGCATTTAGTCTGGGGAACTTGGACACTACCATGACTAAATCATAACTAGAAAGATTTGAAGAGTAGCAGAGATTTCTGCTTTTTTTTCCTTTAAAACAATAATCAAGCTTGCATTTCTTTAACTTTCATCCTCAACATCGGGGCTTTTGGATCTTCAGTTTCTGTGAAAGCTGTTGCTCCTCTATCTACAAATGCAGTTTAGGCTTTGGCTCTTGCCTGGGTGAAACTACCAATAAATATGTATCTAGTGTTTTTTCATGGGAAGCTTCCATCTGTTCCTTGATCTATTTCCCTTGAAAACATCCTTCATCCTTCCCCTTATGCAACCAGCCTTCACTAACACAATCCCACCTGTGCCTCCCAGAGACATGAGACCCACATGTTTGACAGGTGAAGGCCTCTCCTGCCAGTTTCCTGTGGCTACTTCTCTCCTTCCTCTCATTGTTCCTTTCTCCTCTTCCTTGTTCCTCCTCCTCCTCCAGCTGCTACATCGAACCATCTCCACCGCTGCTTTCTTTTCTCATGTACTTTCATGGGACTGCTTCATTATCTGGAACTGGTGAATTCTCTGCCTGTTCTGTTTAAACTTGTTTTGAGTCTGGGACAGGTGAGGATGTCTCCACCTCCTTATCCCCTTCTTATTGTCTCCAGCCCCAAGGCAAATGCTTCTCTTCTTTGCAAAGGTTGCACCATCCCCTCTGCCCACAATTGCTACCTTTGTGTTCAGAATCCAAGCACCTGAAACATCAGAGCAGGCTGCATACCATGCTAATTTTGCCTGTGAGGATTAAGACATTATAATGATCCCACGGCCATGCCCTGTGACCTCCACAGTCAAGGTTCTGCTCTGAAGCCATGGTCCAGTGGCATCAGAATAGCCCTGCTTATGAATAGGACACCAAAGGCATTTATAAACCCCCTTTCTGGACCTCTACAATCTCTAATTCACATCTGAATTCTTCAGGGAAGACCACATAGCTATCCCTTAAATGCATACATGAAAGCACTCTGAAAATTAGAGTTTTCACTCTATAATTTCAGGATGGGGCTAGAGTCAGCTCATTTTGGAGCCAATTGTTAAATTTGAAGGAATTTTATGAATCAGTTCATATAATGTTGGTAGCTTGAAATTGGCCATCGGGGGAGTGTTTACGCTATTGAAGTTGGCAATTCTAACTAAGGCTTTTTTTTTTTTTTTTTTTTTTCCTGGAGAGCCAATTAAACATTTACCAGTAAGCCAGTGGCAGGGCTCTGATGAAAACTTGAGTGAAAAACGAAACAAAACAAAAGAAAAAATCACATAAAATGTGACAATTCAGCCTTGTGAACATTTTCTGAATCTTTTATCCAAACATCTTCAGGGACCTTAAGAGACCCTGCTCTTTGGATGGGTTTTTCCTGATTTATCTTTCTTCCTAATATGTGGTCTCTTCTGCTTCTAACATTTTAGCAAGAACACACACACAACCAAAAATAAAATTACTAGCAATAGGTATAGGATATTGCCTGCTTTGTTCCATAGTTTATTTTCTATTTTGCTTATTCATCTTAGGGCTTCCATTAGAGACAGTGGCTGAGGTTGACTGGGCTGCCATAGTGTATCAGGAAAAAATGATGTCATTGTCCGTAACTTGCCTATGAACCTGACTCTGCAGCTTTTCACCTCTCCCTTCAGACCTTCCAGTGTCTAGTCGACAGATCTTTTCCCTGGCCATTTTCCAGAATTTCCACAGAAGCCTCTTCACTGCAATTTCATCACTCACACAGGTCATTTTGTGAGGCTTGGATTGAGCGAGAAAGAATTCAAGGTGCTGGCACCAACAGATCGTTTCCCCAAAGAACCTTAATCAGTGGCACAACCAGGACTAGAACCCTGGTCTTCTGAAACCTGAACCTAGTATTCTCACCAATATACAGGCCTGCTTATTTTAATGCTGACGTATCTGTAATTCATTCTGCTTTAGTTTTCTTAAACTTAAGCCAGGTGGTGATTAAAACCTTACTCAAAAAGTTCACACAAGAGAAAAGGAAATGAGAATTTATTGGTTCACACCTGGGCAGTCTTGATTCAATTTTCAAGTAGCATTATCAGGAATCTTTCTCTCCATCCCAAAATCTGCTTTCTTTCCTCCGTGTGTCCCTTCCTTTCTAACCAGTCTCCTTCTGTGTGATGGTAAACCTAGGAGCACCCAGCTCACATCCTACAGGTGAGAAAGTCCAGTAACAACAAGCAAAAGGTTCTGGAAGGTTCTGCTTAGTCTGAAACATTAGGGTGCTGTAATCAAAGGCTGGAAAAGAAATGATGAACAGGCAAACACAACAGATGTCTGACAGAGCCCCTAATGGGGAAGAAAGAAAGGTTACATCTGCCATTTACACTGTCTGTGATTGTGCATGGAGATGGCGCTCAACACGAGGAGTCCCACCATGTCTTCCAGCTTCCTGGAGCACAGGAAGCCAGACTGATAATTCCAGAGGTGACTCAATCAGCTTGGTGAAAACATTAATGTTGGCAGACAGAAAGCTGATACTCTCCCAGTTTCCTTATGTCAGAGAAATCAAAAACAAACGGTAGCTTTCTTAACTCTTGACATTTTTGTTGAAAAATATTTCCTTCCAACGATCCTTTTTTGTCTTTTAATATCCCATTACTTCATTTTTTAAAAATAATTTTGGTGGGAATGGACAAAATACCCAAGGGTGGCTCTAGGCCGACAGAATGACAAAAGAAATGACATTGTGGGTCTCTTCTATTCCTAATTTCCATAATTTTTAAGAGCACAGGCTGCTGACAAGAAATGATACAAGAAGGAAAGTTGCTCGGAGCACAAAAGTTCAATGCATCCAAAGACCTGATAGACTACCCCCGGCTCAGCCTGTCCCAAATCAGTATGTTTTCCATAATGTGATCTTTCATTTGGCCTCCTTTCCCAGTTCTGAACTGCTTTCTCCTGTGTAATTTAAGCATCAAATATGTATCATGACCCACCCTGAAGCACTGTCTCCTCAGATGACAAAATAATTTAAAAATAAATTGCATTGTAAAGAAAAAATATTGTTAAATAACAGGATACCCTTGAATAATAGTATACTAAAATGTGGTGTGTACATGTGGAAACATGGTGTGTACTCAAGGTGTGTAGAGCACCAGTTTTCCTGAAACGACTTCAGAATACACTAAATCAGGAACTCTGAGAGTGAAACCCAACACTGTGTGCTTTAACAAGCCCTCTAGCTGATGCAAGCTAAGGTTCCAGACCCACTGGGTTTTATTTTTAACTTTCCTAAGCTTCAATATCATTGTCTATAATATGTGCATAGCACCTAATTTGCAAGGTTTTCATAAAGATTAAATTTGACCAAAATTGTTATTGTTATTAATATTAATAACAAAATAAGAATGGATGTGAAAGTTTTTTAGATATACATATGATGGCATAAAATGCAATATCTTTCCTTTTTCCATAAAAGAGGCAGGTGCAGGAATTCAACATTGAGTGACAGCACATAATAATCAAGTGCTCAATGAAAGATGGCCATAAAGTTATCAGTCCAGTCCCTGCTTCCTTGGCAACTGTACCTACTACTACTACTCTTACCAAATTCATTTCCTAAATTTACATTTTAATAGAGGTAGGTAAAGTAAAATCTTATATTTTAGTTCCAGAAATTCTTTTCCCAGAACAAGATAGAGCTCGAATTAAGTACAGTATTATTCTGCTCAGAGGAAGGATAATGAACAAAAATATTTCAAGAATACCTTTTCCCAAATAGACATAATCACATTTCCATTCACTCTTAGGATTCTTTGAATCTAGGAATTAGTTTCCAATTATCTGTTATCTCCCAATAGAATCCTATAAAATAGATGAAATTATTCTTGCCATGATTAACTTTCATTTCATCTCAAAATGTAATGTAGAAACTTTCATTCTAAATTCTTGCTAAATTTATTTTGAGATTTATAGCCCTGGATAAAAGGAATGTGAGAGCCATGGCTCCAGAATGGGGATTGGATCCACATTAGGTTCCAATTAGATACCTGAAGATTCATCTTTCAGAGATGAAGCATCCTCAGACACCAGCTGTTCAGGAGGGAAATCCATTCTTTTTTTCCCCCCCTCAGGAAAGAAATAGAATTTTTACTTGCTTAGTGATTTGTGGACTCCCGAAAAATTGTAGTGAGACCTGAAGAGGACTCAGCTCAGTTCAAGTGACCTCAGCACAAGGAGCAATGAATTGGGATTTATTCTTTCCTATTCGTTTCATCTCAGACAACTGTGTTTACCTGAAGTACCAAATATCTAAGTCACCAAACAGTGGAAGCAGAGGGCAGAGCAGTGGTTTTCAACTGAGATTCCATTTTAGCAGGCATAGGGACCTAGTCATCTGCATTTTACCAAGCACCCTCTCTTCTCTACTGGTTCTAATCCAGGTCTGCACATCTCATTTTCAGAAACACTGATAGAGGGAAAAGACAACAGACTTTTGAGTTAGAAAAACCAGAATCAGAAGTTCAGCCCTGCCATTTGCTAACTGGTAGACTTGGATGGCTTGCTTAGTATCTGAGGTTGTTTCCAGGTCTATAAAATAGAATTAACAATAACAGTGACTTCAGTTGTTGTTCTGACAATCATATGAGATAATACATGCCATGTGCCTGCATATATAATATGTATACAATAAATATTTGTCTCATTTCAAGAGGCTTTTAGGAATATAATTTTAAACTATAGGAAGTGATGTCAGGAAGACATGAACACACACATATACCACCTTTCTGTGATTTTTCCAAATTTATAATAATATTCATAATAATATTCATTCATACTTACTCTTTTTTACTATCTGTACTATTTTCTTGCATTATTGTGTAATGTTTAACTCGTGTGTTTATTTGTCTGTGGGCATTGTGAGTCTTTTCTACACAACCAGCTTGCCAACTTTCAGGGAGCAAGGTCCATTTGCTGCATTGTCAGAAATATCTGACACACAGTGACAGTTTCCATCACAGCACTATGCAAGTCAAGGGTGCTCAATAAATATATACTCAGTTAATGCATTTGTTGCAATAAATAATGCCAAATTGCTCAAGAATTAGGCAACACTCCTGTTAACTCCAACTAAATAAAAACAATTGGATCAAATAATGTTGCCTTCGTTGAAGCGTGGTCTCAGGCTAATTTAAAGATTTTACAATGCTTATTTTTGAGAACAGAATAAGAAGAATGATAATAATGCCTTGCATTTCATATAGTTCTTAACATTTTTGACTGTCCTTCAGAACTATCTTACGTTCACCATCTAAGGATCAGTTACCTGGTAAGTTGATGAAATCATAATATTATAAAATGTCGGGGTGTTAGTTTTTAAAATCTTTGGATACAAGCAATCCCCCAAACAGGGAAACATACGCAGACATATTCCAAAGAAATCAAGCAAAGGGAAATGTATATATTTTTTAACTGCTGTGGTATTGCCTTTTTGTGTGGGTTATAAAAAAGGCAAATAAACATTGCAAATTATCTGTGGCAGCAACTTCATCCTGATTCTCTGCAATCTGGGCTGCATATACACCCCACCATCATTATGCTATATCCTTAGCACAGAAATAGCCAAAAGCCCTTTCGGCATCTCTATTCGGATCTCTAAGATCGTCCTACCCGCCCGGGTCAGAAGTTGAAATATATAAACAGTCTTTCTGTGCTTGAACTTGAGAGAAAAATCAGTCATCTGTACATGATCTGTGTTAGAGTAAAATGTAATTTTTTCCCTCTGACAATGTGTTTATGGTTGTTAACTTATCTTGATTGCCAAGAGAAATCTGTTTTGTGTGGCAGGCTTTTCTGACTTAAAATGTCAGATGCCACCCCTACCCCCCACCCCATATCCAGCCACCCTTTCAACTAATTCACAAATTGACTTGACTCTCAGCTAGGTTAAAAAAATAATTTCCTGAAAATTAAAAGTCTGGCACAATACTGTACTAAAAGTCCATTTATCTTGTCTATTTTTATAAAGCTTCATTGCAGCATCTGGCAAAATGCCCACTTCCAGTAACAAAGGTCCCCAAGGACATTTGGCAAGTGCGACTTTTCTTCTAAGACCCTGAAAATGATCCTGGGCTTCCTAACGTATGATTTTAAAAGCTTGCAATTAGGATTTGTAAGAGGATCCTGTGTATGATTTGTTAAAGGTGAAGAGTGAGTGAAAACGCTGTGGAGATAAAGTGACTAAAATACTATGGATGTGTCTTTGTCACCTCTGTGAGGAGCACCACCTCTTCGTTGATCACATCAGTCTTGGACTGAAGGAAAGCTCAGGATTTTGATGTTATTATGAAAGATAATGGCTAAAGATTATCTAGATGAGGCAGCGCAATGATTCACTCTTGTTTAATCAACTACAACTTCTACTAAGCACTCAATATAAACCAGACTAATCTTTCCACCTTCCTGCAGAAAACTGTGACAGCACCTGTTTATTCAGCTCCCCGGGTATTGAGTAAATCTTTCCTTTTCTTCCCTCCTTCTCCCACCAATCAGTTGGAGGAAAGGTTTTCAGCATGTCCAATCTAAGACTGATTGGGCTTTCCTGTTGATGTCAAGTGGAAGCATTCCATTGGGAAAGCAACCTCAAGACTGTTGACTTTTTTGTGGCCCTGAGCTAACCAAATGATTGCAGCAAATGCACCCCTCTTTCAGGCTCTTTCAGGCTATGAAAGACAAATGGCTTGTGAATTGCTTGCTTGGAATGTTTCGTGAAGAACTGACCATTTGTGTTGAAGAAACTGCAGACGTATTTCACCCAATTTGATACGAGGTTTCCCGGGTTTTTTGTTGTTGTTGTTGTTGTTGTTTTTTGTTTTTTTGTTTTTTTGGTTTTTTTACCATAGCTCCACTTACCAGATTCTTCTTTAAGCAGGATTTAGGCTAATGCAAAGCCACTTTGTCAGTTTGGTGACACCCGAATCAATAGCCACTTTGCCTCAATGATTTACCCTCAATGTCATTAATGAATTCTTACATTGAAACTATTGATACCAAATTCCAAAGAGATTGCAGAATCGGGTTTTTTAAATTACATTTGGAATATTGAAAGTGTTTTTTCTTTATTAAGTACTTTAGAAGAGTTGGAAACGCTTCTGAGGCATGACCAAAGACACAATTCCATCTGTTTTGTTTTTCTTATTTATGACATAGGTGATTTTTATTTTAAACAGTGCATGCTTTTCACTTTAATTCTTCTTCATGTCTGTCAGAGCACATCATCTGTGATGTGTGCATAGTTAACTGGAGCATTTTGCAAGAAGATTTAGGCGGAAAGTAAACGCAGCTTTGAAAAAAGTCCGCTAAAAGTGGAAACTGAATGCTTATGGGGTTGCTGGACGTCTGTTCTGCACTAAGCAACAATTTTAAGGACAACTTATTGATACCTGAAACATGTTGGAAGTTGTTCTCACCCAATTAGTGAATGTTAAGCCCTTTCTCCTGGACAGGTGTTGAATGTCCCAATGACTGCATGCAATCTCTCGTGTTAGTATTTTGTGGCTGGGATAGAAGCCAGGGACACAGCAGCTGTGTAAATGCAGTCCTCTACCGGGCACGCTCTTTGGTCTCCCCTCATCAGAACTGAGTTGTACCAGTGAAGAAGCTGCCACCTCTGACGGCTTCGGTCTGCCCTGTTCACCACGTTCCTTAAACTGGGACACTCACACAACTTTCTCCACCGCCAGACAGAGTGGAGTGGAGTGGAGTCCTGGGGTCCACTCTATCCATAGGGTATTTCCTCCTAGAACATCAGTTTTGCTCTATGGTAAGAAATTTAGAATAAATTTTATACCAAAGCAAGCATAATATATAGTGGAGTAAAATGCTCAATTCCCAAATTTTCAATATCAAAGACTTTAAGGAAACCTCACCATAGTTGTAGGCAATTTGGACTACCCCTGAGGACACATATTGACCCTTCCCCCCCCTGCTAGGTTGGCAAAGGTTCAGGAAGTTCTGTTGAGTGCTCTAAATTATCTTTCAGAACAGCATATTCTATTACATTTTCAGACATTGAGCTCTTGAAAACTAACAGTAGTGAGACTGGCATCACCAAGATGCCACATGGCTGAATTGCATATTCAGTTATTTTGGTTATAACCCCAGGAATTTCTAGTCATTAAATTTCTTTCATGTAGTTCTGAAGCCTCCACCCCAATAAAAAGCAATCTTGTGGAAACCGTTTCCAACCATTATGGGTTCAAGTTCACATGAGATGTATCTGCAGGTTATAATATTTACTTAATACACATCTTACCAAACACAAATTACATATCTTAGAAATAGTTTGAGGTTAGTTTTATAATCTTGTGCCTGATAAAATTCACAAACCTCAAACATTTTTTAAAAATATGATTACAGAATTAGAGGATTTTTTGTTTATTGCATTTGGAAATTGAAAGTACTTTTTCTTTATTAAAATAAGTACTCTAGACCAGTTTGAAACACTTCTGAATCATGACCAAAGACACAATTCCATTTAATTTGTTCACATGAAGTATGCGTGCAGATTTATTACTTAGTACTCATTTATAGATTTAGCCTTTATTTAGTACTCATTTATAGATTTAGTATTTATTTAGTATTCACCTTATAATACACAAATGATGGATCCTGGGATCAGTCTATGGTCAGTTTCATGTGGTTGTATCCAATAAGGTTCACAAGCATTTTGAAAAACAAAAACAAAAACAAACTTGGTTCCCAATTACTCGTTACATCATGACTCAATACTGCAATATATGCTTCAAGAATGTTCCTGTCCCTTCTGTTTCAATGCAATTATTATTTTTCCATTTCTACTTCCAAAATGAGATGCTCATGGGAAGAAAAAGCTCAACTGCTTTTCGTGGTCAGGCAGGACACACAAAAGAATAAAGCTGCGAGCTAAGATATTAGGCATTACACTAGTTACGTTTTGATCAATCATATTATTTCCCTAGTTACATAAACTTTCTGCAGGCCAAATCAAACACACACTCTAGCCAAATTTACCCTGTCAGTCTCCAGCATGCAGCCTCCATCTGGAATACCTTCCTCTTTCCTTTTAAGGTGGTTCCCTCTTCTTTCTAATGCTGCCTTCAAAATCCACTACCTTTGTACCACAATTACTTGTACCAGTGCCTGTCCTAGTGTCCACGGCAGGCTCCCACTCAAGGCTGGGTAAATAGTAACTGGCAGGAGTGTGAGCTGACCTAACAGGAGACACAACTACTCTGAAACAAGCCATGTATGGCATTCTTCAGTGTGACTCTGCCTACCTGGTGTACTCCCCCTGACAACTGAATCATGATGGCAATTATCACGTGGAATTTTTTAGTACAAGTATCTTCCATATCAACTCTTGGAGGTGATCTTCATCTCAGGTTATAAAAATAATAAAAAGCATCATTGAGAATAAAACCCACACTATAGGCATGCACTGCAATCAGTTTAGTAATCAGTAACTGGAACCATAGTCATCGGTATCTATCAAACAAATCATAAATGAAAAACATATCTACTTCCGCTGCCACCTCCCCACCCCTGCCACGCACACGCAGAATTGCTGGGGACTTTTAGCTGCATAGTTAAAGGAAATGATTTGTTCTTAGTCTTCTTTTTTGTGGCCCTTTGACATTTTTTGTGTGTCTTTCACCATCTTCCTTGGGATCCCTAAATTAGAGACTTTAAAACAAATTACAGATAATTATTTGACTTTCTGCCTAACGATTCCTTAAAATTCATACCTTCAGGACAACATTCAAACTGCAGGCACTCTGACAAGGTGACCAACAGGCAATAAACAAGGCAGGCTCAGGACCATAGCCAGAAAGCTTGGGCTGACCCCTCTTAGGTTAGAGCACTTGTGCAGTGCACAAACTGCCCAACCATACATGCCAGCCCTGTACCTTGGATTTTCCTTTAACTGTTTTATAGTTTCTTTCAAATTTCATATTTATTTTTCTTGGATGTGTTTTATATTCTTTTCGATTTATAACACTTAATTGATTTCATATCAAAACACTATGGCTTGAAGTAACTAGCAACACAATGATGAAAGTTGACTTGTTCCCTGACAATAGATGAAAGGGTCTGTTAGAACAAATGATGAGTGTGGCTGAATGTAGAGGAAGTCAATTTTAAGGTACTGAAATGACCCAGTGCAGAATGCTATGCTTTACCTTGATTCCTGAACAACAGTGTGATTAGTCATAAGAGGTCTGGTCTTAAGTGTCTGTGGCATCCCAGAATCAGACTGGAAGCTCTGCAGTGGCAGGGACAAAGGCTCTGTCCTCGGGCTGCTGCCCTTTCTAGGCTTTGGTGGAAAGGGTAACCCAAACTATCGGCAGAGGATAGGTGTGGAAGATTCATCAGCTTGAAGCTCCCTCCCCCTATTCTAAAATATGCACAGAAGTTTGTGTCTGTTTTGCATTCATTGTTTTCCCTCATATGTCTGTGATGTATTTTATTCAAAGAAACATAAATTCAAAACTCTAGAAAGTCAGTATATAGTCTTAACCTTAAAATACAAAAAAAAATTTTTCTTTCTCTAAAGAGAAAGTGAATTTCATTATTCCACAATTTTTATGCATCTCACCTATCCAATATTTTTTATGTCCCCTTCATCTCAGTTTGAATTTTCAAGATATTCTTATGCCTTAGAATACCCTAAACAGTATCACATCTCATTAAGGAGATGGAAGCCTTTTGCCAACACAGCATTTTCATCTGTTCCCAACATGAGTAGGTCATGTACACCACTGTTGCGTCAAAGTCTTTCAAGGTAATAAATTAATTGAATTACTGTTTTGTGGTGAATGAAGAACAGCAGAAGCCTCACTGCCACAGTTGCTCCTTTCAAGTAAATACTTAAATTTCCTGGGCACGGAAAGGAATTCCCCATAAACTAGACAAATGATCCATCTCTGTGTGATACATCTATTTTTATTATACCTGCAGGTAGACATTGATGTACCCGTTCTTTTTACCCTAAAGCAGAAACATTAATGAACAGGATGAAGTTATAGCTCTCAAAATGGGGTGATTTCTTACCTGAATGACTGTCACAATCTATGCCAAGTTGAGGAAAGAGTAGAAGGAAACAAAGAGAGAAGTGGCACAGACAGATTCCAGAAAGCTCTTTTGAAAGCCCTGATTTCTTTGTTTTGTTCCCAGAAATCTTCTGACCTAAACTCTCTGGCTTTTGGCTTAACACACTCAAATAATTGCTGTAATTCTTTTCTTCCTTAAAAGAAAACTTGAGAACTATCCTGAATTTTCCACTTCATTTATAGCTGAGCCCTCTATTGTAATTTCAGCAGGATTTTGACACTTAGAAAAAAATGGAGAAATCACAACATGAAATAATGAACACTTTTTAATAAAAAGAAAAAGCAGTGTGGCTCTGACAAGGATACGTCTAGTCTGACCAGGGCCATATCCTTGTGGGAGTTCTGGTCAACCAAAGGAAGCCAGCGATATAATCAATCTTAAGTTTTAGCAGGGTCTTTGATTCTGCCCCACACAACACACACATCAATTAAGTAGAAAAACAAGGTCTGAACTACTCAGTCATGAGGTGAGTGGAAAACCAGCTGGAAAGTCAGACCTAAAGAGAGGTTATCAATGGATCAGTGTCAACCTAGGGACACACAACAAATGGTGCCACGGTTCCTCCAGGGTCAGCTCTGAATCTGTGGTAGTTTAACATTTCTATCAGTGACCTAAAGGATTCAACAGAGAGAAGGTTCTTATTAAGCTCTGAAGGGCAAAGGGGGAAGGCCAGATTCCTGGGACTAGGGCAATAAAATCCAAAGCAATGGAGTAAATTGCCAAACCAATCAGCTGCCACTAAAACAAGGTTTAATGGGGATAACAGTGTCGTACTGAAGAACAGATTTTGCCTGATGAAGACAGAGAAAAGTTAAGTATATATAACTCTGGCAGTAAAAGTCATTTAGGATTTCTGCCACCGATTTGATTATTCTCATCCTGACCCAAAGTTTCTATTGATGCATGCCATAGACTTGCATTTCTGAAATCTTTGGGAAAAGAAGGTAAAAGACTGTGAGGAGACCAGTATCAGTTTGCTTTGTATTTTTTAAAGACCTATCTTGTTCTTGATTATCTAAAACCAAAAAGTCTCATCTCAGAGACAAAGAATTAGCTGCACTCCAAAGGTCTAATATGCATTTTGTATAATATTGTAAAACATTTATTTGCTATACTCAACTTCCACATATGCGCACACACACCCACACCCACACACACAAACTCACACCACTTTAATGTACCACACGAAGCCCTCTGCCAATAACTTGCTCCTGAAAAAGGCCATGCCCAATAGTCAATTCCCCTGACTACAGGAAGAGAATCAAGCAAGAAAAAAAAAAAGATCTGAAACAATTAAAAAAAAAAAAAAGTACACAGCCTGGGAAACATAGCAAGACACTGTCTCTACAAAATAAAAAATATTAGCTAGGTGTGGTGGCACACGCCTCTGGTCCCAGCTACTCAGGAGGCTGAGGTGGGAGGATCACTTGAGCCCAGGAGGTTGAGGCTGTTGTGAGCTGCGACTGAGCCACTACACTCCAAGTTGGGTGACAGAGCAAGACCCTGTCTCAAAAACAAACAAACCAAAAAGCAAACAAAATAAGTACAACATAAAGACACATAAAGTAAAAAACATAACATCAAGACTTCCCTCTAGTATTGAGCTACTTGGGAAAACTGAGAAAAATTTATCTTGGAGCCATAAAAATAGGGAGTTAAATATAAAAAAGCTAAAGGTTCTCAGATTATCAACACAGAACAAAGCCTAACAAAGATTTAACGTTAAACCTGAGAAAATGTTTGTAAAGAAATATTATAATTACCTGTTCTTTAACTTCACTAAGGATGTGGGGGTAGGAGGAGGAACGGGCCTCAACTCTGAAATGGAAAGATATAAATAGCAACTTCTAAAATGTGGATGGAGAGATAGACAGATAGATAGACTCTAATGTACAGTGAGTTAGGCACTTGCCTTGGGCACATATTTGAAAAGGCACCAAAATCTCAGTAATCAAGATAAGTAGTGTTTTAGTACAATATCTTTAAAAAATCCAAAGTAATGCAAAAATTCCATAATAAATGACCTATAAACATTTTACATAAAGACAGGATCAGGATTACTGACATTTCTCTTTTACCTCAGGCTCCAATATGGCTTGGCAACAATATGGCTGAGCTAACTGCTCAAGTACTACCCACAGGAGCTTGAAAAATCTGTAAACAACATAGATTTTCACCCAAGTATTTGATTACTGTGAGGTATTCTTCCAAAGAGGCAGATTATTTAAGGCAAAGGTACATTATTAGTTTCCTAGATAGACGTCGAGGTTGCCTTTATCTTTTCCAGGAAATTTAGCTAAATGTCATGCCTACTAATTAAAATGTTCCTAAGACAAGGATGACAAAACATGGATCATCCTATGTTCTTCTAATTTACTGCTGAACACACAAAAAAGAAACAACATGCTATCTCTATTCCAAAATTACCTTTTATACAAAAGTCTTTTTTTTTTTTTCTTTTTTTTTACTTAATGTTCAGGTCCATATTTTTGTTCACATTATTTAATCTCATAAATGCCAGCTTCTTCATGTTATTACCAAGAAGGGGAGGTGAGTTTCTTTAGAGGTTTCTGTTCCATTATTCCTTCCTGTAATGCTATAAATAAGTGAATATTCCCTGGAGTCACTCTTGTCAAAAGTAGTAAGTAAAGCAAGATCTCAGACAAATATGAAAATCATGTCTTCCATAAAATGTGATCCTATGCTGTAGATATGCCTCTTAGATTTCTGATAATTCATAAAACATCAAATGATCCACCTTTGATATGAAATCTCAAGCAATTCCAGCATGTAAACTTGTTTAACTGCCATAAATTGAAGAATTTTAATGGGGCTTTTACAAGTGTTAATAAATTTCAGTTTCAGCCCAGTTTCTCTCTCTCTCTCTCTCTTTCAATTTAGGTTTTAACCTTCACATTAAACATATTTTTTCATGAGAATCATTTATACTTTCTTGATTCAAACATTTTTTGGCAGTGGAATAATTATATATCCTGTTTCATTCCTTTTTTTTTTTTTGATTAAGTAATCCCTGGTGGCCAGAAAAACATAATACTGTGGATGACACAAAATGAGAACAGTGAGATACATTTCAATGTACTTGAAAGTAAATAATTATTCAAATATGCTTCATAGAATTTTCATGAATATAGAAGATACTCAATTATAAGTGGTCAAGAAAAATATTGAACCCATAATTAGGGAGGAATAGCTAAGGCACAATTTTTC
This sequence comes from Macaca nemestrina, assembly GCF_043159975.1. Taxonomy (NCBI): domain Eukaryota; kingdom Metazoa; phylum Chordata; class Mammalia; order Primates; family Cercopithecidae; genus Macaca; species Macaca nemestrina. Next base: position 119,371,822 of record NC_092135.1, read on the forward strand.
CATTATATACTTTTTTTATACATCCATGCATGCATTTACCCTAGAAAGTTTTCACACAAATAAATATCTATGTTTGTGCCTATATTGTTGAAATAGATAGGTCCAAGAAGGGTGTGATTAATTTTAAAGACATTTGCTTACTTGTGATGTCAAATCAAGTCATTCAGGTGTAGAGATTTTATTTATTTGAGTTTTGCAAGGTGAGTGTGCTAAATCATCAGGGTTGACCAGAAGAACCACTTAAATTATCAGGATACTATACAACCATCATTTCTCATGGATGTATGAAATAAAATCTAAAATCAACTTAAGTCCGAATGTATTATCTTTTCCAGAATTCAAATTTAGATGGAATCTAAGACATTTTGATTCAAACTGGGAGTGGGCTGAAGGAGTGACCCAAGTGTCTATAATTCTCATTCTTATCCATCATCTGGGTTTCAAGTTCAAAAGAACGGAATTAAAATCCTTCCTTCATCTTGTGGTCTAGAGAATTGCCTTTTCCATTCTCAAGAACTCCCAGATGACAATATAGTACATATCTCTTTTCTTAGTAACAGAAAATCCAGAGGCTTTATGGAACAAAGGTTTTGGGCAACAAATAATATGAATACACAGGTACAGACTGGAAGGAGAGGAAACTAACAAGATCATTATTAGTGAATGACATGCCATGCCTGCTCTCTTGAGTTGAATTAATGGTGGTCTGGTTTCTAGATGAAGGAGGTGATGGTCCTTATCAATGCTGTTATTCTCTAACCGCTTATGAAAAAATTGTGCTTCATTCAGTCCACAGCAATTAACCAAAAAGGACTCTGAGGGCAGGAATTAGCCACCACACATATAAGGGTCAGTTAAATAAATGACGGCTGTTAAGCCTGGAGAAAAGATAGTGTTCAAATACCTGCAAGACTATCACAAGGAAGAAAGAACAGGTCTGTTCTGTGTGATTCTACAAATGGTCAACTGAATCTCATCACTAAATTCACTTTCAAGTTTCTTTCCATTTCTAGGATCCTAAGGCGATTTCTGGAATTTTATGACTTTCGTTAATCAGATCTTTTGTCTTCAAACCAGGGAACAATTGATCTGTTTAGGCATACAAGAATCTCTTTTGCTTTAAAAGTCCTCATCTTTTGCTTAGGTAAAGGAAAACTATGGGCTGCTCTTTAAGAAAAATCAGAGTACACTGATGTTCAGTATTTAAGAGCCACCACACACACACACACACAAACCCTCATAAATAGAAGTAACTGCCGGGCGTAGTGACTCAAGCCTGTAATCCCTGCACTTTGGGAGGCCGAGGCAGGTAGATTGCCTGAAATCAGGAGTTTGTGACCAGTCTGGCCAACATGGTGAAACCCCATCGCCACTAAAAATACAAAAATTAGCCAGATGTGGTGGCGGACACCTATAACTCCAGAAGGCTGAGGCAGGAGAATGGCTTGAACCTGGGGAGGTGGAGGTTGCAGTGAGCCCAGATTGCACCACTGCACTCCAGTCTGACGGAGCGAGACTCCCTCTCACAAGAAAAAAAAAAAAAATATATATATATATATATATATGTATTTTTTAATATTGAGAAAAAAAGTGGAAATTATTTTTAAACAGTAGACTTCATTAGCTTTAAAGAAACTAGACATTCCAAGGAGAGAATTATGAGAGAAGACAACCTTTGTAAACATTTTACAAAAAAAAAAAAAAAACTTAGAAGAAAATAGAGGTGCATTCTATGTTAAAATAAATTCTAGTATAGCAAGCAGCCTGTGCCACATGATGACACCATGGATCTGGATATATCGCAGGGTAAATTATGTCCTCCAAATAAAAGGCCGTATCATAAATATAACCCAGGATACAGGTGACGGTTTTGCCCCACAGTTAAAAGAATTGTTTAAAAAGTCATATTTTTAATAAATTTAAAAAGTGGATCTCAAACCTTTACTTTTAAATATAACCTGCTAATGTAGAAGTTGTCTGTTGTTTGACTAGAGCTTTTGAAGGCATGAGACCAAACTCAGTCCTTACTTCCACCAGTAGCAAAAACGTAAAAATACACCACGTATCCATATCCCATTGACCAGATTGTTTCTTTAGGGATATATTTCATCTGTAGGTTTATTTGAGAAGCAAAATATATCAAGGCAGTGTCCACATTTAAAATAGTGTCAGAATTGGAAATGCATTTGAGTCTGTTTAGGCATACAAGAATCTCTTTTGCTTTAAAAGTCCTCATCTTTTGCTTAGGTAGAGGAAAACTATGGGCTGCTCTTTAAGAAAAATCAGAGTACACTGATGTTCAGTATTTAAGAGCCACCCCCCCACACACACACACACACACACAAACCCTCATAAATAGAAGTAACTGCCGGGTGTAGTGACTCAAGCCTGTAATCCCTGCACTTTGGGAGGCCGAGGCAGGTTGACTGTGTCTCTTGTCAAGGATGTGGAATGGTAAAAAGGGTTTCATCTTAGAATCAGATGTGTTTTTCAAATCCAACAGCAGAATGTTTCTGAAGACCTATTTGTTCAAAAATTAAGTGCGGAAAATAAAACCATCTTTTGAATAACAAAAAGTAGGTTATATATACCTGTGTAAATATGCTCAGAAAATCTTTTATAAAAGTATCCACCACTTCATAATTTCCTTTCCTTCCACTAACTAGTTGAATGATCATGAGAAAGTCACTTAACTTCAGTGATCCTCACTTTTCTTACTGAAAAATAAAGTAGTTACACTCTGCGATGCCTAATATTTTCTGATTATTGTGGGAGATAAAATTCTCCAAAAGCGAAGTATGTTAAAATGCACAAAATTTCTACATACAGGATTAAAGATATATGTTAGTTTTTTAACTTCAGAAGATGGTGACCTTCTAATCTCTGTTCATCTAGAATCCTATCTATCCCACTCTTTTAAGATTAATTTACAATCAAGACCAGATGGTTCAAGGCCACCCATTTTCATATCCAGGGCCAATCATCTAATTATCGAATCTTCAACAAAAACATCTTGGTTCAGCATGCAAATGCTTGCATAAAGCATGATTATGCACATGAAATACTAAGAACATATATAAATATTTATGTATGAGTTTAGGGCATACTTATTAAAAGTGAACATTTATATTTAAATGTCAACAGATAATGTTGGCTATGGGACACTGTAACAAGACGCTGTCTGGAATAACAATACATTAGGCTTATCCTAGCTTTGTCACTTGATCTCTTTGACCTTGTCCAAATGACTTGACCTCTTAGAGTCTTCATTTCCTCATCTCTACATGGAAATCTTGAATTAAATGAGCTCCAATGTTATATCTAGCTCTAAATGTTATTCACTTATAAACATGGATTGTGAAGACCATAAAATCACACAGAAAAATAGAAAAACCTGCTCTGTAACTTTCAGTCAGTTAAGAGTCATTATAAACTGTTGTGTAAAGTCTTAGAGTCTATAAGGTCTACTTTCAATGAAATTGAATTTTGCAGTTACATCTGAACCATTGGTGCCGGTTTGGAGATCACTACAATAAATTTTCAGTACCTGAGGCCTGGTCACTGTCTACCAGACTTAAGAAGTATATTTCTCTTTTCCTTTGTCTTATCTCTTCCTTCTCTTCCTCACTTAAAGAATATATGGAAAGAGTTTAGTTGCCAATTAGGAATAATATTTGCATTGGAAAACTTTACTCTAAAGAAGACAAGGGATGAATATGAGCTACCACTGATAAATCCTACTATATGCCAGGCACAGTTTATACAGTATGACATTTAATTGTGACATACTACAAATTAATTATGAATTATTAATCATTATAACTCTATAGGGAAACTATTATTAATCCCCCATTAGCCAGAAAAGGAAATGGCTACTGAAAGTTCAAAACTTGCAAAAGGCCACATGCCTAGCATTAGAAAAAGAATGTGAATCGTGCCTGTCCACTTCTTTCCACAACACCATTCTCTCACAGAAACAAAGCTATCAGAATCCTCATAAATTACAAAATTTGTACTACAAAAATAAGAGCCGTGGGCATTTTGTTCAATCACTTGGCATTAAAGGAAATGCTTGTTTTGTTCCAGTCACTGTGCTAGGCATGACAAATATAGTGTGAAAAAAAGCAGAAACTGACCTTATTCTTATGCTCCATAAAATGTACTAGTTTGTCATATCTGAGTGACAGAAATAGAAGTATTTTTATTTGCTTTTTGCATTTTTCCCATTTTCTAATCTATAATATAAATAACTTTCATAATCGGAAAAAGTATTTGAAAGTAACCTTTTATCTTTTACAGTTGTGTATAGGATAGATATTGACTACATTCTTCCTTTTCTGGGTTGGGCTACAGTTAGTAGAAGCTACGCAATTTTTTAAGTGAGTTATTTTGGAGAGTATCACATTGTAATGTTGTATAGATCTGTGTTTATTTTGATGTGAACAAAAATAACAGAAAGCATATATTAAAAATTATTTATATTGAAATATTTTAAATGAGAAGAGAAAAATTCTCATAGCTATGCTTTCTGTATATGGTATCTAAGTAAGTTCAATATCCACTAACTCCCCAACCCTGCGATTCACCCCAATCCTTACGTTACATCCCATAAGTCTCAGTATTTTTATGTTCTCATTTGATTGAAGTAAATTCATAGAGCTAGTCACCCTCACACGTATTCCCAACCTTTTCTCAAAATACTTAATCTTCCAACCCATCATTTGCACTCAGTAGAGTGCTCCCTGTTTTCTGTTGGTAATTTCACTCTTGACAGAGTGCACTTCAAAGAATCTTTTATGTACTGGACTCTCTTTTTGGATTCTAAGCTCCTTAAGCATAGGGTTTAGTCATTTTTTAATTATCTATTTTCTATGTTTTAGCAGATACATACACAATTGCATATTTTTAAAAGTCAAGTAGTACTACATGGATTATAATGAAAAACAGCCATCTCCAGCTCTGATTCTTCTCTGGTCCTTTTGTTACTTTGATCTCTGCCTTTCGTGTTAGAAGTTTTTCTTGAAAGCTGTTAGGGCACTGAGCACAAACTTTGAGAACAGGAAGGGTTTCCAGACATCAGGGGTCTTGACTATTTCATTATGAGATTCCCAAATGTTAGTATCCATTTTTTTCCCCCACCAGAGCTATCCTAGTTTCTTCAGAGAAATATGCCTGGTTTATTAAACTGAGTGGAAGGAGGTTATAGGTCTTAACAGTTAGTGTGTTTTTTAGAACTGAGAATCTCTATAAAGCAAACAGATTCTTTGTTTAATGGTCAAGTAAGAAAGAGAAAGTGCATGTAGGAGATAAGGCATTCCAAGATCTTCCTCCTAGAGTATCACTGTGTGTGCTACTTTACAAAACGCTGCCCGCCTTTCTCTAATTTAGTGTATTCAAAAGTGTTCTGACCAAAGTTCCTTTTATCCTTTTTTTCCTTTTTCTTGTTGAACATGGGGAGAAAAGAAGTATATATGAGACTATATACCTTGCCAATAGGTACACAATTTACAATTGTATTTACCTATGTCATTTCATGACCACGGGATGCACTTTAAAAAATTATCTAAGTCAGAACTGCTCAATAGAAATATAACGCCGGCTGCAAATGTGAACCAGAGAAGTAATTTAAAGTTTATTAGCTGCACCTTAAAAAGTAACAAGAAGTGGGTAAAATTAATGTTAATATTTATATTTTATTAAACCAAATACAGTAAAAATATCATTTATTCCTGTTATCAATATGAAAAATATTGAGATATTCATTTTGTTTTTGGACTAAGTTTTGAAATCCAATGTATACCTCACACTTATATGTTAATTTAGATTAGCCACATTTCAAGTACTCAGTAGCCACACGGTACTAACGCCTACCATATTAGCTAATACCAAAGATCTTGACCTGGAGGCTTAGTATGTCTATATTGTTGTTTGTTTGGAGGGTTAATTTTACTTTTATAGAGAAAATAATTTTAAAATAGGGGACTAAACATGAGCCATTCCAGACTTCTAAATGTTCTGGAAAATTGGGAGACTTTGGCCATATTGGGCCATTTGGCAACATTCTTCATTTGGTGACTCATAATCACCTGAGCACAGTAATGACCGCACCTGCCCCCTTGGTCACACTCATTTGCAGATCATTTCACATATACACATCACCTGCCTGGTTCCCATAGGGAGCTGAATTTGCAACTCCAAATCTAGGCCAAACTTTCTCTCTTACAGATAAGAAAACTGAGTCCCAGAGAAGTGAATTCACTTGTCATTCAAGCTACAGATGGTAACAGAGCTAAAACTAAAAGCTGTGTCCATGATAATGCTTTCTAGGGACACCAGGCTATTTTCTTAGGCCCAAACTTAAATCTTTCCCACTTTAATTAGCCTATTTCTTTTTTTCCTCCCCAGACTTAGAACAATTGCTTGGAATCTTTCCTCTAAAAGCAACTCACACACAGAACTCACAGTTATGCAGTTTCTAGCTAATTATAGCTCCTCTTAATGTAATAAAAGCAACTCTGACTTTCGAGCAGTCAAATAAATGCATTGTTTTTGAACTTTTAAAATGTCTGTGGCTTTTTTCTAGTCTTGGTACGGTTTATTTAGAATAAAACTTCTTAAAAAATAAAGTACATACCACATTACAGAATTCCTTAATAGCACTATAATACCAAACATGGAGAAATTATTCTGCTTGCATTCTCCTTAATTAAATTAGCATTAAAACTATTAATAATTTTAAATATGAATCCAGACGCAAAACAGCGCATATGTAATTCAATTTACAGGAATTTCAAGAATATGTAAAACTAACTGATGAAAATAGAAGTAGGAATAGTTGCTAACCCAAAGAGAGGGAGAGGTGTATTAATCTGGAAAAGGCATAAGGAAACCCCAGGACTGCAGGAAATGTTATATATATTTTGATATGAATGGGGATTACACAGGTATATAGATATATATGCAAAAATGTATCATTTGAGATTACTGCAGCTTCATACTTTATTTTGATCTCAATTTTTAAAAGAATAATCTTGCATCTTTTATTGATTCGTTGCTTTAACTTTCAGCTAAGAGGTATAGAGCTTTATATACCAGGATAGATTCAAGGAAGTGAAATATAATAAGCAATAGGGCTCAGAGGGTCCAAGGACACCAAAAGGTAGGAGAGAGGCATAAATATATACTTGGAATTGCTTGCATAGTAGTATCAGTTGCTCCACACACAAAAAAGTGATACTCAATAATTGGACCTTATATAAGCTAAAATATATAATCATCTAGTTTGGGATCTTTTCAAATCAGATTTTACATCTGCCTGTGCCCTAGGACATTCAGACAGTGACTGATGCCAGTAAGTCTAATGTGTGACGAATATAGGCAAATTGCATTTTTCTGGTTCATTTATTTTTTTAAATTGTGTTAACTAGTTAAATAATTAGTTTAAACATGCTCAAAGCCAAACAAAAGTAAAAATATTGCAAAGGAAAGGAGAAAATATGTTTGCCTTTATTCTTAAACTAGTGGTTTACTGCATGGAATTTAGCATGATTGACCATTGTAATTGCTTTTTCTGGAATGAGCAAGAACCATATTCTCATTCTTCTACCACCACAAATACTAAGCAGTCACTGGAATGTCTCTTGTGGTATATTTGTGGGTTTATATCATGTCACTTCTACTAGAATTGTAATCATTAATTGCTTAAGAGTTCATTCAGTTTAAAATATTTTCCATCAAAAGCCACTCTCAAATAAACACTTGGAATAAAATGGGAAGTAGTGAGGGGTTTTTAGAGTGTAGCTTTTAAAAAGCACAAGTTAACTGTTTCATACTTTAAATTATAAATTGTGCTGACTTCAAATGCAACTTGCACAGTGAATTGTTTTTCATTTATGAAGACAGAGTTTCTTGGTTTCATACCATTTCATTCGTGTTGGTTTGTAGTACTTCCAACAACTTTTTAAAAGACATAAACTAGAAAGCTCTCAGTTCTTGGTAGCTAATCCAGACACTTCCTTAAAATAAACCTGCAGGGACCCCGTTTTCCATGACATGATTATTACATATTAGATGCCTGTATCGAAACATCTCAGGCACCCATAAATGTATACACCTATGTACCCACAAAAATTAAAAATTATAAGAAAAAAACATTTTTTCTTAGGCATTGTCAAACAAAAAAGTCCTGCAGGGGATAGATTCCAGTAGGAAATTACTTTCAAGCAATAATTTTTCTTCCAGTGATATTTCAACAGTGTCAACCAGTTTTTCAAGTTATATAAGGAGCAAAAAAAAGGTAACATTTTTAGATAAACTTTACTCCTTACATCCAAATCTTTAAATATTAAAATTATATTTTCTTTTCCCTTGGAGGAATAAATAATTTATTATCTTCTGATATAAGGAAAGAAATAATTGAAAAAAATCTAGCTCTCCATTTTCTTAGTAACTGATCTCCTAGTATTCAGAAGCTGCTTATATAAATGGGGTATTTGCTTTTTTAGCTGTATTTACAGCTTTTGCCAGATGAGGATGTACCCTGCATACTATAAATATGGATTTCCAGCTGTTACCAGAAATCTTGGTAGGCACCGCTGTGGAACTCAAAGCATGTGTAAAGATCAGCCACTGGTAAGCCTAAAATAATATCAAGTAATAGTGATTGGTAAACCTATTAAACAAAGGCTGCTGATTCATGAAGACCATAAAATTATAGGGATGAATATGTTCTTAATAAACCCTCTCTTTCTTTTGTCCATTTCAGGCTTGAGTCGACTATACTTAAATGAGCCTAAATAGAGGAGACATTCTGTATTTTGAAGACCAACTATTCCAGTAATTCAACAACTTCCTTAAGGGACCTACTGTGATGTTTCACCACCCTTTTTTTTTTTTTTTTTTCAGAATTTTTTTTCCTTATTTGTCATCAAAAGCCCTCTGGCTGCAATTGAAATTTGAGCTGGGCCTGTGATTTTTCTACTTTTTGAGGAAGTATTTTCTGGCTTTGTTTTTCATGGCCTGGAAATGAAACCTCTAAAACGGAGTTAGAAGGGGCAGTGCTGAATCCTCCACACTTTGCCACCAACTCCCTTCTCTCTCCCCAAACAACACACAAATACACGGTCACTTTGTTTCTCCATCTTCTTCTTGGCATGCTTACACAATTTTATTCCCAAAACATAATTGAATGATCTCTCCCCAATTCCTGGTTTAGGGGAGAAAGACTAGTAAAAGTTAAACTAAAATTGTCTGGGCAGTTGATAATACAGTCTCTCTTTGACCTTCTACCTAAACAACGGTCAGCTGGTGAAGTCCCAGGGCCAGAGACCACGTTAGGAGCCCAGTCATAAGGACAGGGGACAAAGAGCACTGGGGTAGATTGAGTTTTCCAAGCTGGGACTGAGAGCAGAAGCAGACTACTCCCCAAGACGGATTTAGTCTGGAGTCTAAGGCTGCAACACAAGAATTGTTTAATGACGTCTCTTGCTTCAGGTCAAGGTTGTACCATTCAGAATAAATGGTAAAGTAAGCTGGTTGGTATGAATGCTATAGTTATCATATGAAGAGGGAGGGGACAGCCAAGTCTAGAAACCAAGCCAGACCTGAAAAAAACTGTCTCCATCTACAAAATGACAAAACATTAAATATCCAATGGGATTGTTATAGAAGCAATGGCAACTCAGTGGAATATGATGCAGTCATTCAAAATTATGACTAGGACTATATAGGAGCATGAATACATATTATGATATGAAGCGTTTTAGTTTGCTAAGGTTGCCATGACAAAATACCACAGACTGGGTGGCTTAAATAACAAGCTTTTATTTTCTCACATTCTGGAGGTGGGAAGTCCTAGATCAAGCTGTTGGCAGGACTGGTATCTTTTCAGCTTATAGATGGGCATCTTCTCCTCTTAGTGTCTTCACGTGGTCTTTTCTCTCTGCAAATGCATCCCTGGTATCTCTCTGTGTGTCCAAATTTTCTCTTCTTATAAGGACACCAATCAGGTGGGAACTCACCCTAATGTCCTAATTGTAACTTAATTACCTCTTTAAAAGCCCTATCTACAAATACAGTCACATTCTGAAGTGCTAGGGGTTAGGTCGTCAACATATGCACGGGGGAAGGAGACACAAAATCCAGCCCATAAAATGAGCAATAAGAAAAAAAATGATAGGATGATGTGAACTCCACCATCCACCACTCAATAAGGCTTATTATATATTAGTTCCTTCAAATCTCGCAAGAACACAAGCCATCATTTAAGAGGAAGAAACAGACACTCAAAGAATAAAACAATTTGCCAAAGTACCCACAGTTATTACATATGGAAACTGGAATTTAAGGCCAGGTATGTATAACTTGAAGATTCATATTCTTTTCACCATGCTAGGTTGACTCTCGTGTCAGTGGGCTTATACGTTAAAATAGAGTTATCTGATTTTAAAAGGTATATGTCTTTCTAGCATTATTTTATACAAATAAAAGAGGGAAATAAATATAGTTGAGAATTAAACATGCACCAAGCTACTTTGCAAGGACGGATAAAAAAGATGTAGTCTTTGTTTTTAAGAAGAAGGAAAATTTGCATGTATAAATGCATAAAACAGCTACAGGTAAGAAAAACAGATGTGATAACCACAAAACCAGTTAATTAATTAAGAAATTAATTGTCTTAATCATATTATGCTTACAACTAAGTTTTTGTAAATCCATTTAAAATGTTTATGTTGTATATCAGTATGTATTAACTCATTAATTCATTCGATTATATTTATTGAGAATCTACCACATTTCAGACATGAATATATAGGCATGAATAAAACCAAAATGGTTGCTTGAAGACATGGAACCAACCTAAATGCCCATCAATGACAGACTGAACAAAGAAAATATGGTTCATATACACCATGGAACACTATGCAGTCATAAAAAAGAATGAGATCATGTCTGCTGTGGAAACATGGATGAAGCTGGAGGCTATTATCCTTAGCAAGCTAATGTAGGAACAGAAAACCAAATACCACATGTTCTAACTTATAAATGGGAACTAAGTGAGGGGAACTGATAAACACAAAGAAGGGAACAACAAACACTGGGGTCTACTTGAGGGTGGAGGGTGGGAGGAGGGAGTGGAGCAGAAAAGATAACTATTGGGTGCTGGGCATAATACCTGGGTGATTAAATGATCTGTATGACAAACCCCCATTACACGAGTTTACCTATGTACAAACATTCACATGTACCCCTGAACGTAAAAGTTCAAAAAAATAAAAATGTAAAAAGAAAGTCCAGGAGCCATAAGAAGTTATCTTGCCCTTTGCCCCTATGCAATAAACCCCAAACACACACAAATAGATCGCAGTCTTTGCTAACTAAGGGCTTCTTAGACATCTCCCTTTTTGAGCAATGTATGATTTAGCCTAACAATCCTAGCTTGTCCTAAAGGATTCCCTTCTGGCCATTAAAATCTCTCTTGCCACAATTAATTAATTAACTAAAATGTTGCTTGTAGCTTCCAAAGAGAATTTTCAAAAATGGAGTCTTGAGACTACATGCACACAAACTATTTGAAATACTTTTTTAAAAACGTAGACTCCTGGACCTTTTCTAGAACTATTCGATCAGACTATCTGAAGCTGGAAACTTTTAAGAATTCACCATCTAAAGTTCGTGATTTACTGGTCTATGGCAAGAGTCAATAAATGTGATGGGCGTTATAATAATTATCTATTGTTATGCGATACATTATCTCAAAACTTAGCATCTTATAAACAGCAAATATTCATTATCTCACAGTTCTGTGGGTCAGGAATCTGGGCGCTTCTGTCTCAAAGCCTCTCCCAAGCCACTGGGACTGAAATCTCACCCAAAGAATGAACAGAATGACCAGCTTCCAAGCTTACTCACGGAGTTGTTAGGGGCTTCCCTTCCTCATAAGCTGGAGGACTGAGGGCCTTGGTTCCTTGCTGGCTGTTGTCCAGAGGTCTTTCTTCGTCTTTTGTCATATTGGCCTCTTCACAGGGTAGCTCATGACATGGAAACTGAACAAACAAGAGAGAAAAACCAGACAAAAGTCAGGACCTTTATGTAACCTCCTGTTGGAAGCATCATCCAATTCCATTAATCTGAAGCAAGTCTCTAGGTCCAGCTCAAATTCAAGGTGAGGGAGGCGCAAGGGCAAGAATGCCAAGTCATCTCAATGGTGTCCACCACTTGTCCCTCACCCGGACTTGGAGGGTCAGCAAAGAACCTCTAAGCTCAGACCTGAAGAATGAGTAGCCAACATGGCGGGGGAATGGAGAGGCCAAGGACTATTCCAGAGTGAGGAAAGCACCACAAACTCAGGGGATAGCGAAAGATCAGTACATCCAGGGAAACCCTATTTGTCTTGTAGATTTCTCAATTGTTATCAAAAGTACAGTATTTGTGCTTGTTTCTGGGGACTTGAGAAGAAGTTCTTATCTCTACACTATCAGGATCAAGGAGAATTTTCTTCAAGCAAATAAGATACCAGAGATACTAAAATCTTTCCTGAACCTTAAACCTGCTCTGCATGGGTTGTTATTAACAACAACAACAAAACTAAAATTCACACATGAAAATATAAAAATATATACATTTAGTAGAAATAAGCTAGTTTGTTTTCGTTTAGTCCATCTTTGTTGTGGCAGAAGTCTTTTACTAACAATAAATCCTTCCTTCTTTGCTCCATGTTAGCTTTAATTCTTCATCATGCAAACACGGTCCAGGTGTGGGCCACACATTTAAAAAATAAAATAAAATAAAATAAAAATTGCTGGATATTTAGACTCTGTTACTGACTTAAGGAAAAAGGAACAACAACAACAACAAAACACCAAAAAAACACCCTCTCAACAGAAGCTGCTAATCCGAGTGGCAATATGGATTGGAATACATTTATTTGAATTTTTTAGTCTGTATCATATAACCCAAATTCAAAGTGGGGAATTGTGGTATCATAGAGAAGGTTCTGACCTCAGCATCTGGGAGAATAGGGTTTTGCTGGTTTTGTTTCGGCCACTAACTGATGAGTAAGCACGCGTAATTCAATTATCTTTGCAAAGCTTCTTGCCTAATCTGGTAAATAGTTTGAGTGAGACCAGTGTGGTTTTCAGTGTGATGCCCAGATCAGCGCTTCAGAATCACCCAGAAGGAAACTCGTTAGAAATGCAAATTTGGGACCGTACTTCAGACCCCTGAATCGGGAACTCCTGAGTGGAATGCAAGACTAGCCATTTGAATAAGTGATACGGTACATTCTGAGACATGCACACATTTGAGAACCACTGAGCAAGAAAACCTCAGATCTTTCCAACCTAAAATCTACAGGATTCTGGAACTTTATGAGGATAGCAAAAAATAATAGAAATGGTAAAGTTTTCTAATAAAAAAATTAAGTTTGTTTTTGGACAAATAAAGGAGATGCTAGCACATCATGCTCTATCACATAACCATTAGGAGAGATAGATCAGTGCAGGTTATTATTTAAGCCTCTATATTGAAGAGACAAGTAAAACCAGGACTGGGCAGATTAAGGACATACACCCAAGGTCACAAAGCAAATAGTGGCAAAGTCAGAACTCATATCCAGAATCCTGACTCCTGGTTTAATATGTCTTCCTCTCCACAGCTGTTATAACAAACTCTCTTTCAATATGCTTGGGTACCACATTTTGCCCACATACATTCTCTAGACACAGAAACCAAGCATTATCTATCTGTAAATGTTTTGACTCAAATTTTACCTCTGATATCAATGGTTTTTCTTAAAGCACAAGTCATGATAGAACACAAATAAATGAGTATCTTGAGAAAGAGAGCATACAAGGCTGGCCGCTGTGGCCCACCCCTGTAATCCCAGCACTCTGGGAGGCTGAGGCAGGTGAATCACAAGGTCAGGAGATCGAGACCATCCTGGCTAACAGGGTTTCACCCTGACTCTACGAAAAATGCAAAAAATTAGCCGGGCATGGTGGCACACACCTGTAGTCCCAGCTACTTGGGAGTCTGAAGCAGGAGAATTGCTGGAGCCTGGGAGGCGGAGCTTGCAGTGAGCTGAGATTGTGCCACTGCACTCCAGCCTGGGTGACAGAGCGAGACTCCATCTCAAAAAAAAAAAAAAAGAAAGAAAAAAAAAGAAAGAAAAAAGGCATATATACATAAGTTTCAGTGAATTATTTTCTTTGAAGCTCCTAAGCACAGTAATTCTACTTTGGCTGACTGGGAGCCTACAACTAAAGTTTCCTGAAGTTTTCCTTCAAACTTTCATCTTTAAAATTGATAGTGCCATTAAAATAAAGGGACACAGACATTAACTGTTCAGTAATTACTGACTATTGGATCTTTCATGGTACTTGAACATCATCCTCTTAAAAGATATAACAGATAGTAATGGCTAATGGCCTCATTTGCTTCTAACTTTTATCAATGAGTAGTAATAATATTATTAGAAGTGTAATAAACAGAAATCTATTTTGTGAGGCTTGAGGAAGTCATAGGCCAAAATAGATTTTCTAACCCCTTCCATAAATTGAAAGGATACTAACTAGATGCTCATGGTCACTTGTCCTCTTTGAGATCCCATAACCTTTGTCATAAGGCTCAAGCTGTTAACCTCAGTGCCCTGTCAAATTCCTACTTTAGAAATATGGTTTTCTCTACCTAAATTTCTTTATAATTTCCAGTAAGTAAATTACATCTCTACTTCCCTTTCTAAAATAATTTTATAGTCTTATAGTTTTTTCTAACAGGACTTGTTTTCTCATTCTCTTTCTCTCTCTCAGGGTTAATAAAAGGAGGTTATACCACCTTGTTTAATCTGAAATTATGAAAACATGACATAAATAGAAATACATATGATCTAATGTAGCGCTGACTATAGGAAGACTTAAAACACCATGTGTTACAGCAAAATACTTGACAGTATCATCAGTTTATTTTAAAACTTTCCTTTAAAATCTACTTTCTTCGATCCATCCTGAATTTCTTACATTTTGAAAGATGGCTATCTCTTCTCATTTGAGTTGTTATCTGTCTCTCTTCCTAGGTCACTGCTCTGAAATCTATTTAGGAACCTGTTGACATGTACAATAAAAAGACATTGCTGGTCTTGGGTTTACCATGCCACCAAGCGAGACCAGCCCTTGTCTCACTCTCTGCAGGAATGGAAGAGGCAGTGTGGGTTGGAAATCAGGTCACATGGCTTTGATCTTGGCTTTTAGTTCTGCCAACAACCAGTGTAGACCCTGGCCTAAAGCATTTAAGTCCCCCGAGCTTTGGTATCTTCATCTATAATTCCTTTTAGCTTTGACATTTCATTAATTTTATCCATCTGGCCCAGAAGCAATTTTGGAGTCCAGGGGGTTCTTCAGGAAGCTTCACAAACTTCTTTGGAGAGAGGAGCACTTGCAAAGCAATGTAACTGTCAGAGCTCCAAGGCCTCCATCCCACCTTAAGCATGACAACTTCCACTGTATCTCAGCCTCCATCCTCATACACGGGAAGAGATTCAAGGTAAGATTATTTTGGGACTGGAGGATGAGGAGTGGGAGAGAAATTCCAAAGCTAACTCCTCTTTTTGAAAATCTTGTGCAATAAAATAAAATAGAATAGTATATTGTAATAGATTATAGAAATCATTCATTTTCTTTTAGAGTCAAGGTCCTCTTTACCTTGTCTAACTATAAAAAGTTTGATATTGTCATGGATTCTTGATCAGAGGTTGGTTTTTTGCTTTTTTTCTGGAAAGAACCAGATACTAAATATTTTCAGCTCAGCAGGCTTATGGCCTTGATTTCTGTTGCATTGAGTCTGCTGTCGCTGTATGAAAACATCCATAGACAATAACTAAACAAATGGGCATGGAAGGGTTTGAGCCCTGGACTGCAGTTTGTTGATACCTGATAGAGATGAAAGGATTCACCTGGAAAAAGTGTTGAGGCATTTTTGCTTGTTAGAGAAAATTGTTTAGAATGGTAATGAAGATTTTAGAATTTTTTTAAAAAATAGCTATTTTAGAAAAAAGTTTCATGATTGTATTTTTCTTAAAAGATAGTATGTGAAAGAAAAATATTTGTCTTCCGTGCTCATTCTTACATTTTCCACAACACTCATTCATTAAATATTTTGGAATAAATCAAAATAATATTAATTCGTATAAAAATAGTTTTAAATTTATAGTTGTTCTACCTTGTAATAATAATTTGCCATCAAATACCTAACATTAGAATTATTCATCAAATGATCACTCTACTGATATTCATAATCTTAGAATTGTGCTTTATAAATAGTTCCATTATTTTCAAATGTACCTTGATGATCTTTTATTTTGTGTGTATTTATTCTATCTCCAAAAAAATCTCTTGCTTCTCATTGAATACAATTTATTTTTAACTGCTGAGAAGACACAAAGAAAACATTTGCATGTGCCTAGAATATATTTTTTATTGATTCATTTTTAACATCAAATTCAAGTTTCTTCAGTATGTTTACTTTCCAATCTATGTTGCTGATTGTATAGAATCATGATTCCTAAATGGATTGGTATCAGAAAGACCTGTCTAATCTATACAATTTGTGGATAGAACATTTGTTCCAATGAACAAACACACTATAGTGCACGTGGATAATAAATAAATATGGATATAATAGAAGACAAGCTTCCTAAAACATTATAAAATTAAACTTAAACAGGACACAGCCAAACCAGCGATCTGATTATTTCATCTTAAAAGTAAATATTCTTATTGAGTTTTATTATTTATTTATTTATTTATTTATTTATTTATTTTTTGATGGAGTCACTCTGTTGTTCAGGCTGAAGTGCAGTGGCACGATCTTGACTCACTGCAACCACCACCTCCTGGGTTCCAGTGACTCTCCTGCCTGAGCCTCCCCAACAGCTGGGATTACAGGCATGCGCCACCACACTCAGCTAATTTTTGCATTTTTAGTAGTGACTGGGTTTTGCCATGTTGGCCAGGCTGGTCTCGAACTCCTGACCTCAAGTGATCCACCTGCCTCAGCCTCCCAAAGTGCTGGGATTACAGACATGAGGCACTGTAGGCAGCCTTATTGAGTTTATTCAACTAAAGATGTAAGTATGGGCCAGATGCCATGGCTCATGCCTGTAATCTCAACACTTTGGGAGGCAGAGGGGGATGAATCAATTGAGGCCAGGAGTTTGAGACCAGTCTGACCAACATGGCAAAACCCCATCTCTACTAAAAATACAAAAAATTAGCTAGATGTGGTGGCACAAGCCTGTAACCCCAGCTACTAGAGTGGCTGAAGCAGGAGAATCACTTGAACCCAGGAAGTGGAGGTTGCAGTGAGCCAAGATCATGCCACTGCACTCCAACCTGGGTGACAGAGTAAGACTCTGTCTCAAAAAAAAAAAAAAAAAAAGTAAATATAAATATTAAAAACATAAGCAAGGCAAATGATGGTATTTAAGATTTTCCAAGTTCAGTGTAACTATGATTAATACATAACTAGAAAGTTGAACAGTGGTCTGTGTAGTATTTTATCCTACTACATTGGCTGGTTAATATCAATGCCACAAACTGAGTAAAATTGGAAAAAAAATTAAAATATTTAAACCTCTCTAATGATGTGCCAATATGAGCAAGGACACAAGGCTAGGTTTCAACAGAGCAGCAATTCCATGACCCGAGTCTATTGACTTTCAGAAGTATAAGGAAGCATTCGAGGGAGTGGTAACCTACAAAGGCATCTAACTTCACTTTTCTGCTCAAACCTGAAAGGGAGCATCTTCTGATTGCAGGTGAGTTGAATGGAAACTACAACCTCTTTTAACACATCAAGACTATATATTTGGAAACTGGAGCAGAGTTCAGATTTCTGACCCCACTCTTTTCAATTGATGTGCCTATAAAACTGCTGTAGAAGTGTTAAAAACTTATAAAGTGGCTGCGAATAATTCTTTTTGTGTGCGTGTCTCGTCACCACTCTTTCCCTCAGGGGTAGAGTCCATTTCTCCCTCCTTGAGACTGTGCTGGCCTTGGGAATTGCTTCCACCAATCCAAATGCGAAGAAAGTGACGCTGTGTCAGTTTCAGCTGTAGCCCTTACAAGGCCTAGTAGCTTCTACTTTTGTTCTCTGGGTGCTCTGAGCTACTATATAAAGAGGCACCATTACCTTGCTAGAAAAAGAGAGAACCTGGCCTTCTAGCCTTCCCCCGCAGAGCCCCAGGCATTCCACTGAGGTTATCTTGGGTGTATCATGCCCAGGCTTGCCCCCAGCTGAATGCAGCCAAGTAAGAGACCCAGCAGACACCATGTGGACCAGAAGAACCACCCATCTGAGTTCAGTCAACACACAGAACTGTGAGAAATAATAAAATAAATAACAAATTGATAAGTTGTGGCATAGTCTGTTACGTGAAATAGAAAACTGAAAAAAAAAATCACTTTATTTCAGCTTTGCAACTTACATTTGGATGGCTGCCTCTGTATTATTTCTAAAATCAGTCTACTGCATTAACCTAAATGCATTATGCTGAAGCTTTGTTTTTTCTACCTCATGACTAAATTTCTCAAGACACACATACACACGCACACACACACATGCACGCATGCATGTACACACACACTAGTAACGTCTAGAATTGGCCAGGATCTGTATGGACCCTCCAGTGCTATTTGTTGGTTGGTTGGTTTTTGAGACGTAGTCTCGCTCTGTCACCTAGGCTGGAGTGCAGTGGTTCGATCTCCGTTTACTGCAGCCTCCGCCTCCCGGGTTCCAGCAATTCTCCTGCCTCAGCCTCCCAGGTAGCTAGGATTATAGGCATGCACCACCACGCCTGGCTAATTTTTGTATTCTTAGTAGAGATGGGGTTTCACCAAGTGGGCCAAGCTAGTCTTGAACTCCTGACCTCAGGCAATCTGCCCGTCTTGGCCTCCCAAAGTGCTAGGATTACTGGTGAGAGCCACCACGCCAGGCCTCCAACGCTGTTTTTATTCTCTCACATGCTGTCGTCAAGGTGTCAGCGAAATGTCAAGGAGAATTTTTCTTTTATTTTCAACCTGTTTATAGCATATGCCAGTGGATTCTGCAATTGATCCAACAAATCTTTACCCCTAAGTAATTAGCAGAAACATGAATTCACCAGAAAAACAGAAGAAAACACTGTGCTGCCGTGTTTGTATATATGTGCACACTAGGGTGTAAATGTGTGTGCATTTTAACCCTCTATCTACTATAATTAAACTTGTCCTTGCCTGTTGTAATCTTGTGATCTGAAAGGCTTAAAATGAAATTTAGCTGGCCCAAGCCCCAGAATGTCTAAATTTTCCCAGCTCTAGGAAGAATAACTTTCACACCCTCTGTACACATCTGTCCCCCATACTCTTGCAGTCAGCTTCCCCCCGCCCCAGCATTAATCCCTTCAGTTTCTTCTTGCCAAAGATGTTCTGCTGTTTGATAGAACACTAATCTCCGAGAATCTCAAAGTATCAGCTTACCTGTGAACGCCCAGAAACTGTCTCCATCCCTAGCCTCATCCCCTTTTATGTTTTCTTCATCTTTGAATAAATGCATTGCTTTCTGTCTGAGAATGAGGCTTACATTCTGTTGTGGTTAGGAGGGATATTGACCTGAAGGCACACTGTTCCCTCTTAACTCAAAGAAACAAGATCAACATTCAGAATCACTCAGTAACAAATCTCAATTGGTAGAAGAACAGGTCACCCATGGGCAGGAAACTCCGGTAAGCTCAGGGAAGAATTCTTTGTTAAATTAACCTGGAGGCTTTTGCTGAACTAAAATAAGTCTCAGAGAAAGAAATAGAAGGCAGAAGTAGGCAGATAAAATGTAACGGGGAAAAAGTTCTCTTTCAATATTAATCTCCCGTCATGGTTCTACACATTTGTAACAGGAGAGAAGAGGTGATACAAAAGGAAAGTGCAAATTGACAGTCTTAGGACTCCAGTTCGGGTCAATTTATTACTAGGAAAAAGGCTGAGCTGTGAAATGAAAAACTTAGTTCCTGCGCAGATGAAGAGTCTCAAGCTATAGTATGTGAAACTGCAGTGGATTTAATAGAATCCCACGGAGTGCAGCTAAGGAGTTCACTCCTGTATGTCATGCAAGCCCAATTTTCTTTTTTGCTTTTTTCTTTTTCTTTTTTCTTGAGAGGAAGTCTCGCTCTGTTACCCAGGCTGGAGTACAGTGACCGTGGCGTGATCTCGGCTCACTGTAACCTCTGCCTCCCGGGTTCAAGTAATTCTCCTATGTCAGCCTCCCGAGTAGCTGCGATTACAGGCGCGTCCCACTATGCCCAGCTAATTTTTGTATTTTAGTAGAGACAGGGTTTCACCATGTTGGGCAGGATGGTCTCGAACTCCTGGCCTCAAGTGATCTGCCCGCCTTGGCCTCCCAAAGTGCTGGGATTACAGGCGTGAGCCACCGCGCCCGGCCAAAAACCCTCTCTCTTAATGCTTCTCATCGAATGTGGAAAAGCTGGGAAGAAAGAAAAGAAAAAGCTACACTAATAGAGGGTAGAAAGATAGACTTATTTTTGAGATGGCAATAGAAACAAGTTTCAGATTCATTCAAGATTGTTTTGCTCTTTTTCCCTCTTAGCTCCACACAATTGTGGCGAGACCACACCTAGAAGGCTGCGTGATGTGTTGGATACCTGAGTATCCGAAAACTTGGGCTGAGTTCAAAGGAGATGATTAAAGGAATGAGGGAATTGGAAGTGATTGACTGATGAGAAAAGATTAAAGGAACCAAATCAAGAAACCTGACAGAGCAATAGCTGAGGGGCAAAATGATAAAAGCTACAAGTACCGGGAATGTGCAAACACCAAGTTAAGAAAAACATTCCTTGTTATAAATTAGCAGAGGAAACTTTTGGCTGAGAATTAGAAAAATCTTGCAAGAGAAAGTGTTCAATTAGCCAACTGATTACTAAGTAATAAAAGTGGAGGCTGGATCAGGAGGGACATTTTACGAGCACACAGAATGTATTTCCAGAACGTACCTGGTAATGAGTGCCCCAGCACTTAGAAGGCACCATGGCCTGGACGCCCTATCAGAACAAAATTCCAATAATTGAGACTAGTTAAGTTAAAGATTACATTAATTACATTAATTTGTTCATTGTAAAAGGTAGCTGGTTACTATAGGAGAAGGGCAGCAAAAAACTGCAGAAATGATAGACTCAGAAAATAGCTTTAATGTCAAACAATTTACTACAAATTATAACATGGAAATTAAATGCATAGTATCTTAGTGAACTTAATGAGGTGAGCAACAACTGCAAAGACTTCTAATGAAAAGTGAAAATAATTGAAAAAACGCATTCTTATAAAGTCAGGCTCTAGTAATGAGAACCATGGCTGCTTTGAAGCTTTCAAACAATTCATCCTGATGACCGAAAAGGATCCCTTTTGCTCGCGGAAGTCATTTTTTAGTTGTCCTCCTAAAATTCCTAGTGTGACCTTGCTGATAAAAGTATGCTAGCTTGTTAAAGAAACTCTTCTATTTAGAGTCTCAGCACAAAGGTTATAGAAATCTTAGACACAATTTGCATAATCATCGACCAGATAACTTACAATGTTAAAACTGTTCCCTTAAGTGTTGGAAAACATGGCTCTTGAAGATGACCATACTGCCCCGATTTTTAGGAAGGACTGAGTTTATGAAGTGTTCTGTAAAAATCTACTGAACTAAAATAATCAAATTATTTTGGAGTTTAAAACCCAACATTTACCTATTCACCTATCACCTATTCTTTTTGTAATTATGCAGGATTACAGACAAATTGGAATTCTTCTTGATAACACTTTTCCTGATTTCTTACTCAGTTTTATCCAATTGATCCTCATTTCTCTAATAAGCTGGACAATTCTCCTCATGATAAGCTTTGCCCTCTGCCCCCATTTAACCGTGCATACCCCAATTTGCTCAGTGGTAAATTTTACAGGGGCCCTCTACCAGAATTAAGAATCATGAGCTTGTTTAATTTGAAATTGCAGTCCTTTGCTACAATAAACACCCCCAAGATTTCCTCCACTGGCATTTAATAATCTGCTTAATTGCACTGGCAGACACAGGTATGGTTCATTTAAAGTCTGGCCATTTCATTCTGTTGCCACTCCTTTGTCCCCAGTAACTGGTAAAAGAAAAGAAAAGACTGGACATAAACGTGTTATTCTATTGTATGTGATTAATGTGATTTTTACTTTCCAATTATTACCTTTGACATTTTTCTCCTTCCCTTTTTCATTATTTGTCCCTAAAGAAATGTATAAGCCTTACACCCTGGACACACCAAACTGAAGCATCTACCACAAAGTGGCGTCTATTTCCGATCTTACCAACTATTGCAGCTTCCTGCTTGTGCAGCTTCATTTTGTTTCAATAGTGGTTTCATGCAGAGAACAAGATCTAAATGTGGAAAAGCATAAGAAACCATCCCCCAAATCGCTGTCACATAACTTGAAGCGGAAGGGAGCCCGAAGATCAGGAGAGGGGCACAGGATCTGAAAGCTGAGTGGGATCAGATAGACTGTACTGGAGAAAGTTTTCCAAGATCAAGTTCCTGAAATGACAATCACTCATCCCTCCCTGAAAAAGAGAAGAT
Organism: Macaca nemestrina; assembly: GCF_043159975.1. Taxonomy (NCBI): domain Eukaryota; kingdom Metazoa; phylum Chordata; class Mammalia; order Primates; family Cercopithecidae; genus Macaca; species Macaca nemestrina. The sequence goes on from NC_092135.1 coordinate 119,394,458, forward strand.
GCACGTGTGCTCACAGGGGCCTGCTAAAGGGTCTGGGGTTATGCAGAAACAGTTCCTTGTATTTTTTTGTACTTCTCCAGGGAACATATATTTCTACAGAAACCTCCTCTTATTACATAAAAATCCAGTAACTTATCAACATATTAATTGCCATCTGTGAATTGCCCTTCTTAGAAGTAGTAAGACTAAAGAATTTTTTCTTTTTAATTTCAAAGTTATATGCAGAACTACCTTGTTTTTATTACCCTTAATTAGCTTAATAATCTTCACATTTCCTTGTTGAATAACTAACTGCTAACTTAATATGTTGCCATAATGCATTTTTAAATTACTGCTTTAAAAAATTCAGTGATTTCCAGTTTCCACTTACTGTATTAATTATCTATAAATATGTGTGAGATTTCCTTCAGCAGATTTTCACAATCTCCTTATTACTATATAGACAATTTAAGGTGCTACAACAATTCGAAGTTCAACATCCCTGTAATTTACTCAACCTTATAATTGATATTTATAAGCTCAGCAAAACTGGAAGGAAAGAAAAACATTAGCCAACCCCGTTCAAGTTCACAGACCTTTAATTTGGATATAAGCGTCGGGATCTTGGTTGTACAGACGAACAGTCCCACCCTCCTTTGTGCTCAGATATTTGTGCCTTTCAGGACACAGTTTCTCCTTTTTAAGCAAGAGATGATTTTCCTGAGCCTATTTATTCCTGTAAGCATGAGTTGAAAAGGAAAGTGGGAAAGTGAACAAACCAATTTGTGAGTTGTGTGCAGGAGATGGACAGTTGTTGGACTCTCTTCAGCATTAACAGAGTAGAACGAAAAATAAAATGTCTAACTCCTAGCACTTTGTTATACAATGAGGAATGTGTCACTTAGAGTCACAGAACCTCTATTTTCTCATCCATACAATGGACATAAGATTTGTTCAAAATAAAGCTAAGCACCCTCGTGAAGAACTGAGGCAATATAAATACAACGCTTTGAAAACAGTGAAATGCTGAAAATGTGAAGATATGATTATTAATGTTACTTCTCTATGAGGGCCTGAAGGGGCACATAGACCAATGGTCCTCAAAGTGTGCCCTTTTGATTGGGCACGGTGGCTCACGCCTGTAATCTTAGCACTTTGGGAGGCCAAGGTGAGTGATCACCTTAGGTCAGGAGTTCAAGACCAGCCTGGTCAACATGGTGAAACCCCGTCTCTACTAAAAATACAAAAATTAGCCACTGTGGTGGCACGTGCCTGTAATCCCAGTGACTCGGGAGGCTGAGGCAGGAGAATCTCTTGAACCCAGGAGGTGAAGGTTGCGGTGAGGCGACATGGTGCCATTGCACGGCAGCCTGGGCAACAAGAGCAAAACTCCATCTCAAAAAAAAAAAAAAAAAAAGAAAAAAAAAAGTGTGCCCTTTTAATCAGCAGCATCAGCAGCCCTTGAAAACTTGTTAGTTTTTACTGCATCCAAAACTACAATTGAAGAACCAATGACTTCGCCTGTATCTGTGATTTATCAAAGAAATTTTAGGTTGGATTCTCTATGAAGAGTCATAAAAGGGCCTAGAGCCCATGAAGGGAAAAGAGGAAATGGAAAAGCTGTTCTTTCCTTCATCTTCCATGGCAGTGGTAGTGGGTAGTGATCAAAGGTTTGTGTCCTGCAATCAGATTGCCTAGGGTCAAATTGTGACTTTACCCACTGGGTGACCTGGGGCAAGTTAGCTAACCTCTGTATCTCAGAGGCTCACCTGAAGATGTTATGAGGAAAGCTAATTCATTTGTAAGACAGTGCTGATAATGCAGCACATGCTCAAAATATGTTAGCTATTGTTATTCTCTAAGTTTGGCTTTCCGGCCAGCCCACAATTATGTATCTAGTTACCCCACCGTGTAAGTAAGGTAAGAAAAAAGATATTGTACATGGTTTGGGGGATATATGTATATATACACACATGGTTCTTACATGCAAATCAAGGCAAACTTCAAAGGCAAATTGACAGAACCCCAGATAGTTTCCCCAGTACAGGAGTACCCCAAACCCTACGTCCTTTGTATTAGTTACTCTGAGACTGTGGATTTCTGACTCCTCATTATGCCTCCCTGTAGATAGAAACTGTTATCCATCCACCTTCAAGAAATGAGGCAGAATTGATGGAAAAACAAAGCCCAGTTGATTATTTTTATGAGTCCATAGAATCCATTTCAAACAGAGAGAAAAAGAATCTTGAAGAGTCCTCCATTTAATGGAGAGAAGGTAGTCATTAATTTCATTCAAAAAAGCATGTACATACATTAATCTATTTGTGAGGTGCTCAGAATGTTCTAGGTGCAGTGCTTATTACTGGCATTAAATACACCACGATGCCAGAAGCAGACAGTGAAATAATACAGGTAAATCTGTGTGCATGAACAAAAAAAAATCCTTGGGAAATCTGCGAGACACTACAATGAAGGGGAGATAGACGGTAACTCTTCTGAAAAAGGAGAATAAGGGAATCAAGGGCTTTCACTGTGGTTTCACGAAGGATTATTCAAAGATCTAAGGGCAAAAAGAGAAGTCCTGCAGGGGAAATGGAAAATACAGGTCGGAATCAAAGAGACGAGAGAGGAGGCTAAGGACAGAAAAAGAATGTCAGAGTGTATCCTTGAGGGTTGGAGGAGGCTCCGTGCAATAGTGTTCTGTCCTAGCCGAAAGAAGACTTGGTAGGAGAATTGCCCTTTAATGGCTATATCCAGCTCTCAACTTACTAACCAGCTCCTTAAGTTCATTGGTAAGTCAACGAGTTAAACTCAGAAAAAAACGTTTTCCTACGGAAACATTATTCATGGTGGTTTGGCTTTCTGGACAACCCACAACAGGGTATTTGACCCAAAATGAAATTGAATATAGAACCTAATCCTTAAAACTATGATTTCAACTGTGTCTAACCAGCATTTTTAATATTCGGGCCTTTGGAAAATAGAGTTTAAGTTCAGAGGTGGGATGAATCAATGGATTCCTGGGCCTGGGCCAGCAGCTTAGCCCATGTCCCCTCTGCCTAGAGTGCCCTTTCCCCAGACGACCTCAGGGCTTCACACAAAGGGCACCTTCTCAAGGAGGTCGTTCCTGAGCATCTTATCTAGAATGTCAACACCCTCTCTCCACAGCATTCTCTAACTCTCTTCCCTGCTTTATTTTTCTGTATAGCGCACTATCTTACATACTATATATTTACTTTTTGATTTACTTACTGATTCGTACCCCCCGGGAGAATGTAAATGCAGTAAAGGAAGGTTTTCTTGTTTGTTTGCCCAGCGATGTATTATACCACCAGTGCCCGAACAGTATCTGATACATAATGGGCTCTGTTGAATACATGTTTGTTAGATTTGGTTACTTATTTATCTATTTGTTAGCTGCAGGTTGGAGAGCTGGGGCTGGGCCGGAGACCAGAAAAATTCTCCTGGATCCACGGTAATGCACAAGAAAAACTGAGTATCTAAATCGGTCTTTCCCCCAAGTGCTCTAAATTGGAGAGAGAAATGTGTGTGTGTTGGGTAAGTGGGGTTGGGAGAATGGCAGGGGTTATGCATGAAACATTCCTCGACTAAGAGTGAAAACAGCCTGGGTTCTTCTCTTGTCTCTGGTACTTACTAGTATATGACCTCGGACAAAACACTCTCCAGAATCATTGTTTCTCTCCACAGACAGGCCATGCTTTTCATCCCGCAGGGCTGTTGATGAAGATCAGCTGGTAAAGATCAACATGTGATCTTCACATGAAGAAATTGATTATAGAAACTAATCCTTAAAAATATGATTTTTAACTGTGTCTAACCGGCATGTTTAATATTTGGACCTTTGGAAAAGCAGACTTCAAGTTCAAAGGTGGGATGAATCAATGGATTCCTGGGCCCAGGACAACAGCCCAGGATCTTCTCAAAGATTAACATGTGAAAGTGCTCTGCAAACAATAAAATGCATCCCAAAATAAAGAACAGATGATGATGATGAAAGGATGAGGTATGCAAATAAATAGAGAGATTAATTCCACAGTGATCCTCTGTAGGATGCTAGGGCTGTAATTTTCTAAATATAGCTAGCTGTAATGCCTAGCTCAGTAGTCTACATATGCAAAGTAATCAGGAAGACTGAGCAAAATGTATGTACAATTGACATTCTTAATAAAAGGGAAATAAGGAGTTTAGGGAAATATTCAATGAAATATGATACAAAAACATTTTGCAGCCAGATGCAGTGGCTCACATCTGTAATCCTAGCACTCTGGGAGGCCAAGGTCAGAGGATCATCTGTGGCCAGAAGTTAGAGACCAGCCTGGGCAAAATAGTGAGAATCTATAAAAAATAAAGTAAAATAAATTAGCTGGGCATGGTGCTGCACACCTGTAGCCCCAGCTACTCAGGAGAATCACTTGAGCCCAGGAGTTTGAGGCTACAATGAACCATGATTGTGCCACTGCAGTCTAGTCTAGTGACACAGCAAGACCCTGTCTCAAATAAATAAATAAATAATAAATGGCAACAACAAAAAGTTTACTTGTTATCTTACTTGAAATGTAACTTTCTCAGAGAAGATTTCCCAGAGCTACCCACAGCTCTCACATATCTATCCATCAAAAATTTAATCTCTCCTTAATAGCTTCCATCACAATGAGTAATTATATGTGTAAGACATGTAATTTATCTGTTTACGACCTGGCTTTCCCCATCATCTCCATACTACAAGTTACATGACCACAGGACCATTTTTGGCTTGCTCACTAATGAATACCCAGAACCTAGTACATTACCAGCAATGTTGTAGCAATCACTCAATAAATATTGGTTGTGTGATCAAATTAATGAGTACATGAATGAATAAATGAACAATGAAGACATGAATGCATACACATGTACATATGTTCAAGATCTTAACAGGAGAACTGAATCCACTTGGCAATTCCTTTCCTGCATGTGTAAAATAATAAAATAAGTTGGTTTCGTATTCTGTTTTAGCAAAGACCGCTTTCCTGGTGAAATGGTTTACTAGTACCTGATGAGAAGGGCTGAAATGGGCTGTGAGCTGCTGATTTTGCTCCCAATTTTCATTCAAACTTTGTCACTGGCACAGGTGCAAGCAAGTCCTGCTTGACTAGCTAAACCTGTCAAGCAAAACCCTACTTAATTACAGGCAGAGAACCCTGGCATACCATTTGCAAGTCTGTCTTTAGACGCGTTTGTCCAACAAAGTCCAAATATGTATGTCTGCTGTTTTACTCTGGCTGACTGGTCTGCAATGGGAGGGGCTGGAGCCTGCTGAAGAATTGAAAATGTTACAGTGAAGGCCAGCCATAGAGCTGTCTCCCTACAAATTTCGAAGACATGGGTCTGCCTCCAATGATCACGCAGGACATGAAAACCAGGGAGTGTATATAAGAGAATGGCCAGGCATTGATGAAGATAAGGCCTGAGGGAAGGACACTCAACCTGATCTCCCAAAGAGCATACTCCATCTTTTCTTGAATATGCCCTATCATTGAAAAGAGCTCTGGTTTGGGAGTCAGATATCCAATTGATTTGGGGCTCATTTACTTACTGTGTTATTTACAATTTTCTGGTTTTCCCGTTTGTAAAATAAGCATAAAAATATCTACGCCTCAATGTTGTAAAGGTTAAAAGTATACATAAGTGGCAGGCATATAGTGAGAATTTGAAAATTATAGTTATTATTGTTATTTTCTGGATTATACGCTTGTCTCATAAGGTCTCACCATGCAAATAGTTTGCACAAGGGTATCTTTCTGTAGCTCAATCTTGGATATTCAGAGTGGATAACCTGCGGTGCTTAAAAAGAATTGCACCTGGATTGTACCCCCAAAGATTCTGGAGAAATTAGTCTGAGTTGCAGCCTGGAATTCCAGATTCTTAAACCCTCCCTAAGTGATTCTAATGGGCGGCCAAAGACACTGCTTTGACTGAAGAACTCTCCACCCAAAAACTGATACCAAACCAAACTTTCTCTACCCCACAAAGCACTAGCATCAGAAGTCCTTTCTAACAAAAAGTCAGCTTTTCTGTTCTCCAGCGAGTATAAGGGGACATTCTCCTGGAAGAAGCTACTCATTAATTTAAGTTGCTGTTAGGATTTAAAAGTCTTTCTCTAGAGCAAGTTCTTAGAGAAAATACAACAAAGCATCAGGAGCGAAACGCGGTACAGAGAAGGGAGGCTGTAAACAGCACCTGTTTCCATTTCCCACCATCTTTTATTCTCCGGAGTTATCAGCAAACTCAGAACACAATTTTGTACTCAACTGCCATAGCTGTGTCTTCAACCGGAATTTCTTGATATTTTTCTCTTTGCCTCTCTCAAATTCTCGATGGTTTTCTTTTTTCTTGTGACAATCAGCTTTGGGTTTATCTTAGCTGTTCTTTTATTGTGGGACCATATAAATTGTTTTTGGAAGAGAATAGGAAATAAATAAGTAAAATATTTCACCTTTTGCTGAAACCTTGCCCTGCATTATTTTATAAAAATATAAAAATTTGGGCCAGGCATGGTGGCTCACGTCTGTAATCCCAGCACTTTGGGAGGCCGAGGCAGATGAACTGCCTGAAGTCAGAAGTTTGAGACCAGTCTGGCTAACATGGTGAAACCCCATCTCTACTAAAAATACAAAAATTAGCCAGGTGCGGTGGCGCATGCCTGTAGTCCCAGCTACTTGGAAGGCTGAGGCAGGAGAGAATCGCTTGAACCCAAGAGACGGAGGTTGCAGTGAGCTGACATCACGCCACTGCACTCTAGCCGGGGCGAAAGAGCAAGACTGTCTCAAAAAATAAAAATAAAAATAAAAATTCTACTGATCACTAGTAATGCAGATTCTCAGATGTAGTAATAATGCTGGTGGTAATAACAATAATAAAAAAGCAAGCAAAAGTAATCATTTTTGAGCACTTACTCTGTGCCAGACATAATTCTGAGGAGTTTGCATGTATTAACTCAATTCGTCTTTACAAAAACACTGTAAGCTAGATCAGTTCCATTCTACAGATGACAAATAGAGGTATCAAATAATCTTCCCAATTTCCAATAGTTAGAAAGTAAACAAATTAGAAGCATATGCTTGCTAGAAAAAAAATAGTATACCCAATTAAATTTTAGTTTTATACAAGCAATGAATAATATGTTAGTATGTTTCAAATATTCAAAGTAAATATTTTAAATATTCAAATTTAAATAGATAACTTTTTTAGTATAAGTGTGTCCCGTGTAATTTTGGAAACAGTTACGGAAAAAATAATTATTTGCTATCTGAAATTTACATTTAACTGGGTCTCCTGTACTTTTATTTGCTAAATATGGCAACTCTAGTTAGGACTCAAAGCCAGCCTAATACCAGAACACGTGCTGCTACCATTATGACCTGCTCTCTCTGCCTTTAGGAACGATGGCCAACTCCATGGTTCTAGAAATTTGGGAACAGGAGTTGAGGCAGAAGACGTGGCTACCATGTGCCAGGGCCATGCTGGCCACCAGCCTCTTTCCCTTTCTCTCCCCGAGGGGATCTCTTAGTCTATCTGCAGGCTCAGCCTTGCTACCAGTTCCTAACCTAAAGCAGTGACTTTGGCCCAGCTGTTATCAACATTGACGAGTTCAGAATGTCTTCCTGCGGTCAATTCAGACTGCAGGATAGCTTGTAGGGCATACACGGTGTTCTGGATCTGAGAAGTGGTCTTTCATTTTCTCGTCCATCATCAGTTCATGCTGGGCCCCAGCATCTCAACAGTGGAACTTTGGCCTTGACCGCTGTTATAAGTGATCACTAAGGTAAAATGATTAGTGCATCTGCCTCCTCCAAGGCTGGCATCCTGCTTTGTTTTTGTCAGAGCTTCTCCCAAGGACTGGAGCCCTGCCCCCAAATCTTAGCCCAAAGGTATTACTACCCGTTGGTAATCTTCCCTGAGGCTGATCCACTTCTCCTTTAAATTTGGATAACATACACTCCAGATTCCTCCCTGTTGAGTGATCCTTACTTACTGAGACACCCCCATTCTTCATCTTAAATTTCTTTCTATCTGCCAGGCACAGTGGCTCACACCCGTAATCCCAGCACTTTGGGAGGCTGAGGTGGGTGAATCACCTGAGGTCAGGAGTTCGAGACCAGTCTGACCAACATGGAGAAACTCTGTCTCTACTAAAAATATAAAATTAGCCGGGTGTGGTGGTGCATGCCTGTAATCTCAGCTACTCAGGAGGCTGAGGCAGGAGAATCACTTGAACCCAGGAGGCGGAGGTTGCGGTGAGCCAACATGATGTCACTGCACTCCAGCCTGGGCAACAAGAGTGAAACTCCATCTCAAATAAAATAAAATAAAAATAAATAAATGTCTACCATCAATTGCATCTGAAGCCTCTGGCCTTAAGTTACCAGACTTGGCCTGCTGAACAGAACCTCCCCTGTGTAAGCCTACCTTTATTATTTCCCTGCCAGCTCCTAGCCTATGCCAATGGATGGTTTGAGCTCTAGGTCTTGGTGCTCCCACTTGTCCTCTCCAGCTGGAAGCAACCAGCCAGTTGGCCCTGACTGGATCCCAAGACAGGACAGCACGAACAGTCTTTCCCCCCCACACCTTCATCCTGTTTTAGTAGGATTTGAATTCACTATTCTGTGGAGCTGGACCCCTGTCTGAAAGTTTAAACTGCTTGGAGATTCATGGGGGTGGTGGCAAGAGGAATACACAAACGCTTTGTTTATATCCAGAGAAAAAGAACTAAATGGTACCCAATAAACCCTAAAGTGAATATTAGGAAAGGGAACACTATCCAAATTCAAGAACTACAGGAAACTTGGGTTTATTTTTTAATAACAAATCATGCCAGACAACCTAATTAGCATTTTGATGGTGTTATGACATGACTAGTTAATGTAGCAGTTGGTGGTAATATCCTGGATCTTTCTTTTAATGAATCATTTGATAGCATCTCATGAAATTTTTACTCACTGTTATCACTCTGTAGTTTGTTGCAATTTGCTAAATGCCTCTTAATAAACATACAAACAAGTCTTCTGCCCAAGGGAACTTACAATCAACAAGAAAAGTCAAGCAGAGAAGGGGTTCCCACAGGAAGGAAAATAAAACCTCTTACTACCGACACAGCCTGCTCTAAATTACCAAGCGCGCTGGCCGCATCATCAGTCATCCTCACAAACACTTATTAAATGCTAATCCACACGTGGTGATGTGGACGGATCTAGCTCAAGGGAGTGAAGCAGAAACAGTCCATGGTCTCTGCAGGAACTGACCATCCAGAGAGCCAGAGAAGAGATTGTGCTGTACTTTTCTCCTCTGTTCCCTGGTAGCTCACTGAGTTAGTATTTCACAGGCAAAAGCAGCACTAAGTCATTGTGTCTGTGGGGCTTGCTTTTGTCCCCATGCTTGGGAATATAGGAGGTGACCTTTTCAGCCTCTGAACATTTTCTCCCTAAAATAAATTAGGTTTACTTTTTGATTGTTTGTCAAATCTGAAGTCCTCCCATATATAACTAGGCCTCCTTTTAAAGAGCTTTCATTTTTGGATTCTTAATTTTTAACACATGTTCAAGTGTGCGCTGCTCATCTTTCAAGAGCAGATTTCAAAAGCAAGTTTATAGTAAGGTATCCCCTTTCAGATGGTGCATTAAATCTTAATGTAATTTACTTGTGCTTCTGAGTATACACGTTCATAAGCCTATGTGTGAACCCCTCCATCCTTAATTGCATATGATGTACAATATGAATATGTAAAATAATCAGGATTTATTGGGTTTTCCCAAAGTTGTATGCACTGTGCAGATATACTCATCTTCTCTTAGAGGAAAGGTAAGATTTTTATCTACATTTTGTATATGAAAAGATGAAGGCACAGAGAACGGCCACATGGTAAGTCATAAAAGTGGTCTTTGAACTGATGCTCCTAATCGTTACACTGATTGAAATTTTATATTTAAAGTTGCTAGTTGTAAAACCTTTCCAGGTGATTCCGACCTACAGCCAGTTTGGGGGTAAATGATGTATAGAATGCTGTTCCCTCATTTAAGACAGACCATGGCGGACTTCTAGAATAGACGCGAGTTAAATCGCCTCTGCGGGACCCCGCAGGTGTGATTGCCCTAGTTCCACCGTGCACCACTGCTGCTACTGCTCACAGGAAGGGCAGCTGCCCAAAGGCTCCCAGACTAGGTTCCACCTTCCTTGCAATCTCCCGGGACCCTTATGCTCAGACTGATGTCTTTCACCTTGAGAACACAGACCCTTCCCTTTGCCGGTATCCCTGTCAGTATCCAACAGCAATACATTTCCAAGGAATTCTCAAACACAACACGGTTTACTTTTCTGTGCTAGTGAAGATTTATGAGGGCACGAAGTGTATACCGGCAGGCAATTACAGCCCACTTGAAAATGCCTTTGCAGAAGGCTGAAATCTGATAAGGAAGCAGGGTGAGATTCTCAGAGGGAGCAGGCCTCCTGTTCTGCTTTTTCCAAGTTCAAATCACCTCAATTTGGGAACACAATATTTTTTAACTTGCACAGATTGACTTTTGTGCTGCTGCAATATACAATACACTTAAATATTTTTCCAGAGAATACATAGCATTAGATCTTGTGCATGCAGGATTGGACAGGACAGGTCCAGTGTCCTCTAGCCAGCCTGCCCATCTGAAAAGCCAAGCCCACAGCTCTAAGGGAAGATGTTAAGGACAAGTAAGCCATCGTGCTTTTTGCTATATGATACCACAAGACGATTAGACCAAGATCATCACCTGACCCAAGGCGTCTGATTGTATTAACCCGTTCTCGCAATGCTAATAAAGATGTACCTGAGACTGGATAATTTATAAATGAAAGAGGTTTAATTGACTCACAGTTCCACATGGCTGGGGAAGCCTCAGGAAACTTACAATAAGAAGGGGAAGTAAAGATGTCCTTCTTCACATAGCAGCAGCAAGGACCGTACAGAGCAAAAGCGGGGCGGGGGAGGGCGGGGAAGCTCCTTATAAAACCACCCGATCTCGCGAGAACTCACTCACTATCAGGAGAACAGAATGGAGGAAACTGCCCCATGATTCAATTATCTCCACCTGGTCCCTCCCATGACACGTGGAGATTATGGGAACTACAATTCAAGATGAGAGTCAGGTGGGGACACAGCCAAACCCTATCATCAGTGATCCATGAAACAGCTGCACTTGAGAATGCCACCCAACAGGGTACCTTGAACTATGTAATTGTTAATGAACCTCACTAATCCTCTCTGTGCCAGAGAACTTGAGCCTGAGAAACAGTAGAAAACAGAAGTGTAAATGCAAATACAGGCAGGAGGTAAAAGTCAGGAGGAGAGAGCAGAGCTAAGTACATGAGTTGGGAGAAGCAAAAATTACAAAAGCTGTCACCATAATGGTTTAGTCTCAGAAATGAAGACCTCAGATGCTTGTTGCTGAGATAGGAACAAGAGGGCCAGAGTCACTGTATAACCATTCACCGTCCTCCTGTCAGGCTAGCTTTGAGCAAGGAAGGACCCTGCCAGTGGTTTAATGCTCTGTTGCTGCCATCTTTAAATTCTTCATAAGACTTAAACATGGAGCCCTGCACGGGCATTTTGCATGGGGTCCAGCAATTATGCAGCTGGCCCTGCTACTTGATGTCTTTTGAAAAACATTACATAAGTTTTTATATAGAGATAGTGTCTCACTGTGTTGCCCAGGTTGTCTCGAACTCCCAGACTCAAGTGATTCTTCTGCCTTGGCCTCCCAAAGGTGGAGAGTGCTAGAATTACAGGTATGAGCCACCATGTCCGGCCATTGTTGTCTTTTAAAGCCTAGCCTTTTGATACCTGAAATGGTTTTCTTTCTTTCCTAGAGGACTATACAAGCTTTGTGGACCCTGAAGCTTCTATAATCATGAGAGGCCCTTAAAGTGAAAGGTTACAAAATTATGAACATAAAAGTAGGTTTGAAGTGAATAGTTACCTAAATTGAATAAATAAATCCCAACAAACATCAAAAACTAGAAAATCTAGAAACATAACTATCTGATATCCTTCTGTAATATGTGTCTCACATTTTTGACACATTCTCTTTGTCTGCCTTTTTGTATGGCAATGGTTTTGTAACTATTTTCTCAGTCTTCTAGCATAGTTGGTCAATTTTTTTAAATTGACAACTAGAGAGTTTAATTTTGTTTCACAACTTGACATTGGTAATATCATGTACATTTTTAGAATTGTTGTCAAATTTGGACAAACTCCTCATTTCATTTATATGTGAGTTCAGCACATTTCAGGATTATTTGTCCAAGGATTTCCCTTAAATGTCCCTTGAAACAGAAAAGTCATTAACCAGTTCATCTCTGATGTCTTACATTGCAGCACCAGGTAAGTACCCAAAGGCAGCTCCCATGGGAATATTTCTGGAATCCATTCTGACCAGCATTAACTTAACACTGTTTAAAAGTGAGGGATAACCCATCCGTATGTTCCACTTATCCTAAACCAAATATATACGCTGCCCAGTTTCTCCTGAGTTGAATCTCAAAAATGCCTGTATCTACTCCAACTCTACCTAACAAATGGGGACGTGTAATTTAGAAGTTGGAGTAAAAGAGATGATTTTCCTGATTGTGGTTAAAATATCCTACTTTTTGCACATTTTGCAAAATCCTGTGATTACATTGCTAGAGCCGCTTCATGCAAGGGAGGGGGCCTTAAAGCTTAAGCTTCTTGAGCTTTTAAGTACACTTAGAGGATACCTATAGTGAAATCATCTTTGTTTCTTGAAGCCTGAAAAAAACCAACACACACCCATCCAATGTTGATCTGCTGGCTTTTCAAGCAATGCTCAAAAACATCGCAGGCTGACTTCATGCGGTCCCTGTCATGCACCTCCGTGTGAAGAGACCACCAAACACGCTTTGTGTGAGCAATAAACCTTTTTAATCACCTGGATGCAGGCGGGCTGAGTCCGAAAAGAGAGTCAGCGGAGCGAGATAGGGGTGGAGCCGTTTTATAGGATTTGGGTAGGTAAAGGAAAATTATAGTCAAAGGGGGTTATATCCTCTGGCGGGCAGGAGTGGGGGTCACAAGGTGCTCAGTGGGGGAGCTTTTTGAGCCAGGATGAGCCGGGAGAAGGACTTTCACAAGGTAATGTCATCAGTTAAGGCAAGGACCGGCCATTTTCACTTTTTTTGTGGTGGAATGTCATCAGTTAAGGCAGGAATAGGCCATTTAAATTTCACTTCTTTACTGTTTTCCATAATGGTTGAACTAGTTTACAATCCCACCAACAGTGTAAAAGTGTTCCTATTTCTCCACATCCTCTCCAGCACCTGTTGTTTCCTGACTTTTTAATGATTGCCATTCTAACTGGTGTGAGATGGTATCTCATTGTGGTTTTGATTTGCATTTCTCTGATGGCCAGTGATGATGAGCATTTTTTCATGTGTCTGTTGGCTGTATGAATGTCTTCTTTTGAGAACCATTATGGAAAACAGTATGGCGATTCCTCAAGGATCTAGAACTAGATGTACCATATGACCCAGCCATCCCATTACTGGGTATTTACCCAAAGGATTATAAATCATGCTGCTATAAAGACACATGCACACGTATGTTTATTGCGGCACTATTCACAATAGCAAAGACTTGGAATCAACCCAAATGTCCATCAGTGACAGACTGGATTAAGAAAATGTGGCACATATACACCATGGAATACTATGCAGCCATTAAAAAAGATGAGTTTGTGTCCTTTGTAGGGACATGGATGCAGCTGGAAACCATCATTCTTAGCAAACTATCACAAGAACAGAAAACCAAACACCGCATGTTCTCACTCATAGGTGGGAACTGAACAATGAGATCACTTGGACTCGGGAAGGGGAACATCACACACCGGGGCCTATCATGGGGAGGGGGGAGGGGGGACGGATTGCATTGGGAGTTATACCTGATGTAAATGACGAGTTGATGGGTGCAGCACAGCAACATGGCACAAGTATACATATGTAACAAACCTGCACGTTATGCACATGTACCCTAGAACTTAAAGTATAATAATAATAATAAATAAATAAATAAATAAATAAATAAATAAATAATTTCACTTCTTTTGTGATTCTTCAGTTACTTCAGGCCATCTGGATGTATACATGCAGGTCACAGGGGATATGATGGCTTAGCTTAGGCTCAGAGGCCTGACAGTCCCGTAACTACCAGGAGCAGTGTACAGAGTAAGCTTTAAAGAAGAGAGGGTTATTACAACCTCTTAGTCTGGACAACTCTTTCCAGCTACACTAGCAGAACCTTTTCTTGTACCAGTTTCCCTCTGCTTGTTTGTTTGTTTGTTTGTTTGTTTTCTAGGCCTGTTCCAAACCAAACTACTCTCTACACAGCACCTAAAAAAATATGCCTCTGTGTTGTGCAGAATCCTGGGATTTCCTGTTCTACGGCTTTACTGTGTGAAAGCAACTTTCTCTTTCTTTATTCCCTTTTCATTATCCAGACACCAATGTACTTTATTTATCATGATACTGTTTTTACGGCTTAAGCTATCATCCTTTAACACATGTACACAATACTCTCTACTCCAGATCATTAAGTAGGGGCAATTTTCTCTCTCTCCAAAACTCCACCACACCTTTTTAACCTTAGAACTTGGTTTAGATGTGGTTTTCCTTTAATATCATAGATCTGAACTAGGAGAAGAGCAGCAAACCTGTCTCAATTTTATCCAGATCAGTTTGATGAACCAATATATGTGAAAGTTCTTTGCACTATATGCTGTTCATAAAAGAAATTCAAACTGCTTATACTATTTTTTTTCTTCTCTGATTCAAAGGTGTGCAATGTACCTGGGAAAATTAACATTTTAAATGTCTTCTAAAGTCTTTTTCTTGAAAAAATATGACCCAACATTTACCTATAAGACTTAGTGGAGTCCAAAAATACTCATTATCTCCTTTTAATTTTTTTTTCTCTAAGTTATTTCAAAGCACAATTCTTAATTCTAAAATATGCAAGGTGGCCTTAAATTAATTGCTGGAATCAGTTGAAATATTTCACAATCTCTTCCGACTGTATTATGGCACACTGGTTTTAAAGCAGTTAATAGTTCTAGAAAATAATGTATTAGCAGTCAAAAATATGAATCAATGATATTACTCTAGTATCATTTCACAAGCAACCAGAATGGTGGAATTAATAACATCCTATTATTTTATTATTGCGTAAGAATTTATAGCGATGCTGACACCACACTAGGACGAATTCTCTCTTTTATTGGACTTTATTAGACAATGGATGACAGGGCCTTCTCCAGTGTCCCTGGGGAGCCCCACAGTGACCCAGGCAAGGTCACTTTCTTAACCCTCACCCAGAAGCTCATCATTCTTTTGTCTTTTCCAGTTCACACAGAGTTCATGCATGAAAATACTGGCCTAAACCAGAGGTCAACCAATCAACAAGGTGGTATTGGAACACTTAAACACTTAAAATCCAACTTGAATTTGATAAGTAATATATTATAGGCTTTCCATCATCAACTCGCTTTGACAGGGTAATCTATGTTTAGATTTATGCTTTAGAACATTGACCAAAACTGATGTTGTCTGGCTGTCCTGAGTCCAAATTTGCTGACCTACAGGCTGAAGGTATGTGGGGAGTAGGTTTCGATTGATGATAAATTGCAGAAAGAATTTCATTCAATGTTTCTTTATCAGCATGAGAGTTTGGGGAAGTTTTGGGTTCATGTCGGTTAAAAAGCTCATCCCAATCATATTGTGAGGCAAAATTTATGTTTTGATCTGCTATTGCTATCTGGATCTATAATACCTACTTGTGGTCTAAGCAATTGATTTAAAAAGCTGTTCATCCCAGTTGCCCATTCACTTAAATGATATTTATCAAGCACCTGATATACACTACTCATGGTTCTAGATATCAAGGAACCAACATGGAACAAGGCATTATTCTCCTGAAGATCATAATTCAGTCTTTCTTTCTGATCCACTGATAAGGCCCTGTCTTAGCTAGAGATAGAATGTAGAAAGTTCTGATGCTGTCTTTCCCTTGGCCCCTTGGTTCTAACTTTAGAGAGAGCCTTTTTTGTTTGGTTTGGTTTAAGTTTATAAGCCATTCATATTCAAAGCTTCTCTCCATTTTCAAGAATATAGTAATGGCCACAAAAAAACCTTATTGTAATACTTTACATACTTAATAAAGTTTTATTCAATGAAGAAAATAAAATTGTGTATCATTTGGCATTAATAAAATTTCAGATCCAAGGGAAGAGATGCAGAAATTACTACCTTCAGCTCTACCAATGTATATTTTTTCCTTCCACTTTGTATTGTATTCTACATTGATAGCTCTTGGGAAAATATTCTTGTGTATTCCCAAAAGACAAGACAAGTGAACATAAAATAATAGCATATTGAAGCTGGAAAAGACCTTGTGAATCACCAGAACTCTAGATTTACATGGGAGAAAATGGCCTTTTCTTCCCCTATTTTCATTTTCAGGACACTGAAGTTTTTCAGTGGCAGAAGCCATATATCTTTGTTCATCTGTTTCTCAGGCTGCAGGAGGAATCCTATGGTGCCAGTGAAACTGATGTGACCTTCTCAAGTTTAGACAGTGAGTTATCAGCAGATCCAGCACTAAGACATGCTTCTAATCCATGGTCTTGGGTTCTTTCTACAATACCACATAAAGGAGCGTGTGGGAGGAGAAAGTCTCATAAGTTGAAAAAGATCAGCTTTGAACAGTTTTCTTTAAGCCAAATTAATGAAAATTAATGAGCATTTTTGCCCCAAAGCCCATGCCACCCACATGATCCCGTGACAGGTCTCCAGCTGCTTAACACAAGCAGCTTTGGATTTAATGGAAAGTAAACCAACATTTACTGAGCACCTGCTGTGTGCAGGAAGTTATCACATACTATCTCATCTAAAGCCACGTATTTTGTAGAATTATACCTTCTGATTTGTTTTCCTTTCATGTTTCCTCGTGAAACTCTTTTTAAGTAGTAATAAAGGAGAAAAAATTAGACCAAGAGGGTTTGAAAGATCCAAGGTCTCCTGGTAGCTCACAGAAGTGGTAACAGCCTCATAACCTGCTAGAGGATTAGGTGAAAGACGGTGGAGCTAGAATAGGTGGAGATGGGAAACTTGCCTACATGCACATGCCCCCAGGTAATCCATGAGACACAGCCCCTCAAGCCTCACCTGGCTTGCAGGATTTAAGCAAATAACAGGAAGTCTGGAAGTAATGGTTAATAGTGTTAGTTCAGTATTAGATCAGCCTGTATCTTTGTGATTCTCTTGGCTTTTCCTTCCTGTTTATCACTTTATGATTTCAAGATGGTTGCCTGACAGCCAAATGTCTCAAGTTTTCATGACAGTAAGAAAGTAGGAAGGGGAAATGACAGCCACTTGTATGCCTTTTATCAGGTTATGAAAACTATATAATAGATTTTTCTTATATCTCGTTGGTCAGAACAATGTCACATGGTCACTTTTGTCTACATGGGAAGCAGAAAAGATGAATACTCTATAGCGAAAGATGAAGAGTGAGAAGGACATTGGGAACAGCTACTGGGGAAGCAGTGTCTGCTTAGGCTTCTAGAAGTTAATTGAGGCTGGTAACTTTTAAAAAGACTGCAAGTTTCTGAAGGGAAACATTTGTAATTTCCTGTTGGCCATATCCTCAGAACTAAGTGGGAGTCAAATAAATGAATTATCAGTCACTGAACGAATGAATAGAAGCAGGGACTGGGGAAAGTGCCACACAGATGCTTGAGAGAAACTGGGCTTCCAATAGGAGAAAAACAGAGTTGCGGGCTGACAATGCCAATGAGAGGTGCTCAGAATTGATAGCAGAGTGGGAAGCTCCTTCCTCAAATTCCATCGTGACAGCATTTTTCTAGGTCACCAACTTTCTGTGCCATCAGAAACCGTCCGTGGCTTACACCAAAAGCAACAAAGCAGACAACAAATGTTAGCATCTGAAAACACGTGTTCTGATCTTGGATCCTTTTCTCAGTGAAATTTGAATTGCTCTTATTAGGTGAGCTGTAGAACCAGTTAGCAGTTTCTCAAAAGCCTGAAGACACTTTTTGCTTGTCATTGTTCCTTCTTTTCCCCCTTCCCAGCCCACACACCAAGTGATTATAAGTGTACAGTTAAAAAAAAAAAAATTCTTGATCTTTTTTTCTGACTACATAGAAATATGCTCAATTGGGCCTTTGTCATTCAGGGAGACTGAACAGATGGAGGAAGAAAAATTATTAACTAAGATTTCCCACCTCATTGATTGAGCCATCACAAAGGAGATTTAAAAACTTGAGATTTCTTATCATGCTTTAGAATATAATTACGTAAGCCACCAAGCAGTTTTAGGAATTATTTAAACAAAGCTATTTAATTATCCTTGTAATCAGCATGACCCACATCTCCAGCTTAGGGAACAAAGAGAATATATCTTTTTCTTTTTTCCTCAAAACTTATTTGTTCACCCCACCCTCTCCCACTGCACAAGCGGGATCCTCCATTCACTCTATGATCCTCCATTCACTATTTGAATAACAAAGAATCAGATAGTTACTTATTTAGTCTAAAGGATTCAGTCTTCTCTAAATGCTTCCTGGACAGAAGACTGGGTTGTCCTAAAAGTCTACAAGTGAGTGACTCTCAATGTTTTCTTTTTATGTCAACTCGTACTAATAAATCATTTTGTGCACCTTGATATTTTCTATCATATACTATTTCATTCCAAAAAAAAAAATATGTGATTATAACCTACTAAAGTGATTTCACTATACCACCCATTGCACTTGGGGAAGGGGGTTGTGATTTTCAGCTGTTGCTGTCATACAGTGTTGCTGTTGACAGCTAGCCCAATGCCTCCCTGTCAACTGCTGCAATGACACCATCTGTCACTTTCCAGAATGTGCACTGATCATAGTTGTGCTCCACCCTCTGGACTCTCATAGTGAGAGTTCTTTGAGTACATGGTCTCAGAAACATGAATACCACGTCGTGGTAGTAATGGGAATAAGCATGGTGGGCACCCACATTGCATGACACAGACTTTGTCAGCAGTTCCCTCACACACTCTAGACTTTGGTGTTAGGTCTAAACACACATTCCAGATTCATCCTTCTTTCATGATCAGTTTCCCCTCCGGGGTAACCATAGGAGCCCTTTTATGATAGCTGCAAAGTAGAATAATATTGAACCTCCTAGGAATTCCAATATTCCTAGTGTTTACATAGCAAAAGGGAGGTTGTTCAATATTCTAAAATAAGAATCTGCTATATTTATGGTCTCTACCTAGACAGAAAAGGAGGCAGTCACGTTTTATATTGCAACTTCACTTGTTTGAAATAATAGGAACATTGATATTTCACCAAACCAGCCCCTGTTATGCTTTACTACGGAGAACTAAGAGAAGAAGGACCAAGATTCACACCTGGCTTTACTGAACAAGCTGGGTCACCCTGGTCCAGTTGCTTCATCCTTCCACATGGCTATTTCTCCACATCTCATAATGTCTTCACTGCCTAACTTCTGCAATTATTATGAGACTGTTGAGATATCAGAGGTAGTGCTAGAAAAAATTTTAAAAATTATCCTGACACGCGTGAACCCGGGAGGCGGAGCTTGCAGTGAGCTGAGATCCGGCCACCGCACTCCAGCCTGGGTGACAGAGCGAGACTCCGTCTCAAAAAAAAAAAAAATTATCCTGACACAAATAAATGACCATGAATGCAACCTTAATGCTAAGTAAAATTTTCCACTGAAAAAATGAAATGGCATGAAAGAGATCATGTTTCTAAGAACATACTTTGCTTAAAGTCAAAAATCACCTTCCAAGCCACAAGAACTCTAAGGATTTCATTATTATAATATTTTTCCTAGAATCAAAATTGCCTTCTCTACTCACCCTTGAAGCCACTTCAATAAAAGCTCTTCCTAGTGGGCACTCAGAGGAAGTCATTTGTTTGATGTATATATTTAATTTTGTGTACATTTTTGCGCCTCATCTGCAAATCCCACTTCCAATATTTATCTCAAGATCCTCTATGGGACTCCTGATGTATACCCTTTCCTTCCAAGAAAAAAGAACTAATGGACTCAAAGGGAGTTTTGAAAAACAGAGATAAATAGTAAATAAAAATCAAGGTCAAGGTAAGGGGTTTGTGTCATCTTGTGGCAATTAAACCTGAATTGTATGGCCAAGGCAAAGTAGTGTACTGATTTTCTTTCCTCATTGATGACTTCATTGCTGCATTGGATATATAACATCTCAGCTTTGAAAGAATGAATGTTTTAGAACACATTTTCTCTAAATCATTTTTCAAGATTTCCTGTTACTTCATCTAAAGCTGCTTTCCATTAATAATTCCTCAGTACAAAGCATCTAGACACACAGACACCATAATTAGGGGGATTTCAATTACCTATGTGAGGAGGCAGGTAATTGACAATCTAATTAGTCTCTTTTCAATTACCATTTTTCTCTTCATTAGAGCAGTTAGTTGGAGAGTAGAGAAGGTTTGTAAAATATTCCAAGACCATGCATTTTCAAGCTAGATTTACGAAAGATTAAGATTGGACTTTTTCAAGACCAAGGGAGCATACAACATAGGAAGACAGGGGCCAAGACAGCTGCTGTGCACAAGACCCAGACCAGAATATTAGAAGCTCATCAGGCAAAAATGTGACTCAAAATCCTGGGGTTGAAGCTGGCAGATTCTTCAGCTAGGACTAATTCATTGTCCAAAGGAGACGTTATTTCAAACATGTGTTATTTAGTGAATTAATAGTCACTCTCATTATTGAGTGTCTGCTATGTATCAAACACCATGCAAGCATCTGATGTGTAGTATTCTCATTTTATAGTCACATCAACTCTCTGAGGTTATAATTATCATCTCTACTTTACAAATAAGGAAAAGGAATGAGACAGGGAGATTGTACAATCTCTCTACCCAAATATTTTGACCCTGAATCCCATGCTCTCAAACTCTGTGTTTACTTCCTGATTAGTGGAGGAAAACATGGCTTTGGATTTCAGCAGACCTAGGGGCAAATCCCAATTCCTCCACCTACCAATCAACTGTTCCAGTCTGGGCAAGTATTTGAGTTCTCTAAACCACAATTTCTTCATCTATATAATAATAATTGTACTTTTGTCTTCTTGTGAGAATTAAGGAAGTTGATGTTATAAAGTACTAATCAGGGTTCCTGGAACAACAACAAAAAAATAAACCTCCACCAAAATATTATGTTCCCCCTCACCTTCCTGAATAAAATAACAGCTGTCTTTTTCTTGCTACTGAAAGTATGCAGTATACATACTGCATAGATATGTATGTACATGTGTATGTGTGTGTGTGTGTGTATATATATATATATGTATGCATGTAGAAAATTACAAGTGCCTAAAGGACAAAAGCAAAACATCAAGGCCAGTGGTAATATAGATTAACCCAAGAGTAACCCAAGCCTGTACTATGTCCTCTCTGAGCCCTACAGCTCTGGTACAGTTTGTACCCAATCATCCAGTGCTCTAAGCACCCCTCTTCCATCTGGCATGATGGTCAGTTTCATATATGTTTTTCAGCTTCCTTTCACCTTCCTATTATGACTTTCCTGAATCTTCCAAGACAACTTAAAACACAGAGAAAAGCTGACACTGAAAAAGGTCATAGATTTTTACTCAACATGCGTGACTGTCAGGAACATATTAATTTCTAGGAAATTTTAATGGCTTAATCCAAAAGTAATCAGGGCCTCTGTGTATAGATTATAAGAAGACAGTCCTAAAAATAGGGAAATCAGGTCATCAAGCTTCTGGGCCAGTGCTGAACGACAGGATTATAACACAAGCAACAAACGCAAGTCATGTATATAAATCCCAAATTTCTAGAAATCACATTTAAAGAAATAGTAAGAATGAAAAGGTAAAATCACTTTTAAACATGTTTTATTTGACATATAGTAGCCCCAAATCATCATTTCAATGTGTAACGAATATAAACATTATTATTGAGATACTGTGTTTTACATTTTGGGAGGGAGACCAAGTCTTTGAAATCAGTCATTTTACACATCGGCATGACCCAACTTGGAGTAGCCCACGTCAAATGCTCCATAACCAGCCAAAGCTGGTGGCTACACATTTGATTGTGCAGGTCTAGACTTCTCATGAATCGTATTCATTGCCCAGTCAGTCAGAGCCAGTGGGAGATTCCTTATCACCCAACGATAGGGTGAGCCTATCCTCTGCCACGAAGGATAGAATTTCAACTGCAATGCAGGTGAAACAGGCTTCAAAACAACGATGAACATCTGCACCAACTTTGTTGCCTTTGCAATGCTTTGGCATGCTTTATTTCATGTGATCCTCACAGCAAATTCACATTTTATCATTCCCTTTATATAATGTAAGTTTCCATTGATTACTGATGGGTTTAAATGCTATATTCTAGTGATACGATTTTGGATAGGTAACTTAACCTCTCTGAGGCTCCCTTTTCATGCCTGTATAATAAAAAATAATTCTTCATGGTATGGATGGTGATTGTAACAATGAGAGGGAATGTATATGAAGTGCCATGGGATAAGTGCTCTAAAAGGGTAGTAAATATTCAAATTGTGCAGACTCCAAGTCACATATTCATTGCCCCACATCATGCTGTCTGCATGAACAGGTAGATCTGAAAGATTTTACAAAAAAGAGAGCAGCTCAGCATCTGGCAGAGCAATTTCTCATCTAGATGATGCTGACTTTGATGCTATAGCCAATATTTTCTAAAAGTCCTTAGTTCTCAACCTCTCTACACAGATCCTGGCCCACCTTTGTAGATTCTCCAGTGTGGATAACTTGGGATGTGACATACGGGTCTTTTGGGGAGACTCACTTTGATATGAACATAATGGGCATGGGTGGCTCAGCTTTGTGAGTGTTCGGCTCTCTTCCTTTGCCAGAACCACTGGATACCCAGACTTTGACCAAAAGTCTAGAGTCCTGAACTCCTTGATGCTGCATTTGCCCAAAAATCAGAACTCAGTGCCTCTAGAATGAATCAGAACTCAAATGCCTCTAGAAATCAGAATTCTTAGGAGCACTGGTCATCTCAGAACCAGGGTAACAATGAATGGGTGGCAAAACTGTTTGTGGGCTTAAAATAGTGGCACTGTTTATATGACCCTGTGCAGGCACTTGCTTATTTTAACTACATGCAAGTCTTGATCTGATTGTAATAAAAACTCTGACCCCAGGCTTGACTCCCTTGGATTTCACCAGAAATAAAAATTCTACTCTGGGTATTTATTTGGTGCACACAGTTCACACACTTTCATTTCTGAATTTTTGACAGTCTTATTACTCTCACGTGCATAAAAAGAGGCTAAAGTAGATTTCAACTGTATTATTTGTCATTCTAAAATGTTATGGCATTTATCATAATGGACTCATCATGGGTGGCAATGGAATCTGAGTCCAGGGGTAGCAGGGATATAAATAGATTTTCAATACTTGGGGAGCTAGTAGAAGAGAATGGAGCACAGATAAAGTAAAGGTTCAAAGTGGGCAAGATTGGGGTAAAGGGATGCACAGAACATGCAGGAAGTCAGAAATTCAGGTACTTGATGAAAATTAAATAATATTGACTCTTCCGCTTCTCAGATGAATTCTAGTAACTTTGGCTCTTTCTGATGCTACTGTTGCTTTTGAGATACTCTGATTTTTTCTCAATAAACTTACCTGTAAGGAGCATAACCATTCTTTATCAGGTTATTCTTGGAATGACAGCATGTATTAGAAGTTGTTTGCTGAACCTAGCACCCCTGAAGAACCTTTGTTTCCATTAGAGTATTTCTTTGGCCATGTTGATTCTGGAGAATAATCTTAGGGTATCTTAGGGTTCGGATAACTAGAGATCTCTGACCACCTTTCTGACCATAAGAGAAGGATACAGCTACTTGCTGTCTCCATGCAGAGGCTTGAAGTTGGCTAATATCAAGCTGTGACCTTGACTACGGACGACTTCCTAAGCTTTCAAAGGATCAGCATGGGTCTTCAACTACTGACCATGACTCAAGCTAAGACCATCTACTGCTGAACTAGTACAGTTCCTCTCTCAAGTACAGTCCTGGAACTCTTACGTAGTGAGCATGAGATTTCCAGTGTGCTTTTTAGAATATGCTGTATATTATTTTAAAAATGTGATCGAGCTGGAGACTTTCTTCCCTTTCAGAAACACTTCAAAAGGGGAGGAACAAAAAGAACAAATCCATTCCCACCAACAAAAAGACAATGTTCAGTTAACCTTGTTCCTTCAAATGCCCACGGCTTCTTTGGTTCACCAACTGTCATAAATTTGCTCCCTCCTAGCACAAAAGCTTTCTTTGAGGTTGAGAGGTTGAGTTTTATCTGCCTCCGGGGATACGGGGTTGCTCTCCTCTGCATCCGAGGGTCCTAGAGTACTGTTGCTGGCCTCTTTTTAGATGGGCTTGGTATTCTAATGAATGAGTTGTGAAATGAGTTCCGAGGATCCCCAGGAGACAGATGAGGCTGCCTTGTCTCCTGCAACGTCGACTGCATCTGTCTATTGCAAATCAAAGCAAAACCAACACCTAAGCAAATCAATCCATCCCTAGAACTTCTGTAAAACATTAACTCCCAAAGCAAGGGAAAGAACAGTAAGGTGAGGTGACTCACACTTCTCTGTTTCCCTTTAGGTAAAGAAAAACAGTTCCCTGTTTGCATCCTGTGAAAATTGTTTTCAGGTGGTAAATTCTTTCTATTATTTGTTATAACCAGGCTATTGGCTAAGACCAACTTTGGGTTAAGGATTCAGCATTTCAAAGGCACACTGGGAATGGACTGTGGTAAGAAATAATCAAGTTAAATTATACAGTTTCCTACATAGAATTTTATATCATTGGGTGTCTTATTGCCAGGAGATTCATGTTCTCCAATATTTTTTTCTAAATTCAATTATGAGAAATCTGTAAGACTACAAAAACTGCAGTTGGAAAAAAAAAAAAAGGCCTATTGGGAATGTAAACAGAAGCAAAGCTATGGTGCTTCTAGAAGTTCTATTTTTAAAATTTCTGTTACTGAAAGTTATAGAAACAGAAAAAAAAAATATATATATATATATATATGTAGGCAAACCATTAAGAATGGGCAAGAACTATTCACTTGCTATTCCCAGTAGGGACTGGAAGATATTTGAAAATTGAACTATTGGGATGCCTTGATTTGGGTTACACTCTCCTATTAATGACGTTAATAAACTAGATCCATTGAGCATTTCCCAATCAAATACATTTAAGGCACAGTCATAGCTGCCAACCATGAAATAGATTAGGTTGTTCTGTTTTGAGAGCTAAAACAACAGGAACTAAGCGTATGCAATCGACAGAGTTATTTTGGCCATTTTATCAACCATGTGATTCCTCAATTGTTTCACAATTGCTAATTATCACAACTGAAACAAGACCAAAATCCCCACAGAACTGTTGCTTCCAAACTGTCATGCAGGGAAAGTTCAATTTTCCCGTCCCTGCTTCTGTAAAGCATAAGGCATCCATCATTTCCCCTTTCTGGGAGTATAGTGAGAGTTCCTTTTCATTACACATCCTAACAAAACTTTTCAGGGTTTGCCAGGGCTTTGTCCAGTCTCCCCTTTATTATGTAGAAACATTTATTTCAGTAGGACGAAGATGATTAAGTCTTTTCTGCTTTTCTTTATGTCTGAGTAATAAGCATCTGTGTTATTTTTCTCATTTTTATGTTTTGAGTCTCTTGCTTCAAGGTCCCTTTGTAAACTTGGGGTTTGGCCAGCTCTTCTGCTAGATTACAGGTGTCAGGGGAAGCAGAATCATTTCTCCTTGTCTCTTGTTGCACAGAGACCCTGACAGCTGGAACCTGGAGGGCAGTCTCATTTTTATTGGATGATTGGATAGATTTTCAGTCTGGACTGATATTCACCAGAGTATTTAACTAATTTCAGTGAATAACTTTCCCAAACGAAATGACACCAGAAACTTTTCCTATCCAATTGGAATAGAGAGCAAGATATCAAGGCGTTCCAAACCACCATAGTTTAGCATATGCATACAGATGAAGATCACTCAGGCACCCTTCCTGAGAGAGCAGTGATTGGCTCTATGAACTAGGTTGTACTTTGGGAGGCCTTTTAATCAGGGATAAGAATTATTCTTAGAAGACTGACTGTGTCATTTTAAACAATGTAAAAATATTCAGGTAACTACAGTGGTAACAAATCTCCATGATCATATTATACCCAATCAATTCTATAAACTACAAAGATATCAATGAAAATAATATCAAGTAAAGCCCCATAAACATACAGCTATCTGTGTTGATGAGAAATTCACCAGTTCCATTTTCTTACAAACTTTCATTTACAGTTCTGCCCTGTGGTATCTGCCTTAATACAAGCAGTTATAAACGTTTGGGGTTCTCGCATACATAATTAATATGCTTGCCTGTCAAGTTAGAACCCTAGTGTATTAGGAGTTCTGATAATTCCTGCAGTTAAAGAAACTGTTTGTTTTCCTTGATATCACTCAATCTCTAAATGTATTCAACTTAGAAACCCTTTGCGTGTTTTTTTTAGCTGTACTTTAAAAAAAATAGCAGTTATGAGGCACCATTCTTGAAACATGTTATCTAATACCTACTCTACACCAAGCACTGAGCTCTGTGCTGGCCTGTGAGATTGCACGAAATGGACAAGGCTTCTACACTCATGGGTTACACATTCCAGCAGGAAGAGACAGGCAATAAAACTACAAGCAAGTCATTTTAAGGTGGCACTAAGTGCTGTGACTACCCACAGAATAAAATGAGAAGGAGTGAAGCCAGAGTAGAGCAGTGGGGACAAATGTGAATCTTAGAAAAGACCTTTCTGAGGAAGTCACCTGCCATCAAACAGACTTCGGGATAGGCTACCTTATATCACCTGCCTAAAACAGACCAACAAAAATCTTCCAGACACATTTTCAAAAACAAAGTAGAATTCTGGCTGCAAAGCCCCGTGATTCCATAAAAGGTAGAGAATTGTTCTATATGAAGGAAATTCAGTTGGCAGAACTGAAGACATGCCGGCAGCCCAATAATGTAAGGAAACCTGTGTTCTAAGTTTGTAAAAAGTATTTAAAGTTGAGTTTCCTGAAATCTGAATGTCCTGTTACCTGAAGGCTTTATGTGAAGTGGCCTTTCTTCTTACATCTACCCAAATGATTTCAAGTTTGGAGGAATTCTAATTCCCTCATGATTTTGTTTTGTTTTGCTTTTGAGACGGAGTCTCACTCTGTCACCCAGGCTGGAGTGCAATGACACGATCTTGGCTCACTGCAGCCTCCACCTCCCGGGTTCAAGCGATTCTCCTGCCTCAGCCTCCCAAGTAGCTGGGACTACAGGCGCCCGCCACCTCGCCCGGCTAGTTTTTTTGTATTTTTTAGTAGAGACAGGGTTTCACCGTGTTAGCCAGGATGGTCTCGATCTCCTGACCTCGTGATCCGCCCGTCTCGGCCTCCCAAAGTGCTGGGATTACAGGTGTGAGCCACCGCACCCAACCTCCCTCATGATTTTTAAATTTTCCATAGTACTTTTGGTCTATGTTGCATCATTTAAGGCTCAGATAGTCTTGCATTGTATCTATTCTGTGTGTTACCCCTGCTTTTATAACTAGTTTATAAGCCCTCCTACAGATGTCCCTGCTATATCTCCTAGCAGAATCAGCAACATTTTCCATAAAGGATCAAATTGTAAATATTTAGGTTTTGTGGGCTACATATGGTTTTTGCTATTATTCTTCTTTGTTTTTTATTTAAATGCTTTAAAGATGTAAAAATTCTTCTTCATTTCCAGGCCACACAAAAACAGTCTATGGACAGGGCTTAGCCTGTGGGCCATAGTTTGCTAACCACTGTGTAGAGCACAAATCATGTAGTAAATGTGTAACATGTATGTGTTTATTGAGAGCGAGTACATTTTCTAGAGTAATCTCCATGGCAGTTTTCTAAGAATTGAGGCTTACTTAGGCAAAGATTGAGGAATCACACACTCAAAGTCACTGCCATACACACATACACATATTTACACACCACACTCACACATCTGCCAGAGAGGAATCAATCTTACAAAACAGATGGCACCGTGTTACTCAGCTATGGATCATTTGGGCACAGTGGCTCATGCCTGTTGTCCCAACACTTTGGGAGGCAGAGGCAGGAGGATCACTTGAGCCCAGAAGTTCGAGATCAGCTTGAGCAACATAATGAGACCCCGTCTCAGGAGGCTGAGGTGGAAGGATCACTTGAGCCCAGGAGGTTGAGGTTGCAATGAGCTGTGATGGTGCTACTATATTCCAGCCTGGGAAACAGAGCAAGATCCTGTCTGAAAAAAAAATAAAAAATAAAAATACCCATGCTCAGGCCTCACTACAGACT